>NC_090936.1:83154941-83796089 GCF_040938575.1 Ambystoma mexicanum | reverse complement strand
TGTCAGCAGCATAGCCTTTCTTACAGAGCAGGACGATTTGCAGCTGGTATGTTTTGGCGCAAGGGGCTCTCTGATGTGATGTACTCAGACAGATTCTGGCATGGCACATGTGCATGCCATTTAGAGCAGCAGCGCGGAGGACTCCTGGCCACTGAAACTGTCAGCCAGCATATCTCTGAGAAGGGACATCTCTCTCCAGGAGAGCACACCCTCGGGGGCGCTGCACCAAAAACATAATGTCATTATTTTTTTGTAGCTGTCCATTCCCGTCTTTGCATGTTGTGTGTATGGAGTGCATGCAGGGTACCTCGCCAGTCACTAATATGTACAATGCACACTTCTTTAAACGCTCGCAGCTAAGCAGACCAAACGTGTTCCTCATTGCAAACTCTGTGTCCACTGGCAGCTCAATAAAAACCTCCACAGCTTAAATCCTCCTTTCTCAGCAGACCGCCAGGATCGCCGCTAGATCGGCTGCTTACCACCAACCGCCCCCCCCCCACCTCCACTCCACCCCCCCAGCTCGGCGGCAGTGGTCGGTGTGAAAACAATCTCTCCTTTTACTCCTTTTATGAGGCATCATGTGATCTTGCCCAAAAAGAATCCCATCTCCAACACCATTGACAGACTGTCAGATACACTGGGTGCAATAAAGAAATCACTGTGCACGTTACTGCTGGTTGTTATGAGGACAGGAAATCAAGCCTCTACACGGGACAGTCTTGCTCCCAATGTGCACAAGACATCCAGGCACACTGTGTGGCGGCAGCTATGTGCTCAGTATTGACAGGCGTGCTGTGGAGTCAGGTGCTCTGCTGGGGTAGTTTCCCTGTGGAGGCAGGTGCTCCAAGTGCAGGCGTGGTGTGTGAGGGCAGGTGCCATTCGCAGGTTTTCCATGCAGGCATGCGCTCTTAGCAGGCTGGAACTCTATGAGGACAGTGTCTTATGGAGGCAGGCGCTCTAAACATTGAGGTGTGGAGGCAGGTGTTCCACGGAATGACGAATGAAACTGGTATTCGCTGGATGGAGGGTCCTCTATGGAGGCAAATGCTCTCGGAATACAGGTGTCTGTCAGCCCCTGAGGTGGGCTATCCAGGTAGATAGTATATGCAGCTGGGTGGCTTTCGGGAGTCTGATGCTCTATGCATGCAGATTAAGTGCTCTGGCTAGTCCGGCGTTATCTCGGGGCCTGTGCTGTGTGCAAGCAGCTGCTGCGGGCTGCTGCTCTACTCGGTGTATGCAGATGCGTTATGCAGGGAGGTGCACTGTGCAGGGAGGTGTTATATGCAAGGATGTGCTGGGATGCTTTGAGCAGACAGGCGCGCTGTGAAGGGGGATCTCAGTGGAGGCAGCAGCTATGTGCGTGGAGGGGCTCTGTACAGGAATGTGCTCAGTGAAGGCAGTATTCTGTGCAGGAACGTGTTCTCTGCAGGAGGGAACTCTGCCTGGGTAGGTGTTCTGTGCAGGCAGGCGCTCTGTCAAGACTCTACAAAGAGTTTTACAAAAATTCATTGTGGTTATTATTCAAGGCTGCATGCGAGTGCCGACACCAGTAGAAGGTAATGAAACACACTCACATAGTTTGGCGCGAGGGACGTTTGGATGTGGCTGCAATGTCAGCCACGTCCAAACGTCCCTCGCGCCAAAACGACGGCGCCACAAAGGCTTCTGCGTCAAAATGGCCGCGCCGAAGCGGTCGCGCCAAACCGGCCCGTGTCGGAATGGCGGCGCCAAAAAGGGATGTACCGCCTTTCTTATGCATGATGGTGACTTTCTAACTGAAAGACTAAATCTGTGACAGATAAGCGAGCAACATAATAAAGCATGCACCATTTTAAAATGTGTTCATACCCATAACATCTAATAGCTTGATATGCTAAAAAGTAAAGTTTGCTTTGATGTCCTTAGTTGAATATTCTTTAATAACCATACATAACACCACGCTGGAAGTGTGTGACGAATCTCCAAACCTAAGTGAGTTTATGGCACAACTTATTTTTTGGGGTGTTTTTAAAGCGCTGAAAATAAAGTGGGTAAATCCAGGATGTTTTGCCTTTTGCATCTTCTAGTTTTCCATGCAGGATGTGGAAAATAAAGGTACAGTGATATTATTTTGGCACAAAATGCTGCTATATGGATTTACATGTTATGATGCATTACTATGCAAGTAAACTCTATAGGACAGTATTATTGTAGGTCTTGACACCCAAAACTAAACGTTTTGTTCCAAGTAGAGCGCAGAAGAAGGTGGCCATGCTCAAATTGAATGAGCGGGTTAAAATCCCAGCTTCGCTGTTTAGCCTAAGTGTGTGATGCTAGGCAAATAATGTAATCTCACCCTGACTTCAATTGCAAAAATTGGAGTGCTTATAAGTTTACACCCTTACAAAAGGACAGTTTTAAGAAGTGTAGGGACACATTGGCGTATACTGGTGCTCCTCTGCTAGTGGCTCCAATACTGCTGCATAGAATTGCATTATTACTGCACTGGCACTCCCCCATTCTTGTAACACTGGATTTGACAGGTAGACATAGGTCACCAGTCAGTCAGTGCACCAGAGATTCTAGTATAGCAGACTGTGGTAGAACCAACATTACATTTTCTCCCCTGTTGCTCCCAGCCACTGAAGGTGCTTGGGCAGTCCAGAGTACTGCCCCACACTCTGCAATGCCCTGTTATGCTATGATATCGAGTATTTCATTGCACACCATCTGACATTTTCACACTTTCTAGGACCTTCAGGTTCTGCAAGAAGTGGGTGTTTCAAACTCAAAGGAGAGAGCAGTTAACTGATTGTAACTTTGAAGATGCACTAGAATATTCTTATTACAATGAGTAATGAGGTTAGTAATGAGGTTAGATGCCCCTACACAAGTACGTTTGCCATTCCTCCAGTGTCTCTGAAGTTAGTGCCTCTCCCAACATTTGAAGGGTTAGCCCGAGCCTACATTTTAGCCTAGGTGCACCCCTGGATGTGCACACTTGCATTTTGATAGGCAGGGAGGTGAGGGAAGTCTTTCCCCCAAACTGGCGGTGTTAAAGTTTTACTGTGTGTGCTCTGAAAAATGTAGTTGAACGAACGCAGTAAAACTTTAAAGCTGTTACTTTCAAGAAAGTCTTCCATCACCTCTCTCCATATTGCACCATAAAATATACTATTCAATAGTTGTTTGTTAGGCAGAACCCTGTGCAGTTCCCTTGGGGAACACTGCAAAAAGATTAAGACTACAGGAGTAAGCAGTAAACCCAATTAGTAGCAGTCTGTACCACCCAGATTTACCTGGCAGCTGTGGCTGAGCAGTCAGACTTCTCTCAAAAAGAGTTAGGCAGTATATAGAGTATACACAATAGGGCTGAAGACACAGTAGAGCAAAGAAACACTGACCAGAGCTTTGTATACAAAGTATAGAATTGTTTATTTAAAACACACTTTATGCACTATACTAGCACTCTCAATCAAAAGCAAGTTAAAACACAGTCAAATAAAGTATTAGCACCTCTGTGGATAACTAGCAGACAAGTCAGGGTTAAAGCACCACTATTTGTTAAGACAGAGGTGAGCGCATAACCTAGATGGCACTCAACTAGTTAAGGTTAAAGGGAGAGAAAAGGCAGGGCATAGAATAAAAACAGTTCCCAACACTTTTAGCAGCTCAGAGCAAGGGAAGAAAGGCAGTATATACTGTAGAGCAAAAGTTCATAGGCCAGGCCCACTTTAAATGGAGCAAAGCGAAATGTGTCCAAGATCACAGTTTAAGTTTGCACTAAAAGTCTTTGCAGAGTGTTCAAAAGAGTTTGGGGCGATACAAAAGGTATAGTTAGAAGGTCTGGAGCCAACCCAGTTGGAAAGCCAAGGATTTAAGGGTCACCTTTAGCAAGCCGTAGAAAGTGAGGCCAGGCAGGACACAGTACCTTAAAGTGAGAGGAAGCTCCAGCGGGGGCAGTTGTTCCTGGCAGTGATTGCAGTTCGTTGTTCCGACCAGGGGAAGAGAGGATCTCGTCGAGGAGGAAACGTGGAGTCGTTGCACTGCACAGGGATGAAACCAGCCACGGAGTTCCCGATTAAAAGGTGCGGTCCTTTTATTCACGGTCAAAGTGGTGAAGCTTGGCTATCCAGCCGCCGGGGTGCTTGGCACGGGCGATTCAACCAAGAGACGTCTTTGGAAGCAAAAATGGGTGAACTGGTTGATCCCACCAGCTCAGGGGGAGAAGACTCGTCCAGCAGAAGATCTCCTCTTGTCGTTTCTTGTCGTTGGGAAAGTGGTGCGTTTCGTTGCAGCAGGGCTTCACCTGTGGTGTCGTCGTTGCAGATGGCTCAGCTTCTTCCCTCTTCAGATTCCTAGGTCCGGTGGCGACTTCTGAAATTCGAGTCCCAAAGGCCCTGATTTTATGCAGAAAAACCCCCATTCAACAGCCTAGCTGTCACTCACACATGCTAAGTGGTGAGCCGGGCGGCTCACCACTGGGCCAATCAGAGTAGAGTGCGACTTGGGTTGCTAAGGCAACGCAGTCCAGGGTGCCAATTCCCCCCTCCACCCTTCCTGTGGAACCCCGACAGAGTGGCACCACTTGGAGGGCTTCTGTGGAGAAGCCCGCCAATATAGTGGAACAAAGGGCTCGACCTTGGTCACAGTCACAGAGACGGACACAAATGCCATTTTGGAACAGAGTACTGGCAAAAAGACCCCACCGTTGATTTAATATTAAATAAATAAATCTGTGGTATCTTTAACATTGCACCAAAAAGTGGTGCGTTTAAAACCAATGGGAAAATCCCATAGAGAATATTCCGAAGGAATATTTCGCGTGGCAACCACTGCCACCAGCCAGAAACTCGTCTAGGGGGGACTGCACAGTGCCCCCTTGAAAAACAGACCCAGGGGTAATCGAATTAGCCCTACCAGTACTTCCACAATATGATGGTTTGTACTGGTTCTGTTCACAATTTAAGACTAGTAAAGTCAATGGTGACTTTACATGCCCTTGGAGACAGTAGTCAGTCCCAGGGTATGGAGTCTATGCTTGGGGGTCACTATGAAACCCCTGTGTTACTGCACTGAGGGTGCTGTGTAACACACACACTAAAAACAGATGATACCCTAAGGAGTAAAAGACCCCATAGCCCAAAAGCACACAAAGCAAAGGTACACCTCAAATCATGTCTTAGATTGGGAGGAAAAGAGTCTCACTCTTAGCAGGAGAAAAAAACAAACCCCAAAAATCCAGCAAAGCTGCTGGGGGACTCACTAGGTTTGGGAAATTAGCCTTATAAGAGAATTCTCCCTAACATTGTTCCCCACACCAGACCATGGGAGGAGGTGGGTACAACAGTGGGAGCAGAGCCTCCAAGTTTGCCCTGCCTATTTTCTGAAGTGGCCCCTCCCATCACGACTTAATTCTCCCCTCCTGCCCCCCGAAATGTAGGTTTTGTTGTGCTCCTGCATGGTAGAGAGGTCAGGTAGGTCGGCTTACTCTCACAAGCCACCTCTCCCCTCAAAGTGCTGAAATAAAGGGACAGGAGCCAAAACATCTGTAATTATTCCTTTACTTGCTGCCTGTTGCAAACCTGCTCTGTAATGTATAATTTGTAAAGTTATCCTGGCTGTAGTAAGACGTGCGCTTGCTTTTGGGCTATACCAGGAGGGATGGGCCGTTACCCCATGCAGGGATGAACGGTTCCATTACCCTGAACTGAATATATTTGTCAATAGAACATGCAGGGAGGCCATGTGCGACTGGCGCTTGCAGAAAAGAGATGCTGTTAGCATGTGCAGAGAGGAGATGTGCTGCTGCATGTGTACAGAGGCTATGCCAATAACAGGTCGAAAGGGGGTATGTGTTCTTATATAGCACTTTTAGCCAAATTCCTTCAGCTTCTAAGCACTGTGGTAACGGTTATTATCCCATTTCGAATGGTACTTGATTTATTACAGCAAAACAGAGCAGAATGCCAGGGGAGCACTGTTGGGCATTGTGGTGGGGGCTGGCGAGGACATGTTCGAGTCAGGCTGAATAAGGAAAGGGGAGGGGGAAAATCGGGTACATTTTGTCCATTTCCAGCACTGATAGTAACTTGTGTGAACGGGCATTCTTCATTATTGCATTTCTTGTAAGAAAGAAGCGACTCCTGCGGTCTTCCCTCTGCGCCACACCCATCAATGCTGCGTCACGTAATTGGAACTTGGGAAGTGCAGGCCGTCCTCCTGCCCAGTAGCTTTCCACCCTTTCTTTGGATGCAACGTTTTAGCCTGTGCAGAAGGGAGCCCTGCCGTTAAGACTGGCAGAGAGATGTGCTGTTATAGCATAGGCAGAGGAGAGGCTACGTTGGCACTCACAGAGAAGAAATGTCCCCATAGTACGTACTTAGTAAAGATGTGTCATTTGCACGTGCCATGGAACAGAAGGGCAATTAGCATGCAGAGCCGAGATGTGCCGTTAGCATGTGCATAGACAGGATGTGGATTTTGCACATGCTAACTGCACATCCCGTCGTTGTACAGGATGTGCAGTTAGTACGTGCAGGGATGGGATGTGTAGTTAGCATGTGCAGAGAGGATACGTCCCCTTAGCATGTGTGTAGAAGGCATGTCATTAGCATACACATCTCCTCTGTGCACATGCGCGCAATTAGCACGCATGTACAGAGAGTTGTCCCACTTGTATGTGCGCAGAGAAGATGCACCATTAGCAGACGAGAAGAGATGTGCCAATAGCATGAGAAGAGATTTGAGGTCACTATGGGTAGAGATATGTCCTGTCAACGTGTGCAAATATCAGGCTTGCTAAACAACGTGTTCTATCAATACGTGAAAACAATGTCTGCCATTAGCATATGCATAGAGATGTGCTGTTAGCATGCGCACAGTGTAAAGGTGTAATTTACGCATGCAAATGACACAAATTTGCTCTTCAAATGCTAACAGCAGATCTCTGAAAATACTGAAATGAGATGTGCCTTTACCATGTGCACAGAGTACGTGGCGTACTCGTTAGTATGTGTCAAGAGGGGATGCATAGCTAGCATGTTCAGGGAGGATATCCATTATCAAGTGGAGTGATGTGCCGTTACTATGTGCCCAGACGGGATGTGCCGTTTGCATGTGGAGTGAAGGGCTCTGCATAAGCCAGACAACTTTGATCTACAACGCTTTTGGTCTATGGGTCTGATTTTACACATGCATTGGGTGTATGTGTTGGATAAGTTTTACTCTCTTGCAGAGGAGAAAACTCATTTTTACTCTCTTGAAATTGCATTTACTCTCTAATTTGAAAAATCATGCATAAAATACTCCGACCTCAAAATCTTATCTGGAGCACTGGGTGAGTGCATTTATTTGTACACCCATTACTGTAGGCAAATTGAAGATGCCCCAGTGCAAGTGCCAGTGGCAACTAAGCGGGTAGCAATGAAACAATACCGCATTCCTGGGGGGCACAAGGAAATCTCAGACACCAACAAAGAGTACGTGGAGGCGGGTGTATTACACCCTATTACCACATCATGGAACAATCCGCTCTGGCCCATTAAAAAAGGGGATGGGTCGTGGAGGATGACGGTGGATTACAGGGAGTTGAATAAACACACTCCTCCCTTAGTGCCCGCAGTCCCAGATGCTATTACTTTGATTGAAAATGTCCAAAAGTTTGAGGGGACTTGGTATGCAGTGATCGATTTAGCTAATGCATTTTTCTCCGTGCCAATTGCTGACGAGTGTCAAGAACAGTTTGCATTTTCATGGGGTGGACGTCAGTACACTTTCACGAGACTACCCATGGGGTACATGCACAATCCGACTATCTGTCACCGGCTGGTGGCAGAGCACCCAGACAAGATACCGTGTAAACCTGACACACAAATCTATCATTACATTGATGATATTTTGATCCAGGGCAAGGATGAGCATAGCGTGCCAAGTCAGCTAGATGTCCTTATAGAAGGATTGAAAAAGGAAGGGTGGGAGATTAATCCGAGTAAAATTCAAGGTCCAGCTGAAACAGTGATATTCTTAGGGATTCAGTGGTATCATGGGCATCGAGAAATGGTGCCAAAAGCACGACAGAAAATACTTGAATTCACCACTCCAATGAGCAAAAAGCAAGCTCAGCAGTTTATAGGACTGTTTGGCCTTTGGAGACAGCACATTCCGCATCTAGGGCAGATATTGGCCCCCCTCTACAAAGTGACACGTAAGAAATATGAGTTTCAGTAGGGGGAAGAGCAGCAGAGAGCCTTTGAGATGGCGAAAGACACGGTGCAGCAGGTGCTTGATTTATGGCCCTTGAAGGAAGGCGAAGTGGAATTAAATGTGTCTGTGCAAGACAATTATGCTAACTGGAGTGTGTGGCAGAAACAAGACAGGAAACGTGTGCCATTAGGGTTTTGGAGTCGTAAGTTGCCCGATGCTGGTAACTCATATACTCCGTTTGAGAAGCAATTACTGGCATGTTATTGGTCTCTTGTTGATACCGAGCAGATGACCTTAGGTCATGATATATTCATGAGGCCTGAAATACCAATCATGCATTGGGTACTGAGCTCTCCTAAAACGCATTGTATAGGACATGCTCAAGAAGCCAGCATAATTAAGTGGAAATGGTACATTCAAGACAGAGCCAAATCAGGAAAGGGTGGAGTGGCAAAATTACATGAGCAAGTATCCAACATATCGCCCTCAGATTATATACCACCGGGGGTGCCTGAAAAAAGTGATTCTCCTGTGAAATGGGGAGTACCTTACAGCGATTTGACCGTGGAGCAAACAGAGCATGCTTGGTTCACGGATAGTTCAGCTCGATATGTGGGAACTGAGCGGTACTGGAAAGCAGTGTCGTACAACCCCAAAACAAAAAAGATGTTGACAACGACAGGGAAAGGAAAGAGCAGTCAGTTTGCAGAACTTTACGCAGTTTACCAAGCATTGAAACAAGAGACCCCTGGTCAATGTCATGTGTACACAGATTCATGGTCAGTGGCGAATGGATTGGCAGTATCGTTGCCAACTTGGCAAAAGAATGGATGCAAGATTCATTCAAAAGAGTTGTGGGGAAAGGAACTGTGGCAAGATATTGCAGAAATGTTAACAAATTGAAGTAACTGTATATCATGTGGACGCGCATTGTGCCACAGATTCATTAGAACGTTGGTTTAATTCTGTTGCAGACGAACTCACCAAGATTGCGACAATGGATGCAGAGGCTTGGGAAGACGATATGGAGGGTTTAGCCAAATGAGCCCATCAGAAAAGTGGGCACCTTGGAGAAAAGGCTATCAGGAGGGAACAAGCTCGAGGCATCAGTCTTCCGTTAGAAATAGTGAAAACAATTATTTTGCAGTGTCCAGTGTGCCAACACCAATTGCATAGACCCATACGTCAGATTGTTAGAGGCACCTTGAAAAGAGGAAAATTACCAGGTCAAATTTGGCAGAATGATTATATCGGTCCTATGCCAAAAAGCAGAGGTTGTCAGTATGCATGCACTATTGTAGATACATACTCGGGATATTTGATGGTTTTGCCGTGCAAACGGGCAACCCAATTGAATACCATCAGGTTGTTAGATCAGATCATATTACATTATGGAGTGCCTTTGCAGATTCAAAGTGACAATGGGTCACATTTCAAAGGCAAACTAATCCAGGAATTTTATCAGGAAAAGAGCATTGAGTGGATATATCACATTCCCTATCATTCAGCTGCAGCAGGGCTAATTGAACGAACGAATGAATGGGTTACTGAAGGAACAGTTGCGCAAATCTGGAGATGGCAGTTTGGCAGGCTGGCGTGATCGTGTGTTTGATGCGGTGCAAGTGCTGAACAATAGGCCTGTGTATGAACATGAAACTCCTTTGATGCGGTTAATGACTCCTAATTTACAGGTTCAACCCAATTCAGTTAGAGAAACATTGTTATACTGGAAAATTACACCAGGTTCTTTTGCTCCCTATCGAGCAACTCCAGAGTCAGCAGGGGTAGACTTGCATTCTAATGAAGAAATCAGATTAGATCCAAGAGGAATAGTTGTCATTGAAACAGGGATTGGAGTACATATTCCCCCAGAGCATATGGGATGGATTGCCCCAAGATCTGGCCTAGCATTGAAGAGAGTCCAAGTGTTGGGAGGAGTAATTGATGCTGATTACCAAGGAGAGATTAAAGTCATCCTAATGAACAGTGGGGATCAGTTGTTATCAATACACAAGGGTGATCGAGTGGCCCAATTGATAGTCATTCCCATTAAATTGTCCATGATTAAGAAAGGGGAGCCTCCTACAGTGTTAACTACCCATGGGGATAGCGGTTTTGGCTCTTCAGACAGTATCGTACCGGGTGCAAAGGTGTGGGTGGAAAAGCCAAGTGGCCCACCAGTGCCCGCAGATGTCACTGCATCAGGCAAAGATCAAGTGGTCTTAGTTATGGAGCCTGGTAGAAAGAAATGGCAATACGTACCAGCAGACAAATGTTACCTAAGAGAGTGATGTGCGACACATATCTCTTTTCGGGATTTGCTTTGTAGATTCTGGGTTTGGTTGGTGTGACTGTGGCACTAAATGGACTCCATTTGGGCGAATTCGACGATCTTCTGTTACCAGTGACAAATATCACATCTGTGCCAGTGATCAAGGGGATACTGATAGTGATGAATAATGTTGTCCCCAAGCAGCCCTATGCCAGTGCAGAAAAGCCTGCCAGAACGAAGACATGGATCCGTGAAATGCGACAAATACATCAGGAGCAAGTGAAAACGACCTTAATACCAGCTGTGCAGGAATCATTTGTAGGACGGAGAAAACACTCTCCTATGATAACCCATGTTAGGCAGAAACCTGTGCAGTTCCCTTAGGGAACACTGCAAAAGATTTAAGACTACAGGTGTTGGCAGTAAACCCACTTAGTAGCAGTCTGCACCACCCAGATTTACCTGGTAGCTGTGGCTGAGCAGTCAGACCTCCCTCAAGAGAGGTAGGCAGTATGCAAAGTATACACAATAGGCACCCAGATACAATAATACAAGCAAACACCGACCAGAGCTTTGGTATCAAAGTATATAATTATTTATTTAAAAACACACGGTTTGAAACACTCCAGCACTCTTGTTGTAAAATATTCTAAACACAGTTACTATTGTAATATATACACCCCTTTTCCTTATCAGATAAGTCACAGTAAAACACCACTTATTTTCATACAGAGGTGAGCGCTTAACTAGATTGCACTCCAATAAGTTTGTGAGAAAGGGAGGGAGAAAGACAGAATATGGAAAGGTACACCACTCTAAGATTCAGGAACACTGTTAGCAAGGCAGAAGAGCAAAAAGTCACTGGTGAGCCAAAGTCCAAAGGCTGGGCCCACTCTTAGAGAGAGCAGAGCAAAAATGCGCCCAAGATCACACGCTGTCACGATGCCCGCTCCCGGGGAGCCGGCTCAGGCCCTGCGTCCCCGAAAGCGGACATCAAGTCCCCGGGGAAGGTCCCAGCAACCCCTTATAGGGGCCCTTTGGACAGCGTCCTGGCGCCTATGGCGCCAGGCTCATAGAAAACGTCAGTCCTGGCGCCATAGGCGCCAGGCTCATTATGAAAGTGTTTGGGGGCACTTACCTGATGCAGACCATGCTGCAGAACCCCGGCCTCCTTGAGGCCTGAAAGGAACTACTTTACCTGTGGGACTCATTTACCACCCGGGCGTGGTCGGGGAAGGATACATACCTGATTGGAGGAAGGACACATTCTAGGAACTTCTTCCAAGGCTATTTAAACCACACCCGATCAGCCACACGTGCTTCGCGTTGTTCTGCATCTAGCAGCTGGACGCTCACCGTGTCTGCTCCTGCATCTTGACTTCTGCCACACCTGCCAGCATCCTGAATCACCTGCAAAGGAAGGGAACAAGAGAACAGAAGAAGGAAAAGGCCTCACCTGCTAAATCTGCATCCCAGAGACATTTCGCCGACAATCCTGAAAATGAAGACATTTATTTTTAAAAGCACATCGCATCGATCGCTGCAGCGCCGCATTCTACTCACCTTTACAGGGCGTCTCCATGTTCAGCAGCGACCATCCGGATTCGCAGTCGCGCCCCCGCGCCTAGGGAGAAAAAGACGAGAACAAAGGTGAGAGAAAGAAGGGAAAAGGGAAGCTAAAACTCCATGTCAAGACTTACCTGTTGGGTCATTCCCTTTTCATTTCGGGTCTGCGCCGCATCCAGGCATTTTCGACCCCGGCCCCTAAGGGGAAAAAGACATCAGCGTTAATGAGTGAATGAAAAGACATTACCAAAACACTCATTAAAGACTTACCTGATTTCCACAAGGATTTCACCGCTCACCTCGGGTCGGTGCCTGTTCCCCGGCATTCCGTACCCCGGCCCCTATGGGGAAAAAGACACTAGCATTAGAACATTAATGCATGGACACAAGGGGAACCACTTATAGAAAAACTTACCTGGAAGCCAATCAAGTTTGGTTCTCACCCATCCGAAAATCCAGTGACGTAACTGGATACCAACGTGCCCCTGCATCAGAAGCAGGATGGAGAGCTCGTCCTTCCAGACCCTAAGGGCAGACGCTACGGGGAAGCACAGAAGGGTTTTGAGGAGGGTGAGAGGGGTAAGTGGGAGGCCGACTGCATTACCCCGCAGACAGTTAACCCCCTATTCTCACCTACAGAAGGATACTTCTGCGAGTCAGACAAGCCAGATCTGGGGCCCGGTCCAGTCCGTCTTCCGAACCCTGCGCATCACCTTAGACGAGGTCACAGCAGCGCGAACCAGGCCAGCGCCCCCGTGGGAGTCAGGTGAGCGTTACAGAACGCGAAGCCTTCCTACAAATTCCCACCCAGGCGCTATGGAAACTTCTGAGACTGATCAGTTGGCCCAATTACTGGGGGAATTACGGGCCGAAGTACATGCCGCTCGTCAAGAGACTAATGCCCTCAAGAGGGAATTAATAATATCAAAGGAAAGAACTGATGACCTGGCCAGACAGCTTTTGCAAGGTCAAGCTGGACAAACTCCTCTACCCTGTTCCGGAGGGAACCCCGCTCCTGTGGTTCCCAGTAACTCTGTGCAGATTAATCTACCTGGAAACATGCCGCTGGCCCCACCTGAACGCTTTGCTGGGGACCCCAAACGATTCGCCGTATTCATGAATCAGTGTCGTTTGCACTTCCTATGCAGACCTGGGGCCTTCCCTAATGATCAGACCAAAGTAGCCTTTGTATTGTCATATCTCAGCGGCTGCGCTGCCGATTGGTCAGTCAGGACCTCCTATCCTATATTGCAACCTTTAATAGACTAATTGTGGAAACGGGATGGCCAGAGGATAAAAGAGTCACGTTATTTTATCGAGGTCTACGCGGAGAACTTAAAGATGTCTTGGCCCAAGTTGTAAATCCGCCCCAATAATGCACAGAGTATGTAGACTTAGTGGTCCAATTGGATCACAGACTTCAAAACAGAAAAACAGATCGGTCCAGGTTTGAGACCCGGGTGTTGGTCAAGACCCACGCTAACCCCAAGGGAGTTGATGTCTCTGAGCCTATGCAAATTGGAGGGGTTAAAGAACCCTTAACTCAAAAGGAACGTGAAAGGAGGCGGCAGTTAAAATTATGTCTTTATTGTGGGAACTCTGGACACTTTCTACGAGATTGCCCGGCAAAACCGCCCCGAAAAGCGGTAGGAGCCGCTGATAAAAACCATGTAGACTCTGTTTCGGGAAACGACTCAGCCCGACAAGCGTAGGGGTCCACTTGCCGAGCTTGAAAACTAACTCTCAGACCTCGCATTTCATTGTGCCAATGGTTCTCGTAGATCCAGAAAAGCCTAAGCGGTTGCATGCAATAAAGGCATACATCGATAGTGGGGCTATTGGAAACTATGTGGATCGTGAATTGGCCTCTAGGATTAACCTCCCTCTCCGTCCTAAAACCAGCAAAGATGTCATCACCACAGTCGATGGAACTGAAATTGCCTCTGGACCGGTAACACATTCCACTACTGGGGTGACTCTTATTGGTCCTGACGGCCATCGGGAGGCAGTTGTGTTTGATGCAATCAAGGCTCCACAGTTTCAGGTTATTCTTGGAATTCCTTGGTTAGAGACACATAATCCTCGAATTGATTGGCGAGCTAAGAGAATAACCTTCCCAGATTGTGCACAAATATGCTACCCAGAAAACCTGAAGATTAATCTAGCATCTGTAACCTCTGCCCCCATGCAATTACCTCCGGAATACCAGGACTTTCAGGACGTCTTCCAAAAGGAACAGGCCAACACGTTACCTCCTCACCCATCGTACGATTGCCAAATCGATCTGGTGCCCGGTGCACAACCCCATTGTAGCAGGATTTATGCCCTTACCGAACCTGAGAACCTGCATTTGAGACAATATTTGGATCAATACCTCGCCAATGGTTTTATTCGCCCGTCAAAGTCCCCGGCATCCTCGGCTTTGTTCTTCGTGCCTAAAAAAGAAGGCGACCTTAGAACTTGTATCGATTACCGCGCATTGAACCAGATAACGGTTAAAAACCGTTATCCTCTGCCTCTGATTTCTGAACTCCTTGACCAGGTGAAGAACGCTTGCATATACACCAAGTTAGATCTCCGGGGGGCATATCATCTGGTGCGAGTAAAAGAAGGCGACGAATGGAAAACAGCCTTCCGTACAAAATATGGATTATTCGAATACCAGGTAATGCCTTTCGGGTTGTGCAACACGCCTGCTGCCTTCCAATTCTTCATATGTCCTTCGGGAACTCATCAATGTTTGTGTTGTCGTCTATATCGATGACATTCTAGTGTACTCCTCTTCGGAATCTAATCACAGAAAACATGTTAGGGCAGTTCTGGAAAAACTGCGCCAACACAAACTATTTGCTAAACTGGAGAAATGTGTTTTCCATACCACAGAAGTTGAGTTTCTCGGTTTCATCCTGACACCCAAAGGAGTCCGAATGGACTCAAGAAAAGTGGATGCCATCCTCAAATGGCCATCACCTAGCTCTGTAAAAGGGGTTCAAAGCATGCTCGGCTTTGCCAATTTCTATCGCAGGTTTATCCCGGAATTTTCACGCATAGTACAACCCATTACTGCACTCTTGAGGAAAAATAAACGTTTTGAATGGTCTGAAGAAGCCGAGCAGGCCTTCCAGGATTTAAAAGCTAAGTTTACCTCCGCACCTATATTGAAACACCCACGTCCAGATCTCCCGTATGTCGTCGAAACTGACGCATCCAGCCTAGCCATGGGAGCAGTTCTGCCTCAAAGAGATCCTGAAACCAACCAACTGCATCCGGTAGCATTTTGGTCCAGAAAATCCTCGGCACCAGAGATTAATTACGCAATCACTGACAAAGAACTGTTAGCCATAAAATCCGCTTTTAAAGCCTGGCGGCATTACCTGCTTGGCGCTCGACATACCATCACGGTGATCACTGATCACCGGAATTTACAGTATTTGAAAACCGCCAAGGCTCAGTCATCACGGCAGCTCCGATGGGCTTTGTTTTTCGCTGAATTTGATTTCGTGATTACCTATCGACCTGGCTGCAAGAACAGCAAAGCAGATGCCTTATCCCAAATTGGAATGGGAGAATCTGATACAAACTCAGAACCAGTACCAATAATTCCCGAACAGAGAATTCTAGGCATGACTTCGTTACAGACGCTTGAAGACATTCAAGTCAGAGTGAAACAACTCCTGGACCCTACAGTCCTACAGGATTGGATACAAAAGGGATCAGACTTTACCATAGATAATGGTTTACCTTATTACCAAGGACGCTTATTCCTGCCGCACAAGGATTTACACAAACCAGTTATTTCAGGTTATCATGATACATTAATAGAGGGACACCCCGGTATTGCCAAGACAATGGAAAAGGTGAAACGACAATTCTGGTGGCCCTCTTGGCGAAAAGATGTTAAATCTTTTGTGATGTCCTGTGGTGTTTGCGCCCAAAATAAAGGTCAAAAGAAAAGACCAGCCGGTCTCCTTCAACCTCTAGACATACCGCCAGCACCCTGGCACACCCTATCAATGGATTTTATTACGGACTTGCCTCCTTGTTCGGGATACAATACCATTCTGGTAATTGTGGATTTGTTTTCCAAAATGGCCCACTTCATTCCTTTGAAAGGTTTACCTTCAGCTCCTGTCCTAGCCAAAGAATTCCTCGAAAATATTGTTCGGCTACATGGATTCCCATCTATACTAATCTCTGACCGGGGAAGCCAATTCATTTCCCACTTCTGGCGCAAATGTTGTCAAATGGCACAAATCGACGTAAGATTATCGACCAGTCACCACCCTCAGACCAATGGTCAGACTGAGAGGACAAATCAGACCCTTGAGCAGTACTTACGGTGTATGTTACAGCAATCTGAAAGCAACTGGAAAGACATTCTTTGGATAGCCGAATACGCATATAATAATTCGGTACACTCTGGAACTGGCCATAGTCCTTTTTATACCTTGTTTGGACATCACCCTCAAACCTCAGCTCACCTCAGAACCTCGGAGTGCCCGCAGTAGAACATCTGCATTCTACCATTACCCGAGCCTTCAAAGAGGCAACCACGCATTTACAACAAGCCAAGAGAAAATACAAGGAGAATGCTGACCTACATCGGAGTGAAGCACCTCCGTATCAGATTGGGGATCAAGTGTGGTTAGCTACCAGACATTTACCGCTCAAAGGGCCTCGAACTTTTAACCCAAAATATCTGGGACCTTATTCTATTACGGCAATAATTAACCCAGTAGCGGTTAAACTTGATTTACCAGCTAATATGCGAATTCATCCTGTTTTTCATGTGTCACTTCTGAAACCAGTGGTCCCCGAAACCCGACTACTCAAACCTCAAGAACCTATTCAAATAGATGGGGAACCCGAATTCGAAGTGAAGAACATTTTAGACTCAAAAATGTTTAGGTCAAAGCTTTTCTACCTAATTGATTGGAAGGGGTACGGACCTCAGGAGAGGTCGTGGGAACCCAGTGACCATGTGCATGCACCTCGATTAGTCAGGAAATTCCACCGACTCTTCCCAAACAAACCAAAACCCCCGGAGGGAACAACCTTGGGAGGGGCCTGGGGGGGGGAGTGCTGTCACGATGCCCGCTCCCGGGGAGCCGGCTCAGGCCCTGTGTCCCCGAAAGCGTACATCAAGTCCCCGGGGAAGGTCCCAGAAACCCCTTATAGGGGCCCTTTGGACAGCGTCCTGGCGCCTATGGCGCCAGGCTCATAGAAAATGTCAGTCCTGGCGCCATAGGCGCCAGGCTCATTATGAAAGTGTTTGGGTGCACTTACCTGATGCAGACCATGCTGCAGAACCCCGGCCTCCTTGAGGCCTGAAAGGAACTACTTTACCTGTGGGACTCATTTACCACCTAGGCGTGGTCGGGGAAGGATTAATACCTGATTGGAGGAAGGACACATTCTAGGAACTTCTTCCAAGGCTATTTAAACCACACCCGATCAGCCACACGTGCTTCGCATTGTTCTGCATCTAGCAGCTGGACGCTCACCGTGTCTGCTCCTGCATCTTGACTTCTGCCACACCTGCCAGCATCCTGAATCACCTCCAAAGGAAGGGAACAAGAGAACAGAAGAAGGAAAAGGCCTCACCTGCTAAATCTGCATCCCAGAGACATTTCGCCGACAATCCTGAAAAGGAAGACATTTATTTTTAAATGCACATCGCATCGATTGCTGCAGCGCCGCATTCTACTCACCTTTACAGGGCGCCTCCATGTTCAGCAGCGACCATCCGGATTTGCAGTCGCGCCCCCGCGTCTAGGGAGAAAAAGACAAGAACAAAGGTGAGAGAAAGAAGGGAAAAGGGAAGCTAAAACTCCATGTCAAGACTTACCTGTTGGGTCATTCCCTTTTCATTTCGGGTCCGCGCCGCATCCAGGCATTTTCGGACCCCAGCCCCTAAGGGGAAAAAGACATCAGCGTTAATGAGTGAATGAAAAGACATTACCAAAACACTAATTAAAGACTTACCTGATTTCCACAAGGATTTCACCGCTCACCTCGGGTCGGTGCCTGTTCCCCGGCATTCCGTACCCCGGCCCTTATGGGGAAAAAGACACTAGCATTAGAACATTAATGCATGGACACAAGGGGAACCACTTATAGAAAAACTTACCTGGAAGCCAAGCAAGTTTGGTTCTCACCCATCCGAAAATCCAGTGACGTAAGTGGATACCAACGCGCCCCTGCATCAGAAGCAGGATGGAGAGCTCGTCCTTCCAGACCCTAAGGTGAGACGCTATGGGGAAGCACAGAAGGGTTTTGAGGAGGGTGAGAGGGGTAAGTGGGAGGCCGATTGCATTACCCCGCAGACAGTTAACCCCCTATTCTCACCTACAGAAGGATACTTCTGAGAGTCAGACAAGCCAGATCTGGGGCCCGGTCCAGTCCGTCTTCCGAACCCTGCGCATCACCTTAGACGAGGTCACAGCAGCGCGAACGAGGCCAGCGCCCCAGTGGGAGTCAGGTGAGCGTTACACACAGTTACACTAGGCTTTGAAAGTCTTGCAGAGGGTTCAAAAAGAGTTTAGAGAGGCTTAGGAAAGTTTAGCCAGGGTGTCCCAGGCTAACCCAGGTTCGAAAGCCGGGGACTAAATCTACCCCGTACAGTCGGTAGCAAGGGAAGCCAGGCGGGACATGGTACCTTAAGTGGGAAGGATCCTCCAGCGGTGGCAGTTGTTCCTGGTAGTGGGTGCAAGTTGCGTCGTCATCCAGGGGAAGAGAAGATCTCGACTTAGAGGAAAGATGAAGGTCGTTGCACTACCAGGGAAGAAACCAGCTGCAGAGTTTTCCGGTTAAAGGTGGTACCTTTGTTTCGCGGTCGTGGTAAAACATGGTATCCCGGTTGCCGGGGTGCTTGGCACAGGCAAGGTGGCCACGAGGTACGTCGGGAAGGCGAAAAGACAGTGTAACTGGTTATCCCCACCAGTCAAAGGAAGAAGACTATCCGGCGGAAGATCTCCTCTGTTGTTGGGAAAAGTGGTGAGACGGTCCAGCAGGGCTCCACCGGTGGTGGTGTCGTGGCAGGTCGTCTCAGCTTCTCCCTCGTCGGATTCTTAGGTCCTGTGGCGACTTCTGAAGTTCCAGTCCCCAAAGCCCTGCTTTTATGCAGAAAACCCCCATTCACTCAGCCTAGCTGTCACTCAAACATGCTAAGTGGTGAGCCGGCCGGCTCACCACTTGGGCCAATCAGGACGGAGTGCGACTTGAGTTGCCTAGGCAACTCAGTCCAGGGTGCCTAAATCCCCCTCCACCCCGCCTAAGTACCCCAGACAGAGTAGCACCACTTTGGAGGGCTTCTGTGGAGAAGCCTGCCAAAAAGTGGAACAAAGGGCTCGACTTGGGTTGGAGTCACAGAAGAGAACACAAACGCCATTTTAGAATCAAGTTTTGGCAAAAAATACCAACCGGAGAATTAATATTAATTAAATAAACCGGCGGTATGTTCGAGGCTACCGTAAATAATTAAATAAAGATAGTAGCCTAAAACAATGCGAAATCCCATAGGAAAATATTCACGGTTGAATATAAAAAGTAGTATCCACTGCCACCAGCCAAAACTCGATCAGGGGGGACGGAGACGTGCCCCCTCGACTAACAGACCCTGGGGCAATCGAATTGCCCCAGCCAGTACGTCCACAATATGATGGTTTGTACTGGTTCTGTTCAGAATTTAAGACTAGTAAAGTCAATGGTGACTTTACATGCCCTGGGAGACAGTAGTCAGTCCCAGGGTATGGGGTCTATACTGGGGGGTCACTATGACACCCCTGTGTCACTGCACTGAGGGTGCTGTGTAACACATATCACAAAAACACATGAAGCCCTATGGAGTAAAAGACCCCATAGCCCATTAAACACATCTAGATTCAAAGAAACACACTCAAATCATGCCCAAGAGTGAGGGTAAAAGAGTCTCACTCTTGGCAGGAGAAAAAAATGAACCCCAAAAAATCCAGCAAAGCTGCTGGGGGACTCACTAGGTTAGGAAATTCAGCCTAAACAGAGAATTCTCCCTAACAACCCAAGAAGAGAATTGTTACCCGGGACTCAAGGGGTTAACGCTCGTGAGCCCCCTCCGTTGGAAAGGCGGAGTTTGACTGGGCAAGGGGGTTATGGGGCACGTGCGCTGCGAGTGCCAGTTCCAGTTTGGTTGTGAAAGAATAAAGAAGTTCCTCTTATCTCTCCGTGTGTGCGTCCTTCATTTGGGCCTAGATCCCTAGGCAACATTTGGCGACGAGGATCTCTCCCGCGCACCGGAGTCCTCCTCCTACGGCAGTCCGCCTGTGGTGGCCGATCCAGCGAGCCCCCTCCTCCTGCTCCACCTCCGCGCAACACGGCACTCCGCCGAATCCGCCTTGCCGGACCTCCTCCGTCGAACCTCCGCGGAAGCGACCCCGCCCGCGCACCCGTGGGCCTTCTCTCCCAGGCGCCATGAGCACCTCCAACCCGGGGTCCAGCCAGGGCTCGCCTCAACTGCCACGGGTGGCGAAGTCGATTCAACTACGACTGCCCCCGCCGTTCACTATGACTCCTCAGGCCACCAAAGGCCCCAGATGGACCGACTGGATGGACGATTTTCGACACTTCGTGAGAGGTTCCGGCGACGGGGACTCCCCCAATATGAGAGACATTTTCCTTAACCTGGTAGGGGGAGAGATCAAAACGGTCGTCAAGGCCATTCCGCCCACAGACCAGGACACTTTTCCCAAGCTGATCGGCGCTTTGGACAAACTGCTTATCATCGAAGTCAATCGGGACTATGAAAGATACCTGTTCAATCAATGCACCCAACTCCCGCAAGAGACCGTCGACGAATTCATCACACGTCTACGGGTGAAAGGGGCGAACTGCCAATTTGATGCGTTCTCGTTAGAGGAAGCTATCCGGCTGAGGGTGATCGAGGGATGCCTCTCCCCCGCACTCAAGAAACAGCTCCTCAAGAAACCGCTCACCAAGAATATGTGGATATATCTGGCACAGCAAGTACTGAATATATCACATTTTTGTCATTCTGATGTGCCCAATGCTGAAGCTTTATTGACTACATGTTTAGTAGCAGTGCCGACGCCTGTTCCGGTTTTAAAGCATATCCTCAGCGTCACACATAATGATTCTTTAGTTTAAGACTCAGACATTAGACAATCTTTTTCAGTTTATCAGTATTGCAGGTTCTGCCAAGAAACCGACAAGAAATGGAGAAATTTGACACGTGTGATTACGTACAACATAACCCAAGGCGATGTGTGCTACATTATGACGTGCAAAGCACAAGAAATTGGTAAATGCAGACAAATAGAGTTGACCAATCAGTACAATCATACTACGTTCGAGAGGAGACTGTGTTCACGAATGTCACGCAAATGCACCAGTGCAAATAACACTATGTCTTGCAATCATACAGTGATAACTGCTAGTCATTTGAATCATGTGAAACTTCCAACAGAATGGCTCTTTTCATGTGGTAACATTACATATACTTATATTCCAGCTAACATTTCTGGAGGTCCATGTGCGTTGACTCGATTAGGACTAATGATCTTTCCTTTACACTCAGCGATAACTAGAGGTAAAAGGTCAACCTTTGAATCTGTCAGACTATCTCCTGACTGTGATTCACATGTACATTTGCTATCAGAAGCTGAGGTTCTAGCGTTAACCCTTTCATTAGTAGGTGTTTGGGGTTTAGCTGCTGGAGGTTACAAATCTTTGATGAAATTAGCGTGTTTAGTAGTTAAAAGCCTTAATCATACTTCTCAAGCATTAGAAGAATTACTCCTTGATAGCCAAGTTATTAGAAAAGCAACTTTACAGAACAGAGCTGCTGTTGATTACTTATTGCTGAAACATAATTTAGGGTGTAATGCCTTTGAAGGTATGTGTTGTTTCAATTTAAGTGACCACTCACGATCCATTGAAAGTCAAATTCGAGGTTTGAGGGATCTCATTTCTCAAGTGCCTCAAGATCGTAACAAAAACTGGGGGGCTTGGTTATTTTCATGGATACCCGATATTGGGGGTACACTACGTTATATTTTTGCTTGCATTTTTATTATTCTATCTATTATAATTGCTTGTTGTTGTTGCCTTCAAGGAGTTCCCAATTTAGTTTTAACCTTTCGTAGGTTTCAGAGACCAGTTACAGTGCCACCTGGCTACGGAAGATAAATATCCAAAGGGTGGAATTGTTATGCTTGATTTATGCTTGATTCAAAATGGCGCAGGCGCGCAATGCATTCTGGGAGCACTCGGAGCCATGTTGGATATTTACTTTACTTCGCAGTGAAAGGCTGCACACATTTTTCTGAAATGTTAGATTCACAGTGCTGAGACAAATATGCTTTTCCAACCCTGGTATGCAGTCAAGGCCATTTCTGCTGGGAAAGCTAACGTTGTTATGGCTTGCTACTGTTCTCCGTGGAGCGTGTTTTTAGAACAGGGAGGCCCTGCTTTCCTTGAGGGGAGGTCTCGATTGACCCAGCTGGCAACCGACGGCTGTTCCTCAACTGCGCAAGTGCAATTTCCAGAATGTTCGGGAATTAACTCCCCTTTGTGGAGTGTGTATATATGTGAAGGCAAGGAGGGGGGTCAGGTGAGACTTCAGCCAGAGAAGGACGCTCCGTCTGGCCTTCCTGTGAGCTGTGGTACTCTCGGCCTGGCTGTCCCCGGAGTCTTCCAGCCGCTTCTGGACGAGATGAGGACTTCGATTACGCGCACAGTGATGCATTTCATTTTGACTTCTTTACTTCTTCTGTGAACTATATCCATATTATTTGAATGAGTTATTTCTATATACTTGTAAGCTTTGAATAAATAGCCGTAAAGAGCTGATTTATCTTCTAAGAGTGCGTGGTTGTGAATTATTGTGTCTGTCTGGTTATTTTGGTTCAAAGTACTTGCTCCATAATTGCATTGATGATTTATGGTTGTTTCGTGCACTTTTCGGGGGAGAGCACTACAGTACCTGACCCGTCCCAACCCCAGGGTTAGGCAATGTCAGGCAATTGGCTGGAACTTTCCTTTCCCCACAAGGATAAAAGGTGGATCCAGAAAGCACAGAGAGAGCAAGGCGAGGAAGATGGAGGAAAGCACAACAAGACGGCTAACACGTAGCAGTTGAGAAGAAGGAGAAAGGCGGCGGGAAAAGAAAGGGTGGCGAGGAGGGAAGCGACCTTGCCCTTTTCATCCACGCCCCGCAAAGCCTTCCAAGAAGAGAGCCTAATGACGCAAACAATAGCGCAAGTGTCCTGCACCAGATGTCAGTGGTACACGAGGCAAGCCTATACCGATAGGCAGAAGCGAGGGAAGATCCCACACCCGTGGTACCGTCTTGACTCCAAAGAAACTAAAAGCCCAGCTTTTTACCACAATCAGTGAGTCGAGGGAAGAACCAATAAAAGCCGGGTTGTGTTGAGTGAGAATCACAAAAGGGCAACATTTGAAACAGAACTAATGAACTTTGAATGGGGGAGACCAGTTGCAGAAGGAAAGCGGCACCACGTGGGTGCTAACTCAAGAGACTCTGGTCGAGCCCCATATTGAGAAACTACAGAAACCAGAAGGCCATAGGAAGGCCGCCAAAAGGAAGCAAAGTGGTCATAAGTGAGGGTCAAGCAAAAGCCCCGTACAATTAAAAGACTTTGATCCGCAAGTTGGCTACAAAGAAGGGAAGTGAATCCCACCTGGTGAATGAAAGAAAGTGAACACTGAAAGTGAAGAAATCCCACCTGGTGAATGAAAGAAAGTGAACATTGAAAATGAAGAGGGGTCAGCCCAGAAGAGGGGGATGCAAAGGGTGAGCCACTATCACCCTGCTCAAGAGCCATAATAAATCCGGTGAAGGAAGGCTAAGAATCGAGAGGGGTCGGAGCCCGACGGAGGGGGATCCAAGGGTTAAAAGATTCACCCCAAAGTGGAAAGTTATGAAAAGGCAATAGTGAACCCGGAGGAGGGATGCCAAATGAATTAACTGTTTGACAAAGTTAAGAAGGGTCCGAGCCCGGAAGAGGGAAATCCACGGGTGAAGCCGCCACCCAAGGGCTGGCAGTCGAAAGAGGTCTGAGTCCGAATGAGGAGATCCAAGGAGTTAAGCTATCATCCAAAGATTATATTGAGCAAGGGTCAGCCCCAGAAGAAGGGGACCCAGGGGTGAAGCCGTCACCCTATCAGAAACTGTGGAATCCAACACAAAAGGGGTCAGCTCAGAAGAGGGGGACCCAAGGGTGAATCCATCACCCACATGAATTTTGAAAGCAAACTTGGTAAAGGAACTTTTGTTTTATTGTTTGAACACTTCAGGCCCAAAGGCAAGAGACTTTCTAAAGAAACTAGACTTGGCCATCGACGTCTTGAGAACTACCATTGGAACTGGTGTCTCGTGTTGGTGAAGCCCAAGACCATCTAGCATTGGAACTGTCGTCTTGTGCTGGTGAAGCCCAAGCTCCAACCTTACCCCAAGCCACCACACAATTGACATATTATTTGAGGATCTTTCTTTCTTTCTTTCTTTCTTTCTTTCTTTCTTTCTTTCTTTCTTTCTTTCTTTCTTTCTTTCTTTCTTTCTTTCTTTCTTTCTTTCTTTCTTTCTTTCTTTCTTTCTTTCAACGTAACCCAACACCCTTTGAATTTAGCGTAAGGAATTGGTAATAGGTTTTCTTAGTATAGGCCTTTTTATTCGACTTGACATCACTGGGACTGCCTTATTTACATTTGATGGTCGACGCCTGTCCCCATCTTAGATTTAGGTTTAGATTAAGCGTTTTTGCAACCTATATACTATTTCCATTGTTCAATAGACACCCTTGAACTGTGATCACTTGTGTCCGTCTTACTTTTGGTCACCATGAGTTTCTCACACTCACCATGCTTGTGGCAGTGGAAAGGTTTCCAAAGAGCAGCTGCGCTTGGAAATCGCTATCAAAGATGAGGCATTTATGGGAGGAAGGAATCCATTAGAAACAGTCAATTGAAGTACTCAAGTGGGAGAGTTACCAAGTGGGCAGAATAGGTTTGAACTGCTAAAATCCAAATATTGGACTGTTGTATCAGATGTGCATCTGGATCCCATGGCTGAGGCATGCAAGGTAGCTGTGGATGCGGTAGTGGTGCAGGCGGACTGGAGATCTTTTGCTTAGTTAACCTAGTTAGTGTTTTAAGATCTTGAGGGCACCATTATTCCAGCACCTTATAATAGGGATGGTCTACTCTTACAGGGACAGTAACATACCAACATAGTTTCATAGAAGAAACAACCCAAGGAAATAGTGGTAATGTCCCCCTCCCACCAAGAATGCTTTTCCTGAAACAAAGACACTGTAAAGCTGACCAACACCATGAAAAGGTAATTATTAGCTCACTCTCTATTGACATTTCATATACTAATTAATGGTGCTGGCAAACTAATAAGATAATCAGAATTTACTGCCAATCATAAATTTGCAAACATGAGCAAATTTCTGCTTTACACCTTAGCTCTGCCTTAGTAAGAGAATGCTTTCTTCAGCCAGACCTAAATCCGGTCAGTCCAAAGTTACGTTATGTTACTTTTTGTTACTGTGCTGTACAGGGCACCGTCTCCATTTTCTTGGTTTTCAGGCGATATTGAACCTGAAAGAGAGCTGGGTGTGTTAGGTTAGTGGGAAGAGGGGAGAAAATCCAAGGTAACTTTGCCTCTGTGTTGATGCATGGAGTTCAGTGGTAGCCGAATACTTTGTGCAGGTATGTTTCTAGGTGGTCTGTGCCGAGGGCATAGAGTTACTTCTGTCCAAATGGGAGCATTGTGTGACTGGGGTGTGATGGTAGAATGTTTTGAGACTGATTTTGCAACTTTCAGATGTGTCATGTGGAAAATGTCACCCTCCATTTATTAATCATTAACCAAGACGGGCAGGGGCATTACCTGGTCAGGCAATGCCCCAGGGTTGAGTTTCAGGCCCGAACAAAGTGATGGCCTTAGTGTTAGCCTCAGGCAGTACCAGATCCGGAAATGCCCCTGCCTTGACGGCACCAGGGGGGAGGATATTGCTATTAACATCCCAGATTGCTTTTCCAGGATGCTAATAGGTTTTTTGAGAAGGAGAAATGTCTTACCATAATGTTCTTTCTATGGATTCTTCTCCTACAGATTCCTCATCTGATAGATAGCCTCATCCAGCTGTACTGCCAAGAAAATTCTTCGACAGGGGTCGTTGTGGACCTCAACTCAGCTGTTGATCGTTCTTGCTCAGTGCTCGATCGTCACTATGCCCCATACCTCAGTTCCCCCCTTTTTTCACCAGAGCTTGACCGCTCCAGAGGAAAACAGTGGGAGGAAAAGGCTAAACAGCCAATAAGAAGTTAATGATAACAAAACACCCAATGGGATGGCAAAAACTCAGTGGAAGACTTCCACCGTAGTCAGAATCAATAAAAGAATCAAAATCCTTTTTTTCCCCCAAAATGAGAAGAACATGCGGCTTTCCAGACAGAAATGGTCGCCCTAGTACTATCACCAGGTGTCAACTCACTAAAATAGACGCACACCAACTGCCAACGCTTTCTGAGCGCGGATGGATGGGAGGGAAAATGAGGAATCTGCTCATCTTGATAGATATCCATCATCCAGCTCTGCTGCTTGGAACATTTTCGATAAGGGGGCGTAGTGGACGTGGACTCAGCCGTAGATCCCTCTTGTGCGATGGTCGATCGTCGGCTTCGGAAGTGGCGTCAGGCGCAATACATGTACCACGTCACTACGCCCCATGCTTCAGTTTCTCCCAATTTTTTCCATGCTCAAAAGCTGCACAGGAAAAAGGAAGGAGGCTAACCAGCCTTAAAAAGCAACTATGGAATAGAAACCAACAGTTTAAAAACATTCCAATCAGATTGATTTTAGTAACTGAGATGTGCACCCCAAAGTCATCGCTAACGCACGTCATGAAATCTGAGCGTGGACAGCCGGGAGGGGTGATGAGGAATCTACAGGAGAAGAATCTATTGAAAGAACAATTTCTCCTTCAATGGACTGCTTTTCTCCCGCAGATTCCTCATCTTGATAGACTCCCCAAGCAGTAAGCTAAAGGAGGAGGGCAGAAAGGATTACACAAGCAGGTTCTGCAGAACCGCTCTGCCAAAACGTGCATCAGCCCCACGTGCAACGTCCAAAGCTTAATGCTTTGTAATTGGCAAATGTCCCGAATAGGGACCATCCTTTGAAGAGCCGTGGAAGCAGAGACCCCCCTGGTGGAATCAGCCCTGATTCCCAGGGATTTTCTTTTCCCACTGACTGGTAGCACTCAGAGATGCATAAAATGATCCAGCGTGAGATGATTTGTTTAGTAATCGCAAGACCTTTGCGGGAAAGAGAATGGGTGACGAAGAACTGGACCGTCTTCCTGAACTCCGCTGTGCGGGAAACATAAAAACTCAAGGCTCTTTGCGGATTGAGACGGTGAAAGCGCTCTTCCTCTTTTGAGGGCTGAGGAAGAGGGTAGAACACTGGCAAGTCGGGGGCACTGTCGAGCAGCCAGGAAGATGGATGCTTAGTCTTAGAGCTCTGGCCCCACATTATCCTTACTTGAAATAACCCCTGAGTTATCCACTTATACGATATTTTGTGGATCGCCAAGGCTGACGGAAAGGACACAGCGCCAACAGATCAAAGCTGGGGTTGATTTGTGGTCTGGGAGAAGCGCAAGGGACACTTACAGGCGGCGCCGGCTGCGTGTGATACGCAGCCCGAACCCGGCCGGATGTGGGGTGATGCTGTGAGCCCTGTGGAGCTGCGATTTCACAGTTCATCATGACCTGATCAGCTGCCTGCTGCCCTTGCACCCCGGCCTGTTCCCCGGACACAGCCCATAACATAGGTGGGTCCCTCAGCAGCCTCCCAGCGGGAGTGCCTGCCCTGTTGACTGTCTTAGGCGTCGGTGCTGGTGGTGTGGCTGGCTGGCTAAATCCTTCAGCCGTCACAAAATACTTCCTGCGTCTCGGCTGCACACAAAAGATCCTCATTGTGGACCCTGGTGCCAGCGACGGTGACGCAGCGAAATACTGCCAACCTCCACTAACTCCTGATGCCCATACTGCATCCTGGGGTGCGCCTTGCTCCTGCGCTGCAGGGTTTCCCCACGCTTGGCCCGGTGTCGGCTTTCCCTCTCCCCCATCAAGGGGAAGATTTGTGCTATGGAGGAAGTTGTTTCCAGTCACCTGCCAGCAAAATGAAGTGCGAAAAATACAACTACAAGAATCCTTAGAGCTAATTAATTTGTTACACATGAAACAGAAATGCAGACCCGCCTGAAAAAACACAGAAACTCAGCCTCCCTGAAGATTGATGAAGTCATGAAAACGTGCATTAGGAGGAGAAGCTAAAGACTGGCAACAGAGTGCCTGCCTTCACATCTTTAAACATTGTTCCAGGAGTCCCGGGCTCACAAGGCAGTGCAGCAGGGCCATCATGCCTTACATTGGAGAGCCACAACCATGGCTTTCCCCCTCCCCCCATCAAGGGGAAGATTTGTGCTATGACGGGAGTTGTTTCCAGTCACCTGCCAGCAAAATGAAGTGCGAAAAATACAAGTACCAGAATCCTTAGAGCTAATTAATTTGTTACACCTGAAACAGAAATGCAGACCTGCCTGAAAAAACACAGAAACTCAGCCTCCCTGAAGATTGATGAAGCCATGAAAATGTGGATAGGATGAGAAGCTAAAGACTGGCAACAGAGTACCTGCCTTCACATCTTTAAACATTGTTCCAGGAGTCAAGGGCTCACAAGGCAGTGCAGCCGGGCCATCATGCCTTACATTGGAGAGCCACAACCATGGCTTTCCCCCTCCCCCCATCAAGGGGAAGATATGTGCTATGGAGGGAGTTGTTTCCAGTCACCTGCCAGCAAAATCAAGTGCGAAAAATACAAGTACCAGAATCCTTAGAGCTAATTATTTTGTTACACCTGAAACAGAAATGCAGACCCGCCTGAAAAAACACAGAAACTCAGCCTCCCTGAAGATTGATGAAGTCATGAAAACGTGCCTTAGGAGGAGAAGCTAAAGACTGGCAACAGACTGCCTGCCTTCACATCTTTAAACATTGTTCCAGGAGTCCTGGGCTCACAAGGCAGTGCAGCAGGGCCATCATGCCTTACATTGGAGAGCCACAACCATGGCTTTCCCCCTGCCCCCATCAAGGGGAAGATTTGTGCTATGGAGGGAGTTGTTTCCAGTCACCTGCCAGCAAAATCAAGTGCGAAAAATACAAGTAATAGAATCCTTGGAGCTAATTCATTTGTTACACCTGAAACAGAAATGCAGACCCGCCTGAAAAAACACAGAAACTCAGCCTCCCTGAAGGTTGATGAATTCATGAAAACGTGTGTTAGGAGGAGAAGCTAAAGACTGGCAACAGAGCACCTGCCTTCACATCTTTAAACATTTTCCCACGCTTGGCCCGGTGTCGGGTGTGCTTTACTGATCCTTACCCTCCACTCCTCTACTCTCCCGACATCGAGAGGCCGTAGCTGCTCCAGTGAGGGGCTGGTGCTGGGTCATCTCTTTGGCTGCCCCACCTTCCCCTTCATTGGCGGGGGACCGCCAACCAATGTGTTCCGATTAAGGTGAGTGCGGGCAGCCTGACCCCCTCACAGGATCCTGAGGGCCCGCCCAAAATGTTATAAGGCTACAATACATGTGTACAGTGAGCCCTTCGGAGACATCATCCACTCTTGCACTATCCCACGGCAGAGCGAATATGGCCCACTATTAATGGAGTGTGGATCAGGCAGCCTCCAGCTAGCCAGAGACTTTGAGGATATTGGGGCGATCCAGAGGGTCCTGAGATAGCCATTGGGCCCAGCTTGCTGACGGGTCCTGAGTCGCACTTACATCCCTTCCCCTACATGACCCTGTGCTGAGGGCGCCGCCTTGCGCGCATACCGGTGATGCTGGAGTAGACACCATAATGGTCCCAATTCCCCACCGAACTGCGCCAATGACAGTGCCGGGGTGAACTGCAGATTCTACACGACGGGCTCCTGTGCATGCAGCCATTGAAGCCCCTTCGGGACCCGGGGGGACCCTTGCATGTGGGATGTGCCTTGATGAGCCCACACCAGGTGGTCAGTTTTGTATGAGACGCCCTGATTTGTGTGATACAAGCCCGGGCCAGGAGAGCTCATATAAGTGGACTGACCACCACCCTATTCACTTCTCCCTCCCTACCAACAGCAGTATTCCCAAATTACACACATCTGCTCCGCCTGCTCTAGCGAGAAGCTCAAGGAACCTAACTAAAGACAGGATCCGTCCATTGCTTGAGGTCCCAGCCCTAAATCCCCCCTTCTCCTCAGACCCCTGGGTACTAGCTGAGCTCTACAACACCACCATCAAAATAGCGGTAGACACCATCGCCCCTCTAGAGAGCAAGAAAGCCAAAAAAAAGAAACATGCTAACTCATGGTTCTCCACCGAGCTCAAAGAACTACGCACCTACAAGCGCAAGACGCTTAGCAAATGGCAAGCAGCCCCACAGGTTTCCACATTACTTGCCTACAAAACACTGGCTGCTCAATACAAAAAGCTATTGTCCTAGCTAAATCAACAGCTTAAAACGCCAGGATCTCCAATGCTACATCCAAATCTAAAGAGCTGTTTGGATTTTTAAAGTACTGACCACCCTGGCCACGACCACCCAGGATGTAGTGAAAGATGAATCCTGGTGCACTAGAGTCCAAACAGCCATGATTAATAAAATTGACCTCCTACAGAAGAAGATAAACGACCACCACAAGGCCCTGTCCAAAGACAAAGTGCCTGCTTCCCCTACAACCAGCACAGAAGACAATAAGAAAACACTCTTGTCTTTCAGGGAAGTAACAGAGTCTGAAATACTTGGAATCATCCGTAAAATCAAACCCTCCAACTGCTAGGGAGATGCTTGCCCAGCCAATCTGATAAAAGAGTACCCAGACACCTTAGCCCCTTTTCTGACAGCATTCATTAATGCTTCTTTCAAATCCAACACTGTCCCGGCTTGTCTTAAAGAGGTATGGGACCGCCCGCTGTACAAAAAAGTCCATGAACCCAGAATCACCCAACAACTACAGACCCATCACCACGGTCCCTTTCCTCTTAAAAATCCTGGGCAAAGTTGCCTATGTTCAAATCCAGCAGTTCCTTGAAGCCAATTGCATCCAGGGCAAGAGGCAATCGGGTTTCCGACCGGGCCATGGAACGGAGTCTGCATTACTTGACATCAAGAACCAACTCGGTGACATACTGGACAAAGGTATGTCAGCACTCCTCTTCCTCCTCCTGGATTTGTCGGCTGCATTTGATCTTGTTAACTACGAGATTCTATTTAAACAGCTCAAAAATTCTGCCCACTTCTCCCCTAAAGCTACATCCTGGATATCCTCCTTCCTCAAGGAGAGACTCATGACAGTGTTCTCGGACCAGGCATGCACTGCACAACACCACCATCCACTGGGGTGTCCCTCAAGGGTCATGCCCTGCCCCCACGCTCTACAATATCTTTACTCTACCACTTTTCAAACAAATTGGATGATCATGGCATAGCTTACACAAACTATGCCGACGACACCCAAGTCCTACTCCCTCTCACAGGCTCCTATGAGCATGACGCTGTGATACTAGCCAACAGGCTTGGATGGCAGTGAATGGTCTATATCTCAACAGAGATAGAACAGAGCTCCTCCTGGTAGGCACCAAAGATACACTCAACAAGCTGGACTCTAAATACATGACCTTTAACATTGATAATACCCTCATCACCGTTTCACCAGCGGTCAAAACTCTAGGGGTTTCCCTTGACTCATCCCTTTCCATGACGCGCCAAGTGAGCGCCATAGCGTCCTCGGCAGCACTCACCACCAAAATCATCAACGCGGTCACACCCTACCTGTCGAGCAAAAACTGCCTCACAATAGCCAGGGCTACAATAGGGGCAACACTGGATTACTGTAACACTTTATTCTTGGACACATCAGCAAAAAACATGAACAGGTTATAAGTCACTCAAAACAATGCCCTAAGAGCCACTCTAAGCATTCCTAAAAGGGAACATCTCTCGCAGGCTAGAAGAGAAGCTCACTGGCTCCCAGTTAAAGCGCGCATCCTATTCAAAACCCTGGCCATAACACAGAAGTTCCTCTCTCTCACAGCCCCCTCATACCTATCTGAAAATAAAAACACCAGTCACCTCCACCAGACCCATATGAGCGCACCATATCAACCAGATCTACGTCCCCTCTTTCAAAAGAGTCAAAGCGGGAGGCTTCCTATATCTAGCACCAAAAGATTGGGATGCCTTGCCCACCTCACTCAGAAATGAAGCATCACACACCGTCTTCCGCAAAGCTCTCAAGACCAATCTCTTCAACCAGTAACAGAAGGCCAGTCCAATTTCACCATTCCCTCGGACGCAACATCAATATTGTGTTTGGTTTATGTTTTATGTCTGCCTGTGCGTGGTGACCTGGTGTTCCCATGTAACCAAGGAACCCAGGCCAAACACACTACCACTCTCCGTGTTCCCACTGTAACCATGGAACTAAATGGCTAACACCACCATGTAATTCCAACTGTCTCTGTAATCTCTAGTCTTAAGTGTTTGTCATCATCACCCTTAAATTTGCCTTTCTTCCTATAACTAAGTAATCCCTACGGTAACAGCACCACAATGCATAAGGGCCGCTATGTGCGTTTTAAAAATGTAAATCAATTATTTTTTTTAAAAAAATAAGTGTGGACAGGTTCTCCATTAAATAACATTGAGGGGCATCATCTCTGCCACACACAATCTGCTGGCGGGGCTCATTCGGTTACTCTCCTGCTGATATAGCACCGATGATATAGATAGGTTGACCTTGTACTGGAAGATAACTGTGACGACACCCCCTTGGCCAAGGTCCCTTCAGTAAGTTAACTGGAAATTTGTTGGCACCCCCTCTCCTGTAATGCATCCTGCCCAGACTTTGCAGTGAGGCAACAAGACAAAGGGCCCAATGGACTCATACACTAATACCCCCGCCAAAACCATGGGAACTACAGAGCCAGCACCCGGCGATGAACAGCCCTCAGCTTCTAGCTCTGCAAGGGACGACCACTTGCTGGAGGCCAAACAAAATGGATTTATGGCAGTAAATATGAACCTGGACATCATATCTACCATAAGCTCCCCGAAATCCAAGCTAGAGAAAGAGGGCGCTCACATAATGGAGGCGGAAACGAAGATTGGTGAAACAGAGGATAAAGACGAGCACAATCCTGATATAGTGCAGCTGCAGCTGCAACAGAAGGTTAACAAGATTTGCAATAAATGTGAGGACTTGGAATCACGCTCACGGCGCAATAACATTTGCATCATTGGGATCCCCGAGGCGGCCTGCCAAGGCCCGATGGAGCACTTCGTTGAAAATCTATTGAAATCAATGTTCTACCCATTAAAGTTCTCCCAGCATTTCCTGGTGGAGAGGGCGCATCGAGTGTTGGCTCCCATGCCCAAACTAGGGGCTACCCGCTCGCACCACCCTGGCTAAACTTCTAAACTATTGAGACAGAGATCTCAGCCTGCGCCTGGCCAGAGAAAAAGGAGCGCTGCAATATGAATCCTCTGATATAAATATATACCTCAACTTCTCTGCCAACGTAAAGGCTAAGCGTAAATCATGTGATTCAGTTAAAAAACTGCTACGCACGAGACAAATCCCATATGCATTACAGTACCCAGCAACATTGCACATTCAGCATGGCGGGTGCGCTTATTTTGTTTGCGAACCCGGCGGAAGCAACGGCCTACATAGAAGCCTCCACAGCGATGTGTCCGTCCCCTTTTCTAAATGTGGATACACAAGTTCTGTGAACTGGGGCTAGCTGCAGATACACGGCCATCTGAAAAGTATTGTTTCCTGCTCACGGTGCACCCCAGGGTATGTCCAATTGTGTTTTATGTGTTTAGGGGTTCCATCGTCGAGTTGGGAGTGATGATGTGGATGGTGGGATTGAAGAGTGTAAAGTTGGGGGTTATTGACGCACAAGTAAACCATTGTTGCAGAGGCTATACAAGTTTTGTTTTGATGTTACTAACTATCTTATTGAAAACCGGTGCAAACTGTTCCTCGATTACACATTACATGTGTATCCTTGGTTTACCCCATACGAATCTGGGCCCTCATTTAATACAACTATGATGCTATAGATAATAGGATCTAATTTATGTCATGGAATATCTGTGGTCTCAACCACCCTATCAAATCACGCAAGGTAGCAGCATACATTAACTGTCAGGCCCAAAAAGTTGTGATGCTCCAGGAGACGCGGGATGCTTAATGTAGGGTTTGCTGCCTGCTGGGGTCCTCAACGGGCTTATACTGACTACTCGTTGCAATCTAAAGGTGTAATGACACTAATACATCGCTCAATTCCTTTTCAGGAATCCAAACGCTGCGTAGATTCACAAGGGTGGTATGTGATTTTGTGGGGTGAATTGGCTGGCATGGATGCAACTCTGGTAAACACATATGGCACTACTTTAGATGACCCTGAGTTCTATGGCCAGGTGATGGGCATGCTATCAGTGGGAGCCCGTACATGTATCATTTGGGGAGGCGACTTCAACTCAATCCTGGACTGTGTGCTCGATCACTCTAGGGCCACTCAGCCAGATTTAACGAATGCGGGCCGCACATTATGCAACACCTTGAACTAGTAGATGCATGGAGAGACCGCAAAACTGGTACACGCGAGTACACTTACTACTCATTGGTGCATGACGCTCACTCCAGGATTGACTACTGGCTGGTTTCGACCGCGCAAATGGCACCGATACAGGACTGTAAGATTCTCCCTCGAACAATCTCTGACCACTCTCCCATCACACTGACTGTACTATGGGATGGAAGGGCCACTCCCCGTCCCCCATGGTGCATGCCTTCCACATGCCCGTTAGACCCAGTCTTTCTGGAGGCGCTCCGTAATGGAGTTGTAGATTTTTTTCCATAGAAATGAACGGTCAGTGCAGTATCACTACACTGTATGGGAGGCTTTCAAGGTGTGGGTTAGAGGTGCCCTCAGAGAAACTCGACGTGAACTAGGCAGTGTAGAGTCAGACCTCGGGTAGCTTGAGAATGAATACGGCAACACACATGACCGAGCATTGCCAGGACTCATCAATGGTAACCTGCTGAAGTTCAGGGAATTGGCAGATACGGAGGTTCGATTGCTGTATTTTCCCATTCAGGCACGGCGGTATGGGGAGGCAGATAGACCAGGCCATCTTCTTGCAAATGCAGTTAGATCTGAGAGGGGTGTGCAGCATATTACGGGGATTAGGGGATCGTCTTGAATTCTCCTTACTGCCCTGGAGGCAATCAATGGCGAATTCCATTGGTATTAAGAATCTTTATACTCAAAATTGGACCAATGTACTAGTACAGAGCTGGAGAGTTATCTGGCTGAGATACCACTCCCAGTGGTGCCACATGAGGAGCAGCTATGTAACTGGAGGGTCAGCTCATAAACAAGTGGGAGGACTTAAGAGCTAATGATACTTGAAACAAGAGGGATGGCGTCCTGCCACTTACTTTAAGTCTCTTTACATATATATTTCAGTAAAGGCTATGTTATTCAGCATGCATAATATGGCAAAAGCTATTTCATTAAGCTAACTGTCATACGTATTCAAAAAGATGAGCAATTGAGCCCTTCAAGGGTGCACTGTAGCTTTTTATTTAGCCAGTGTAAGTAAATGCAGAGAGAATTTTCTGCATTTAGGTTTAACATGAAACTTTTTCATTTTCTGGTGTACATGTGGATCAAATCACATTCATCTTATTAAACAGATGCAACAAAGAAAGAATGGCAAATGCTTAAGAAAAACTAATGAGTAGGTCCCTTTTCTCTAGGAGCCAGCAATAAACTAACCCAGTTTCAGAAAGAAATAATGCCTTTTCTCTGACATATTGTTTTGACTCCACACATTCCATATAGGTGTTTGCCTTGTGTTTAAATAATATACTATGTTTCTTTGCATTCATTGCACACTTAGGCAAACCACCAATGATTGTGCATCTGTTTGTTTTGTTTGTTAATTTTTCTTAAGCATTTGCCATTCTTTCTTTGTTGCATCTGTTTAATAAGATGAATGTGAACAATCCAACTAAAACATTATAGTACTCTAGGATGAGAGCAGCGGTCGTCCGGAAGCAGTGGGCCTCGTTCCCTGTTGAGCCCAATGAATGCAAACTTTTGGGGACCGTGGTTTCCGGCAGGGACCCCAAGGGGCTGGTATCCAGGTTATACAGGGCATGCCAGGGCGCCCAGACGTCCACCCAAGGTGCTAGGGGAAAGTGGGGAAACAGATTTAAACAGCCCGATAGATGATGGAATGTGGCTCCGCTGGTGCTGACTTACTAAGGAGGTATCTCTAAAAGCCAGGTACAGATTGATACAATTCAAGATACTAAACCAGCTACATTACACCCCAGCAGGAGTTGCTCGGTTCACAAACGTGGCTACTGGAAAGTGCGCCAAGTGTGGTGCTGACATAGCTGACTATGCACATGTACTGGAGCTGCCCACGGGTTGCTCAGTTCTGCGATCAGTCGCTAATAGTTTACACAAGATCACCGACATCCCCCTAAACTTTCACCCCCCAAATACGTGTTTGGTGACATTGCTAAGGTATCTGTTAAGATATGCTGCCTCTTTAACTTGGGGTGTCTGATTGCTAAAAAATGTATATTGAACCATTGGAAATCGAAAGTTGCCCCGGACATTAATGTATGGCTTAAAGAATTGACCTATGCAAATGAGAAGGAGGAGGGGTATGTCTCCCTGGTGGCACCCAGCTGTAGGCCCAAGGACATATGGGAGCCATTCCGGGAATACCTACGAAAAATAAGGTCAGCCCACTAGATGAATCATGAGTTGGCGCTCACAGTATTTTATGTCAGCTTTATACTGCCTGCTTGTTTGTTTATCACTATGCTCAGATTTGATGGTAACATACTTGTATACACATGTGTTTTTGAGAGGTCGGAGTACCTCGTCCTCCTAGCCCAATCTGGGGCGATCAAGATCATGGTCGCTCAAAACCTCTTCAACCTCCTGAGAATCCACGGAATGATGGGGATCGGAGTGAAGGCGTAATGGAGAGGGAATGTCCAATCCACCAGAAACGCGTCCCACAGCGCACCGTTCGCTGGGAATTCTCTCGAGCAAAACTGTTAGCACTTTCTGTTGGCTTCCGTGGCAAACAGATCCATTGCTGGGGTACCCCTGAGAGCGAAGACCTCTTCCAGGACTTCCTGGCACACGTCCCACTCGTGCAAGACCGTGCTCTACCTGCTCAGAGCAACCGCCAAACTGTTCTCTGCCCCCGCCAGTTGAACTGCAGAGACCGAGATTTGATTCTCTAGCAAACAGAACCACAGTTGCATCGCTTCTGTGCAGAGGGGACGGGAATGCACTCCACCTTGCTTGTTCAGGTAGTGCATGCCCACCGTGTTGTCAGTCAGAATCAGGACATGCTTCCCCTTGAGCGATGGGGCGAAGGCCTTCAGGGCTAGCCTGATGACTCGCAACTCCAGCCTGTTGATATGCCACCTGGCTTCCGACGCAGCCCAAAGGACACTCACCTGCAAATCCTTGCAATGAGCGCCCCAACCCTTCAGGAATGCATCCGTGACCACTTGGGTCTGAGGCCAAGGAGGTCAGAAGGGTTCCCTCGCCATAAGATTCCTGCGCGTGTACCACCAGTCGAGTCTGCAAACTACCTGGCTGGGCACCCTGGAGGATCCGAGAGAGCTCCCAGAAACTGAGACCACTGGTCTCGTAGGAGCCACTGAAGGGATCTCATGCGCAGTCTGGCCTATGGCACCAGAAAAATCCATGAGGCCCAAAAGGTGGAGTAAGGAAGCCACTGGTAAGGTGGCATGGTTCTGGAAAAACTGAACCATCTGTTGTACGTTGACGGCTCTCTCCACGGGATGGAAGGCCTTCCCTGTCTGAGTGTCTAGGACTACCCTGATGAACTGGAGCCTTTGGCAAAGTGTCATGTGGGACTTCTTTAAGTTCAGGGAGAAGCCCAGCCTGTGCAGTAGCAGACAGACATCTTCCAGGTGAGTCAAAACCTGTCCCGCTGACTTCCCCCCCGGATGAGCCAGTCATCCAGGTACAGGAATACGTGGACTCCGGATCTCCAGAGGTGAGCTGCGACTACCGTCATGAGCTTGGTGAAGACCCTTGGAGCAGAGGTCAACCCAAAGGGTAGCACTTTTAACTGATAATGCTTGTCCCCAATAAAGAACCGCAGGCATTTCCTGTGCTTCTGATGTATGGGCACATGGAAATAGGCATCCTGAAGGTCTATGGACACCAGCCAGCCCTGAAGCTCGAGAGCGTGGAGAATTTCTCTCAACGTCACCATCCTGAATCTGTCTTTTCTCAGGAACTTGTTTAAAGCCCTGAAGTACAGAATGGGACGGAGAACTCCTCCTTTTTTGGGTACCAGTAAATACCAAGAATACCAGCCCGACCCTCTCTGATCGGGAGGTACCTCTTCCACAGCACCCTTCGACAACGGGGCCCGCACTTCTTCCTGGAGCTCTTGTCCCGGTTGGATTGGAGGCAGTGGGGGTCTGTCCGGTGGTTTCCTTAGGAAGGGCAGGCAACCCCAACTAACGAGCTGCAGGGCCAAGGCGTTGGAGGTAATCTCCTGCCACTGGAGCCAATTTTCTGCCAACCGTCCAGCAACCGTCAAGTCGTGGGAGGGGAAATCAAAACAGCTTAGAGGGCAGTACTGCCGCTGGTTGCTGGCCTCTAGAAGCCCCTGTGCCCCTTCCGGGGTGCGAGAAATTCCTCTGCCTGGCTTGTGGTAGCTGTGCTTTCCTGCCATAAGGCATATAGCGTCTGCAGCCTCTGCCCCTATTGTCAAAGCTGAAGGCAGGTTTGGCAGGCTGCGCAGCTAGGCCCAGCAATTTTGCGTCTATTTTAGTCAAAGAACACAAGGAAAGGCAGCCGGTCCCAAAGGGCACGACAATGCAACAAATGGAGAATGGAGAAGAGCAATGAGTCCAGAAGCAGCTGCAGGCTTCCACCAAGGTTTAAATGGTTCTGTCATTTTTAGATGGATTTTTTTACAGAATTAAATCCATCAAAACAACTCATCCAATTCGTTTTTTGGGGTTGTTCTCTCCCAACCCCCTATTTCTCTATGCCATTGACCCCTCCCCACACCTCTCCCCATCCCCATCCATTTTAACCCCTTAACTGTCCCCCCATATATATTTTGAGGAGTTTTTTCGCTGGAATGTTTCTGGTAAAGATTCCATCGAAAAAACGACTGTCCACAAAAGCACGTTGCACCGGCTTAAATAATAGTGACAGCTGTAAGGAACCCATGGTGTGATCACAGTTCAAGGGTGTTTATTAAACCGTAGATGCAGGGTGGAAAAACACCTAATCTAAACCTAAATCTAAGATGGCAGCAAGTGTTGACCATCAAATGAAAAATAAGGTAGTCCTTGTGGCGTTGTGTCAAAATAAAAGGGCCTATACTAAGAAAATCCTATTGCCAAATCCTTTCAACTAATTACCAAAAACAATGTGGGATAGGGTATCAATAAAGAACGAAGTGTTCACAAATGGTAAGCCAGGATGTGATCGCTAGGGGTCTCCCTGCCTCACATTTTCAGCACGGGACAAGGTGGGACCTTGGAGTACAGCACACGCTCAGGCTTCCTTAGCATGAGCAGACAGTTCTGTTCCAGCTGGCACAGCACACGTTCGAGCTTTCTTGGCACGAGCCGACAATTCCGTTCCAGCTATCAGGTTCTTCGATGGTAAAGTCTCTTTTCAATAAAAAGTCTCTTGCCTTCGAGGCCTGATGTATCCAACAAACAGAAAGTTCTGCTTCACGTACACTTTGAGTGACAGCTTCTCCCCTGCGTCCCCCTCTTCTGGGCACTGACCCCTCAGTAATTCTATTTAACAAATTCATAAGAAAGTTCCCTTCTCAGTGAACTTTGGCTGACATCTTTCCACCTCTGGATCTCACTCGACCAGGCTCGGATCCAAATGACAAGGGGGACACTTCCCTTCCCCTTGTCTTGCAATACTTTTTCCCTCTGCCGAGTTCACTCTTGCCACTTTTTGGTTGTCGGTTTCCCTCTGCCGGGTTCACTCTCACCAACCTTTGGATGTCGGCTGCCCTCTGCCGGGTTCACTCTTGCAGATCTTTACAAAATACAATTCATATATTAATCTTCACCATTCAGGATTCCCTTCTCTTAACTTTCTCAATCATCTGCTGGTCAAAGACTTTCGACGGTACAGAGGATTTTATAATACCACTGTATGACCACTTTGACCTTTCTTCGCCTCTTCCCAAGGCCTTCTGGTTACGGTAGTCTTTCTACCATCAGGTAATCGACCAGAGTTTCCTGCCTAAGCACCCACGTGGTGACGGCCTCCTCTGTTACTGGTTTTCCCCCTCTTCAGCTTCTCAAAGTTCAAATTAGCGGTTGGCCATTTTTCTTTCGGTTTCTTATCGATTCTCCCTCGACTCACCGGCTGTGACGAACCGCTTGCCTTTCTTTATCCTTGGAGTCAAGGTTGGTACCATCGAGACTGACATCCTTCCCCGGGTTGGTTATCAGTGGAGGAGGGTCTGGCGTACCAGACATCTACTGCAACGCACGCTGGCCTTTGGTCGCGGTCTTATGTTTCCGTTTGACGTGGTTTCATGGGCCCGGCTCGGAAAGGGCAAGGTCAAGTCTCTTCTTGTCACCCTCTCGGTATTCACCGTCTTTCACCTCCTCTTGAACTGCCGTGCTTGAGTTAGCCCTCACGCTGTGCGGTCTGCCTTGCTCTTCCTGACCCTTAGGTTGGGACATGTCAGGTAAACATTTTGAGAATTAGTCTGTTGTCTTTCGTGTTGTGCGAAGGTGTTCGTGTCGCAAAGGTGGGGAGTAAGAGTGGTTGAGTATCCTACGGGGTATAGAGAGGAAGAGGTGTTGTATGGGATTTTAGCTTTCGTCCTAGGGGAATAGGAGATTGCGGGAGGGTACGTTTGGTAGGGTTTGTGAAGCAACCGGGAATGACTGGAATTATCATAGGAGGAACAGGGAGGATAGTGGGTACGGTAGTGTTTTGTTGAGCAGATAGGGAGTGTGAGAAATAACAATCGAGAGGTTGGGAGTATTCGGGTACAAAACAGGATGTAGGGATTCTGAGGGATGTGGTTTTCAAGTCCAATGGGATCCATGCTCCTAGTTGGTTTACCAGAGGTGTAGCAGTGGTTGGGTTTTATTATGGGAGCTTCTTTGGGTGGAAAGGAGGTAGATGTAGAATACCCAAAGAAAATCTCAAGTCTTCGTCCTCCTCTCCGTCTTCTTCGATGTAGTACTGCATCTCACCTTGGACATTTCCCCAAGCATAACCCCGGGCTCCCCTACCCAGGTGATCCTCTCTTGCTCGACCACCCCCAGGGTTGGGATCTGAGAGCGCCAGCCCTTCCAGGCCACCTGAATAAGGGTTTCCCGAGGTCTACTTGGGAGAATACCCTCAGGTTTCTCACACAGTTCAATAATCCAGGAAACCAAAAATCCAAGCAGCGAAGAACAAAAGAAGTTCCAAGAATGAATTCAGAAAAAACAAGCAAATTCCGAAGTCCCAATAATCCAAAATGAATAGCTGGTAGTGTTACGTTCACCTGGCTCCCCACAGAGGCGTCGATCTGAACTGGACAGCTGCGGTCTCCACCAATGTGACGCGTAGGGCCGAGATGACGGACTGGACTGGCCCACCTAGCTTCGTTTGCTTGGCCCGTAGGAATATTCTTCTGTAAATGGAGAAAGGGAATTAACCACCCGTGGGGTTGAGCGTAAATCCCCCCACCCCCGCTGTACTCCCCACAGATCACCTTTGATGTCCCCTCTTATAGTCTCACATGATGGTTTGAAAAGATGAGCTCTCCATCCTGCATTGAGCGCAGGGGCGCGTTGATAACCAGTTGCTTCACTGGCTCGAAGGAATTGGTGAGTTCCAGAACAATATGGACTCCGAAAAGTATGTAGTTCGTAAGAGTTCACATGTCTGACTTTCACTCTTGTCTGATTCCTTGCAGTTTGCAGCTTGACCCCAGCGAAGAGTTCCTCGTGATAGCTGACGAAGTTCAGGTAAGGATTTGGCTTATCCTACACAGTTCAATAAAATAAGGCTGGAATGTAACCTGTGGCTTGCTCCCTTATTCAGGTGTGGAGAGAAAATATGAAGTTCGGGGAATAATGCCTCCGGCGGTAAAATTAGGTAAGTCTATTGTGCTGAGAAGAGTTCCCCTTGTTTGTCCCTTTGTCTCATCTTGTTGTCCTTTTGTTCCCCTTAGGGGCCGGGGTACGGTGAGGATGCAATGGAGACTGCGCCGACCCGTGAAGAGGAATAGTACCCCCGGCGGTAATCAGGTAAGTCTATGGGGGTAGTTACTATTGCCTCTGTTTGTTCCCTTGGCTCACCTTTGCTGTTCTTGTGTACCCCTTAGGTGCCAGAGTGTGGCGGGAACGTGCAGAAGGATGCAGTGGATCGTGAGGATGCTGCGAAGGCCGGTGAGTTCAGCGCGGCACTGCAGCAGGCGAGGCGGCACGCGTAAAATGCTTCTTTCTTCCAGCTAAAAGGCGCGGTGGATCTGGAATTCAGGTAAGGATTGAAGGTTTTGCTCTTATTCTAACCTCTTCTCCTTCTGTTCCTCCCTTTTTCTAGGAGCTGCAGACTCGAGGCAGGCGTGGCAGAAGACTGGATGCATGCTTGCAGACACGGTGAGAGTTACGCTGCTGGATGCAGAATAACGCAAAGCGTGTGCTGCTCTTCGGGCGTGGTTTAAATAGCCTCCAAAGTAGTCCCAGGTAAGTATTCCTCCCCAGCCCAACCCGAGTAAAAAATAGTCCCTAGGTAAAATAGTCCCTTCCAAGCCTCATTTGGCTTGGAGCTCTGCAGCATGGTCTGCATCAGGTAAGCTTGCAGCATGGTCTGCATCAGGTAAGTTCTACTCTATGAGTCTGGCGCCTATGGTGCCAGGACTGACTCTCCATATGAGCCTGGCGCCATAGGCGCCAGGACCGCACCCGAACAGCCCCTAGCAGGGGTTTTTGGGCTTGCTCAAAATAACTTGATGCCTGCTTCCGGGGTTGCTGGACCTGGTCTGGTTCCCCGGGGGTAGGCATCATGACAGGTAGCCTGTGATAGCTGGTACATCAAAACCACAGGGAGCCTCCAAATCCAATCCAAACAGGGAGAGCAAGGGTCCAAAAGCCAAGAGAATTAATCCAGGTAAGCAAAGAATACACAAAGTACGGAAACGCCACTGTGAGAACAGCTGAGAAGCACTGCCATACAATTGCTGGGTCCTTAAATACTGTTCAGCAGGAGGCAGCCTCTGGGTTTGCGGTATCACGTGACTTGCCAGTGTCACGTGATCGCTTTGCCACTCCGCCGAGGCCAGTGCGCCCGCCGGCGCATTGCAGCGTCCCCATACCACCATGGCAACCTCCACTCGCTATGCGGGACAGGACATAAGCCCAGCGTTCCAGGTGGATGAAGGGAGTGCAGTTGCAGCAACCAGCGTGCTGGCGGAGCCCTGGAGAGTGAAACGGAGCGTTGCCGTGACCAGATCGGCTGCAGAGGTCAGTGCATGACAGTGGGGAGGGGGTGCTGGGTGTCGTATTTGGAATATAATTTCAATACATACTAGTTATACTTGAAGCAATGGGTGTGTGTGCATCATATGTAAGGTTTTTTGTAAGCTAAACACGCAACAATAAACAAAAAACACCATTCTGCATACGCACCCTCAATCTCTGAATTTAACACAACTATACCTCTACTGCACTACTGACCGCTGACACCACTAACCACACGCACGTCACAACACCCAACATGAAAACAAACCATACCCAATCATGCCTCAACACCACAGCTACCAAATGATAATTGTCCCAATGATCAGTGACTGTTTTCTCTGAAATTAAGCTGCCAACAGTAAACCAAAGCTCTCTTGCTCCTCTCCCTCTCAATCCCACTAACAAACCGCCCCAACATTCACTTCTTCCATTACAGACCCACCAGAGCCCCAAGAGACTACGCAAATGACAACAGTGCGTGGTACAAGACCCATTAACATTGGCATTAACATGTGTGAGTAAGGATGCTCGGCAGTGGTGTTGCCTGTGACAGCGGAATCTCATCGGTCAGTCTGTGTGTGTGTTAGGCAGAATCCAGGGCAGTTCCCTTAGGGAGCACTACCCAAGATTAGGACTACAGGTGAGAGCAATAAATCCCCTGTGTTATTAGTCTGTACCACAAAAATTTAGTTGGTAGCTGTGGCTGAGCAGTCGGACTTATCTCAAAAGGGAGATGAGCAGTATTCAGGGTTGACACAATAGGTAGTACAGTACTATGGAGCAAGGAAACACTGACCAAAGTTTTGTATTAAAAAGAGAATATATATTTATTGTATACACTTCTAAGTCAACACATATATCACAGTTAATAAAGTAAGTTAAGTTTAGTCTAAAGAAAAGCATATACAACTCCCTATTGAATTGTAGACACGTTTGAGGTAGAGTGAAAACTGAGCAAAACGGCACTCTGGAAACCAACTACAAATGGCACTCCAACAATTCAACGAAAGGGAGGGAAAGCACAAGTTAAACCGAAATATCTTCAGACACCCCCTAGCAACACTTCCCTGAAGTTTTGTGAACAAGTAATGCACAGTAACACTTAAGCAGAAAGATAAGTGAATGAAAACTGAGCAAAATGGCACTCCACAAGTTAAAACAGTAGGAAGGAAGAGGGGTTTAGAAGATTTAGGTGCATCAACACACTTCTCATTGAAAACCAATCTAGTGAGAGCAGATCTAACAAATCAGCCAGAGTCAATAGGCCTGAGCCAGAGTCAGTGGTACAGAACCAAGAGCTTAGGAGCAAAAATGTTCTTGTAGCTGCAGTCAAGTCTTTAGTAGAAAAATATTGAAGAGGTAGATTCAAGGCGAAAGACAATGTTAAGAGAGAGGGCGGCCGACCCTACAAGTATTTAAAGGTTTTAAAACACCTTTAGGGCTACCACGGAGAAAGGGCAGCCAGGTGGAACAATGTACCTTAAACGTGAAGAAGTGGCTCCTGCGGTGGCAGTTGTTCCTGGTAGTTCCTGCAGGTCGAGGGATCCAACAGAGGAAGAGAGGCTCTCGTCGTGGAGGAAGGTTCAAGTCGCTGCACTACCCAGGGATGAAACCAGCCGCGGTGCTGCCAAACGAAGTTTAAAAGGGATGCTCCTTTTAATCGCGGTCCGAGTCGATAGCTGCCTGGCTATCCGGTCTCGAAGTGCTGGGCACTGTCAATTCGACCAAGGCAGGTCCGAGGATGCGATAGGTGAACTGGTTGACCCCACCAGCTCAAGGGAAGGAGGCTCTTTCGCTGAAGATCTCCTCTCGTCGTGTGGAAGAAAAATGGTGAGACGATCCGGCAGGGCTTCACCGGTGGTGTTGATGCTGAAGATGTCTCTGGCTTCTCTCCCCTTCGGTTCCGTAGTTCCAGTGGCGACGTCTTGCTCTTCCAGTCCTCAGGACCCTGCTTTTATGCAGAAAGAGACCCATTCATACAGCCTAGCTGCCACTCACACAGTGGAGTGGTCATCTTGGCGGGAGACCCTCCAGCCTATCAGGTAAGAGTGCAACCTGAGTTGCTGTGGCAACTCTGTCCGGGGGTTCTACTCCCCCTCCCAAACAACAGACCCACCCCAGACTCAGTGGCGCCGAAAGGAGGGCTTCTTGGCAGAAGCCCGCCAAAAGGACGAACAAAGGATCCCCGACCTAGGTTAGGAAAATGGAGTAAGACTCGAGAAAGAAGTTTTATCAAAGTTCTGGCAAATAAAACCTACCAGAGTAAAGTTAATAATAAAATAAACCGGCGGTATGTCAGAGGCTGTCAGTAAAAGTGGTAGCCTCGAACAATGGGAAAATCCCTTAGGAAAATATTTGCGGTCGTTTATAAAAGGTAGTAACCACTGCCACCAGCCAGAAACTTTGTAGAGAGGACTTTAAGGTACCCTCTCGAAAATGAACGTAGGAGAAAAACTATTAAACCCTTCCAGTACTTACATATTAAGATGGGGTGTACTGGTTAAGTTCATAAAAATCGACTAGTAAAGTCAATGGGGACTTTACATGCCCTGGGAGACAGTAGTCAGTCCCAGGGTAAGGATTCTATGTTTGGGGGTCGCTACGACACCCCTGTGTCACTGCAAGGAGGGTGCTGTGTAACACATGTGCATAAAGATGGTTCCTATGAGAGAAAAGATCCCATAGGCATTAAACACAAAAATGGCCTAGAACACACATAGCAAAAATGCCTAAGAGTGGGAAAAAGAGTCTCACTCTTAGCAGGTAAAAAGAAACAAACCCTTCAAATCCAGCAAAGCTGCTGGGGGACTGTATAGGTAGGGGAAACTAGCCATGAAATGAGAATTCTCCCTAACACTGTGCATGTATGCCCCATGCCTCACCGGGACAAACATCCCATGGCCCTAGGTGGCCTGGTCTACAGAATCAGTGGCATTGGAGGGAGTGGGGGTGTCATTCTGGTACCTGTAGTGCATTACATGTGGATGTCTTTTTGGGTTTGAAATTGCCTGTCAGTGACTGCTACATCTCCAGTCAAATGCTACTCCTGTGTGTTGTGGCCTGTCAATCGAGGCGTATGCTGGTTGCTCCTGCATGTGCAGTTTGCTTATCGGACATTCATTTGTGACATATACCCCCCATTTACCTGTGACCCATGCTGCAATGTAGGTGTAAATGTACATGTACTCACCCAACATCCAGGTCCTTTGTCCTCCGTGACGCGCCATGTAAGCCGGCAGGGTGCTGTTCTGCAGGATCATGGAGTCATGGGTTGATCCTTGGAACCGGGCTCAGCAGTGCATGATGGTCAGGTCTGCGACATAGGTCACCTGGACATTGAGGGAATGGAACTACATTTGCTTACTGTAGACCTCCTCTGAGGCGTGGGGTGGCACCAGACCTACGTGTGTGCAGTCCAATGCTGCTAACACATTGGGCATGCCCGCAATCACATAGAAGTAGCATTTGGTGGTGTTTACCTGAGCCTGGATGGTGGGGAGGGCAATGTGCTGCCCTACATGGCCCAGGAGGGCCTCCAATACCTGCACCTGGATCACAAAGTGCTGGAACGTGCCAGTAACCAGGAAGTGCAGGACTGACACCAGCTTCAACAGCGGTGGTATGGCTGTCCTGATGCTGATCCTGCTGCCGATGTCATCTTGGATAAGGCTCAGGAGGTCATGAATGGTCTCCGTGTTTAGGCGGTATAGGGTGTGTATCTGGCTCTGTGAGCGCCCAGGGATCACAGCATGCCTCTGCCTCGCCACTTGCATCAGCTGTATGCCCATCCTCATCCTCCTCCTTCTTTCCCTGGCCTCCTGTCGCCACTGCTGCTGCTCCAGCAGCTGGACATCAACATGGAGCAGCTCCAGGTCCATGGTAGCGGCAATGAGTGGTAGTATGGTTGTATATAAAAAAAGTGCCCCTTAAGTACTGTTCCTGTGTGTATTGGGTGCGCCTGTGGCCTTATTTCACTCACCTGTGTCCATTTACCGGCCGCTCTGAGGTGATTTTATCTCTGCCTTGGTTTTGCCTGGCAAATCTGGTCTTTTAATACCATTGTGCTGGTATTACCGGCACAGTCCAGCGTGGCCAGCATTTACTTTCACAGAATTACCGGCGCTGCTGATTCTGGGTGAAGTGCTATAGGCGCCAGTAATTCCGGAATATGTGTTTGGGCAAACATATGCTTTGCTGTACCTGTAAAAGTGCTGGTAAACGGTTTTACCGGCACTTTTACCGTTTTCTGCCAAACTTGTAATTAGGGCTCTTGTGTTTAAAATACAGAATTACTGTGCCAATGACTGAGGTCATTGAATTATGCTTTTAAGTACAGTCTGTAGGTTCAAAGTAAACAGTGATAGTCCAAGAAAAAGACAATTGTAGTTGGCTACTTATGGTGCCAGCAGCAGGCAGTGCCAGATTTCTCTGCAAGTAGCAAATGCTATGATAATATCATAGGAGGGGTTGGCACTATACTGCTTTGCCTACTGCAGTAAATGTCATTGCATCAGTCCTACAATTGCTTTAGAAGTTCAAAATCACAAAGTAGGTCAAATAATAAATGGGTTACAACATAATTACGTTTACCTCGGGAAGTCTAGCGACAATGCTGAACTTAAGCTTTTCATTCTTCTCACTGTTGTCCAGATCTGAAAGATATAACAAAGAGAACACTCTAAAAACAAAGCTATATCGCTGGAAAACCAACATAAAATGGTCATAAAACTAAATAACATTCTCAATTTTAGAAAAAAATATTAAAACCCTAGGCTAAAAAACCTCTTTTATATTTTGGTTCATAAAGCAACACCTATAAGAGAGAAGTGGAGGACAAGTGGTCTGTTGTGGTCCGTTCAGGGCAAGAGAAGGAGAAGGAAGACCACTCTCCTACATCAGTCTGTACAGAGAAGGTTTCCGCAATAACGCCACAATTCATGCCAAAACTGACAACTGAGTGACATCTGGGTAAGAGATTCGCCAGTTACCTTGTACCCCATAGTCATTGCCTTCTGTGATTCTAAAGCCGGCAGTGGTTGTGTGCAGCATCAAGCGGGAGAATTTGAAGCCGAGTCTCTTTGATCCCACGTAGCCCATATTGACTTTGAGGAAATACGTCAGCGGCCGTGAGCCGTGTGTAGTATCAAACGGGAGACCCAAGCGGGAGACTGCGGAGCCATGTCTCTGATCCCACGCAACTAATATTTATTTTGGTATAAGCCAACAGCGGCTGTGTTTTGTGTGCAAAGCTGATCCCCTGTGCTGCCTACTTTCACTTTGGAAAAAGCAAGCATCCGTCGAACTGTGAGTGTGTGGCTTAGCAGGAGGCACAGTACAAGCCTCAAAACATAATAAGAGACTGCCAGTTACCTTATAGCTTCAGACCTCCTTGGCTGCTGGAAAAGCAGCAGCCGCAAGCTACGTGAGACAGGCGAGCAGGAGATCGCGGAGGCGCCGCCCTCTGAACCAGCGCCTCCTACAAGCAAGGCTAAGCTAACCTCACTCCCTCAGTGAGTTGACATTTATCCTCATAAATAAAATCTACCAAATCATTCAAACCTGGATGGCCACACACGGCCTATGTCTTAACGATGATAAAACCGAGCTCTTAATCATTGGATCCACCAGCAAACTAAACAAACTCTCTCACCTTTACAAATCCATCACTATTGATGGTATCAAAATCAAAGTAGCCAAGGAAGTCAAAATGCTAGGATTCTACCTAGACTCAGCTCTCAACCTTAACAAGCAAGTTAACGCTACAGCTTCAGCAACTAGCTACATTTGCAAGCTATTTCACGCATGTAAACCATTTCTGTCTACGGACAGCTGCATCACCATCGCACAAGCCCTTATTTTATCAAAATGAGACTACTGTAACACACTTTATCTAGGCACTAGCAAACACAACACCCATAAACTCCAAACCTTGCAAAACAACTGTTAGGCAGAATCCTGTGCAGTGCCCTTAGGGACCACTACACCTGATTGAGACTACAGGTGGAAATACAAGTTTTACCTTTGGTACAAGCCCATACTACTAAATTATAGTGGTAGCAGTAGCAGAGCAGCCAGGCTTATCTCAAGAGTATATGAGCAGTAGAAGAGATTACACAAAGGCACCACAATTACTTTGACTCAAGCAAACACAGACTCAAGGTTTCAGGTAAAAAATAGAAGTACATTTATTTTTAAACCATCAGTTATAAACACAACATCTCTATTAGACTTTAAACAAAACCACACGTTAAATATACTACAACTAACCAATTCACTTTGTACAGTACGTCTCAAGGTAAGTACCCTGTGTTTGAATGAACCGGTGTTATGAACAAAACACGATACCGCGGATACGGTTGCGATCACTTTTTGACAGTTTGGTCTACTAAATAAACACGTATCCGTGACATGAAATGCTACCGGGGCAAAAACACACTTAGCACCTGAGATACCCAGAGGGAGTTGGAGGTAAAAATCACAGGCAATATTTAGGTTAGGCAGACAGTATCGAGGAACACTCAGAAACAGGAGTTCAAAAGTCAAAGGGCCGGAGCCAGGTTTAGGGGACACCAGAGGCCTGTGCCGAAGATCACACCGTTAGACAGTTCACGATTCCATGTAGCCAAAAAGTACTTGAATATTGTCAATGTTCGGAAGCAAAAGTTATAAGAAGGAGGGAAGACAAGGACAAGCCTTGAAGATGAAGAAAAGGGATTCATCCAGTTTCCTCGAGTAGAACACAGTACCTTATTTCCACGATGCAGCTGGTGCCCTGGCAGTTGTTCCTGTTGGTTTCCCGCAGACCCATGATTCCTGGAGCTTCGTTGTGAAGGAGTACGTTTGAAGGGGGTCTGCACCACACAGGGATGAAGCCGCAGAAGCGACAACCAAAGGTGTGCTCCTTAAAAACAGGAGAGGCTCAGCTGGTGGCTATCTGGACCACTACAGAAGTGTGCAGCGTTTTCGACCACGGTGGAGATCTCTGGCTGAAGAAGATGAGCTGGTTATCCCCACCAGGCTCAAGGGAAGAAGACTCCGGACTGGATCTTCTCTTAGTCGTCGAAGGGTAGATAGCTCAGAATTGCAGCAGGGCTTCACCGGGACGGGGTAGTTGCAGCAGCCATCGTTCTCTCCACTTCTCTTCGGTTCCTTGTAGTTCCAGAGGCGACTAGCCCAAGAGACCTGCCTTTTATGCGCAAAACCCCCATTCACACAGTCTGGCTGTCAATCACGCAGTAGGGGGGCTTGTCCGGCCGGGACAACCACCTCAGCCAATCATGGCAAAGTGCGACTTGGGTTTCCTAGGATACCCTGTGCAGGGGGTAACTACACCTCTTCCCCACATTCAGTCTACCTAGACACCCAGGCGCCAAGAGGAGGGCTTCTCTGCAGAAGCCCACCAAAAGACGGTGAACAAAGAAGGCAAACCTAGTTTGCCACGCAAAGTAAAACACAAGAAGGACTTTAACAAAAAGAAATGGCAAATAAACCCAACCAGAGCCAAAAGAAAGACGATTTGGTCAAGCGGGTATTCCCAAAGGCCTACACATATCTGACCAAAGAAGAACTGCTAACTGGCTGTCTATCAATGACCGTATCAAACTTAAAACCTTGAACATCATACACAACTGTCTTAATAACAAAGCACCTGCATACCTCACTGAGAAATGTACTAGGTACACATCTGATCGCCCCATCAGAAAGGCCCAAACCAATAGCATTAGAATCCCTAACATCAATCTGAAAAGAACTGGAGGCTCAAGTTTCCCAGTACTGGCGGCAAATCTATGGAACTCTATACCTGATCCACTTAGAGCCATTCCCTTCTCTCACATGTTCAAAACCAATGTTAAACTCTGGCTACAAACCAACGACTGTTGTCACTTCTCCTCTGAAAGACTGGACTCCTAGACACATCTTCCTTCTCCCTATGCCTTCCCCTAATCCCTTCTCCGCCACTGACAACTGTAAATATATCCGAATATTCCTGTCTGTAACTTGTAAGATATGCTTGCTACTGTAACATAAGAATTGTAAGATATTTCATGCAATGATTACATGTAACTGTAATATAAGAAATGTAAGATATTGATGTAACTGTAACCTAAGATTTTCACAAGCGCTCAGTTGCCTAACGGCCCGGTGTGCTCTATAAATAAATAAACAATACAATACAATGCAATGCAATACGGCTGGGAAAAGTTAAGGGACGTATAAGGAATTGAGCTAAAATTGTAGCTGGTTACACAAAAGTGGCACTCTCAAAGTTCAAAAGGAACTAAGAAGGCGTGGTTGTTGGAGTTTGGATAGGGGGTGTGTCTTGCTGAGCCCCCCGGTCTCCTCATACTGTTCGCCCTCTCTTATTATTATTTTTTCTTTCTGTCCTGGGCTGAGGGAGGTTCTTTGAAATTTAAATTGTCCCAAGTGGGAAAGAAAGTTGACTGAGGTAAGTGACATAGGTCCTAAAAGTGACTAAAATTAGCAAAAAAAGTGCCTTGCTCACATAGCGCTGGTCAAATTGAATAAACCCATAACTTCCTAGTGCTCTTACTCTATTTGTGTCGCTGCCTGGGCAGCGGGAAATCCTACGATCCCATGAAGGTGATGAAACTACATAGCACCTCGATGCTGGATGATCTGAGAGCACCGAAACAAGATGTTCCAATACCCCTCAATGGGGAGAAAAGTCCTGAAGCACTAAATAGCGAGCCTGAAAGGGGCCTGGAGGTACACAATGGAAACCTTGTAGAGGGTCCCAAGAAGAAAGTCATCCAAGCCCAAGTGCATACTCAGGCTCACAATCAGGCTGGAACAGAGGGTATCAGGTAATAATATCCCCATATATATGGTCGCCGTAAATAATATCGCCGGGAAAATGTTGTGGCAATATTATTTGGGTGACCATATATATGGGGACAGGGCCAAAAAAAAAAAGTTTAGGGGTTGCGGGGGTGTCCCCCACATTTTCCATGCAATAATGTTGCCACAAAAAACGGCAATTTTCCGGCGATATTTTTGCATGGCGAGATTTTTGTGGCGACATTATTACATGGAACCGAACAGACTTCTGCACTGCGATCTCAAGACCCGGCTAAATCGAGGGAAAGGAGAGCATAGCTCACACGTGGAAGCGTGGACTAGAATACACAATAACGACCAAGAAAATTCGGAGGAAAATAGACAGTCACTTCAGAAAAAAGAGAAGCAAAAGCACGAATGATGAAGATTCCTTCTTAATTGCTAAAGAATTAACACCTCAGCAAAGAGAGAATGAAAGAAGGAAAGAGGATTCATGCGAGATTTCTACCTTTAATGAATCCTTTCATGAAGATGAAAGAGTGCTTTGTCAGACAAAAGAGGGAATCCATCATATGGGGGAAACACGTCCCTTACCATCAGGAGATAGTTCAAGAAAAGAACAGGGGGATCATTTTGTGCTGTCAGAGTCATCGTCACCACAGAACAATTCGCAAGCAAAGGATAACAATACCCTGGCAGCCCTCAACTTCGTGCTGAATTCAATGGTTTCTGTTTTCGAACTATTAAGGACCGAGGTTCAGGGACAAGCAGGGATCCTCTTGGAACTCACAATGGAGGTGGCAAATTTGGACTCAAATCTAGTAGGGTGCAATAATGTGATTAATACTTCTTTGGCACCCTCTTTGAAAGAAATGAGGCTGGAACTCTTCAAACAAGGAATGGATATATCAGCAAATCAACGTTCACTAGCATCAAAAAAGGAGGAGGAAGTAAGAATATCGATCCTTCTCCAAGATCTCTTGTCTAAAATAAAACCAATCATCAGAGTGCTGCCAGAAGAGAAAATAGATGACACAGAGGAGATAAACAATCCTATTTTTGACAACACTCCTCTGCCAGAATCTGTCCTTGAAGAATTTCTACGAATGGTCAATGTAGTCGATGCCTCTCTTGAGATGGTCGAGCAATTGTCAAATCAGGTGGTAGAAAACTCTCATATAAACATAGATTCGATAGGCTAGCCCAGTTCAGAGACAGGGCAGTGCATATCCAAAAATAGGAGACCAAGGAAAAGAGAGGCGAGAATGAGGAGGAAAAGTAAAGGGGCAGTGCCATCCCATGAGGGTAGGAAGAACCCTAAAAATCAAGGGAGGGAAAAATTAAGAAAACAAAAACAATCTCCTCTCTGAAATCACTGCCTAACCAAAGGGCAGCTTCATCTAGAGAGGGAAGAGAGGCTTGTGACTCTGCAAAGACTCCCAATAAGGATTTACTAATAAAATGTCCTATGGCAGGTCACCCTATTCTCAAAGGAACGAAAGAGGACAAGCCAGCAGACACATACGAAGAGGAAATTAGGGTGATCAACGTAAGCGCGGGGCTTCAAACGGATTGGAAGGAAGTGGAGAAGGAGAAAATGGAGGAAGACTTGGGTAAAGGAAGGAAGGAAGGATGGATGGAGACAAATCACTGGGCCCTAGCTTCTGCTGGGGCAGTAATAACAAGTAAATTCCAGGGGCATCAATCTTCTTAATAAATAAACAGCATGCAGCATTGAAGGCGGCTGGTGAAAATAGTAAAGTACTGTCATCACTCGAATCAAACAGGAGGATAGCTCCCATCTTTTTGCTGGGGCAATCTAAAACCCAAATCCCTGGGAAATCTATGATGCTGGAAGAAGTGAAATCGGGGCAAGGTAAACAGTGCTCATTGAATATAGATCATAATGGAATTGGGAAAGTCCAAGGATAGAGACACAGAAAGGGAAGTGACCAAGGATAGAGACTTCAGTGGAGGCCTCAAAAGAAGAGGCCTATCGGTTCGACCAGGGGCTGGCCATAGAGGATGAAACGTCAACTTTTGTAATCCCCAAGCTTTGGCTATCCCTTGTATCGAATAAAAAAGCCACTAGATCACTCTGTAGAAGTGTTATTTTGTCACACTTGAAAAAAGTACGAAGTCTTTATATGATCAAATCAGAAGACATTGAATATGTCCGCTTTCCTAACGCTCAAAATGCGTTTTTGGCGGAAACTTGGTCTTACTAAAAGAGAGTGCAAAGAAGCAATAAAGGGAGCTTCAAAAGAGCTGGAAGGACTGGGGATTCGAGGATCAAGTACCTGCCCAGTGGAACTAGAGAAGCCAAAACAGAACTAGTCCAAATGGAACTCAAGAGCAACTAAATGGTCGGGGGACTCACAGGAAGGCCACTCCTCAGCCATGAGGGCTGAGGTCAATGGTGTTAATAGAGATAACTCAACTAACTCTCTTCTGCCAGAAATTGTGTCGCAGGTTCTCCTTAAGCTGGGGGTAGAAACCCAGCACCCTTAGACAAAAGGAGTTTAGAGTAATCAGCTGGAACATGCGGGATCCCAACACATTCACATTACAAAAAATGAAGAAGATTCTCTTTAATTTGGGGGACATTGTAATGCTCCAAGAAACATGGTTGGTTAACCCAATTGAAATAGAAGGCTTCAGAGTCATCTCCCAGGCTGCCACCCAAAAAGTGAAAGGTAGACCATCAGGTGGTTTGGTCTTGGCATTTAGAAATATTCTAATGAGGGACTCTTTATCAATCTTAAAAAAATGATGGTGGTATCCAAATTTGTTGGGTTTCCTTGAAGTGTCAGATTCATATGACAGAGTTGATATTTGTGAATGTATATTGGAACCCGGCACGTGCCAGTCTGGAAGCCTTTCTGGGGGATCTGGCAATTTCATTGGAGAAAAATCAAGCTTTTCTATGGAGGAGCTCACATCATCTTGGGGGGGGTGATCTAAATTCTCATTGCCTGCGCCCGATAAAGGAAGGCCAGGCAACAGAGAGAAGGATAGATCTTGGGTAGAGTTCTTGGAAGGATGGGGGTTGAAAAAAGGTAATGAATCCAGGGGACATACCAGCCCACCTGATGAGATCTCAGGGTAAAATGATATCAATCATTGACTACTTTTTGCTGTCCATTGATCTCTTTGCATATAATGTATCAATGATCATCGAAAAGGGAGGGGGGAGTGATCATTCCAGGCTGGTAGTTACTTTTTCAGATCCGGTTTTCGAAGGGCAATGTAGACAAAGGCAGTTGGTTGAAAGCAGAAAAGGCAGAATACGCCTTCAAAAATACAAACGGGAACATGAAGACCCTGAACAATTACCTGAGCGAAAACCCAGATCACATACCCAGGCCAACTGTACATCGGACAGTTTTTCCAAATTTATCTGGACTATCTGTCTGCCAAGTCTGGGGGGAGGGGGTAAAAGGCAAGTACATCGTCATGCTTTTGATGAAGAATCCATGTTGAGGAAAAAACATCTAAATCAAAAGCTGAGGATGCTAAAGAAATTGAACATCGGAAAGGATGAATTGGGAATGAAATCCAAAGCACTACGCCTGACGTATAAACAATGGTCGGTGGGAAGAAAGGTCATACGTCTTCAGCAGGATACTGAACTCATGCTAAAGCTGGTGGCAAATAGGGATTCAGGAAATTTTTGGAAGGTGATAAACAAAATGGAGGGTAGTTCAAAAAGCTCACTTTGTAACCTGGTCCCTGAAAAGGGTTGGGTGGAATATCTTTCACTCACCTTTGGCTCTTGTAGAACACCTTCTTATTCAACCAGGGACAGTGTAAAATGGGACCTTCCGTTAGATGTACAGACCTTGGAAGATCTGATTAGGACGAGCTCATCTTCCAAAGCGGCAGGCCCGAATGGGTTAACATACCTAGTGCTAAAAGACAATCGAACATTATGGACTAAACTGTTACTTTGGTTATTTGGAGAGATTTTACTTAGGAAATTGCCGCCTTCCTCCTGGAAGTCGGCTATTATTATTCCACTCTTCAAGGGGGGGGGGGAATGGGACGGTACCAATGAATTACTGCCCGATTGCCTTCTTGGATATCGATGGAAAGATCTTCATGAAAATCCTTTTGGGTGAAGTAGAAAAATGGGCAAAGGAATCTAAGATCCTCTCCAAGTACCAAACTGGCTTTCGGAAGGGTCTCTCAACAGTTTTAAATGGGGTTGCTCTCAACGTCATGTCGGAGAAGACAGGGAAGCAGGGAGGAAATGTGCTGTATGGGGTGTGGGTGGATTTCTCCCGAGCTTTTGATCAGGTGGACAGGAGCCGATTGTGGTAAAAGTTAAGAGCTTGGGGAATTCCTGAGGGGTTGCTTGCCATGTTGAGTTTCACAAAGCTAACACAATAAGAGTTCGCCTAGATGAGGAAGGGAAACTGTCAGAGTCTAGTGGAGTGGAAAAGGGGGTTCGGCAGCGTTGCCTGGGTGCGCCTTTGTTCTTTAACTTGTATCTGGCGGATGCAGGTGAATGTCTGAAACCTTTTGCATTGGCCAGTCCAGTGATAGGTATATCAAGGATTCACTGGCTGGCCTACACTGAGGATGTGGTTATCTTAGACTGTACACCCGTATGATTGCACAGACTGCTTAATAGGCTGGACAGTTATGCCAGTGAAAACAGCTTAGCCCTCAATCCGAACAAATCAAAGATTTTGGTGTTTAGACACAGTCTTAAAAAAGCGCCTTATTCTCATTGGGAGATGGCGGTACAGCAAATCCAGACAGTAGATGAGCTGATATATTTAGGCTTTAAAATCTATACCTCCCCTGCTATGTATAAGGTTGAGAATGATCTGCAAAATAAAATTCTACAATTATCAGCACAGATGAAAAAAATATCATTAAAATATTGCAGATTCTCAATTTTACCACTGATTAGATTCTACAAGATTAAGGTTATCCCAGTAATTCTCTACGGGCTGGAAACCAAACCCTTGTTATGGTACACAGATTGGCAGAAATGGGAGGCATTGGTTTGGAAGAAAGTCCTTAATCTCCCCATGAGCCTCTCAGTGGGGTTCCTCAGATTTGAATTAGGATTAAGCTCTTTAAAAGCCCTAGCAGGCTGGAAACTAATCTCCCTAGTCAGGCTTATTACTGATGCACAAGAGGACTCTCTGTATGGTGACATCAGAGCGCATCTAGAGATGGGTGGTTCTGAGGTATTAGGAAAACTGGAAGGGTGGGTCCTGCGCAAACTATCTAAGGCAAATACTGACCTGGAAACTCTAATCCAAAACCCCCGCAACGCTAAAAAAGTTCTGGAGGAAATGGACTGGATTGAAACAATAGAAACTATGCGTGTTAGAGGAAGAACACATCAATTCATGGTAGAGAAGAAGAATCTAGGTTACATTCCAAGATACTTTGTAAAATTCCTTGACTGGAAAAAGAGGAATAATTTCCTTAGAGTTCGGCTCAATGTAGCAAGAACAGGAGAGGTTCTGGCACAGAGAGGTCAAGGTGATCTAGCGACAAGGTTATGTGATAGGTGTTCTAATCCGAAATATCGAACTTTGAGACATCTCTTAATGGATTGTCAAGGAACCTGGCAAGCCAGATCACCATTGTTCGCAAGATTTGGCTTCAACAGAGACAACTTCATACCAGAAATGTTCTGGGATTGGCTAATTGCTGGTGACTCTTATTCCCTAACAATTGCAGTGGTACAGGTGCTTGCTAGTTGTAACATTGTTGATTAACCATTCTCCCTTTTTGTGTCAGGGTTGTGCTGGATTCTCCTCCTCCTTTATTTTTTAATTTAGTGATATCGGTTCCTTGTAAGATCTAGAAGAGTGATGTCACATGATCTTATGTTATCTGTGCTTTGGATACAGACATTTTTTAGAATTTTAGATTTCCAGACTGCTTTTCATTCTATTTTATTTTTGTTTTGGATTGTAGTATATTTCGTAATGGAAGCATTTTTCTAATATGTGATTGCTGTAAGAAATATGTTGTGTTTTCTTTTTGTAAAAGGTTGTTTCAACCAAATACAAATAAAAAACAAAAAGATAAGAACACATTATTTACTTGGGGGAATTGTCTTTCTGCTGGAGGGTGTGGTAGCTCAGAAGAAGGGGGTGGACCAAATGTTGGCATATTATAATTCTTTTAATTAAAATATTAAGAGAAAGGCGTATCTGTCCCCATCACAAAGGTTTGCCCTACCTAACATACAATTAACTATGGGCCTTGTCGTCAGTAAGGCAGTCCAAAATAATGATCCATCCTTCATCAAAAGCTATCCTTTTCTAACCCTACCACTAATTAAATACCAAAGGAAAAGAAAGGGGCCAGGAGAATGACTCCCTTCTCCTGGACAGGCTTCTTCCAGCCTTAACAGTCTATATTCAAATAGTTCTTGGTAACTGTGTGAATCAAATCCTTTTTTCTTCTAGGGGATTTTTCCACCTTTTCTGCTTCCCCTGAAATACTTTCAATAGAGTTCCTTGGCTTCTCACAATAGGAGTTTGACCCTTATCCCTTTCAGATTCTTGTAGTCTCTCTAGAAGGTTAACTTTGGATTATACTTCAACCACTCAGTGGACTTAGTGAACTGTCCATCACCATCTTTAAGGTATTCACGACCACTGCGACTAGTATGAGGAGTCCCCTTACGTTCCTCACTTTCCTGAAGGTATTCATAACCACTGGGACGAATATGATGTGTTCCCTTATATTCTTCACTTTCTTTAAGGTATTCACAACCGCTGGGATGAGTATGATTAGTCCCTTGTGACTCTTCCTGTCGTATTCCCCTGCCGGTTCTCTGCCGCTCCCATTACCTCGATTTTGATGGATTGGCATCACTGGTTCTTCCTCTGGGGCCGGGCTGCCTCTCGTCTCTTCTGCGAGTCCAGTGTGCCTTCTCTCTTCTGGCACCAGTGTGTGAATCCACAGAGCCTTTCCAGTTGCGGTCTTGGTGTTGTTTGAGGAACATCAGTCCATCTCTTCAGGTTCATGCCACTGTCTCGATTCTGGTTCTTGGGCATACACAATTTGGCACTTGCCCCTCTTCATGCTTCTTCCACCTCGTGGTTGCTGGCGTCCTTTTGGCCGAGAACTTCCCATGGCTCTCTTGCCTCTCGCCAGCTTTGCACCTCCCGGGTTCCACCAACAACATACATTGGCCCTCTAGTGGGCTCACCCCCCCTAACCTCACAGGGAAGGGCTCCCCTCTGGGGAGAAGTGAAGAGATCCTGTGAATAATCGCTACTAGGGCTACTCCCTCCCACAGATTCCTAATCTTAAGAAATTACTCGCCGGCATCAAACACTTTTGTATGCTAGCAGTGGCATTGTGTCTATCAGCGTTAATGTAGTCATCAGGTCGGTTGCCAGTCATTTGGTCGAAATCAATTGGTCGACTGGACAACTGGTCGAATCAATTTGGTCGAAAACCAAATGGTCGAATTTTTTTTTTTTTTTTTTTTTACCCCTTTTTTTTTTTTTTTGGGGGGGGTCCCCCCCCCAACCCCCTTTTTTTTCTTTCTTTTTTTTTTTTTAACACGAAAACCCACAAAACACATATATAAATAAAAAAAAAAAAATTCGACCATTTGGTTTTCGACCAAATGACGTCGACCAAATTGCAGTCGACCAGTTTGTAGTCGACCAAATGACTGGACACCATCAGGTCTACTTTTTGACACCCAAAGTAATGGTGTCTCCGGTACAAAAGGGAGGCATGATCCCCTGTGACTGCAGTTCCACCCTTATTTCCCTGTGCTCAACAGTTGAGAGAACTGTAAGGGTAAAAGAGTATTTCTGTTTCGTCTCGCACGCTCTTTCTCTCTAAAGTTATATTTCAGCACTCTCGATTTATGGGGATGGCTGGGAGGGCCATAGGAAATCTGTGGGAGTCTGTCAGAAAGAGCCAGGTAAATAATATGTTCTACGATTGGTTGGCATACTCCCACGAATTCCTAATCTTAAAATAGACTCTCGCAGGTGTATGATGTATCAAACTGGAGGTGGAAGGAAAGTGATGACTTATCTCTAAACAAGGTAACTCTGGACGACCGCCCTTTCAAATCAGGCATCCTTGGACTTCATAGCATCCAGACATTAGTGTTTGGCAGACAGAGGCCCACACAGCTGCTTGGCATATATCCAGGACAAGGACGCCTCCTTAGAAGCGCTGCTATCACACTTGGGGAATGTGCATGCAACATTTAAAGAACCTCTTTTTGAGCAAGTCTGCAGCATATGAAAATGCATAGGATGATCCATCTCAAAATCGTTTGTTTAGTTATCACTACAACCATTCTGGGACCTGCATTTGTGAAAAACAATTGTTCACCTTTCCTGATTTCCATAAGTCTTGAATTGTAAAAACTCCAGTCTCCCTTTAGGTCCAAAATATGCAGCCTCCCTTCTTACCTGGATGTGTGATGAGGCAAATAAAAAACTGGTAACTGAATCTTTTGGACAAGGTAAAAGTCAGACTACCTTTGGCAAAAATGAGTTCTGTACCCTCAATGTGACTTTAGATTAAGGAAACAAGACGTAAGGGGCGTCACTCAAAGCACCTGGAGTTTGCTTACTCTTGGCAGATATAATTGCCACTAAGAAGGATAAATTACTTATTTAAGTGATTCTTATCATCCCTATGTCCAGAGCCCTCCCTCCACCCTCAGGGGAGTGTCTAAGTGCCCTCCGTCAGGGGTTGTGGTAGGAATAGAGTAGAGGAAAGCATATACCTGTCCCTGTGCATCAGCAAAGAAAGTAAGCAACAACTCCCCGTCGTGAGAGACTAGGTTTACTAATGTCATATTATTTTTTTATTGATAGACCACTGCTCATACCTTCCAGTAACCCTTTGTGTGTGTATTAAACACATGCATAACATATCAATAATCAGTACATTTAAATAGATGCTGCACATATAAAGTTCATATTCAAGATAGGTCTGATACACTTCTCATTAAGGAAAACTCAATGAATGCTTCTTACACTCTTATGTAGAATGTACACATTTGAATCCTGAGAAATAAGTAATAAAGAAACATCGCTACCACTACGGTCACTACACACAACACATTTAAAATGCGAAATGTCATTAATGAATAAGCAGCAATCATTGTCATTGCCTCTACGTTGAATCAAGACTTCAACTGATCAACCTTCTCCAAGATATTATTTTCACCTTAAAAACAACTACTTGTCGAGGAATCCAAGATGGCCACGATGGTGGTCGTAGTCAAAGCTCTCCCGTCCCGCGGGACTCCAAAATAAACTTTTAAAGCATTCCAAGCCCTCCCCAGGCTCAAAAAGCAAATTAACAGCGCCGGATGTTAGGCAGAATCCTATGCAGTTCCCTTAGGGAGCACTACAGAAGATTAAGACTACGGGTATATGCAATAAATCCCCTTTGGTGTCAGTCTGTACCACAAAGATTTAGTTGGTAGCTGTGGCTAAGCAGTCAGACTCATCTCAAGAGGGAGATGAGCAGTATTCAGAGTTTACACAATAGGACTACAATACTATGGGTCAAAGAAACACTGACCAAAGCTTTGTATCAAAAAGAATATATATATATATTTATTTTACACACTCCTAAATTCACACACAAATCACCATCATTGAAGCAAGTTAATCAGTCAAGAAAAGTATACACAACTCCCTAATTAAATTGTAGACAAGTTTGAGCAAGAGTGAAAACGGAGCAAAACGGCACAGTGTAAACCAAGCAGAAATGGCACTCTAACAATTTCTTCAGAGGGAGGGAAAGGACAAGTCATACAGAGTTAGACTCCTAAACACACCAGCAACACTTCCCAATTAGATTGTGAACAAGTTAGGCAAGGAAATACTTCAGTATATGCAATACTTTGATGAAAACCAAGCAAAATGGCACTTCAGCAATATAGAAAGGGGAAGGAAAGGTGGCTGTAAGAGTTTAGATACACCAAAAAATACACTAAGAAATACACCATTTCTTAGTGAGAAGCAACCTAGAGAAGGCAGTTGTAACAGAATTAGCCAGAGTCAAGAGGCCTGTGCCAGAGTCAATGGTACAAGGCAAGTGCCCAGGATCAAACTGTTCTAGTAGCTGCGGTGAAGTCTTTGTTTAACGAGTTGAAAAGGTGGTTGCAGATCTAAAAAGATAATGTTAGACGAAAAGGGCGGCCAACCCAGAAGGTAAGTAAAGGATTTAAAACACCTTTAGCAGTACCCAACGAAACGGGAGGCCTGGCGGAACAATGTACCTTGAAAGTGGAAGAGGCTCCTGTGGTGGCGGTGGTTCCTGGCCGTTCCTGCAGTTCGGGAGATCCAACAGTGGAAGAGAGGCTCTCGTTGTGGAGGAAGGTTCGAGTTACTGCACTGCCCATGGATGAAGCCAGCCGCGGTGATGCCATGACGAAATAAAAGGTACGCTCCTTTAAATCGCGGTCGTGTTGGACGGGTGCCTGGCTATCCGGTCTCCTAGTGCTTGGCACTGGCGATTCGACTAAGGCAGGTCCTTGAAGGCAATTGGCGAACTGGTTGGCCCCACCAGCTCAAGGGATGAAGACTCTTGCAGGTGAAGATCTTCTTGAGTCGTTGGTGAAAAGTGGTGAGGGTCTGCAGCAGGGGTTCACCGGTATTTCAGTCGTTGCAGATGTCTAAAGCTTCTCTCCTCTTTGGGTTTCTTATTTCCAGTGGCGACGTCTTGTCCTCCAGTCCTCAGAGCCCTGCTTTTATGCAGAAAAACCCCCATTCATACAGCCTAGCTGTCACTCACACAGTCGGGTGGCTATCCTGGCGGGATAACCCCCCAGCCTATCAGGGCAGAGTGCGACTTAGGTTGCCTAGGTAACCCTATCCAGGGGGCCTATTCCCCCTCCCACACATACCCCAGACTCAGTGGCGCCAATAGGAGGGCTTCTGGGCAGAAGCCCGCCAAAAGGACGAACAAAGGATCCCGACCTGGGTAAGGATTTCAGAGAAAGACACGAGAAAGAAATATTAACAAATATCTGTCAATAAAAACCTACCAGAGTAAAGTTAATATAAAAATAAACCGGCGGTATGTTAGAGGCTGTCAGTAAAAGTGGTAGCCTCGAACAATGGGAAAATCCCATAGGGAAATATTCACGGTCGAATATTTACAGTAATAACCACTGCCACCAGCCAGAAACTTTGGAGAGAGGGACTGGACGGAACTCGAGAAAAACACCAGGGAAAAACGATTAACCCTTTCCAGTACTTCCATAGTAAGATGGGTTGTACTGGTTTTGTTCATAACTATTGACTAGTAAAGTTAATGGGGACTTTACATGCCCTGGGAGACAGTAGTCACTCCCAGGGTATGGAGTCTATGTTTGGGGGTCGATGTGACACCCCTGTGTTACTGCACTGAGGGTGCTGTGTAACACACATGTAAAAAGATCATACCTATGAGGGTGAGAAAAAACACCATAGACCATAAGCACAAAAAATAGCCTAAAACACGCATCAGCAACATGTCTAAGAGTGGGGAAAAGAGTCTCACTCTTAGCAGGAGAAAAAAATAAACCCTTAAAATCCAGCAAAGCTGCTCGGGGACTCGTCTCTCTTTTCCAACAGGGAGAACGGCGGAGAGTACTTTTAGGCGCGGCTCACCAACGCGCCCAGCAGTTCCAAGAAGTGGGAACAGCGTGGCCGGACCCGGCAGCAGGAGTCGGCTCCACGAGGGGTGACAGGAGGCAGTGGGGAGAGAAGTCACCCCCGCAGCCGTCCGGCGCGCACTGCAATGCCCAGCAGAGGGAAGTGGGCAGAGGACCCTGTAGGAACCCGGCGGCGCCACAGGAGGTGATAGGAGGCAGCGGCAGACAGAAGTCCACCCCACACCTGCCAACGTACGCTGCAGAGCCCAACAGCTTATACCCCAACAGCAATCGAGTAAGTGACCGCCCAGCACTCACAAGCCAAGCGCCCAACCATCTGGAGCTGTTGCAGCAGGGGGAGGGGAACCACCAGCACCCAATTCAAGGGGGCATACCACCATTGTGGAAAGAAGCACGCACGCAGCATGCCTAAACCGGACCAGTAGAGGAATGTGGCTCCTGAGCAACAACCATAGCAGAGAATGGCAAGGGCTCCCCCGCATGTAAAAAGCGTAAGATGACCAGCAGTTCAGTGTGCAGCCCAAAATAAGACTCAGTGCTAAGAAACATAGGTGGTGGCACACTATCACAGATAAGGCACTAACCTGGAGTGCGGACCCCGGGGTCACCAGGGGACCCACATCGGGCATTTAGCCTATTCGGAATGGAGGGGATTCCAAGAGAGCACCGACCGAGTCAGGCAACAGCACACAAGACAGCAGGGAACAAGCCCATCCTGCGGACGCCGCAGATCCAGCTGGCCCGGGCTGGCATAAGCACCGACTGGGTGCCCAGCTTGGAACACAGGACAGAAACCCCATCAGACGGCGGCACCCATCCAGAGAAGGGTCTATCAATACCCGGGTGGACACTCACAGACCCCAAGACCCCCCCCCCGCGGGAGCTACTGGCGGCGACCGAGACTCCGCAACCAAACGGGTCACAAGATTTCTGACGCAAAGAGAGGACCCGCCCAAAAGTCCAAAGGGGCCCGCATCACCCACTTATGCACGGACGGGACACCCCCAGCGCCCTGCCTCGACACAGCTCCTGGCTAACCTCCAGGAGGGTCCGCTCCCACCTCCAGGAGCACAAAAAAACGCAACACCCTACAGAGACAGGAACTGAAAGCAAACCTAGACCGCCCGGGCCACCGCAGGGCGCTCTTCGGGGCCCGAAAGCCGATCCAGCAACATACAATGCTTGCCCTGAATACCCAGCGGAGCCAGGCAAACACACAACCAGGGGGGACGGAATAACCCCTGAGCCCACTGCCAATTACCACGGCCAGTAACAATGTCTAAGTCAAGGGGGAAAGAGCCTCAGTCAGCGGCAAAAAACACCAAAAGGCTCCAAGAAGGTGCACTGGCCAAGATGTGGGCCAAAGACCCAGACCTCCCAGGCAGACCCCATGCAACGGATCTCCCCCCAGACCAAGGGGAATACTCCACGCAGGAAGAACAGGACCGGCCTGTAACACAAGCCCTGATTGTAAAGACCGTAGGGGCGGCATGTACTTCTGCTCTCTTTATGGTAGAGGAGAGGCACAGAGGACCCAAGCCAAGATTCTCTATTATGGTAGAAATGGACGGGCAATCAAGGCCTAGCTTCTCAGGAGGTGATGCAGGCTGGTTCCTAAGTACAGTTTAGTCCCCAAGCACCCACAAAGGAATGTCTGCACACTGGATTAGTTAAAACACAATCTTTATATAATTAATATTTAAGGTTATGTACAATATCACGATAACTCACTTTGTACTCGGTTATCTATAATGGCAAATATACAGTTCTACGTGGTACCACAATTACTATTCGATCTCTTTAAAGTGCATCAACTGTACGGTTAAATGTCACACAAATCAGTTCGTAAAGGAAACCAACAATAGATATAAGAGGAAAGCAGTTGGTTAGAACAATTGGCAGAATACTGGCCCTGTTACCTAGACAAAGTTTTGTGTGGAGATCCCCCCACCTGGGCAACCTGTAGAATAAAGATATATCACAATTCCAGTCCATATATTGTTCACAAGAGACTTTCCAATAGTTCAGCAACCCCAAAGTACCTGGTGTTGGAGCGTCCATCGTCGGGGAATCGACGGCCCTTCTTGAGTGCCCTCCCTTTAAGACAGGAGTCACAAGTCGAACGTCTGGCGAAGAAAAGGGTGAACTACGACGGTGAATTGGCAGTTTCTTTCCTAGTGGTGCTCGTCGACGGGAAGCATAAACGTCCTGCAAGGAAGAGGCGTGCGGGGCGCCTCAGTGTCGAGAGTTCAGGACCACAAAGAGTTTGAAGAACTGTGGCCCAGCAAGGGCGTTGAGTCATTGGCGTCTCTGTGGTCTTTCGGTGGCGGGCAACCCACCAGCGGATGTTCCTCGGCGCGTCTACGGCCTGGCCTTCTCCGGCGGGATAAGGTGGCCGGTGGTGCGGACGAGGACGTCCGTGAATCGATGGTTCTTAGGCAACGGGAGCACGGCAGCTCCGGTCGGCGACGCCGGTCGTCGGCAGTGGCGGACCACAGTCCGGGCGCTTCTCTTTGGGATTCCGAGGCAGTCTCAGTCTCCGGTCGGCAGCCTTTCGTAGGTATGTAAACCAGGGAGCTTTGGCAAAGATCAGCTGGTGCACGATGGTCCCTCGTAGCTCGGGAAGAGGGCGCCTTACCAGGTCCTCTCAGGGTCAGTCCTGGGAGAGACAGCAGCTTTCAGATTGGTGAAGAAGAGCAATGGCAATTCTTCTCGTCCAGCAGGGCTTCAAGGTCAAGCTTCAGTTTCACTCCAGTTACTCTTCGTAGTTTGGACTTCTGAACACGATTCCTAGCAGTGAGAGGCCCCCAGATATACTGTTAATCTCCCATTCATTCTCCTGGGTCACACTCAAGCATCCAATCACTTCAAAGGGCATTCAGCAGTCAGTCAGCCAATCAGGCACACGGTGCATTCAGAACATACTTCTCCATCCAGACACTCACAACACAGAATGTGGATTCGGAAAAGTACCATGCCATTCAACACTACACACTGCATTCATACCAGTTTTCGGGCAGGGCTGTCTCAGTCATTGTGTCAAACACCATATACCAGACATCCACAAAAAGAAGTGTAGATTCGTCACACACTCCATTCACCCGGGTCCTACCCAGAGGTGTACCCACAACATACGGTGGTTGGGAAGGCTCCAGCCAGTCTGGTCAGCACTTCCCCACACTACCATATATGGAACTTCCACCCAACAGCCAGTCAGGGGGCAGGCACAGAGTCAGGGCTTCCCGGGACTTCGGGAAGATCAAGGTAACAGGCGATGGAAGGCAAGAGGCCATGGGGGCCATCTTGTCTCCATCAGGAATCTACCGATTCCAATGACAGGGCCTGGGCATCCCAAAATGGAGGATGCTCAGGGCACCAGTCAATTCAGCACAGAGATGCCACCAGCCCGTAACCTGCTCTGTGGGCCAACATACACTAGGAGCACAGGGTTATAACCCCACCCATGGGAGCCATTAGGGTATCCCATGGGTCTATACAACAAACCAAAAGAGAGCTGCACTGCCAGGAGTCCCATATGAACTCCTGCGTGGAAAACACGACAGAACACACAATAAAAAGCAGTAAAGGACAAGGCTACGGAGGCCCTGTCCCTCCGATGCATTTCCAGCATCACAGTCGCCCCCCCCCCAGACTGAGGTTAGGGTGCCTAATCTCCCACGAGATAGTCACCCTCATCCAGGCGGTCAACATACCTTCTGGAAAGTCCATCTGCATTATCGTGACTCTTCCCTGGTCTATGCTCTATGGTAAAGTCTATCCCTTGCAGGCTAATGGACCACCTGAGCAATTTCGGGTTTTCACACTTCATCTGCATAAGCCACTTCAGGGGCTTATGATCTGTTTGGACCTTGAAGGTAGACCCGGTAAGGTAGGGTCTAAAATGCCTAAGGCTCCAAACTATAGTAAAACATTCCTTTTCAACCGTAGCCCACCTTAATTCTCTACCCTTAAGTTGTCTACTGATGAATATTATCGGATGTTCTCTTCCTTTATCATCTAACTGGGACAAGACAGCCCCAATTCCGGTGTCGCAGGCGTCAGTTTGAACGATAAAGGGCTTGCTGTAATCAGGCGCACACAACACAGGTGCCCTACACAGACTTTCTTGCAAGCCATCAAAGGCCCTCTGACAGTCTTCAGTCCAATTAACTTTCCTAGGTTGTTTGGGTGAAGTCAGAGCTGTCAGAGGTGCAGCTATGGTTCCATAGTCCGCCATGAAATTGCGATAATACCCAGTGGGGCCCAAAAAGGCTCTCACCTGGGTTTGAGCAGTGGGAGTCTCGCAGTCATGTACATTCTGTACTTTACTGGGGAGAGATTGGATTTGACCCCCTCCTACTCCATGACCAAGATATGTGACTTTACCCTGAGCTATCTGGCACTTGGTGGCCTTGATAGTGAGGATAGCCCTTTTCAAGGCCTGCAATACCATATCCAGATGTGTCAAATGCTCTTCCCAGGTGGAACTGTAGACGGCAATGTCGTCTAAGTAGGCCACACAAAAGGCCTCCAGCCCACTGAGCGCATGATTGACTAATCTCTGGAAGGTGGCAGGGGCATTCTTCAACCCAAAAGGCAAGACCCTAAACTGGTAGAGTCCCTCAGGTGTTGAGAACGCCGTCTTTTCCTTGGCCTGGTCCGTCAGACCTATTTGCCAATAGCCTGAGGTAAGGTCAAAGGTGCTTACAAATTTGGCAGCACCTATAGTGTCCACAAGCTCATCAGCCCTGGGGAATGGGTGCGCGTCAGTTTTGGTGATGGCATTGACTCCTCGGTAGTCCACACAGAACCTCCAATCCTTGGTACCTGCTGCCTGGGAACTTGCCTTGGGGACAAGGACCACTGGACTGGACCAGGGACTGGTTGAGGGTTCAATAACACCCAGATCCAACATCTTGGCGACCTCAGCCTGGATGTGGTTCTTAACTGTATCTGACATACGGTAGCACCTGATTTGACAGGCACACTCTCACCAGTGTCAATTTCGTGCCTACACCACAGTGTAAGGCCTGGTGTCAGTGAAAACAGAGAGGCATACTGCCGGAGCAAAGCCCTGCAGGCCCTCTGCTGCTCGGTCGTCAGATCTGGAGAGAGATGCACTCCCTCCACTGAGCCATCCTGAGGGTTGCTATGCAGCAAATCAGGAAGGGGCTCACTCTCATCCTCTTCTTGCTCTGAAGCTAGCAAGAGACATGAGACTTCTGCTCGCCTGTGGAAAGGCTTGAGCCTGTTAACATGGAATACCTGAGGGACTACCCCAGGGACTCCCTTGTCAACCAGATAATTGATTTCGCCCCCTCTTGGAGATGATCCTGAAGGGTCCAGTCCACTTGTCTGCCAATGCTCTAGGCTTGGTAGGCTCCATCACGAGGACCTCCTGTCCCAGAGTTCAGTCCACTTGCGATGCTTCAAGGTCATGCCAGTACTTATTCAATTCCTGGCTGGCCTTGAAATTTGCTTTCGCTTGACCCATCATCTGTGTCATCCTCCGTCTAAGGCCTAACACATAGTCCCCCACTTGCTTGGCGGGACCTGGAGGGGTGGCCTCCAAACCTTCTCTGATCAAGGCAAGGGGCCCCCTCACGGGATGTCCAAAGAGTAACTCAAAGGGGCTGAAACCAACACCCTCTTGAGGTACCTCTCTGTAAGCGAACAGCAGGCATGGCAGGAGGAGATCCCATTTCCTCCTTAGGGGCTCTTCCAAAGCACCTAGCATATCCTTGAGAGTTTTATTAAATCTCTCGACCAGACCATTAGTCTGAGGATGGTAAGAGGTGGAGAACTTATAGGTTACGCCACACTCTTTCCACATGGTTTTCATGAAACTAGACATGAAGTTGGATCCTCTGTCTGAGACAACCTCCTTAGGGAATCCAACACGGGTGAAAATGCCCAGGAGAGACCTGGCAACCACCTTGGCAGTTACAGTCAGAAAGGGTATAGCCTCAGGGTACCTGGTGGCATGATCAACCAAGACATGGATGAACCGATGTCCACCTGAAGTGGCAGGGTCAAGGGGACTGACAATGTCGATGCCCACCCTCTCAAACGGTGTGCCAACCACTGGCAATGGCTGCAGAGGGGAAATAACCCTGCCTTGAGTCTTGCCAGATAACTGACAAGTGGGGCAGGTCTTGCAGTGGGACTCCAGGTCTACTCCCATCCGTGGCCAGTAGAAAGGGGCAGAGAGCCTCTGATTAGTCTTCTTGGTACCAAGATAACCAGCTAAGTGCACCTCATGTTCCAACTGCTGCAGGAAGGGCCTGTAAACCTGGGGTACCACCAACCTCTTGAGGGCACCAGGTTCAGGCTTAGTGGGCTCACGAACAAGGAGCTCACCCTCCCAAAAGATCCAGACTGTCCTAGGCTGTTCTCCTTAAGCTTGGGACAGGGCCTGTTTCCTCAGACCCTCGAGAGAGTGGCACTCTTTGTCCCTTACAGAAGTCCGCCCAGGAGGGTCCCTCTTCAGCTAACAAGCATTGAAGGTCGGGATGATCCTCCGGGTTGAGTCCCTCTCCCACAGGAAAGTCTTCTGGCTCATCTCCCACAGGAAGTTGAGCCGGGGTTCACCACTGGACCTAGCCCGTCCGGAGCATGGATCCCAATGGGTGCTGTCGGAACAGCAGGAAGAACAGGAGGAGTCCCCTCTGCAGAGGTGGCCTTCTTACTCTTCCGTTTCCTTCGTGCCTTGGGTTTCCCCATCGGCGAGGGTACCGGACTCTTAGCCGGACCCTGTGTGACCTGCGATCGGGTGACCGCCACAGCAGCCATGGGTAGACCATCCGTGATCATCCCCAACTCGACCAAATCGTTGCCTAACAAAATGTTTGCAAGCACGTTGTCCTAAACCAGGACCGGAAGCTTCACTGTCTTGTCTCCAATCGTAATACTGACTAAGGCTACAGGCGATAATTTGTGAGGCCCACAAGCTAACCTGGTGGTTCTCAAAGGAGCACCTACATAGTCCTCTGGCTTGAGCAGGGTCCTGTCCACCACTGTCATGCTTGCCCCAGTGTCTCTCAAACCAGTAGAAGGCTGGCCATTCAAGAGGACACTTCTCAAAAACCCACGTGTGTTCTGTGGGATAGTTGCCAGTACCTCTACGTACTGGTCGTAGGCCCCAAGGGACACTAAGGAAATCTCTACGGGCGTACCGAATGTGATCCCGGTAGAGGAGGGGAGGACAGTGGCCTCCACCTCAGGTACGGAGTAGGGGAAGGACAGGCTGACAGCCTGGTGTCCAAGTGCCTTACCCTTACACTTGGGGTCACCCCTTCTGTGATCCAGAGCCCCACAATCCCAACAAGTGCCGGGAGTGCGTGGTACGGTACTGGAACCACTGGGACCCTGCTTTGCAGCAGGCGGACCACTACTCTTACTCCCACCCACAACAGACTTATCCCCGCTAGGTTTTTGGGTTTTAGGAGAGGAAGGTTTTGGTTTACCCGACTGTGATTGCTCCTGGGACTCCTCAGCTTTCTGAGAGGTCCCCTTTTCTTTGTCCTTGTCCTTCCCACTGGAATCCTTTGGGGACACCCCGTGGGAGACCCACTTGTCAGCTAACCTAGCCAGCTTAAAGGGGTCCAAAATGTTCTGGTCAGCAACATACTGACGCAGCTCTGGTGAACAGGCTTCCAAAAAATGCTCAAAAAACAAAAAGGTGGGACAATTCGACAAACGTTTTCACTTTGTAACCATCAATCCACCCAATCATGTTCATGTGCGCAGCACTCATCCAGTCAACACAAGACACATTCTCTCATTTCTTAAAATCCCTGAACCTTTTAAGGTATTGGGTAGGTGTCTTGCCAAACTTGGCAATCAACGCAAACTTCATGCACTCATACTGACCCCTTTCTTCCACACTCCGTTTCAGAATACAGTCATATCCAGTCTGAGGCACTCTGCTTAATAAACACTTAGCCCAATCTCTCTTATCAACATCATGAATTGCACAAGCCATTTCAAATGCTTCAATCCATTGGAGGATATCTGAACCCTCCACAAACACACCAACCAAATCTTTCATAAACTTGGTGGCTGGGGACCCACCACTCTCAACTGGTTTAGCTGAAGTCTCCACTCTAGCTTTCTCTAGCTGGATTCTCTGGTGCTCAGTGTCCCTATCTTTGAGTATCACTTGCTGTGCCAACTCCTCTTTCTTCAACTCAGCTTCTGTTGCCAGCTTTTTGTATTGAAAGGCTAACTGTTCCCGTTGTAGCTCCAATTTTAAAAGTTCAATCTTCAGGGCTTCCCCCTGAAGAACAGTGCTGGGGTTTGGAACAGAGGCACCAGGAATGGTGGCATTCCCAGAATCAGATTCAGCAACAACCCCAGGGGCAGAGTCCTCATTGGTTGCATCCCCACCTTCAAGAGTTTCACCATCAGTCTGGTAATCCACCAGGGCAGCTATCAGCTCAGCCCTAGACTTATCCACAAAGTCTAACTCCCTGGCTTCACAAGCACTCTGGAGAGCCTCTAAGCTCATCCGAGTCAATTTACCATTCGCAATAGATTCCATTGCTTGTAATGCAGTTATCTTGTACACAACTAAACCTCAATTTAATAAAGTGCAGATATTTTGTAAGTGGCACGGTTATACACTGATTCTTAAAACCATAAGCATCCCACCGCTGCCACCAGTGTAAAGACCGGAGGGGGGGGTCTGTACTTCAGCTCTCTATATTGTAGAGGAGAGGTACAGAGGACCCCAGCCAAGATTCTCTATTACGGTAGCAATGGACGAGCAATCAAGGCCTAGATTCTCAGGAGGTGATGCGGGCTGGTTCTTAAGTACAGGGTAGTCCCCAAGCACCCACAAAGGAATGTCTGCACACTGGATTAGTTAAAACACAGTCTTTATATAATTAATATTCAAGGTTATGTACAATATCACGATAACTCACTTTGTACTCGGTTATCTATAATGGCAAATATACAGTTCTACTTGGTACCACAATTACTATTCGATCTCTTTAAAGTGCATCAACTGTACGGTTATCTCAAAATGCTCGGAACTGGTCTCAGGAGTTGAGTCAGTGCTATGCTCTGAGCCACAACAGAAATCAATATCCCCTTCCTCCTCCTCCCTCTCACCTGAGGTAACAGTGTTGTCCGGACTTTGTCCTTCTTTCTTCTTCTTGCTCCTAGACCTTCGATCGAAGAGAAAGGGTCTCCCTCGGTCGGAAGCCACTCTGCTGCCTTTCTGTGATGGCAAGCAGGAGGGGCTCCCTTCCGACGAAGTCCAACACGAGGAAAAAAAGCCAGCCGGCAAAAAACCTCTTGAAGATGGCAGGTAAGGACTTCGCTGTGGATTGGCGGTAAAGGACTTTGACTCCCAGAATGCAGCAGCAGCAGAAGATAGTATGGACCAAGAGAGAAGGCTGATTGTGGAAACTTGCAAAATGTCCAGATGAATGGCTAAACAAATGGGAAGACCCAAGGTGGGAGCCAAAAGGGGAATAGGCTCCGGACAGTAAGCAGCCGAAGTTCCCGCAAGCAGGTAACAAGGGCCGTGTGAACGGTAGACTACTGGGAGAAAGGAGAAGCCAGAGAAAAGGACGGGAAGCGGTGCCCGGGGGCGCCGAAGGGAGAAAGACAAGGGGAACCACAGAAGGAACGGAAGGCAAGGAAAAACGGAAGGTAAGAGGAAAGCAACTAGCGTCAGACTCACGAAGAAAGCAGTGAGATGCAACGCAGTGTCAGCCCGGAAAGGCGGGGCTTAAGAGCAGAAGTAAACAAAGAAAGACTAGACCCATACCCGCACCCGGAAGAAAGGGAAAGTGCTAACGGGAATACACTCGTCTGTGTGGCCAAATGCGCCAGGTGAGGCGGCGCATGACAGGTTAAATGTCACACAAATCAGTTTGTAAAGGAAACCAACAAAAGATATAATAGGAAAGCAGTTGGTTAGAACAATTGGCAGAATACTGGCCCCGTTACCTAGACACAGTTCTGTGTGGAGATACCCCCACCTGGGCAACCTGTAGAATAAAGATATATCACAATCCCAGTCCATATATTGTTCACAAGAGACTTTCCAATAGTTCAGCAACCCCAAAGTACCTGGCGTTGGAGCGCCCATCGTCGGGGAATCGATGGCCCTTCTTGAGTGCCCTCCCTTTAAGGCAGGAGTCACGAGTCGTCAAACGTCTGGCGAAGAACAGGTTGAACTATGACGGTGAAGTGGCAGCTTCTTTCCTAGCGGTGCTCGTCGACGTGGAAGCGTAAATGTCCTGTAAGGAAGAGGTGTGCGGGGCGCCTCAGTGTCGAGAGTTCAGGGCCGCAAAGAGTTTGAAGAACTGTGGCCCAGCAAGGGCATCGAGTCGTCGGCGTCTCTGATCTTTGGGTGGCGGGAAACCCACCGGCAGATGCTCCTCGGAGCATCGACGGCCTGGCCTTCTCCGGTGGGATAAGGCGGGCGGCGGTGCAGACAAGCACGTCCGTGAAAAGTTCTTAGGCAACGGGAGCACGGCGGCTCCGGTCGGCAACGGCGGTCGTCGACAGTGGCGGACCACAGTCCGGGCGCTACTCTTTGGGATTCCGCGGCAGTCCCCGTCTCCGGTCGGCAGCCTTTCGTAGGTCTGTCTACCAGGGAGCTTTGGCAAAGATCAGCTGGTGCACAATGGTCCCTCGTAGTTAGGGAACAGGGCACCTTACCAGGTCCTCTCTGGGTCAGTCCTTGGAGACACAGCAACTTTCAGATTGGTGAAGAAGAGCAACGGCCATTCTTTTCGTCCAGCAGGGCTTCAATGTCAAGCTTCAGTTTCACTCCAGTTACTCTTCGTAGTTTGGACTTCCGCTTCTGAACACGATTTCTAGCAGTGAGCGGCCCCCAGATATAATATTGATCTCCCATTCATTCTGCTGGGTCACACTCAAGCATCCAATCACTTCGAAGGGCATTCAGCAGTCAGTCAGATCAGGGACACGGTGCATTCGGGCCATTCTTCTCCACCCAGACACTCACAACGCAGAATGTGGATTCGGATAAGTACCATGCCATTCAACACTACACACTGCATTCATACCAGTTTCGGGCAGGGCTGTCTCAGTCATTGTGTCAAACACCAGATACCAGACATCCACAAGAAGTGTAGATTTGTCACACACTCCATTCACCCAGGTCCCACCTACAGGTCTACCCACAACATACGGTCGTTGGGAAGGTTCCAGCCAGACTGGGCGGCACTTCCCCACACTACCATATATGGAACTTCCACCCAACAGCCAGTCAGGGGGAAGGGACAGAGTCAGGGCTTCCCGGGATTTCGGGAATATCAAGGTAACAGGCGATGGAAGGCAAGAGGCCACGAGGGCCATCTTATCTACATCAGAAATCTACCGATGCCAATGACAGGGCCTGGGCATCCCAAAATGGAGGATGCTCAGGGCACCAGTCAATTCAGCACGGAGCTGCCACTAGCCCGTACCCTGCTCTGTGGGCCACCCACAGGTGCCCAAAAACATACACTAGGGGCACAGGGTTGTACCCCCAGCCATGGGTGCCATAAGGGTATCCCATGGGTCTGTACACCAAACCAAAAGAGAGCTGCACCGCCAGGAGTCCCACATGGACTCCTGCGCGGAAAACACGACAGAACACAGGATAAAAAGTAGTAAAGGACAAGGATACAGAGGCCCTGTCCCTCCGATGCATTTCCAGCATCACACTGATCAAGCAAATACTGAATGAGTTTGGGGAGAAGATAACCTCCACAGTCAAAAACAAATGGACATCCTAAGGGAGATCTGGCAGAAGGACTGCAAGAGATAAAGAGAGACATCAACAAAATGGAGGAGAGAGTAGACACAAACAAAAGGGCGATTCAGGAAATATCGGAGGATGCGAGAAGATCAGATGCCCTGTTGGAGACCCTAGCAACCGGAACCCACAATCTCAAATTACAGGCGGAAGACCTAGAAAATAAATCTCAAGAGGTCCAATATCCGCATTAAAGGCCTCCCACAGGACACTCTCATCTTAGATTTAGGTTTGGTTTGGTGTTTTTCCACCTTGCATTTATAGTTCAATAAACACCCTTGAACTGTGATCACTTGTGTCTGTCTTTACTGTTGCCACCATGAGTTCCTCACATACCACAGCGCGAGAAGACCTCTTCTAGGACTTCTTGGCACACCACCTACACGCGTGAGAATGTGGTCTGCCTGCTCAGAGCATCTGCCAGGCCGTTCTCTATCCCCGCCAGATGAACTGCTGAAAACGAGATTTGGTTCTCCAGCAACCAGAACCACAGCTTCATCCCCTCTCTGCAGAGGGGGAGAGAGTGTACGCCACTGTGTTGTCCGTCAGAAACAGGACATGCTTCCCCTTGAGAGATGGGTGAAAGCCTTCAGGGCTAACCTGATGACTCGCACCTCCAGCCTGTTGATATGCCACCTGGCTCAGAGTATCCCACAAGCCAAAGGAGTATATTTTGCAAATCTGCAGGCTACGTTGGTGGCTTGCTTTGAGCGCCATGCTGCCAGTAGTAAAAACCTTCTTGGCCATTGGCTCCAGCTTTTTTCCTTCTCTATCCAGAGGTAGATTGGATTTGGATGCAGCAGGACTGGTGGTAATTGTGGCAGCTTGCATAACAAGTCCTTCTGGAGAAGGGTGTGTGGCGAGGAAAGAAGGTTCTCCTCTTGCTGGCCTATACGTCCCTGCGAAATTGGAGTTTACTGGGGGGATTGTGCAAAGATGCTGCCATAAGGAGGCTAAGGGGTCTGCTATAGCCGAGTTAAATGGCATATTAAGCTCAACTGGAGGACCTTCGTCCACAATGTCTGTAAGTTCATACCCTTCAAGTGGTGTAGCAGAAGACTTAAAACCAAGGGTGTCTACCACTGTTTCAACCAAGGCCCTGAATTTTGCAGGAGTATGCGTGTAGGGCTGACCATGCTGGAATTCAAGGGCTGGAGAAGTATCCAGGCCACTGGCATCTTGTAATGCCTGGGCTATAACTAATAAATCGGATTGGTCATTGAAGTAATCAACACTGCCGGTGCCAGAATAGATAGGGTCAACGTCCCCTTGGTCGCCGAGCTGATCGACGCTGAAGATCGACCGCATGGAGTCAAAGAATCTGACATTGACAATGGCAAGAAGGATCCATCGCCGACAGTCAGCGTTGAGGGTTTCCCCGCGGATGCCAATGAGACGGTATTTGGCGCTGATCAAATGTCTTTCAGTGCCGACGGGACGTCTGTCGGAACTGATGGAAAGAATTTTGGCGCAGAGGAAGGAATCGATGACGCATGGACATGGTCAGCCTTGAGATAAACAGTCGATTGAGTTTTAAGCGTCTTTGTCGGCGTCTAGCCCACTCTTCCAGAGTAGTCGGCCCAGCCGAGGGCTTACCTCTTTCGGACGACGAGCTAGATGTGTGTCGATGGCGGTGACGTTGCTTCTTCTTTCGTGAGAAAAACGACAAAGAATGGCTTCTCGAATGTGACCGCTTCTTAGTTTTTCCGCAATGCTTTTCTTTCCCCTCGGCCTCGGAAGACGGAACAAGTGACTGCGCTGGCGATATAGAGGACGGCCAGCCCAAAGCAAGTTTCGCGGCTCTCTCACATAGGGATTTGGACTACATTTCTGAGCAGGATGCACAGACCTCCATGTCGTGTCTTGCACCCAAGCACCACAGACAAATGTCGTGGAGGTCGGTCATCAACATTTTGGACTGGCATTCGGTGCATCTCTTGAAGCCCAAAATCCAGTGAGAAGACATTGTGGATGAGGTTTTGAAGAAAATAGACAACTTTTTGCCAAGAAACGTCAAGTGAAGACTTGAAGTCGTGTTCCTGATGCAGCGTGCCAGCGCGCACAAAAAGAAACTAAAGCATGGGGCGTAGTGACGTGGTATTTATACAACGCCTGATGTCACGTCTGGAGCCGAGCAAGACGGATTGATGGCTGAGTCAAGGTCAACTACGGCCCCTGTCGAAAACATTTCTGAGCAGCAGAGCTGGATGAGGATATCTATCAGATGAGGAATCTGCGGGAGAAAAGCAATCCATTGAAGCCAGAAGTTTTAAGATACTCTTGTCTCCTCAAGACTACTGCCGATCCCATCAAAAGACCCACGCAGTTGGCCAAGTCGAGGCCTGTTTGCAGCTACAGCCTGGCAACCTCCTTCCCATCATCCACCAGCTGTAAAAATCCGTCCTGCATTGCACATTCGGGGACGTACTCAGCCGCATGCTCCACAGCTTTCCATAAGCCAAAGGAGTATTTTGCGAATCCGTAGGTTATATTGGTGTCTTTCAGCGCCAGGCTACTGTTAGGGAGAATTCTCATTCAATGGCTCATTTCCCTTACCTAGTGAGTCCCTCAGCAGCTTTGCTGGAGTCATTTTTTTCACTTGGTAAGAGTGTGAGCTTTTCCCCCAATCTTACCCATATTTTGCCATGTGTATTTCATCTGTTTTTGTGATTGTGGGCTCTGGAGTACACCACCTCAGTAGCCCCCTTCTTTTGTGTGTTGCACAGCATCCTCAGTGGAGTGACACAGGGTTGTCTTTCAGACTTCCCACCAACTCCATTTCTGAGGCTGACTACTGTCCCCCAGAAAAGGGTAAAGTTGCCATTAACTTTACTTCGTCATTTAACCACAGAGCCAGTACACCCCATTTTACATGGAGTATTGGAAAGGGTTACTTCTTAGCCCTTTTTATCTGTACCTCCTAGAGCATTGTTTCGCTCTTTTAACATTTAGACTGGGCTGGTGGCAGTGCTATCTACTCTAACTTTTCTAACGCGATTATACTATATAAACGTGGTATTGTTTTAGGCTATTATATTAGCTTCAAACTTAAACCCGCTTGACCAAATACTTTTTCTTTTGGCTCCGGTCGGGTTTATTCGCCATTTCTTTTTGTTAAAGTCCTTCCTGTGTTTTACTTTGCACATCAAACCAGGTTTGCCTTCTTTGTTCACTGTCTTTTGGCAGGCTTCTGCCAAGAAGCCCTCCTCTAGGCACCTGGGTGTCTAGGTGGGCTGAATGTGAGGGAGTGGTGTAGTCACCCCTGCACAGGGTATCCTAGGAAACCCAAGTCGCACTTTGCCATGATTGGCTAATGTGGTTGTCCGGGATGGACAACCCCCCTGCTGCGTGATTGACAGCCAGGCTGTGTGAATGGGGGATTTTCGCATAAAAGGCAGGACTCTTGGGCTAGAAGTCAGAGTCGCCACTGGAACTACAAGGAACCGAAGAGAAGCGGGGAAGAAGTCGGCTGCTGCAACTATCCCGTCCCGTTGAAGCCCTGCTGCAGTCCTGAGCTATCTACCCTTCAACGACCAGAGAAGATCCAGTCCGGAGTCTTCTTCCCTTGAGCATGGTGGGGATAACCAGCTCATCTTCTACAGCCAAAGGATCCTCTTCGTGGTCGAAATCGCTGCACACTGCTGTAGTGGTCCGGATAGCCATCTGAAGAGCCTCTCCTCTTTTTAAGGAGCGCACCTTTTATTCACCATCGCTGCTGCAGGCTTCAGCCCTGTGTGGTGCAGACCCCTCAGACGTCCTCCTTCTTGCCGAAGCTCCAGGAACCGTGGGTCTGCAGGAAACTACCAGGAACAACTGCCGTGTCACCAGTGTCTTCATTGAATAAGGTACTGTGTTCTGCTTGAGGAATTCGGGTGAATCCCTTTTCCTCCTCCTACAAGGCTTGTCCTCATCTTCCCTCCTTCTTATAACGTTTGCTTCCTCCATTGACAATATCTAAGTACTCCTGGCTACGATGAATAGTGAGCTGTCCGACTGTGTGAACCTCGACAACAGGACCCCGGCTCCACTTGACACTGGCTCCGGCCTATTGACTCTTGAATTTCTGTCCATGAGTGTTCTCTGATTCTGTCTACCTTGACAAAAGTATTGCTTATGATTTTTGCCCCCAACTCTCTCTGGGTATCTCAGGTGCTAAGTGTGTTTTTGCCCCGGTAACATTTCTTGCCACAGATAAGCGTTTATTTAGTAAGACCAAACTGTCATTACTGTCAAAAAGTGATCACATATGAATTCCCGGTAACATCTTTTGTTTCACAACACCGGTCTGTTAAAACATAAGGTACTTATCTTGAGTTATACCGTACAAAGTGAATTGGTTAGTTGTAGTGTATTTTACGTGTGGTTTGGAATTAATAGAAGTGTTGTGTTTATAACAAACGGTTTAAAAATAAATGTACTTATATTTTTTACCTGAAACCTTGAGTCAGTGTTTGCTTGAGTCACAGTAATTGTGGTCCCTTTGTGTAATCTCTGCTACTGCTCATATAGTCTTGAGATAAGCCTGGCTGCTCCGCTACTGCTACCACTTTAACATAGTAGTGCAGGCTTGTACCAAAGGTAAAACTTGTATTGCCACCTAAAGTCTTAATTGTGTGTAGTGGTCCCTAAGGGCACTGCACAGGATTCTGCCTAACAGATACGAGAAGCAAAAACCTTCTTGGCCATTGCGTCCAACCTTTTACCCACTCTATCTGGGTTCAGATTAGAAGTGGAGGCTGCAGGTCTGGTGAATATTGTGGCTGCCTGTACCATAAGCCCTTCCGGAGAAGGGTGAGAAGCCAAAAATTATGGGTATCCTCTTGCCGTCCTATACTTCCCCTTGCCGGCCTATACTTCCCCATAAAGGTAGAGATGGCCAGGGGATATGGAACAGGGATGCTGCCACAAGGAGGATAGGGAATCAGCAATCTCCAAATTGAGTGGCATGTTGTGTTCTGTCACAAGACCCTCGTCCAGTATGTCCGTCAGTTCGTAGCCCAAAGTAGGCACTGATACTGTCTTTAGACCTAGGGTTTCCACTTAGCATGGCTATGAGTGTACGACTGGCCCTGTTGGAGCTCTAGCTCTGCAGATGTGTCTAGGCCACTGGCATCATGAAGCCCTGGGGCCAGTGCCAACAGGTCCACCTGATCGTTGAAAAAATCGATTCCTCCTGCCACAGTTTATATGGGATCGATGTCCCCTTGATCTTCGCCCTGGTCGGCGCTGAAAATTGATGTCATGGACCCGAAGAATACCGACCTGGAGAGGGGGACAAAGGACTTGGCACTGACAGTCAGCGCTGACTGTGTACCTTTCGGCGCTGACGAAGTAGTCGCCGGCTTCAATCGGGGTTTCCGTGCCATCGGGACGCCGAGAACATCAGTGTCTCGATGGCCTCGAGAAGGATCGGGTGTCGAGGACTTTTGCGCCTTTTTCAGCGTTGAGCCCAAAGGCTTCTCCAACATCGGGGGTGTCAACGGTTTGGTGCGTGAGGGGTCATGAGTACTAAGCACCGCTTCCACTGCAGAAGCTTGCTGTTGGGGGGCGCACGCACACCTGCAGCAGCCTGCGTTTTAAACAGCCAGAATTTGGCTCTTGAAATCTTCCCACTCCTCTCGAGTGGTCGGCCCAGCTGAGCGCTTACCTTTCTCCTATGATGAGCTGGACTCGTGTCGACGATGGTCGCGCTTCTTCTTCTTGTGCGAAGAAGACGAGGAAGAATGCCTCTTCGAGTGTGACTGGTTTTTGGCCTTCTGGGAATATCCCAACTGGGAGACACCACAGAACAGAGATGCAAACAATTATTTTTTTCCAAAACCAATCGCTTGGCAAGATGGAAGCAGTCACCTTAGAGACATTACTAAATGTCCTCTCACTTGTACAGGAGTGTAGAGCCACAAGAAGTTCCTAAGCGGGGATGGATGGGGGGGCTGATGAGGAATCTGCGGAAGAAGAATCCATAGAAAGATCATTAGGTTAAGTAATTTCTCCTTCAATTAATTGCTTTTCTCCAGCAGATCCCTTATCCGATAAGACTCCCCAAGCAGTTAGGACACAGAGGAGAGCAGAAAGTGCTATGCAAGAAGATTTTGCAGAACTGCTCTACCAAACCGTGCACTGGCCGTGCGTGCAAAATCAAGAGAATAATGCTTGGTAAATGTGTGCAAGGATGACCATGTGGCCACACGACATATGTCCCTAAAAGGAACTCCTCTCTGTGGGGCTGTAGAAGCCGAAACCCCTCTTGTTGAGTGTGCCCTGATGCCGGGAGGAAGTTCCCTGCCTGCTGACTGATAACATTCTGTTATGCACAGAATAATCCAATGAGATAGGGTCTGCTTTGTCACAGCCAATCCCCTACAGGACAAAGAATGGGCCACGAATAACTGATCGGTCTTCCAAAATTCTGATGTTCGAGCGACATAGAAGCTTCAAGCTCTCTTGGGATCAAGATGGTGGAACCGCTCTTCCTCTTTCCATGGATGTGGAGGAGGGTAAAAGACAGGTAGATCAATGGCCTGAGAAAGGTGGAACTCAGAAACGACTTTAGGGAGAAATCCAGGTTTGCAGCACAATGCCTGCAACTCACTAACCCCCCTGGCTGAAGTGATTGCAACTAAGAAGGCTGTTTTAAAGGACAGCAGCCTTAAGGGACATGAATGCATGGGCACGAATGGAGCCGCCATCAAGTATGTCAAGACCAGATTAGGGTCCCAATCCGGGACAACAAAAGGAATTGGCGGGAACGTATTGAGAAGGCCTTTCAGGAATTTGACCATGACCAGAATTGTGACCCCCTGATTCGGGGTTCTTTTGAACAAAGACAAGGCTCCCAAATATCCCTTGACTGTGGTAACCCGAAGGCCAGAAGAGGCTAGTAACAGAAGAAACTCCATCACTATAGTGGTGGGGCAAGAGATGGGGTCAATCTTGCGTTCCCTGCACAACGCCTATGCTCTCCACCTGCACTCATACAAAGATTCTGTAGATGGTCTGCGTGCAGCCAACAACACCCCAAGTACCTCCTCAACAGAGGTCATCATATCTCATCCTCTCAAGAGCCACGCATGTTGGTTGAGGGAATCAGGATTGGGTGAAACACCCGACATCCCGACTGGGTTAGGAGTTCCAGAAACTGAGGCAACCAGTGAGGCGGACAGATGGACAGATCCAAGAGATCGGAATACCACGTTCTCCTCGCCCAGTCCGATTAAGATCACGGTTGCTCGAAATCTCTTCAACCCCTGGAGAACCCAAGGAATGACAGGAATCAGGGGGGGTGGCGTAGTGGAGAGGGAAGGTCCAGTACACCAGAAAAACGTCGCCCAGTGCGCCCTTCACTGGGAATTCCCTCGAGCAAAACTATTCGCACTTCCTGTTGGACTCTGTGGTGGACAGATCTACTATCAGGGTACCGCAGAGAGAGAGGAATTCCTCTAGGACTTCTTGGCACACTTCACAATTGTGTGAGACAATCTCGGCCTGCTCAGAGCATCTGCCCAGGTGTTCTCTGTCCCCACCAGATGAACTGCTGATACAGAGATCTGGTTCTTCTATAGCCAGAACCACAGCTCCATCGCCTCTGTGCAGACGAGACGGGAGTGCACGCCACCTTGCTTTTTGAGGTAGTGCATGGCCACTGTGTTGTCTGTTAGAATTAGGACAGAGCGAATGCCTTCAGGGCAAACTTGATGGCCCGCACTCTAGCCTGTTGATGTGCCAACTGGCTTCCATCATTGACCAAAGACCACTCCCTTGCAAGTCCTTGCAGTGAGCGCCCCAACCCTTTAAAGACGCATACGTGACCACTTGGTCTTGAGGCCACGGAGGCACAAATGGTTCCCCTGCCATGAAATTGCTGCTGTCGGCCCACCAACCAAGGTCGTCGACCACTGCCCTGGATACCAAGAAGGAGAAGGAAAGGGTTCTGAGGTACTGGGACCACTGACCCCGTTGCAGCCATTGAAGAGACCTCATGCGCAGCCTGGCCTCTGGCACAAGAAAGATACATGAGGCCATGAGGCCTAAAAGAAGGAAGGAAGTTGCTGGTAAGGTGGCGTAGTTCTGGAACTGGTTCACCATCTGTGCAATGCTGTGGGCTCTCTCCTGAGGGGAAAGGCCTTCCCCACCCAAGTGTCTAGGACTGCTCTGATGAATTGGAGCCTCTGGACTGGCGCCACTTGGGACTTCAAGTTCAGGGAGAAGCCCAGCCTGTGGGGTAGTGAGCAGGTGTCCTCCAGGTGAGACAAAAACCACTCTGCCAATTTACCCTGGATCAGCCAGCCGTCCAGGTACAGGAATACACGGACTCCGGAGGTGAGCCGGGACTACTGCCATGAGCTTGATGAATATTATTGGAGCAGAGGTCAACCTAAAGGGGAGCACCTAGAACTGATGGCGCTTGTCCCCTTTGAGGAACCTCAGGAACTTCCTGTGCTTTCTATGTATCGGTAAATGGAATTAAGCATCCTGCGGATCTATTGACACCAGCCACACCTACAATTCGAGAGCGTGGAGAATTTCTCACATCACCATCTTGAACTTGTCCAAAATGGGACGGAGAACTCCTCCATTCTTGGTCACTAGGAAATACTGTGAATACCAGCCCGATCCTCTCTGCTCGGGAGGTACCTCTTCCATGGCAGCCTTCAACAACATGGCTCTCAGTTCTTTCTGGAGCTCCTATCCCGGTTGGCTTGGAGGTGATGGGGGTCTGCCCGGAGCTTTCCTTAAGAAGGGCAGACAATAACCCCACTGTACGAGCTCCAGGGCCCAGGTGTCGGAGGTAATCTCCTGCCATTGAGGCTAGTGCTCAGGCAGCCGCCCACTAACCGGCAAGGCATGGGAGGGGAAAATCAAAGTGGTTTAGAGGGCAGAGCCGATTCCCCCACCCCCTGCTGCTTGTTGGACTCTGGAAGCCACCCTGCCCCTTCCGGGGCGCAAGAAGTGTTTCTGCCCTTGCCTGGCCTGCGGGATCTGGGCCTTCCTGCCGTGAGGCACATACTGCCTATAGCCTTTGCCAATGGAGGCGAAGCTGTAGGCAGGTTTGGCCGGCTGCGCAGCTTGTTCCAATGATTTTGCAGCGATCTTTGACTCCTTAAATTTCTCAAAGGAACCATCCTCCTTCGGGAGAAAAAGAAGTTTGCCATCAAAGGACATGTCCAGCAGTTTGTTTTGGACATTAGGCGAAAAGCCTGAAGACCTGAAATAGGCCTGCCTCCTCAATGCAATTACTGATTCCATCGAACTGCCCACGCAGTCAGCCACGTCCAGGCCCGTTTGCAGCAACTGCCTGGCCACCTCTTTCACATCCTCCACCAGCTGTCCACAGCTGTCTCGCATTTCCCCCTCAGGGATATACTACGCAGCATTTTCCACTGCCTTCCAGAGGCCGAAGGAGTACTTTCCAAAACACTAGCCACGTTTGTGGCTTTCAGAGCCATGCTGCTTGATGTGAAAACTTTTTGGACCATTGCATCAAGTCTCCTCTTGCCGGCCTATACTTTCCAGTCATGGTGGAGCTGACCGGGGGGATGGAGCAGAGATGCTGCCAAAGAGAGGCTACAGGATCGGCAATCGCTGGATTCAGAGGCATGTTCCGTTCTGTAACCCGACCCTCGTCCAGTAGAATATAGCTGTAAGTTTGTACCCTTATACTGGCACTGATGAAGCCTGCAGTCCCAAGGTGTCAACCACCCTCTCTACCAGTGTTCCAAACTTGGCATGGGTTTGCTGAAACTCCAGGTCAGGTGAAGTGTCCAGCCTGATGGCATTGTGAAGCCCCTGTGCCAGCTCTAATAACTGAGCCTGATCCTCGAAATAATTGACAACCCCTGTGCCCATGAACATGGCGTCGACTCCTCCCTGGTCATCTGTGTCATTGATGCTTAAAATGGATGACACTGGTGTAAAATATTAGTCCGGGAGAGCGGGGTTAGAGATTTGTCGCTGAGGGCTTGTCCTTTGGTGCCGATAAGGTGACTGTCGCCGTCGATCAAGGCTGTTGCTCAGGAAGGTCCTGGTATCGAATGTTTCAAAGCCTTCTTCCGCATGGAGCTCCAAGGCTTCCCTGACGCTGATGGCATCGGCACAGGGGCTTGTAAAGGGTTGGTACTGCCAAGCTCCGCTGGTGCCTTCGAGGCCTGCTGCTTGAGGTGGGACCTGCAGGTTTCTGAAACATTTCAAGCATGGAGACCTTGAAACCTTCCCACTCTTGACGAGTGGTCAGCCCAGCCAAAGGCTTACCGCCTTCCGTCGACGGATCGGAGCCTCAACGGTGGCAGTAGCTCCTCTTTTTTTAATTCGTATGGCGATGAGGAAGAGTGGCTCCTACAAGGCGGTCACTTCTTCTTCCGCCAATGTTTCTCCTCATCTTTTTCGGGGGTAGGCCCCTTGGTCTCAGCACTGGAGATTTTGAAGGCGGTGTGCCTAACGTGAGTTTAGCCACTAGTTCGTGCACCCAATCTCAGGTGCATTTTAGTGCACAACGCACTACCCTCCATGTCGTGACCTGTGCCGAGGCACCAGAGGCATATCTCATGCGGGTCGGTAACTGATATTTTGGAATGGCATTCGGAACACTGCTTGAAACCCAAAACCTGGGAGACAGACATCTTGCGGTCAAAGCAAAAATTGAATTTTGATGAAAATACATCAAGTAGAGTACCCTGTGTTCCTAAAGCAGCGTGTCGAGCACGTGGAAAAAATGTACTGAGGTGTGGGGCATAGTGACGTGGTATACATACGACGCCTGACGTCACGTCCAAAGCTGACGATCGAGCACCGAGCAAGACGGACTGATGATTGACGGCCGATTCGAGGTCCACTACACACCCTGTGCAAATGTTTCCGAAGCAGCAGAGCTGGATGAGGATATTGATCAGATGAGGTATCTGTGGCAGAAAGGCAATCCATTGAAAAAACATTACCATGGGTAAGTCATTTGTTCTTCTAATCGATTGTGTCCTCCCACGGATTCCTCATATTAGATATACTGCCAGAGCAGTAAGACCTTATGGAGGACAAAAGGAGAGAACGCCAAGGCGATTATGCCACCACTTGTTGGAGGACAGCCTGCCAAACAAGACTCATTTGAGGATATTGTGTGCAGGTAATAGTGTTTTGCGAAACGTGTGTATGGAGGATCACGTCGCGGCCTGACAGATATCCTTCACAGGTAGCCCTCTTTGGACAGCCCTAGTGTAGTGTACCCTGAAGCCTTCCAGGATTTCCTTATCCGCTCTGCTGTAGCATTCAGAAACACAAAACACTATCCATCTTGAAAGTTTGCTTTGTTATTACTTTGCCATTTTTCGGCCCGGTATATCCAATGAACAGCTGGTCTTCTAGTCTGAATTGGTTCATCCTGGCAATGTCAAAATGCAGAGCCCTCTTTCTCCTTGGAAGGTTGAGGAGGTGGATAGAAATCTGGCAAACATATTGTCTGCGACAGGTGGAACTCTGAAACGACCTTCGTTAGGAAAAAGGGAACCACTCTAAGAGTCACCTTACCCTTCATAAAGACTGTAAAAGGTGGTTTACAGTACAAGGCCTGCAATTCGCTCATTATTTGGGCCGAGGAAATAGTGACCAAAAAGGCCGTCTTCCATGATAGCTGCATCAGAGGGCATGAATGTAATGGAAGAACCAATTACTTACCGCTCTGTACTATTCTTTCTCATGGATGATCCTGCCACAGATTCCTCATCTATGATATCCCTATTCCAGCGCAGCCGTTCTCCTGAAATATTTCCACCGCCAGAGGGCACAGTGTGGCTCTGCGTTGATTCAGTCTGATGCCTCTACATGCCCCGCGCCAGATATGACACCAGGGCCAGTATATAAAGCAGCGCAGCGCCCCACAACCTCAGTTCCACCCTTTTTTCCTAGCACTCTGAAGCTGAGGGACCGTAGAACTGATGGTGTACTAGCTCCCCGTAAAGACGGGCAGGTAGGGAGGGTGAAGAGAAATCCGTGGCAGGAACATACATCAGAAAGAACATTACTGAGAGGTAAGTAATTTGTTCTTCTACTGGAATCTTTCCTGCAACAGAATCCTCATCTATAATAGACTCCCAAACCAGTACATAAATCTGGAGGAGTGAGGAAGCAAGGTCACCACCTAAACCAGAAACCCCTGGAGGCCTGCCCTGAAAAAACGTAACCCTGGCTCACAAGGGAATCCAAGCAGTAATGCTTCGCAAATGTGTGCAAATATGCCCATGTCAGCCTGCCGGATGCCCAAGACAGGGACACCTCTCTGCAGGGCAGAGGTAGCAGCTACTCCTCTTATAGAATGGACTTTGAGACCCTCAGGCACATCCTTTCCAGCCAGATAACAGCATTCCGAAATGCAGAGAATGATCCACCTTGATAGGGTTTGTTTGGTGACAACTCTGCCAGCACAAGCCCCAGCGTAACCCACAAAAAACATGTATCTTTCTTAGTCTCTCTTGTTTAAGGGACGTAGAATTTAAGGGCCTTCACTGGATCCAGCCGATGGAATCATTCCTCTACCTTGGAAGGATGAGATGGAGGAAAAACACAGGAAGATGGATCTTCTAAGAGAGATGGATATCCATCCGACATCTGCCTCCTTGAAGACTTTGACCTTGACGTCGCTGCTCTCACCGAGACGTTGTTCAATGCCAGCTCAGTCACTGCTAATGACTCCCTTCTCCCTGACGTCTATAAGATCCTCTCCAAGCCTCAGCCCAACTGACTTGGGGGTGGAGGAGCCCTGATCTTCCGTGAGTTGGTCCCTACCTCTCTCATACCCACCCAGCCCTTCTCCTCCTTTGAAAGCCTCGTCTGCAAGCTTGGCATCTCCCAGACTCTCTCACCACTGCCACTATCTACAGGTCACCTGTGTCTGTCTTCCTTTTGGAATGGGCAGACTTCACCTCTTCTCTCCTGACCTCTACCTCTAAACTCCTCCTCCTTGGAGATTTCAACATCCACCTTGATTCCACTGCTACTGCCTCTTCACTCTTCTGTGATCTCTGTACCTCTCTCTCTCGCCCTCACTGTTCTCCCCTCCGGCCCACTCTGCTGGACACACTCTTGATGCCTTCATCCCTGCTGATCTTCCATTATCCAACCCTCTCACAACCCTTCTCTCTTGGTCTGACCACTCTCTCCTCTCCTCTCATCTGGGACCACTCGGCCCCCTGACCGAGCCTCTGCCAGCACTGTCATCCCCCTTCGCGGTCATCCGACTGATGAAATGGGTGTCAGCTACTGCGTTTGCCTCCACCTTCACCCCTCCTCCTGACTCTCCCACTGACTCTATCCATGGCAATCATCATATTGCTATCACTAACACTCTTGACATTCTTACCATGTCATGAGGATCTGTCTGAAACCTGCCTCCAAGAGTGACAGCTGGTACGACTCTGATCTAGCCGCTCTGAAACGCAAGTGCAGAGTTGCTGAAGGAAAGTACCAGAACTTGGGCTCTTCCCCTGACAAACAGGCCTGTTGCCTACTCCAAAGACAATACTGTCTCTCTATCTGCTCTAAGAAAAGGGTTGACATCCATGCCCGTATCTCTGGAGCTTCAACAACACGGCTGAACTCTTCAAAATCTGCAAGAAACTAGCCAATCCATCTGCAGTCTCCACCACACCTCTTCGTTCTCAGGCCCACTGTACTGCACTGACTGCCCATTTCTCCTCTAAAATGCAGGACAGTATGACCTCCCTCTCTTCATCCTCACCCTCCACCGCCCCCATATCCCCCTGCCTCCCTTGACCTTTCCTCCACCCCAACTACTCTCTCCTCCTCACCTATCACTACGGTTGCGATCTCCAGAGTAGTGCGCTCTATGAAAGTCTCATCCTTACAGGTGTCCCCTTGTGCCTCCAGAACCTTTAAAGGACAACATGTCCTCCCTCACTCACTCCGGCTCTTGCTGACTTTTGCAACCAGGCCTCAGCATCTGGCTCTTTCCCTTCTTCTCTCAAGCACTCCGTAGTGCACCCCCTCCTAAAAAAGCCTTCTGCCGACACCTCGTGTCCAGCCAACTACCGCCCTATTTCTACTACACCCTTCCTCTGGAAACTTCTGGGGACGTTGGTCATCCCCCAACTGACCCAACACACTGAGCTCATTGGTTGCTTACATGACCATCAATCTGGATTCTGAGCATCCAGAGGCAAGTAAACTGCTCTCCTGAATACCTGTGAAGAACTGCTTGTAAATCTTGGCTCTATCGCCCCTGCTGTTCTCATTCTCCTTGACCTCTCTTCTGCCTTTGACACAGTCAACCATCCTATCCTCATAAAGCGGCTCCAAGATACACTTGGTATCTCAGACTGGACACTGGATTGGTTGACCTCCTTCCTCACTGACTGCCCTTCCCAGGTGCTCCTGGGTTCCTTCTCCTCCTCCACCACTCTCTCTCCAGGTTGTATTCCCCAGGGCTCTATCCTTTTGCCTTGGCTTTTCAACATCTACCTAGCACCTCTTGCTCACTTGATCTCTGCCTTCCCTCCTCTTTAACAGTGTTACGCAGCTGACACACAACTCTTCTTCAAGCTCCCCTCTTCCTCTTCATCTCCCTCCTCTGTATTCCCTGACTGCCTGTCTGCTATTCAGTATTGCTGCAACTCCAATGATCTCTGTCTTAATGCCAGTAAGACCGAGATTCTGCCTATCGGGACACCTGCTCCCCGATTCCCTCTTGCACTCTGGCCGCCCTCTTTGGGCTCTCCTCCTTCTCCTTCCACTGAGGACAGAAACCTTAGGGTCATCTTCGACACCTCTCTCTCCTTTATTCCTCACATTTTGGACCCCGCCAAGAAGGCCCACTTTCAACTTCACCTCCTTAGAGGCATTCTCCCTTTACTCACCTTCCCCCAGAAGCTCAATGTCTCTAGAACTCTGGTCCTCTCCCGGCTAGATTGCTGTAACAGCCCCTTCCTCAACCTGCCTCTTTCTTCAATCCGTCCTCTTCATCTAATCCAGAATAGGGCTGCGAGACATATACTTGGCCTCAAACCCTGGGACCATATCTCTCCAGCTCTAAAATCTCTCCACTGGCCCCCGGTTGCTGCAAGGATCAAATTCAAGACCCTTTGCATCATCCACAGGGCTGTCTGGGGCCTGGGACCATGCTACCTGCAACTCTCTCTTATTAAATACTCTCCCTCAAGATCCCTTTGATCTTCTTGCTCCAACTCTCTGCTGACAAGCAGAGAGCTGGGGGCAGATCGCTCCCCTCAGCTGGCTCACTCCTATGGAACAATCTCCCTCTCTCACCCTCTTGAACTGGACCACCTCAAGTTCTGCAAACAGCTCAAGACCTTTCTCTCCTCCTCCTTCCCCCTCACCCTTCCGTGCTAAGCATCCCCTCTGCCGCTGAGATTGGTGGCCTGATCCCTCAAGAGTCCAATAGGGTCCTGGCCTTCTGCCCATCGCCCCAGCACCCCCCCCCCGCACCACCCACTGGGCCCACACCTGCCTGTCGGGTGGTCTGCCGCCACCCCGCACTTACCTGTTGGGTGGTAGACTTTCCTCTTCACCTGGTGAATCCCTGCCTAACAACTGTTGCCTCCCCAACTGGCACTTCTTCCCCTAGGAGATCCTAATAGTACTTACCCTCACTCAACCCCGCCCCCTCCCTTTTCTATTCACTAGGACCGTTGATTATTTCTATTTTACTTGTTGTTATTTCAATTGTTTATTTGCTCCCTTGTGCCTCATGGCGTTTTGAAACACTGTGTTGTTGTATAAGTGCCATATAAATAATCAATAAAATAAAAAAGACCACTCTCACCAGTAAGAAGGGCCTCACTCTCAAAGTCACCTTCTCAATGGAAAAAAGCGAATAGGGAGGTAAAATAGACCACGCCTGGAGCTCACACGTCCATATCGCAGAAGTGATGAAGTTTGAAGTTTAGTTTATTTGTAAAGCGCACCAGGGCCATGGGCAACCGGGCGCATAATCTTAAATACAAGTTACAGCAAAGTATACAAAGGACCAAAATTACAGGTAAAGCATAAATACAGTCAAGATAAGCAATACAGTGTGGCATATGTACACAGATAAGATATAATACAAGTGTAGTAGGCTAGCGAGGGAACCTTATGCTTTCTGGGTGAACAGCCAAGCTTTGGCGTTGTTCTTGAACAATGGGAACAAAGGTTCAGTTCTTATGTAGGTTGACAGAGAGTCCCACAATTTGGAAGCTAGGACAGGGAAGCTCACACCTCCCGCTTTTTGGAATTTGAATCTGGGCAAGGTTAGGCTGTGAGTTTGGGCAGATCTGGTGGGACGGGAAGAAGAGTGAAGTGCAAGACGCGATGTGAGGTAGGGTGGGCCTCATTATTTAGGCATTTGTGGGTCAAGGCTAGTGTTTTCAGGGCAATACTTTGTTTGTCCGCGAGCCAACGCAGATCCGATTTAAATGTGGAGATATGGGATCGTCTAGGGATATTGAGAGCTGCCCGTATGGCAGTATTTTGAATAGTTTGGAGTTTATTGAGGTTGGACTGACTGGTCCCAAGGTAGAGGGCACTACAGTAATCTATTTTGGACATGACGAGTGTTCTAGCCAGGGTGGTGCAATTGTGAGTGTTCAGAAATGGTCTGCAGGCGGTGATAAGTTTACATGTGTAGGCAGAGGCCGACCTAACAGCATTAGTTTGTCTGTTCAAGGAGAGGGTGAAGTCCAGATAAACGCCCAAGGTTTTGGTATCTTTGGAGACCTTGATGACGTTGCCGTCAATAGTAAAGGACTTGTAAGCTTTGTTATGTTTGTTAAGACGATAGGAGGATCCTAGTAGTAAGAGCTCAGTTTTATCTTCGTTAAGGCACAGTTCATGTTGAGCCATCCAGGCCTGGATGACCAAATAAACATCATTCAGTGCTTTGGTATCGGCTGTGTAGTCACCCGTAATGGGAATGAGTATCTGGGTGTCATCCGTGTAGTTGGTATAGGATACACCCAGATAGTCAAGCACATCGAAGAGGGGCTTGGTGAATACATTGTACAATGTAGTTGATACACAAGAGCCTTGAGGGACACCACAGAGGATGGGAGAGGGGTCTGCCGATGCTGACGGTGAGAATACACGCATAGATCTGTTGCTGAGGAACGAGCGGATCCAAGCATTGGCAGAGTCAGAAAAGTAGGCAGCTGATTTGAGATGTTGACAAAGTATTTGGTGGTTGACCAAATCGAATGCCGCAGAGAGGTCGAGAAGGAGGAGTAGAGCAAGCTTCCCGTTGTCCTTTAGTATCTCCATCTGAGTTTTCAGATCAATCAGGGCCGATTCAGTGCCGTGTTTGGGGCGGAAGCCTGATTGTCTTAGCCCAGGAGTTTGTTGGACTCGAGGTGGTCTTGGATCTGCAAGTACGCTGCGCGATCAAGGATCTTAAGCAGGAACGGGACCGTAGTGATGGGTATGAAGTTGGTCGGGATGTTAGGGTCGAGGGACGCTTTTTGAGTAGTGGAATTACCCACGCATCCTTGAGGTTGTCAGGGACTGTACTCGTTTTGAAGGAGGCATTTATGAAAGATGTGATGAATGGGGCAAGGTGGTGCGAAGCTTCCTTAATGATGGGAGCTGGGCAAGGGTCACTTTGGCAATTGGACGGTTTGATGTTGTTTATGATTCCCTCTACTTCAGAGATGGTAAGAGGGGAGAATGCGAATGGTTTAACGGAAGGGTTAGCTTGGTGTTGGGAGCTAGGTGTGGTTGTGAACAGAGGTTGGTCCAGCTGTAATGACTTTTGTTTATTTCTGATTTTAGTTTGGAGGGTGGCAATTTTACCTAGGAGTGCTATCTGCATATTAGTGCACCAGTTGCTATCTTTAGGGCAGGTGTCAGGGGGGGCTACAGGTGACTCTCCTTTAGAATTTTGAATCATTCCTTTGTGTTTGATTGTGCTGACGCGATGCAGTTATTAAATGAGTCTTTTTTGGCCTGGATTAGAGCTTCTTTGTAGTTGAGGGTGGCTAATAAGAGGCTGTCCTTGTGTGTGTCAGAGGGGTGACTTTTCCAGCGTGACTCTGCATTACGTTTCTCTTTGCGTAGCACTCTGAGCTGCGGTGTAAACCACGAGTTAAGATGTGTGTGTTGTTTAGATCTTCTGAGTTTGAGTGGGGCGATGGAGTTTATAGCTGTGAGAACTGACTGGTTATAAATGTTGGCTAAGGTAATAGGGACAGAGCAGTCGGTGGCATTATTGAGAATGGGGAGGATGAGAGGGAGTAGCTTTTCAGTAGTTATGTTCTTTTTGTTTCTGGTGAGGGCGGCTGGAGTGACAGGAGGCCCTGGAAGTGTGGCTGCTTCAATGCTGAAGGTGATGATGTGGTGATCCGACCAAACACAAGGGGCATTAGAGAGTAGGCGGATGTTACAGTTGGTGTCACTGAGCCAGTCTAAAGCTCTCCCTTTGTTATGTGTAGGTTCTTGTATCTGGTGAGAAAAACCTAGATCTGTTAGGGTGTTGGCAAGATCGAGTGCCGCAGAATCATTAGGGTCTTGGTAACCTAAATTAAGGTCACCAAGGATAATAGTTTGAGAGTTTATTTTTGCTTTGTCAAGTACTAGGGTGGTAATGTCATCCACGAAGGAAGTGGATGGGCCAAGTGGTCTGTAAATTAAACGGATAGTGGCCGTTTGGTTGGCCGATAGTGTGAGTTTGACCGGGAGTAGCTCTGCAGTTTCCATCTTAGTACTCGGTAGAGTTCTAAGTCCTAGTGAATTTTTGTAGATGAATGCAATTCCTCCACCTCTGGCCATGCGGTCGCTTCTGGTGATGGCATAGTTTGGTGGGATAGCCAGTGAGAGAGCTGGGCCAGAGGCGGGGTGCAGCCAAGTCTCAGAGATGGCGATGAAGTCAAGCTCCTGAGTCTTGATGAGATCCGCAATGGCCAAGGCGTGGGCTGCTAGCGATCGTGCATTGATCATGGCTGCCTTGATCAGGCCGGCGTTGCTAGGCCTTGCCTTAGTCTGACTAGTGTTGCCTGGGGTGGCAAGGTTAGTCTGAAGGCCTTGTGGAATAGTTGAAGTATGGGTATGAGGGCCTAGGGGCAAAGGTGGAATAAGGGTTTCAGGGGACAAGCTAGGCTTCGTGGTTTTCCGAAATGCGTTAGGGTACATAGGGTGACCCTTCTTGCCCATAAGTCTAGAGCCTAGTCTTAGGTTTCTTTTTTTTTTTTTTGAAACTTTATTTTTGAACTTTTCATACCATCGGTATACATTTGCGCCAACATGGTGCACCCTCCAAACAACAAAAGAGGGAAAGGAGGGGAAAGAGAAGAGGAAGAAAGGAAAGTGAAGGAAAGAACAAGAGAAAGGAATAACATAACATTACCCACTAACAAGCTCTCCCACCAAGGCCGCTCCGCCCCTCCCGCGTCCACAGAACAAATATCAATACATTCTTTGCTTAAAACTGACTCGATTGAGGTCGGGAATATACAGTAGCTCTTCAGTCACAAAGCCCTATTTTAAGCTCAGGTGGTTTCGGAATCAGATGGTGCAGTACTATTTAGCAGATATGCGACGTACGGCCCCCAGATGTCAGGGGGCGAGCATGTAAAGGAAGGGTTCTTATAAATTCACTCTCTACATCCTGACAGTATGTTATGTGTTTCCTCCAGTCTTCGATTTTTGGTAGTGGGCCGCGGCTCCATGCCATGGCGAAGTGCTGCTAGTTTACAGGACGCGGGTTGTAGGTGTCTAGTGAGGCCGAGAAGGGCCACTAATGGCAGCTGGGTCACCTGTTCCCCTATGATGTCTGCAATTATTTGTAAAACTGAAACCCAGAAGCGCTGAATTCCCGGACAGTCCCATGCTAGGTGAAAGAATTCTGCGGTTGGCGCCGCACATCGGTCACATTGGGTCGATGCTTCTGGAGGATGCTGGTGCTTCTTAACCGGGGTGTGGTATGTTTGATGAACAAAGTTGAAGTGTATTAGTTTAAAGCATGTATTTATTGCGACTTTTTGAGTTTGGCGCAAGATATAAGACCAGTCTTCTGCGTTTATTGATTCCTGAATGGCAGATTCCCATTTTTGCTGTGTTTTAGGATTAGGTGTCCCGGTGTCTGCCACGAGGGATTTGTAAAGCAGCAAAACCAGCCTCCCCTCTCCCTGCGCCTGGATGGTGTTGTGTAACAGATCCCATGTAGGGGGTTGTTTTGGAAATTAGGGAAACAATTTGTGTAGGGTATGGCGTAGTCTAAAGTAAAGGAAGATGTCCAGGGAGGTGTTCCCGCCCCTGTCTTTGGCCATTTGTGGGGTGAGGAAGGTGCCCTCCGGGAAGAGGTCCCCGAATGAGTGGATATTTACCTTATCGGCCCAAATTAAGAAAACTTTTTCATTCATGAGTGGGATGCCCGGGATGTATCTGATTGGCAATAGGGGGGAATATCTTACGGTCACACCGTATTTAACAGCCATCTTTTTCCAGATTGCATTTGTGGACAGGACCGTGTTTAGCGTCTTATGCAGGACTGGGATTTGACTCATAATAACGGCACTGAGCAAGTCCGGTGAGGCTAGGGCTCGTTCCACCTGCACATGTGGGCGAACGAAATGGGACATAATACCAGTAGCTCAGAAAATGAGCCTGGGCTGCCCAATAGTATTTTTCTATGTCTGGCAGTGCTAGACCACCTTTTGACGTTGGTAGAACTAGGGTGTTATACGCGACCCGCGCAGGTTTACCTGCCCATAGAAGTTCCAGAACTGCAGACTTGACTTTCAGGAGAAAGGATTTGGGGAGTAGAAGCGGAATATTAGTGAACAAATACAGAAGCTTAGGGAGTATGACCATTTTCGTCAAGGAGGTTCTGCCCCACAACGTTAGCGGAAGCGTCTTCCACCTACGTATTCGGTCTTGGATGGCGTTCAGCGCAGACACATAGTTATCTTTATATATCTCGTGGTGGTTACGTGACATATATATCACCAAGTAGCGCACCCTTGAGTTTTCCCATTTGAAACCATGATCATCCACAAATTCAATTGTATTAGGGGTCAGGGGAAATACTACAGATTTGGAGTGGTTAATTTTAAGGCCCGACATTTGACCAAACCTTATCACTTCACGCATTACTGGGTTGAGGTTCTCTTGGGGGTCGCCGATGAACAGTATCACGTCGTCGGCATAAAGGGAGACAATCAGTTTGTGAGGACCTAGTTTAAGACCCCTATGTATTTGGAATTCTCGAAGCCAAGGGTTCCATGATGAGGGCAAAGATCAGGGCAGAGAGTGGACATGCCTGCCTTGTTCCACGCTCTAATGCTATGCTCGAGGACCTAGTGTTACCCAGAGTGATGTAAGACCCAGGGTCGTTATACAACAGAGATACTAACTTAATGAAGAAATTGCCAAAGCCCATTTGTGTAAGCGTTATTAGCATGAAAGGCCATTCCACAGAGTCAAACGCTTTCTCAGCGTCAAGAAGCACTGCTATTGCCTGCTGTGTCGGGTCCAGGGCCTCGATAACACCGAACAGCCGTCTTATGCCGTAGGTAGTGCTGCGTCCCGGGATGAATCCGGCTTGGTCTCCAATTACTAGAGCCGGCATAAGAGGGAGAAGCCGTGATGCGAGAATTTTTGCAAGGATTTTATTGTCCAGGTTGATCAAAGAAATCGGCCTGCATGAAGCACATTCATCTGCGGGTTTGCCCGTTTTGTGCAGCACTATTATATTAGCTTCACGCAGCGTGGGGGGAAGGCTACCTCGCTCAATAGATTCCTCAGACGCGGAGCAGGAGAGGCGCCAGGATAGTCGCATGTGCCTTATAGAACTCTCCGGTGAGCCCGTCTGGTCCCGGCGCTTTGGAGCTCGGGAGAGATTTTATTGCGTCCAATATTTCTTCTTCAGTTATTGGTGCGTTCAGTGGTTCTCGTAGGACTGCCTCCACCCAGTACAACTCGATGTCTTCGAGATACTCTTGTAGAGATTTCGAGCCCGAGTTACCCCTGGAACTGTACAGGTTCTGATAGAAGTCACGGAATGTATTGGCGATGTCCTCTTCCGTGTATACCAGCTGCCCATGTGCGTCTTTAATGCATTCTACACGGGTTGGGGTTTTGTCTATTGAGAGAAGCCGGGCCAGTAGTGCGCCAGGTTTCTGTCCTTTTCCGTATTGACGGATTTGATGGCCATGGCTGAGGAATTTTAGTTCCCTTTCGGCTGTTTCCCTGTACTTCAGGAGTTCTTCTTTCAACTCTGCTTGGATTTGAGGGTTTGGTGCTGTGGAGGCTCTCAGCTCTATCGCCTTTAGACGTCGTTCACTGTCAGAGAGCTCTCTACGGATTAGCTTTAATATTACGCTTTCTTTGGCTAAGCATATTCCTCGAACGAAGCACTTCAGCGCTTCCCATATGGTGCTGGTCGAATCGACAGAGCCTTGATTAATCTCTATGAAGGCTATTATTTCTTGACGTAGTTCAGCTGCGAGGACAGCATCCGAAAGTGAGCCCGGCTTGAATCTCCAGCTTAGTCCGGGAACCGTTGTGCCTGCTAGGGAGGCCTCAAGCGTGACCATCGAGTGGTCGCAGAGTGTGCGTGGTAGGATTTGACTCATTCCCCATGAGAACGGACAGTGGGTGGAGGCCATGATGTAATCAATCCGGGAGCTGGTGTTGTGGACGGGTGAATAAAATGTGAAGTCTCTCGCATCGCGGTTATGATGTCTCCATGTGTCCGATAGATCAAACGCTTGACATATCTCTCGAACTTGGATGCTGGCTTTGGACGGGTTCCCGGTTGTGTTGTGGGATTTATCGAGTTTGGGGTCAAGTGGCGTATTGAGGTCAGCTCCCCATATAATGGTTGCTGTATTGATCTTTCCAAGTTGGGACATCACCCAGTTGAAATTGTCGGGACCATCAGTGTTTGGAGCGTAGGAGTTCACAATCACCACTTCCCTCCCTGCGATTATCCCTCTCACCAGCAGGGCCCTTCCCTCAGAGTCTTTCTGTGAGTCAATTAGGCTAAAGTTCGTCTTTCTGTCAATCAGGATTGTAACCCCTCTGGCATAGGACGAGTACGATGAGAAATATCTATGGCACCCCCAGGATTTGGCCAACTGAAGTTCTGTCGCTGGCAGGAGATGGGTTTCTTGGTGTATGGCGATATTGATTTTGTGTCTGCGGAGATACTGGAAAATTCTCCTGTTATTCGCTGGTTGGTTACCGCCACGGATGTTCCAGGTGGCTATTTTAAATGTTGGTCCTGTCATCTAGGGTGTCAGGTAGGTTCCTGCTTGATAGGATGTGAGGGTGAGACTGGAATCTCGATCCATGTAGGTGTCTGAAGGGCTTGGCTTCCGAGTGACCTGGGGGCGCGGTGTGACTGTTGTGGGATGAGAGTGGGGGGAAGCCTGAGCGTGGCTGAGCAGATAAAGGTAACTGAAAAACATCAACTTCCCTCCCTTGCGTGGGCAACCCCCAACACGCCCACGGTGTGCCCACCCGTAACCATAAAACTACATCCATTGCTGTGCTTAGGGCGCTGGTTGCCGAGCCGGAGGCCACGTGGCCCTGAAACCGTTAAGTATGGGGTTCTGTGGTGAGTAACATATGTCGTGAGGGTTTCGCAAATGGCTGCTCTGCTGTGCGGTGCCATGGATGGGGGCTTATGTCGGGTCTCTCCTCCTCCGTTCACCCCGTTGTGGATTCGGAACATAGGCTGCAGGTCTGCATCCGGCCCGATCCAGGTACTCGGTAGTGAAGAAATGCGCCCTCCCATCATGCTGGATACGGAGTTTGGCAGGATACATCATGGAGTAAAGGATGTGGTTATCTTGCAATCTTCGCTTAATTGATGTGAAGGAGCGCCTCTGTGCTTGTACTGATGATGAGAAATCGGGAAAAATTTGGATAGGGTCACCGTCAAATTGGAGTTTCCCCTTTTCTCTGGCTGCTTTAAGAATTGCATCACGATCTTTATAATTGAGTATCCTAGCTATGATCGGACGCGGGTTCGCTCCAGGGATAGGTCTGGCCGCAGGAACCCTGTGCGCTCTTTCGACTATAAATAGCGGGGAGAGGACCTCCAATCCGAACAATTCGGTACACATACGTTCGACGTGGTCTTCCATTTTGGTCTGGATTTGTTGGTCCCGGACCCCGACAATTCTGATGTTGTTTCTACGGGAGCAGCCCTCCAAATCTTCGTTCTTAGCGGAGACGGCTTTCAGTTGGGATTCTAGCACGGAGACTCTAGTAGTTAGGGCTGCCGTGCCATCATCGAGGTCCGATACACGTTGCTCCACGTTGTCTAGCCTTTCGGCATGTTGGTCGAGGCGGTGTTGAATACGATCTACTTTGGAAGACAGATTGTCCAGCTTACTCCCCAGGTCGCCAATTCCTGCTTTCAGGTCCAGGAGAATTTCCTTAATGTCTAGGCCAAGGGTCCGGTCCTCGGTGAGTTCCGTGTCTTTTGCCGGGGATGCAGGTCTGCCGTTGGAATCCGTTGGCCTGGTGGAGGAGCTGGCCTCAAAGTTCAGTTTTTTTCTGCGTCTTGTCTGTCTTCCCCATGGTCCGCACACGTCCGCCTGCCCCCTCTTGGCTGTATATGTTGCTCGCTCACTAGTGTAACGGACCAGAGGCTGTATGCCGGCGTTAGTGATGGTCTCAGGAGCGTAATTGGTGGTCTGCTGAGTTTAATGTGTATAGGCAGAGTGCGTCCGAACTGTGGTGAGCGTGGAAGTCTCCTACAGCTGGAATGGCCGGGCGCTGGTGTGTGGAGGGAGCGCTGCAGCGCCGCGGGATTGCCAAGGATATGGTTGCCTGCAGTTGGGCATCCAGACGCAGACCTAGGGGAGCGTTCTTCGATCACTCTGGAGTAGGGCACTGATGTAGCCAGCAACCGTCCGACCGGCTGCCCTCTGGTGTGGATTGATGCTCAAGGCGTCTTATGGTAAGCGATGTATGCCTGTTCACAATGGCTGATTCTGTTGCCGTGTGATATTGGCTCCGGAGGCAGGGGGCTGGAGAGTAGAGAAAATGGTGTCTGTAGTTATGGCCCCTCCCCCAGTTCAGCTTCGTACGGGGCCTTCTGGTGCTGTGGCGATCCTGAGGTGTAGGTGTGCGCTGGCGGACTTGCCGCTACCCGCTCCACTAGCAGGATACCCTCGGAGGGGCTCGATTGTATGTAGTGCCACCTGCGTGGTAAGGTCAGCCCTCTCCGTATGCGGTTGTATTACAATGCTGTCCGCGGCCCGCCAGGCCGTGCCCCGATGGCCAGGGGGATCTTGCCTGTTCCACCTGCGGGAGAGGGCCGTAAGGCCCCGCAGAACACTCGGCGGGAGTATCTGCCGCTCGGAGGGGGCTCGTATCGGTGCCGGCAGGGGTACTGGTGGTTCCTCCCCCAGGTGTTATGACAGGCGCCGGCTCCTACTGCTCCCTTGTCAGCTCATGACACGCGGGGCCGGGGGGGGGGTTCTTGAGTACGCTGAGATGCAGGACAGGGCAGCGCGTGCCCGGCTGGGCTCCTACCTTCTCCACCTGCAGGGCCTCACAGCAGGGCGGACCGCGAGCCGGAGACCGCTGCGTCTCTACGCGCACAAAGGGTGCGCACGTCAACCCGACTCCTCCAGGCGGCCCGCCACGGATAGGTGATGTGGCCACAGGCCTACGACTGATGTTATGACGGCCCGCACCACAGGGGTATTCCTCCTCTGTTCGCCTCCTCGGGTCGCTTGAGTCGGCGGGCCGCAGGGCGCCGCTTATATCTCCGCCGGGTTTGGAAATTTCGGGACCCGAAGGGTACCAAAATATGCAGCTCGGCGTCCGGAAACAGTGCAACGTGCACAGCGGTGAAGTTAGGCACCACAGAAGGATGGATGTTGCAGGATTTTTTCAGGGCCACACAGAGCTCCCTAGTAAGCCGCCATCTTGCTCGGCTCGCTAGCGCCCCCTTAGTCTTAGGTTTCTTAAGGTGGTGGCGCACGGTTGATTAGGTGTGGGTTTTTTAGTGAAGTGATCGAGCCATAGGGCCGGTGCATTGAGGTAGATATTAGGATGCTGGGGGACAGTACTCGTGCAGGTTTCAGCAGGTCTGCAGGTGGGAGCCATGGTTGCAGTGTACAGAATGAAGGGTGCAAATGTGCTGAGGTGTGATAAGTAAGGCGTGCAGGTGGGTAGCCACAGTAGGAAGAGTACTCTTAATGGAAGGAGGAAGGGGTTTAGGGTCGGTAAGCGTGGTAACATGATACTAGAGTAGGGTGGAGTAGGGCACCAGACCGATGTGGCAGTCACAAGTGGGCTAAGTGGATTGCAGCAGGCTGTGAACAGTAGGCTCAATACGCTATGCAGTATGGTATAGTGCACTAGCGTCAACGACGAAAGTCAGGCGTATCAGTGTAAGGCCGAGCAAAATGCGGCACAGCTAGATTTGAATGTCAAGCACCTCAGGTAAAGCAGTGCAAAATGTAGCACAGCTGGATTCGAGTGTCAGGCACAACACATTAAACAGTGCAAAAAGCAGCGTAGCTAGATTCAAGTGGTAGGCACATCAAGGCAGGCAGTGCATAGTCAGCATGCTAGGTCCGGAACAACAGAGTAAGCAGTGCACAGTGAAGCACACCTAGATTTGAGTGTCAGGCACAGCACAGTAAACAGTGCAAAATGCGGCGCATCTAGTTTCGAGTGCTAGGCACATCAGGGCAGGCAGTGCATAATACAGCATGCTAGGTCCGGCACAACAGAGTAAACAGTGAAAAATGGAGCGCACCTAGATTCAAGTGTCAGGCACAACACATTAAACAGTACAAAAAGCAGCGTATCTTGATTCAAGTGGTAGGTACATCAGGGCAAGCAGTGCGTAATACAGCATGCTAGGTCCAGTTTTTAAATTAATAGGCTATGCAATGCAGTATGCGGTCAAGGTAAATGTCAGTAATGCGAGTGCATTAGGAAAGTTACTACGATGTGCAGGCAGCACAAAGATCGGGAACAAAGTATTGGTCTGGGTAATTATGTTTTGTTCTGGGTGGATGGGATGAGGGTTTGCAGCTTAGTTGATGGTTCAAGGACGCGATACCAACCTCGGTGTGCTAGGCTTCTGAGGAATGAGTGATAGTAGATTGCGGGATCAGGTGAGATGAACAAGTTACTTCTTACCTTGTAACGTTCTTTCGACGGGATGTTCCTCCGACGTATTCCTCATCTTAGATATCTCCTTCCAGCTCTGCTGGCCTCGGAAATTTTTTTCTCTAGAGGGCGCTGCGCGTCGACGTCCTCCGAGTCGATGTCCCTCGACAGCCGCCGTATCGACGTCGACGTCATCCTGGCTATAAAGGCCGCGCGCAGCGCCCGTTGCTCAGTTCCGTTTTGTAGCCCACAATAATGCTTTCTGGACTAAACTAATCACCCTGAAGGAGCGTAAGCTGCAACAACAAGGGAAGTAGAACTGCAGGGATGGATGGGAGGGTCGATGAGGAATACGTCGGAGGAACATCCCGTCGAAAGAACGTTACAAGGTAAGAAGTAACTTGTTCTTCGAAGGGATTGTGTCCTCCGACGTATTCCTCATCTTAGATAGGCTCCCATAGCAGTATTCTATTATTGGAGGAGGGAGTACTGACTTCATGCTGTCTTCTATTGATGAATAGAATGCAGTACAGCCCTTCCAAACCTATTCTCTTGACTGGAGGAGGAATCCAAGTTGTAAAAACGTGTAAAGGTATGGACAGACGACCATGAAGCTGCAATACCTCTGGTCGAATGAGCCCTAAGGTTTTGAGGGGGCTCTTTTCCTGCCAGTTTATAACATTCCAGAATGGCTAGAATGATCCATCTGGAAATGGTCTGCTTAGTTATTGGTAACCCCAGCTTGTGACCTGTGTAACCTACAAACAGCTGGTCTGCCTGTCTTATCCTGGCTAGTCTACTGATGTAAAAACTTAAAGCCCTTCTAGGGTCTAGCCTGTGTAACCTCTCTTCCTCTTTCCCCGGGTGAGGAGGAGGATAGAAAGATGGTAGGGTAATCTTCTGAGTGATATGGAATTCAGAAACCACCTTTGGGAGGAAATTAGGCTTCACTTGCAGGACAACTTTGTCTTTGTGAAAGGTAGTGTGAGGGGGTTTACAAGAAAGAGCTTGTAATTAGCTCACCCTTCTAGCAGATGTAAGTGCTATTAATAAAACAGTTTTAAGGGTAAGGAATCTTAACGAACAAGAATGGAGTGGTTCGAAAGGTGTGCCCATCAGGAAAGTTAGGACTAAGTTTAAATCCCATAGGGGAACTTGACATGGTCTTGGGGGATAAACATTGGTTAACCCCTTTAGAAATTGTATTACCAAGGGTAACTTGAAATAGGATGGTTCTTCCGCAGTGCGCTTAAAGATGGATAGCGCTGCGAGATAGCCCTTAATGGTGCCAACTTGAAGGCCTGAATTTGCCAAATATAGTAGGAAGGACAAAACCATTGGTGTACCACATGAAAAAGGGTCGATATTCTGTTCTCTACACCAGCTGCAAAATCTGTTCCAATGGCAGTGGTATAAAGACTTTGTTGCTGGCCTCCTTGCCGAAAGCAACACCTCCATAACATCATCAGGGAGGTCCCAATCCTTGTACCTCAGCCTTTCAGAAGCCAAGCGTGAAGGTTGAGGGTTTTGATGTCTGGATGGAGAACCTGACATCCCTTCTGTGAGAGTAGGTTCTCTCTGAGTGGAAGTCGAATTGGAGGGCAGATGGACAAGTCTAGAAGGTCCGGGTTCCACGTTCTCCTGGCCCAATCCGGGGCAATTAGGATCATGGTTCTCCGAAATCTTCTCAACCTCCTGATCATTTGAGGAATGACAGAGACCGGTGGGAACGCGTACAGAAGCGGAAACTCCCAGTCCACTATGAACGCGTCTCCCAGAGCTCCTCTCGGGGGACATTCCCTTGAGCAGAACAGATCGCACTTCCTGTTGAGGCTGGTGGCGAACAGATCTACCTGAGGGGTTCCCCAAAGGGCGAAGATCTCTTGAAGGACTTCCTGAGCTAGCTCCCACTCGTGGGAGACTGTGCTCTGCCTGCTCAGAGCGTCCGCTGTCAAGTTCTTCTCTCCGGCTAGGTGAACTGCCGATAGAGAGATTCCTTCTTGGATTGCCCAAAACCAGAGCTGCATCGCCTCTCTGCACAGGGTTAGTGATCCTACGCCTCCTCTTTTGTTGAGGTAATGCATGGCCACCGTGTTGTCCGTCATTATCAGGACGTTTTTCCCTTGTACAGCTGGCAGGAACGCCTTCAGCGCAAGTCTGATGGCTCTCAGCTCTAACAGGTTGATATGTAGTCTGGACTCCGATGGAGACCAACGACCGCTGATGGTCAAGTCGTTGGCGTGGGCTCCCCACCCCGTGAGTGAGGCATCCGTGACTACTGTTATCTCCGGCCAGGGTTGCCAAAACTGTTCTCCTTTCAGAATGTTCTCCTGACAGGCCCACCACTGAAGGTCTCGAGCCACCCTGTCGGGAACCTGAAGAAGATCTGTCATTCTCCCTGAGAATTGTGACCACTGAGTCCTCAGTGCCCACTGGAGGGATCTCATTCTCAGGCGAGCCTCTGGCACTAGGAAAATGCAGGATGCCATGAGGCCTAGCAACCTCAAAAAGTCGAAGGCTGGGAGACGTTGGGCATGTTGGAACTTGGTAACCATCTGTAGAATATCTTGAGCCCTCACCTCTGGTGGCGAGGCTTTTCCCAGGGAAGTGTCCAGGATCGCTCCTATGAACCGGAGTCTTTGCGATGGTATCATTTGTGACTTCTTTAAATTGAGGGAGAAGCCCAGTCTGTGAAGGGAGTGGCACACGTGATTTAGCTGGATCTGAGCTTGTTCCGAAGAAACAGCCCTGATCAACCAATCGTCCAGGTAGGGGTAGACGTGAATCCCTTCCCTCCTTAGACTTGCCGCCACTACCGACATTAACTTGGTGAAGACCCTCGGGGCGGAGGTCAGCCCAAATGGCAGCACTCGAAATTGATAGTGAGAGTTGCCAATTGCGAACCTCAGGTATTTCTTGTGTTTGAGATGGATAGGCACATGGAAATAAGCGTCCTGAAGGTCCAGAGATACCAACCAGTCCTGGAACTGAAGGGCCTGGAAGATCTGAGAAAGAGTGACCATCTTGAATTTGTCTTTCCTGAGGAATTTGTTCAATTCTCGCAAGTCCAAGATGGGTCTCAGTCCTCCGTCTTTCTTTGGAATGAGAAAGTAAGGGGAGTACCAGCCCTTGTTCCTCTCCGCTACAGGTACCGGTTCTATGGCACCTTTCTCTAGCAGGTCCAAAATTTCCTGCAAGAGGAGCGGATCTGGAGCTTTCTGAGAGCTGATCCCCGGTGGTATACGTAGGAAAGGCAGGCAGTAACCTTGGGCAACTGTCTCCAATGCCCAAGCATCTGACGTGATAGCCTGCCATAACGCCAGATGTTGAGTCAACCTGTCTTGTGAGGGAAGTTCTCAGAGTGGTTTTGGGGCGGCTGATGCAGATGCCGATGGTAAAGAGGCACCTGCTGTTGCTGCGGCTTTTGAATATCTACCCCGTCCACCTCGGGTAATTCTTCTTTGTCCCCTTTGAGCCGGTCGTCCTCTACCTCTTCCGAACGCGGAGTAGAAGTGAAAGGACTTGCCCCTCGCAGAGGTTCCTGTGGGACGAAAAGGTGTCTGACGGATTGCAGCGCCTAGGGATTTAGCTGCTGCTTTTGAAGTTTGCAGTTTCTCTAAACTGTCATCCGCCTTTTTCCCGAACAAAGAAGAGCCATCGAATGGCATGTTCAAGAGCCTGGCTTGCACATCTGGGGCAAAACCAGACTTTCTCAACCAAGCGAATCTCCTGGTTGTTGTACTTGCTGCCATTGCTCTGCTGATACTGTCAGCCGAATCAATGCCCGTCTGGAGGGATTCGCACATAGCGTCTTTACCGTCCTGTATAATATTCAGGAACGCATCCCTTTCTTCTCCCTCCGGGATGCAGTCAGCCGCTGTAGAAGCACACTCCCAAAGTGTATGGCTGAATCTAGCAAGGGTGCAAGTAGCATTAACAGATTTTAACGCCATGCTACATGCCGAAAAAACTTTCTTTGCCATAGCATCATATTTTTTATCGTCCCTGTCCTGTGGGACGGTAGGATAAGCCATCTTGACATCGGTAGAGGAGGCTGCCTGTACCACCAGACTTTCTGGGGATGGGTGTTTAGACAAAAACTCCAGGTCTGTAGAGGATACCCTGTACTTTGTAGACAGTTATTTATTTACTGCCGGTACGACATCTGGGGTTTCCAAGTTCGTCATAATCTTCCTCTGAAGAGCTTTATGAAAAGGCACCACAGGATCCTCCTGTGGGCCTTTGTCAAGAATATCCGTGAGGTCATCTTGTTGGAAAGATTGTGAAGGTGTAGACCAACCCATAAACTCTGTGATCCTGGCCATTAAGGCTCTATAGGGGGTTTCAGCATGTTCCCCCGGGTCTGGCCTAGCAAACTCCACCTCAGGGGAGGTGTCTATCCCACTTGCCTCATGTAAGGAATCATGAAGATCCTTTAACCTGCGTTCTTCAGAGGACAATTCCTCTCTAATTGGGGTTACAGGTCCCTGCAGCTCAAATGTGTCTTCCTGTTCAGACTTTTCACCCTCTTCCATAATTGAGGACATAGTTCTCAATTGTTCTGAACTCAAAGGGTGTAAACCCCATTTCCAAGGCAGAGGGTGCCGAACTTGTCATAATCGGCCTCGAAAACGTCGATGTCGTCGACGTCGAAGGCTTCGAGCGTGGCGTCGAAAACAAAGGCGGAGGCCTCAAAGACCTCGACAGAATTGGGATTCTGCTCGACAATCTCGAAGCCATCGACGTCGAGGACCTGGGGATAGTCACTGGGTGTGTCGTAACCGTGACTTTTCTTGGCGTCGACACCGGTGTCGAAGCTGGCGTCGAGTCGACAGACTCGTGTGTCGAAGGTCCTTTCGACAACGGCGTCGAAGACATCGGCCTCGACGGAACCTTCGTTGACGGCGTCGACGGAACCTTCGAGGAAGGTTTGGAGGTCATAGTCCTGCTCGAGGGTTCGTGACGCGGTCGAGAGGTTTCCTTCGCCGGGTACTGCGACTCGCGGCGTTTTTGACCTTCGGGTCTTTCGACCAGAGCATCGCTCTCGGCAGTCTTCGAGGGGGTCGAGGCCGCTTTCTCGAAGACGCTCATATTTTTGCAGAATTCCTCCCATTCAGCCCGGGAACTATGTTTCGTGGGACACGGGATTCTCTTTGGCGAAACAGAGGAAGAGGAAGACGGAGAAGGGGATCTTCGACGTCTCCTCTTCGAGTGCTTCGATCTCGAGGAGTGATGAGACCCACTCCGAGATCTGGAGCGCGAATGGTGACGAGGAGACGAATGTCTCGACTTCGTCGACGAAGAAGAAGCTTTAAATGTCTTACCTTTCTCCAGCTTCCCCCTACGCTCCTTCAGGGCCTTAGCTGTCATGGACATACAGTCCTCGCACTCCGAACAATGGTGTTCAGCTCCCAAACACCACAGACAAACTCTGTGAGGGTCAGTCAGCGACATCTTTTTCCCACAATCTCGGCATTTTTTGAAGCCGGATCGAGGAGTTGTCGGTTCCGACGAAGAAGCCATCGAGTACGGATCGAATAACTCGAGGTAAATAGGTTTAACCTGACAAAACTGAGCAATGGTATTCCGAGGCACTGAGTAAGCACGGAAAAACGGAACTGAGCAACGGGCGCTGCGCGCGGCCTTTATAGCCAGGATGACGTCGACGTCGATACGGCGGCTGTTGAGGGACATCGAGTCGGAGGACGTCGATGCGCAGCGCCCTCTAGAGAAAAACATTTCCGAGGCCAGCAGAGCTGGAAGCAGATATCTAAGATGAGGAATACGTCGGAGGACACAATCCCTTCGAAATAGAACATTATAAGAGGTATTTAGGCTGGCATTACCTGGCATAGAGGGTGCAAGCTAGGACTCAGCTAGGTGAACATTCAGAGACTGTTTGGGTGTAAGGATGTCACCTAGCTCCGGCTGCGCTCGGTCAGCTCAGTCAGAGCCGGTGCCTTCTTTCCACGCCTTACTTCCACTGCCGGCCTCCGCCTGTCGGCAGTTGCTATTGGCTTATAATTCAAGGCAGCAGCCAATCGGATGGCAGCAACTGGTCTGGTGACGCCAGGCACAGATGAAGACATGCCGATGCAGGGATGGCGGCCATCTTAGGATATGGGTGCACCACGAGTGCCCCAATGGCAGACTGAACAAAAAAGGGGGCTGATGCACCGTCGCTCTAAATAGGAGCGTGCATGGACACAAAGGTGGGGTGATGCAGAAAATACGTTCCGGCCATAAATGCGAAGCAGGTTTTCATGCGGGGTACGGAGGGGCTTGGGACAGCTGATAGTGAGTCCCAGAGCTTATCTTACTTCCAATGTGGGTCGATGAGGTGCTGCTCCTGCAGTAGACCGCAGCGCTGTAGAGCTCCTGCTCCTGGAGTCATGGACAACCAGGAAATTCACCTTAAGGGTGAGCAATCTAATAGAACAGGAATGAAGGGGCTCGAACAAAGCGCACATTAGAAATGTTAAAACTAAATTCCAATCCCACGCCGGAACCACCAACTGGCGGGAGGTGGGGGGAAACTGGTTACACAAACCCTGCAAGAACTGCATAACAGTGGGGATTGTGAAAAACGAGCCATGGTCTGGGGACCTCTTGATCACAGAAATAGTGGTGAGGTATCCCTTCACAGTACCAATCTGCAGGCCTGCTTGGGCCAAGGAAAACAGAAAATCCAACACAGAGTACAGAGGACATGGTAAAGGATCCAGTTCCCTGTTCCGGAACAAAATCGAAAATGTACACCACATGCAGGCATAAATGGATTTTGTAGTGGGACTCCGAGCTGAAAAGAGCATATTGAGGATGTCGTCGGACAAGTCCCACTCCTTGCATCTCAGCCTCTCAGTAGCCAAGCATGAAGGTTCAGGCTGCTGAGGTTTGGATGGAGGACCCACCCTACACAGAAGGTGCCAGGGAGGGCAGGACATGCCTAGCAACTCTGGATACCATGTTCCCTGGGCCAAGTCTGGGGCGGTGGAGATCATCATAGTTCCAAAGAGGTGCAGTCTCCTGAGAACCAACAGAATGACATGGATCCGCAGGAACAAATAAAGGAGGTTGAAAGTCCTCTCGACCGTCAGTGCATCCCCAAAAGCTCCCGACAAGGAAATTCCCTGGAGCAGAACAAGTCGCACTTCTTGGAAGCAAATAGGTCCACATGAGGAGTTCCCCAAAAAGAGAAAATATGCTCCAAAAATTCCCGACAAAGCTCCCACTCATGGGAGGATGAACTCTGTCTGCTCAAGGCATCCGCTGTGAAATTATCCTGTCCAGCCAGATGAGACGCAATCAGGGAGACACTGTTCTCCAGAGCCCAGAACCACAGTCTAATTGCTTCTCTGCACAGAGGCAAGGACCCCTCACCACCTTGTATGTTGAGGAAGGGCATGGCCACTGTGTTGTCCATCAGGATCAGCACAGTCTTGCGTTTCACAGAAAGGAGGAAAGCAACCAGGGCCAGCCTGATTGCGCTCAACTCAAGCAAGATGCTGTGTTCTCGAGACTCTGCAGGAGACCACAGTCCACTCACTGTCAGGTCTGACAGGGGAGCGCCCCAGCCAGTTAGTGATGTGTCTGTGACCACCGTCACCTGGAGCCAAGGTTGACGAAACAACACTCCGGCACGGCCCACCACTGGGCCAGGCTGTTCGAGACCTGTAGAAGGTTCGACATGTGGTTTGGAACTACGACCATTGGCAACAGAGGAGCCACTGAAGCGATCTCATGCGCAGCCTCGTGTCCAGCACCAATCGGATTCAGGAGGCCATGAGGCCCGTAAGGCGCAGGAAAGCCGAGACACAGACTTGTTTCTGTGATTGTAGGACATTGATGATCCGAAAGATGTTCGCCACTCGATCCTCGAGTGGAAAAGCCCGGTTCAGGTGACTATCCAAGACTGCCACAATAAATTGGGGAGACTGGGACGGTAGAACCTGAGACTTTTGTAAGTTCATGGAAAAATCCAAACTGTGCAAAGGAGTGCATGTGTGGAGCAGATGCTCAGACACTGGCTCCACTGAGCGAGCTCGGACGAGCCAGTAGTCCAGGTAGAGAAAGCAATGGATGTCTTCCCTCCTGAGGCAATTGCTACGACCGTCAGCAGTTTGGTGAAAACTCTGGGTACCGATGAAAGACCGAACGGCAGGACCTTGAACTGGTAATGCTGTTCGCCCACTGCGAGCCTCAGGTACTTCCTGTGCTTTAGATGAATCAGCACATGGAAGTAGGCGTCCTGAAGATAGATCATGGGCTTGCAGGATCTGGGCTAGAGTAGCCATCTTGAACTTATCATTGAGTAAGAGCAAGATCAGCGGCTGCAGAATGGGGCGCAAGACTCTGTCCTTCTTTGGTACTAGAAAATAGGTGGAATACCACCCCATTTCGCGTTCTCACCGCGGAACCAGCTCAATCTGGCTTTTCATTAGAAGCTGACAGACCTCTAGGAGGAAGAGATCTGGCTGTAAGGGGGTGGCAAAAGGGCTGTGGCCCGGTGGGCACTGGAGAAACGTGAGGCAATAACCCTGATGGATGACCTGTAAGGCCCAAGCGTCGGACGTGGTCTCGCAGCATTCCGTGCTGAACAAGAAAAGCCTCTCTCCCACCGGTCATGAGAGATGAAGCCCATCACTAAGGTTTGGCGCCCTGGGGAGCAGAGGGAACAGCAGTCTTTACAACATCTCCAAGCTGGGTAGCCCTTACTCTACCTTCCGGGAAGCGCCTGCCCTAGACCCTTCCCATGATGAACAAGGAATCCGATTTATGGAAGCTCTTTGTCCTGTCCAGGTAAAATCTTAGAGCATGTCTAACATCCAGACAGTGCAATACCTTCTGTGTCTCATCCTTTGGATCTGCAAAGAATGTCGGAAGTACTATATCTTAATTAAGGTGAAACGATGACACAACCTTAGGGAGAAATGAGGGGTGCGTCCTAAGTACCACCATGTCCCGGTGAAATGTGGTATATGGTTTTGAAGCACCAATCCCTGTATCTCACTGATCCTGCGCGCTGATGTAAGGCCAACCAGTAGAGCAGTCTTTATAGTAACCAGCCTGGTATCTGCTGTCGCCATAAGTTTGAAAGGCTTGTTGGCCAGGGCGCCCAGCACCACGCTTAGGTCCCAGACCGGATGTGGACACTTGAGTGGGGGATACAACCTGGTCAGGCCCGCCAAGTGCTTTTTAACCACCAGATTGGAGGAGATAAGATGTTATCTCCGGAGTTTTTGTAGGCCCCTATGGTTGCCAGATAAGTACGACAGGTGTCTACCTGTACACCGGAGTGAGCCAGATGCGCAGCGAAGGATAACACGTCGTCCAGTGAGCAAGTCAGAGGTCCATCTTGTTTGCCTTGTCCCAGTGACAGAACCTCATCCACCTGCTTTTGTACTGACTCCTTGTGGAGTCGCTCCTCGCCCCCAGAATGATAGCTAAGTTGTCCTGTGACAAGTGCAGAGGTTTCAGGGTGACCTGTCCAGGAACCACGCTGCCAGGGCTAACTTCTGTGGACTGGGGTGAACCACTGTGCCCTCCTGCTGGGATAGTAGGGGGGCTGGGCATAGCATGAGGGGGACCAGAGGCTGATCTGACAGCCGGAGGAGTTCCGAGAACCAAGGTCTGGCTGGCCACTACAGCGCTATCAAAATGAGCTGAAGCCTGCGTGACTCCTTGACCCTCCAGATGACCGTGTGAATCAACAGAGTAGGGGGAAGCGTATGCTTGCATGTCATTCCACTGAATCTGCAGCACATCCCTTAGGGATCCTCTGCCTTGTCCTATCCATGATGCAAACTGGTGGCATCTCCTGTTGCCAAGGGTGGAGAATAGGTCTACCTGAGGGTGGCCCCACCTGGTGAAAATCTCGCTCTCGACCTCCTTGTTCAACTGCCACTCATAGTTGTCAACCGCCAGCCTGCTGTGTCTGTGCGCCTCCAAGGTGAATACCCCCAAGAGGTGGACTACTAATAAGTAAATGCTGTGTCGATGGACAGCCTGCAGAGCGGAGGAGACATGGTACCTCCCTGCTTGTTGATGCAATAAATGCATGTGGAGTTGTCCGTCTGAATGCAAACCGACTTGTTGCTGAAAATGGGGAAGAACACTTTGAGAGCAAGCCAGATGCCCATCATCTCAAGCCAATTGATGTATTCCAATTGTTCCTGCCTTGACCAGACTCTGTGGACACTGTGGTTTGTCCAGGGTGGCCCCCCATCGCTGTAGGGACGAATCTGTGATAATGCTGATCACTGGTAGCGGCTGTCTGAATGGCCTGCCCACTAATAGGTTGGCGTCTGCCCTCCACCACCAAAGGACCTGGTTGAGGTGCTTTGGTATGCCCTATTAGAGCTGCTTGGGAGCCCGTTTCCTGATTCCAAGAGGCCGAGAAATGTAGCTGCAGCCTCCTCATTTTGAGCCTTGTGAGTGGCACAGCCAATAGACAAGCCACCATTATTCCGAGCAGGTGCTGGTACCACCATGCCGAGGTTAACAGTTTGCTGAGAAAATTCCACGTGGCCCTCTTGATAGCCGTGATCTTGTCCTCTGAGGGAAGATCCTCTCTGCCCTTGTATCCCAAATTAGCTCCAGGAATGTTAAGGACTGTGTGGGAAGTAACTGCGACTTCTTGCGGTTGATAGAGAACCCCAAATCATATAGCATGGGCATAGGTGTGGTAGCTGTGTGCTGGACTGCCTTGGGCGACTCCACTCGTAAAAGCCAGTCCTTGAGGTATGGATAAAGGTGGTGGCCCTCCGCCCTGAGCAGAGCTGCTACTGCATTCATTAACCTTGGAAAAACCCTCTGAGCCGAATTGAGGCAGAATGGGAGGACCTTGTATTCTAAAGGAAAGCCTATGATCCTGAACCAGAGGAAGAAACGATGGGGCTCCCGGGACGTGCAGCTAAGCATCTTTCAGATCCAGGGACCACATCCAGTATCCTCCACACAGTGCCTCTGCAATGAGTGCTGGCGTAACCATCTTGAACTTTTGAAGGGGTAAGGAAAGGTTCAAGGATGAAAGGTCTAATACAACTCTCAGGCCAGCCTGGTTCTTTTTCTGTATGGCAAAGATACAGGGATAGAAGCCCATGCCTTGCTATGAGGCTGGAACCTCCTCGAACGCCTGACTCGTCATGAGTAAGCGTATCTCCGCCAGAAGAGTTGCTGTCCCAATCTGTGGGAGTTGGGGCTGGGAGGGAGAGGAGATGGAGGTATAGGCAGGTGGAAGCCTGAGGAAACCACTGAGAGAATCCATGGGTCCACAAACCTTGCCCGCCAGGAATGAATGTGAAGGGCAAGCCTGCCCCCCACCGGAGAACTGTAGATCTGGATGGCACTGTCACTGATTCTTTCCTTCTGAGGCTGGTGCCTGAAAGGGGGACTGGAAGAACCTCTTGTGTGATGGTTTCTGCTGCTTGCGCCTGTGTTTGCTGGGCTGCCTACAGCAGCGCTCTTGAAAACCCCTGAAGCCACCGAAGGTACGACCTCTGTCAGAGAGTGGGTGACTTTGGCTATACGTCTTTGGCACAGACTTAGTCAAGACTGACAAGGACTTAGCTGTTTGGGAGTTATTTTTCTTTTTATCAAGCTGCTCGTCAATAGTCGCGTGAAACAAGTCCCCCCCTCAAATGGCAGGTCGAGAATGGGTTCCTGCACATCAGGGTTAAACTTGGTCACCTTGCGCCAAACTGTCCTCCTCATGTGGGTGGCAACACAGATAGCCCTGCCCACGGTGTCAATGTGTGCCACTTTAGACTCCATGATATCCTCTGTCACTATCTTCGCCTCTGCTAACCCTGCCTTGAATCTCGCCCGACCATGTGCGGGGAGCTCAGGGAGGAAGTCACCTATCTCCTGCCAAAGCTTTAGGTTCACCACTGCTAACATGGCATCCGCAATGGCCTGGCGCAGGTGGAGCGTAGGGCGACTGATAAAGCCAAATTAAGCAAATACGGCTCTTGAGCTAGGTTCTGCTGCTAGAAAGCAAGAGGCCACAAGGGCCATCTTCTTTGCTATCAGGAATCAACTGATTACAATGGCAGGGCCTGGCTATCACCAAAATGGAGGATGCTCAGAGCACCTGTCAAATTCAGCATGGAGCTGTCACCAGCCCATACCCTACTCTGTGGGCCACACACAGGTGCTCAGAAACATACACTAGGAGTACAGAGTCGTACTCCCACCCATGGGTGCCATAAGGTCTGTTCACCAAACCAAAAAGAGGAAGAGCAGCACCGCCAGGAGTCCCACATGGACTCCTGCGCAGAAAACAAGACAGAACATACATGATAAGGTATAAAGGACAAGGATATGGAGCCCCTGTCCGTCCAATGCATTTCCAGTATCACAAGTGAGCATATCTCCTATTGGGTTCTCTTCGTTTTGGTGCAAAAGAGATTCTGGAAAAGAGAAGACACTCTAAACCTATTCCAGGTCAATCTTCCAAGTTCACAACGAACTTAGTAAAGGAGCCAAGTATCCTGAACCGCTGAAGCAGATCCGTGGAACTGCTGGTGACTCGCTGAATGTTTGGCACCCTGACCCTGCTGTTGTCCCGTCGGAGTCCCTGTTTCACATCGATCACAGAAGGCCAGCAAGGGCACTTCGACACGTTGGAGTAGTGCAACTAACTACTCTCGGCACCTTCTGCTTAACCTACAAACGAGCCTGCCCAGAAGTGTACCTGGACTGCCCAGTGAACTGACCAGCTTGTACCGGACCTTTGCCCGGGAACCACCGTTGTCTTGAGTTTTTACTTGAGCCTTTGGAGACTGTAAGCTCTGGGTAGAAGGCACTCTCCCGTCGAGTTTTGTACACCTAGCATTCATAGGTCTGGAATTAGGAGAGTCTGCCTGAACCCGAGCATACACTGTCACTGTGTAGCCCCGCTGTGGTGACGAACTTGGTGGATACCTTGCTGCTGTGTCCCCCTGTGCCCTAAAACAAGCTGCAGTGGAACTGGCCTGATCCCGTCACCAGAAGTCGAGAAATCACCACTGTCTCACCACGGACTGAGGTCCTGGAACGCAGCCCCTGAAAGCTGCAGAGACGCGCAACTGTAGGATTCAAACCTGCAAACGAACTGGACTTGACTGGCAAAGATTGGTCCGGAGTGCGCAGAGCATTGGCAAGTACTTGCACCCCTTACCAGAGGCCCCTGGCTCATCCATAGACTTTTATGCACAAGTGTCCCCTGAGGGCCACTCTCTTTTGTCAAGGTAGCCTGTGCTACCAAGCTATTCCCGAATCTTGGAATTTGCTCTGCCCTCTTGTGGAGACCCTCCTTGAATAGTGGCACCTTATTCTTCATCACCTCACCTACCTTCCTGAGTCCCGTTTTGAACTTAACCGCACGATTGAGTGCTCTGGCACTGAATGTACTTTTGAGCGCAAGGTGTTAGGCAGAATCCTGTGCAGTGCCATTAGGGACCACTACACACAATTAAGACTACAGGTGGCAATACAAGTTTTACCTTTGGTACAAGCCTGTACTACTATGTTAAAGTGGTAGCAGTAGCGGAGCAAGCAGGCTTATCTCAAGAGTATATGAGCAGTAGAAGATATTACACAAAGGGACCACAATTACTGTGACTCAAGCAAACACTGACTCAAGGTTTCAGGTAGAAAAATATAAGTACATTTATATTAAAACCATTCGTTATCAACACAACACTTCTATTAAATTTAAAACCACACGTTAAATACACTACAACTGACCAATTCACTTTGTACGGTATGAATCAAGGTAAGTACCCTGTGTTTGAGAGAACCGGTATTATGGAACAAGGCACGTTACCGTGAATACGATTGCGATCACTTTTTGACAGTTCGGTCTACTAAATAAACGCGTATCCGCAGCAAGAAATGCTACCAGGGCAAAAACACACTTAGCACCTGAGATACCCAGAGAGAGTTGGGGGCAAAAATCATAGGCAATATGTTAGTTAGGCAAACAGAATCGAAGAACACTCATGGACAGAAATGCAAGAGTCAAGAGGCCAGAGCCAGTGTCAAGTGGAACCGGGTTCCTGTGTCAAGGATCACACGTCGGATAGTTCTCGATTCAAAGTTGCCAAGAGTACTTTATATATTGTCAAATGTTCGACAGCAAAAGTTATAAGAAGGAGGGAAAAATAAGGGCAAGCCTTTTAAGTGAGGAATGGGGATTTCACCCAAGATTCCTCAAGCAGGACACAGTACCTTTTCAAAGAAGAATCTGGTGCCACGGCAGTTGTTCCTGGTAGTTTCCTGTAGACCCACGATTCCTGGCTTCGGCACGAAGGAGGACGATGAAGGGGGTCTACACCACACAGTGATGAGGCCGGGAGCAGCGATGATGAATAAAAGGTGCGCTCCTTAAACACAGGAGAGGCTCTTCAGGTGGCTATCCGGAAGACTACAGCAGTGTGCAGCGATTTCGACCACGAAGGGGACATCTGGCTGAAGAAGATGAGCTGGTTATCCCCACCAGGCTCAAGGGAAGAAGCCTCCGGAATGGATCTCCTCTTAGTCGTTGAAGGGTAGATAGCTCAGGACTGCAGCAGGGCTTCACCGGGACGGGATAGTTGCAGCGGTCGACCTCACCTCCGCTTCTCTTCGGTTCCTTGTAGTTCCAGTGGCGACTCTCTGACTTCCAGCCCAAGAGACCTGCCTTTTATGCGAAAAACCCATTCACACAGCCTGGCTATCAATTACACAGCAGGAGGGTTGTCCAGCCCGAACAACCACCTCAGCCAATCATGAAAAAGTGTGACTTGGGTTTCCTAGGATACCCTGTGCAGTGGGTGACTACACCCCTCACTCACATTCAGCCCACCTAGACACCAAGGCGCCTTGAGGAGGGCTTCTTGGCAGAAGCCCGCCAAAAGACAGCAAACAAAGAAGGCAAACCTGGTTTGCTGCGCAAAGTAAAACACAAGGAGTTTAACAAAAAGAAATGGCGAATAAACCGCACCTGAGCCAAAGAAAAAGCATTTGGTCAAGCGAGTTTAAGTTCAAGGCTAACACAATAGCCTACAATATCACCACGGTTATATAAGATAACTGCGGTAGAAAATTAGGCTAGATACCACTGCCACCAACTATGTCTAAATGTTAAAAGAGCGAAACAATGCTCTAGGAGGTACAGATAAAAAGGGCTAAGGAGTAACCCTTTCCAGCACTCCATGTAAGATGGTGTGTACTGGATCTGTGGTTAATTTGACTAAGTAAAGTTAATGGTAATTTTACCCTTTTCTTGGGGAGAGTAGTCAGCCTCAGAAATTGAGTCGGTGGGAAGTCTGAACGACAACCCTGTGTCACTGCACGGAAGGTGCTGTGCGACAAACAAAAGAAGGGGGCTACTGAAGTGGTGTACTCCAGAGTCCACAATCACAAAAACAGGTAAAAACACATAGCAAAACACAGATAAGAGTGGGGGAAAAGCTCACACTCTTACCAAGTGGAAAGAAATAACTCCAGAGATCCAGCAAAGCTGCTGAGGGACTCACTAGGTAAGGGAAATTAGCCATGAAATGAGAATTCTCCCTAACACAAGGCTCCACACTTAGGGACTGGACTGCCTATTAGTTAGGGTTTGAATTGATGAAGGACTGCCTAAAGTATATTCGCACTGTATGACCCTTTTCTGTTGCAGGTTGTGGATATCTACTCGTGTAATATTCCTTTAGGCCAATAGTTACTGTATATATGTTTCCTAGTTAGTTTTGTGTTTGTTTTGTTAATTTTGCTGAGTTTTACTTTGTGTTGAGTTAAAAGGCCTTTAATAAATGTATATGTATTTTTGATATATACACCTGACAGAGTAATTTGTGATGTTGTTTACTGTGTGTGCTCATTGTGGGCTTTTGATCACCCTCACCCCTCCTGAGACCTAGTCTTGACCGCCACCAATGCTACCTTGATTGGTCTGGCTTGTCCAGAAGGTTACCCTGTTCCAAGAAACTAGGCCAGTCTTCTAAACCTCTGCCCACCAGGTCAGAGTTCAGAAATCCATGTTAACAAATTGGTGTACAGCGGTGGGATAGGATCGAAGGTACCCAGTGTTGTGAACTGGTAAAGGTACCGAGATTACACGTAAGCTTGTGACCTTAGTAGAAACTTAACTGTAAAGGCTAACAACCTATCTTAAAAGGTATCCAGTCATTTTTTCGAAAACAGTTTCGAATGACAAATGTTTTGGAAAAAATGCATCGAAAAAATGCATTTTTTTGTGGGTAAAGTTGTTTTTTTTTACTAGAATAGGTTTTAAGGGGTAAAAAAAACAGGGGTTGGGGGGGGGGGACACCCAACCCCATTAAAAAAAATGCATTTTCTCGACGCATTTTTATTCAAAACTTTGCCATTCGAAAATATCACTATAAACCTCTTAAACATGGAAGCAATAACTAACATAACCTTGAATGCTTTCAAATCAGAGACACTGAGAATGTTGTGTACAGAGAGAGGCTTATCCGCTCAAGGTACCAAAGGTGAAATTGGCAAGAGGCTCAGCTCGATGCCATTACCTCAGATGAGAGTGCAGAAGGTGGTGGGGCTGCTCTCACTAACAGCTCTAGCAGAGCTGTCGCTGCCCTCATCCATGGGGTCCATGAAGACGGGAATGATGTAGAGTCCCAAGTGTTGTGTGTTGGCTCTGATGCTGAAGCCATGCTTGAATTCAAGAAGCAAAAACTGCTGTTTAAGAAGAAGGAGCTTGAGTTCAACATGACAAAGCTGAGAGTAGAGCAAGCAGAAAAAAAAGACCATGTGAAGGGGGACCCCAGGTTTAAGGTCAAAACCTTGGGGGGTCCACTTTATTAATCTGGCCTTACCTCCTAGGAGGAGGAAGAGATCACAAGAGCATCCTTCTCCTCAGACTCCTTCCCCAGTGGGATAGAATCTGAGGTAGTCCTAGTTTCCCTGGGTTCCTGGGAGCCTTAAGTCACAGAGGCGTATGCTAGCATACCAGACAATACCAAGCACTAATTTAAGGACAGTGCGCTAATCAATGGAGTAGGTACTCCTGCCCTTAGGAATAGCGTGGCCAGCAGAACCCAGAGGAGTTTGCCAGAGCTCCCCTGATGCCCACAAAGTTAGCTGATGGTCCGCCTCTCAAGTTCCAAGTAATGCCTGTAAATCTTACTATCAATGGTACAATGGTCACGATTCCAGTGAGCAAACAGAGGCACGTTCCAGGTAGGGTCATGCTCGGGAATGATCTCAGAGACTTGGGTCTTGTGGGTGACACAGCAGACAGACCATGCACAAGGTCACAAACAAGAGCTGCCTTAGCCAAGACCAAGGCAAAGCCTAAGCCAAAGGGGAAGCCCAAGGCTAAAGGAGTCAAGAAAGACAAGAGAGGGAAAGAAAACATTCCTCCTAACTTACCTACCACTGAGGTAGAGGTAGTTGGCCAAATACCTGAACCAGACAAGGAAGGGTGTTGCCTGAAATCCCCATGACCATCCTGAACTCCAAAGTTCATTGATTGAAGGTGGTCCTGATCGGGTTGAGTTTTGTAAGGGCCAACATGAGTGCCCATCTTTGTGAGGCCTTAGGAGACAGGCCTGCTCCCAGCTTGAGGGTGAACCTCAAGCATAGGATCTATTGGGAAGGTGGGCTCCTGTACATTGAGCCTACAGAGTCTACAGAAGGAGACCATAGGAGGTTGGTGGTTTACCTTCATGTAAGACCCTTTCTCTTGCAACTGGCGCATTAAGTCCCCCTCGCTGGTCACCTTGGCATCAAGAGAACCAAGCAAAGGTTAGCCATGCACTTCTACTGGCCCAAGATGGGGGTCCAGATAGAAGGTCACTGCAGGAGATGTGCCACCTGCCAGTTATCTGGGAACAGTGGCACAACAATCCAGGCTCCATTGGTACCACTCCCAGTGGTGGGGGTACCATTTGAAAGGGTAGGGATTGACATTGTTGGTCCCCTTGACCCTCAAACATCCTCAGGCAATAGGTTTATCCTGGTGCTGGTTGGCAATGCCACCAGGTATCCTGAGGCCATCCCATTAAAGACGGTAACTGCCAAGTCAGTTGCTAAAGCTTTGCCTGGCATTTTCTTATGGGGTTAGCTTCCCTAAAGAGGTTGTGCCTGATAGAGGCAGCAACTTCATGTCCAAGTACATGCAAGCCATGTGGGAGGAGTGTGGGGTTACTTATACATTTTCCTCAGCATATCCCCACCAAACCAATGGCTTAGTTGAGAGGTTACATAGGACCCTCAAAAGCATGATTGGGGCTCTGTAAGAGCCCCAAAGGAGAAAATGGGATCTCCTTCTTCCATACTTACTGTTTGCCTACAGAGAGGTACATCAACAGGGGGTTGGCTTCAGACCCTCCAAGCTTCTTTTTGGTCACCCTTCTGGGGACCCTTGGCTATAGTTAAGGAGGGGTGGGAGATGCCTACTCCCCCCATCACTACCAATGTAGTAGACTATGTGCTAGGATTGAGGAAGAGGATGTTCCTCCAGATTGCTCAGGCCAGTGATAAATTGAAGGCTGGGCAAGCTCTGGTGAAACACTGGTATGACCAGAAAGCTTCCCTTGTCAACTTTACACCAGGCCAGCAAGTCCTGCTCATGACCTCTATAAGGCCTAGATCTTTACAGGATAAATGGTAAGGCCCTTACTCAACAGTGAAGTCACTGGGTGAGGTAAACTATTTAGTGGACTTTGGAAGGGCTGAACAAGCTCCAAAAGTGTTCCATTATAAAATAGGCTGAAGACGTTCATCCCTAAGGTTGGAATTGCTGCACTGCTCTTGGCATCAGATGTAGAGGAGGAGTCAGAACCTCTTCCTGACCTGTTCCAAGGCAGGCCTTCAGACAGCTCCATTGAGGGTGTCAAAGTGGCTCCTCACCCGACTTCTGTTCAGTAGGATGAAGTGAGAGGTTTGCTGAGGCAATTCTCCCCCTTGTTTTCCCTATATCCTGGTTTGACACCTTGGTGCAAACATGATATTAACACAGGAGATAGTGTACCTACTAAAGGTAGGGGATACAGGATGTCGGATAAGGTGAGATCTTACATCAAGACAGAGGTTAACAAGATGTTAGATCTTGGGGTGATTGAACCCTCCAGTAGTCCTTGGTCCAGTCATGCGGTTCTGGTACCAAAGGCAGGTTGCTCTGAGCTGCGGTTCTGTGTGGGCTACAGGGCTATGAATGCGGTCATCAATTCAGGTGAACACCCCTTGCCTAGAACTGATGAGCTGGGTGCCTCCAAGTACCTCAGCACATTTGACCTCACTGAAGCATATTGGTAAATAGCCCTAGCAGAACATGCCAAGGGGAAGACAGCATTGTCAACTCCAGAAGGCCTTTACCAGTTCAGTGTAATACCATTTGGATTTAAAAATGCACCTGACACTTTGCAGAGGCTTGTGTGAATCATGTTCTCAATGGGTTGGATGAATTCTGTCTTGCATATCTGGATGATATAGCAGTTTTCAGTGCCATCTGGGAGGATCATGTGAAACACCTCAGAATTGTGTTGCAGGCCCTTCACATGGCCCACTTGACGATAAAGGTCAACAAGTGCCAGGTTCAGTGGTCTACCTTGGGCATGAAGTAGATGGGAGGATTCAGCCTCTACCCAGTAAAGTACAAGCAGTACAAGACTGGGCTATGCCAACTACTCAACCCCAAGTGAGAGCCTTTTTAGGTCTCACTGGGGATTACAGAAACTTCATGGCAGACTATGGTACCATAGCTGCCCCTCTGACTGCTCTAACAACTCCAAAGAAACCCAAGAAGGTTTTTTGGTCTGAGGAGTGTGGGAAGGCCTTCAGTGGCTTAAAAGACTCCTTGTGCCAGGCCCCTGTTCTCAGGGCCCCTGACTACAAAATACCTTTTATTGTGCAGACAGATGCCCCTGACACTGGGATAGGTGCTGTCCTATCTCAGGTAGATGAGAAAGGCAAGGAACACCCGATTGGATTCATAAGTCGCCAGCTTAAGGACAGAGAGCTCAAATAGTCCACAGTAGAGAACTAATGTGTGTCTGTTGTGTGGGCCCTAAGGAAGCTGAGGCCCTACCTTGTTGGTAACATTTTATCAGTGCACAATGTGCCTTACAGTACAGTGCGCTGGGGTCTCTTTTTCATTTTTCAGGCCTTAGACACCCTGGAAGGAATTTTGGTGAATGTACAAGTGTGTCCAGGACAGTGCTGGTGGCAGAAGCTACTTTTTTTAGCAGTATCATTTGAGAGAAATACATTTTCAAAACTTTCAACATCAACATTTTGTTAAAAAAAACTTTGCAACATGTCCAAAGTAGGCTCCCCCCCCTTCTCCTAAAACTGAAACCCCCTCCCTCCACAGATTCCACAAGTAGACGGTAGGCAGGATCGATCAAGTTGTTGATATGTCACAATATGATCAGGGATATTATCTCAGAGCTATTTCGCTATCATTTGTAAGCTTCGAGGAACAGGGCCCATTCCATTTCTCTGCTCGGAGAGATGTCGTGTATGGCCCTGTGATGTTCTCCATCTCATAGAGTTATCTAGCTTTGCGGGTCCAGATAGCTTTCGTTGGGAGGTCGGCTTTCCAGCTTATTATGATACATACCCGGGCTGCCAGGAGTAGAAAGTGGGTCATGTGGGGGACCCACATTCAGCGGTCTTCCTGTTCTTCTAGACCAAAAAGCACCAATCGGGGATCACTGTCTCTGGGGATTCCTTCGACTTCCCTTATCCACGTCAGGACCTCTTTCCAATAAGTCTGGATTTTGGGGCAGGACCACCACCTATGCCAGTAATCAGCTTGAGACCCACATCCCCTTCAGCATTGCGGGCTCGATTGTTCAAACATTTAAGATAGTTTTTAGGGTCGTAATGCCACCTGTGTAATAGTTTTATTCCGTGCAGCTTATATTGCGCCGAAATTGAGGTTTTCTGTGCTGATCTGCGCACTTGTTTCCATAGTTGGTCAGTCAGAGGAGATCCCATGTCCTTCTCCCATCTTTTCCATAAACATTCAATTCAGTTCTCTCCCTCTCCTATCAGGGATTTGTATAGTAGAGAGATGAGCCCTTTGGTTGAGCAGGTTTCACTGATTATTTTCTCAAAGGGGATAAGTTCTCTTTGGAGATTTTTCTTCCACTTCGGTGCTTGAAGCACTCCTTTTAGTTGCCAGTACTTGAATACGTCCAGGGGGCCTATTCCCAGTGCAGCTCCCAGGTCTTGAATTAACATGCACCAGTTAGGTTTCATCATTTGGCCCACCCTTTGTAGGCCCGCCTCATACCATGATTGGTAGCGCTCAGGCTCTTGAAGGTCGTTTCTTATATGGGGGGGGCGGGAGGGGCAGTCAGATGCAACTCATGGGTGCTGGCCACGTCGTCAAACCCTTTATGTCTCTTTTGGTCCACCATATCTTCAAGAGCAAGCCCATTGCGAAATTATTGATCACACTTTGGGGGAATTACTTTTTGGGAGCCCATAGCCACTCTCTGAATGTGACAGGTCGCATTCGATGGTTCTCTATTGTTACCTATTGTTTGTGTGGATCGTTTCTCAGATGTGGAACCACCGCGCAAAGCTGGGCAGCCCGATAGTATGGGTCTGGGTCTGGGAAACCTGTTCCTCCCTCTTCATTTGGTTGGATCAGGGTGCTGCAGGCGATGCGTTGCTTTTTCCTCTGCCATAAACATTTTATGAGCCTGGACTTAATTTTTTGAAAGTGGGTCTGAGGGACAGCAATTGGGAGCATTTCATAGTAGTATAGTATTTTTGGGGGCACTGTCATGGTTATGGAATAAAGGCGGCCCAACCATGATACCGTGAGCTTGCTCCATCTGTTCAGATCTTTTGATATTTCTATCAAGAGAGGAGGGAGGTTTGCTTCATATTCTCCAGCATGGCCCAGAAGAGACCCGATCAAAGGCCTTCTCCGAGTCCACGCTGAGGAGCGCATGGTCCCCTTCTTCCCTCCAGGAGTGCTCCATAATGTCTAGTGTCTTACGCATGGAGTCTGAACCCTGCCTCCCCTTTATGAATCCCACCTTGTCCGGATGGATCAGGCGGGGCATTATGTCCTCCATGCGTGTGGCTAGGACTCTTGCGTAGAGTTTGGCATCCGTATTGAGGAGTGATATCGGGTGGTAGGATTTACAAGAGGAGGGGTCCTTTTCTGCTTTTGGAATGACCGTTATGTGGGCTAGTGAGGAGGACGGGGGGGCTTGTTCGGTGTCACGTATGTGGTTAAATAAGTCTGAGAGTTGCGGGGCTAATGATTCTGTGAAGTTCTTGTAGAAGCCCATGGTGTAACCATTCTCACCAGTGGCGCCCTCTGGGGGGAGTCTCTTAAATGTTGCTTTCACTTCATCTGGAGATATGGGAGAGTCCAAGCGAAATTGCTTGGCTGCTGTTAGGCGGGTTAGCCCTGCTTTCTTGATGTACTCTTTCATTGCTGCCTCATCCGGGTTCCCTCCTGAGGTGTACAGCTTTGTGTAAAAGTTGGCAAAGTGCGTGGCTATACCTTCTGGGGTTTGGGCCCAGTCTCATTCCTCAGTTTGACTCTTTTCTACCCATCTTTCTGCTCTTTGCGCTCTCAGTCTGGTTGCTAGCATTTTGTCGGCCTTGTCTACCTTTTCATAGAACTTTTGTTTTAGTAATGTTAATTTCCTCAGGACATCTCCTCTAGCCAGTGCTTTGAGGTCTATCCTTTTCTGCTTAAGCGAATCCATGTGTTCTTCTCGGTAAGACCCTAGCACATGCATCTTCTCTTCCAGGACTGAAATCATTTTCCGTAGATTGTCTTCTTGCAATTTCCTCTCCCTTTTTCATCTTGCCCCTTCCCTCATCTGGTGGCCCCTCCATACTGACTTACCCGCTTCCCACAGTGTTCCTTTCCCCACTTCCCCATTATCATTTAGTTGGAAGTATTCCTGAATTGCCTCTTAAGGCTTGAAGAGCACATCTAGGGCTGCTCTATCAAATTCCCTTACCACCAGGGAAATCTTAGTTGGAGAATTTGGGCCCTTGACATTAGCTACCCTTAAAGTTAAACTCCCTTCTCAGCTTTTGGCTGTGGTAGTCATTTTTCCGTTGAAATTCTTGCTCCACGATCACTTTATCTGGGCTCAGCCCTCTAGCTTCCCTTGATCCTTGTTTCCCCTGATTCCTGTGTTCTTTTATCCGTCTGCTCAGACCCCCTTCTCCCCCAATTCTCCTCGAACTTTAAACTTAACAGACCAATTAACTGAACCACGGCCATTTTAATTGTCCTAGGTACTTGAGGTCGAGGCGCCCTTCTTTGTGTGAGGTCCACTAGGTTTGAAAGTCATGACCCCCCCAGGGAGGTCTTTCACCGCCCCCCCCCCCTGTTTAAGAACAGTAATAATTGCGTATGTGACTAGTGCTTGTGCAACCCCATTCTTTGCATACCTTTTCATTGTTGTTTCTTGGGCGAGATTGGGTTTAGGAGCGCATATTTCCTCCCTGCCTTGGATCGCTTCCTCCATCTGAGGGGTTCCTCGTCGCTCTTTCGACTGCGAGGTCTGGGGTCCATTATGCCCGTTTGGGGCTCTTTCATCGTGCAGCCCAGACAGTAACTTGATACCTTGAGTTGCTTCCTCTGGGGTGACTCTATAGTCTTCTCCCTTGTACTCGAAGGTTAAATCAAAGGGGTATCCCCATCTGTAGCGTACTGATCTCTCCGTTAGCCACGTTGTAAAGGGCTTGCATGCTCTTCGTCTCACTAGGGTGAAGTTTGAGAGGTCTTGGAAGATTTTTATTTTAGAGCACTGGTATTCAATGTTATGTGTCTGCTTTGCTTTCAGGAGAATCTCTGATTTCTCTTTATATCTAAGGAACTTGACAACTATTGAGCGGGGGCCCCCTGCAAATGCTCGACCTCCCCATGCGCTCTCTCTATTTGTACTTCTTTTCCCCCGTCCGCCTCAAATAGGAGGTTGATTATTTCCTGGACCTTTCTCTCTACTTGGTCTGGAGTTGCTCCCTCCTTTTCCTCAAGGCCCAGGATTCTTAGATTGGATCTCCTTTCCCTGTTTTCCATATCATCCATTTTGAGCGAGAGTTCCTCCTCTTTCAGCATTCAACTTAATTTCCATTATGTCCGTGTTGGTCTGGTTATGTTCCAAATTCTCCACTTTTGTATATCTGTGCGCAGGGCTCTTAAGTCCGGCATGATCCCAGCAATGTCTTCTTTCGTGGCCATAGTGCTCATCTTGGTGGTCGGCGCATCTGGAGCCTCTTCACGCCTGTATTGCTGCAGTCTGTCCAGGCTTGAAGTTGTACTTGCCCCCGCTCTTCTTTTTCCTTCTTTATGCCGGCATGGTTCGGTGGCTCGGGGGGTTCCCCCTTGGAACTTTTTTGTGGTTTCCAGGTTTGTCCACCCCATTTTTCGTCCTGACCGGCTTGTTAATGCCCCTGTGTCCAATCTAGGTCTTTCCTGCGCTGGTGCAGAGGGCTCTTGTCTCCTTGGGTCAGGAGTTTCTACTCTTTCCCTCCAATTATTCGTTTGGTTTTCGCTCTTCACCGCTGCTCCCTGGGAGCCCGCTCAACATGTACAGGCACTCTGGTGACCTTACTGGCCCTTTTTCCCCATTCATTCAGCCCTTTATAGCGGTTGGGCAGTACTCCCATAGCTCTCCAGGCTCTATGCACAGCCCGCGCCTGGGGTTGTGGCCAAATTTTAATTCTAGGCCGCCGGGAGCGTTCCCCCCCACCTCTGCAGTGCAGCTCTATCCCAGTTATGGAGGTGGGTGGGGAAGCGCTGTGGCACACTCTCACCTGTTTATTTTCTGCACCGGATCTTCTCAGTACCCCTTTCCGCGGTCCACCACAAGTCTATGGGGGTCCGGTCAGCCAGTGGTCCGGCTCTTTGCCATAACGGAGCCTGGAGCCTGTATGCTGTTACTGTCTCGGGGTGGGGGGAGTGGTCCAGTCACTCGGCTTACATTATTTAAGCTCTCCCCCAGCATGCATCCAACGCAGCAATATCTCTTTGCCACAAGTCACTGCGGCTTCCAGTGATTGTTCGTGCTTAATGGGCAGCGTGGGGAGCCGGTCGGGAGAGCCTCACCTGAGTCTGGTGTTCCGGTGGCCCTGCCCCCTGCTGGACCTGTGCTGCGGATCAATGCAGGCTTTTCCCCCACTTGATTCTCGCGGGAGATTATGATCCGTGCTCTCCTTTGCTGCTCCTCCGACGTGGGAATGGCAACCCTCGGTCCGACTCTTGGCTCTTATCTTTTTCTTTTTCCGCATAGGGGTCGGTACGCCCCGAGTCAGGCCCTTTCGCCCGTCGGAGTATGGAACCCATGCGTCGACACTGTCTCTGCCTGGTGGGGGATCGGCTCCCCCTCATCGGGCATCTAAAGTGGCAATAGCTCCTTGAAACTGGTCACGCACTCTCCGGTGCTTGCCCGACTAAATGTGGGGGTGAAATCAGCTCATTATCATCTCATTTATCCGGGGGATACCGGGAGATGACGTTCAGGCGGCGATTAATCTTCGCACCCCCTAGTGGCATCCGCAGCAGTTACTTTTAAAGCATTTTTGACTCTTTTCTATGGTCCAAACTGTGTTTACTTTGTTTGGCCCAGGACACTGGCCTGTGCCTAAAATGGCCATGCCACGAGGTCCGTTGTTCTGTCCTTTGGTCATTTTGTCCCTTTGCCTTCTCCAGGTCGAGCAGACCCAGGAAATTCCTTATTTGGTCATACAGACCCCCACGCAAACCGAAGCTTTTGCAGGCTTCTGCATGCCCTGTGTGTGTGCTCCCAGGATGTGGGCTGGAGCTGTCTAGTTCCAATACATATCCTCGGTGCCAGGATGCCTAGTGTGCTGGGATGACTGGGACCACTGTGGTCTGTGATTGGTCCACGTCTGGGATGGTTGTAAGTGAGCAGATCGCCTATTGGCTTCTCTTAGGTTTGGCGCAAAAGAAATTCTGGATAAGAGAAGGCACTCTAAACCTATTCCAGGTTGATCTTCTAAGTTCACACCGAAATTAGTAAAGGAGCCAAGTATCCTGAACCGCTGAAGCAGATCCGTGGAACCGCTGGTGACCCGCTGGAATATTTGGCACCTTTATCCCGCTGTTGTCCCATCAGAGCCCCTGTTTCGTATCGATCACAGAAGGCCTGCAAGAGCGATTTGACCCGCTGGAGTAGTGGGACAAACTACTCTAGGCATCTCCTGCTTAACCTGCCAACGAGCCTGTTCGGAAGTGTTCCTGGATCGCCCATTGAACTGACCAGCTGGTACGGGACCTTTGCCCTGTAACCAGCGCTGTCTCGAGTCTTGGGGACTGTAAGCTCTGGGTAGAAGGTACTCTCCGGCCGAGTTTCGTACACCTAGCATTCCTAGGTCTGGAATTAGGAGAGTTCGCCTGAACCCGAGCATACGCGGTCACTGTGTCGCCCCGCTGTAGTGACGAACGTCGCGGGTACCTTGCTGCTGTGCCCCAAGACGAGCTGCAGTGGAACTGGCCTGATCCCGTCACCAGAAGCGGAGAAATCAATGCTGTCCTGCCACAGACTGAGGTCCGGGAATGCAGCCCCTGAAAGCGGCAGAGAGGTGCAACTGCAGGATTCGAACATGCGAACAAACTTGACTGGCGAAATTTGGTCCGGAGTGCACCGAGGGTCGGTAAGTACTTGCATCCCTTACTGGTATAGCCCCTGGCTCATCCATAGACTTTAAAGCATGAGTGTCCCAAGAGCCACTCTCTTTTGCCAAGATAGCCTGTGCTACCAAGCTATTCCCGATTCTTGGAATTCACTCTGCCCTCTTGTGGAGACCATCCTTGAATAGTGGGACCTTACTCTTCATCACATCACCCACCTTCCTGAGTCACTACAGCCCCTTAAAGAGATCAGTTTTGAACTTAACCACACGATCGAGTGCTCTGGCACTGAATGTACTTTTGAGCGTAAGGCTCCACACTTCTTAGGGACTGTGCTGCTTATTAGTTAGGGTTTGAATTGAGGAAGGACTACCTAAAGTATATTCGCACTGTATGACACCTTCCTGTTGCAGGTTGTGAATCTCTCCTTGTGTAATATTCCTTTAGGCCAATAGTTACTGTATATATGTTTCCTAGTTAGTGCTGTGTTAGTTATGTTAATATTGCTGAGTTTTACTTTGTGTTTGAGTTAAAAGGCCTTTAATAAATGTATACATATTTTTGATATATACACCTGACAGAGTAATTTGTGGTGTTGTTTACTGTGTGTGCTCATTGTGGGCTTTCGATCACCCTCACCCCTCCTGAGACTTAGTCTTGACCGCCGACAATGGTATCTTGATTAGTCTGGCTTGTCCAGAAGGTTATCCTGTTCCAAGAAACTAGGCTGGCCTTCTGAACCTCTGCCCACCAAGTCAGAGTTCAGAAATTCATCTTAACAGTAAGTGATTTATTCTTCTAATGGAGTGTGTCCTCCCATAGATTCCCCATCTTAGATAGACTCCATAGCAGTACCTCTTTATAGGAGATGGGCAGAAAAAGAGAAAACCTTCAATGCAGTCTTATCTTAAGACATTCTGTAATACTACTCTGCCAAAGCAGGCATCCTGGCCTAATGGAGTGTCCAAACAATAGTATTTGGCAAATGTATGCAGAGATGACCATGTCACCGCCTGGCATATGTCCAGAGTTGGGGTCCTCTTTGGAGCACGGAAGAAGTTGCCACTCCTCAGGTACAGTGGACCCTAAATCCCCCAGGAATGTCCCTACCAGAAACATTGTAATACTACTCTAAAATGACCCATCTCGACAAAGTTAGCTTTGAGACAGATTACATCAACCTTGGGCCGGCAGAGCTGTTGAATAATTTGTCTTCCGTGCTGAATTAAATTGTATTTGGAACATAGAAAAACTTAGCGCCTTTTCAAGATCCAGTCTATGCAGCCTTTCTTCTTCCTTGGATGGGTGAGGAGGGTGGAAGGCTGGCAAGTGATTTATGTTTTAGTCAAATGGAATTCAGGCACCAGTTTAGGGAGGAAAGATGGACATACCCTTAAGCATTACCTTGTCCTTCGAGAAAATACTAATGGGTGGTTCACTCTGCTTGCAGAACTAATCACCACAAGAAAAACTGTAGATAAGCAGCCTGACCGGGAGAGAGAGGATTGGCTCAAATGGGGCTCCCATTAAGAATGTTGGAACCAAATTAAAATTCCAACCCAGCACCACAAACGGGACTGTGGAAAAGGTGTGTATAAGTCCTTTAAAGAATTGGAGAACAATAGGCATAGAAAGTTAATAGCCCTACTGGGGCATGCACTGAAATATGGAAAGCGCCACTAAATATGCTTTGACTGTAGCAACATGTAGCCCTTGTTGGGCTAGGTGTAACAGGAAGGAAAGTACAGCTGCGGTACCAGATGAAGTGGTCAAAGTCCTTGGCCCTGCACCAGCTGCAAAATGTCTTCCATTGGCAGCCGTAAAGAGCCTTCAATGCAGGTCTTCTAGCCATAAGCAACACCTCCATGGCATCTTCAGTGAGATCCGAGTCTCTATATCTCAGCCTCTGAACCTAGAAGTGTAAAGTTCCAGTCCACAACAAACATGTCCCCAGCGCTCCTCTCGGATAAAATTCCATGGAGCCGAACAACTTGCATTTCCTGTTGGAACTGGATGAGAATAGATCCACTTGAGGGGTTCCCCAGAGGGTAATGATTTCTGCAAGTACTTCCTGGCACAACTTCCATTTGTGGGATACCGAGCCCTGATTGCTCAGGGTGTCTGCCATCCTTCCCGGCTAGGTTAACCGACCGACAATGAGATCTCGTTCTGCAATGCCCAAAGCCACAGCTGCATTGCCTTCCTGCACAGTGGTAGTTACCCTATGCCCCCTCACTTTTTGAGGTAGTGCATGGACACTGTGCTGTCCGCCAGGATCAGGACAGTATTCCCCTGTATTGAAGGCTAAAAGGCCAATAACTTTTTTTTTTGTTTATTGTATATGGTTAAAAGTCAATCTTTTACAATCATATCAAAATCACATTCATGTATCACACAAAATAGAAAAGCGAAAGAAAGAAAAAAGAAAGCAGAAATTCATTAATCAAATAAACTGTTACATAAAAAGGAGTAAACAAACCCAAATAAATATTCGATCCTATATAAAGCAATGATCAAGTATAAATCACCTTTCCAAATAAATACATATTCAACGTTTGTTATTCTTATATCACAGTCAATGTCAACCCTCTCCTCTTTATGCACAAAGCACCAAAACAACAGCTCTCTTTATCATATCACTGGGACAACAGGGCTATAATGAACTAATATTAACTTCATTGATGTCCCTCCTTTAAAACTACATGCCGATCTTACATCTTCCCAACATTTGCATCACTGCTATTGCCATGAGGTTCGAATGCCCATCTATCAATCTTTCCCAGAATGAGTCTTGCATATAGTATGTTGTATCACAGATAAATTTGCTGAAGAGATGCTGTCTTGCAAGCCTTGTCCCTTCACAGACCGATGCTTGATAGTTTGGGCTTCTGAGTTTTTAAAGATCTCACACAATTTTGTTGCAGATTCACCCATTCCTCTTTTTGCCAGCACTTCCCCCAGTGTGGATAATGTTCAACCTCAATCTCAGGAATGTATTCCTGATTCTCCAATCAGGGAACTTTATCAAGTAATTACTTAGAAAACCTAGTTTCCGATCTACTGTCTGCAACGGATTTGGATTGACCCCCGCTCGTACTCCTCCTATAGTACGGATCCAATCCATTTCATCCCAGGTCCTTTTCGCTTTCATAGGATTCTCTACCAGAGTTGTGCTCTCAATATCAGCCTCAAGTAGTAATTCCTACACCAGGCAGTTTCGATTTACAAGGATTTTTGATTTGCTCTGTTCCATATAGATTTTTATATCTGCATATAGCGAGCTTTCTGCACTGAACTTATCCGTTGATGCAGTGAAATCAACCTCCATCCTGCCTGGGCTTTCAAAGATCTTATGCCCAGTTCGTATCAGAGGTTAACCATCGACAGACTCGTTGGCAACCCTAGGGCCTGTTTCCACAGGAGACCTTCCCATGTTTGCCATAAGGTGTTCCACAGCTGGGGTTTAGCTTCCAGCCCATAAAGCAACACTGGGATTACATTAGCTTGATAGAATTTTAATACCGGAATGATAGAGAATCTTCCATATCTCCAGAGTATTTTCTTCATCTGGGCCGAGAGGGTTTTTATTTTCAATGCTATATCATGCTCTACTTTGCACCCGGCCGGAAGGGAGTATATTTTGTATCCAAGGTAGACCAACTCTTCCACCCTTGTTATCAATTCTCCCCCCATTGACAATTGCTGGAATGTCACTTTTTTGTTTTTTTGTCTAAACACCAAAACTTTTGATTTGTTTGGGTTTAAGAATAAACCATTTTCACATGCATAATGGTGTAAATCATTGAGCAGTTGTTGCAGTCCTATAGCTGTTCTATCCAGAACTACAACATTGTCTGCATAGGCAAGCCAGTGCAGTTTTACCCCATTCCACACTGGACTTGCTAATGCAGAGGAAGCTAGGTAATCACCCATATCTGCTGTGTATAAGTTAAAGAATAGTGGTGCCCCTAAACACGCCTGCCGGACGCCCCAATTCACTCTTACTGGTTCAGACAGGTGACCCTCCACATCCAAGCGTATTCTAATGGTGTTCTCTTTGTGAAACTCAATAAGCATTCCTAGTACTCCTTCAGAAATTCCCTTTGCCCTCAGCTTCTGCCAAAGCCTTCCCCTATCTACTTGATCAAAGTCCTTGGAGAAATGGACCCATGCTCCAAACAACTGCTCTTCGCCACTTTTATGTGCATTTTCGCTAAGAAGATTTAACACCATACCATTCAGAGCAGTGGACAACGCCCTCCTAAAACCCGTTTGATATCTAGACAAGACCTTTACTTCTCTTTCACAGGTCTCAAGTTCTCCCAAGAGTATCTTCATAAAGATTTTACTATCTATGTCCAGAAGGGCGAAAGGGCGGTAGTTTGCTGCCACCATCCTACCCCCCCTCCCTTGAACATGGGAATTATGGTTGCCGACTCCCACGAGGGCGGAAATTGTTTCCTAGTCAGAATCTCCCTATAGAACCAATACAGCAGCTTTGCCAATAAACCTGGATTGTTTCTCAGAACCTGATAAGTAAGGCCATTCGGGTGTTAGGCAGAAACCTGTGCAGTTCCCTTAGGGACCACTGCAAAAGATTTAAGACTACAGGTGTTTGGCAGTAAACCCACTTGGTAGCAGTCCGTACCACACAGATTCACTTGGTAGCTGTGGCTGAGCAGTCAGACCTCCCTCAAGAAGAGTTAGGCAGTATCTAGAGTATACACAATAGGTACAGGGATACAGTAGCACAAGCAAACACTGACCAGAGCTTTGGTGTAAAAGTATATAATTATTTATTTAAAGACACACTTGTAAATTACACTAGCCGCAAGAGAAAAGTAAATTCAGCACACAGTCACTATTATTTATATACAACCCTCATTACTTAGTAGACAAGTCTTAATGAGAAACACCACTTATTTTCAGACAGAGGTGAGCGCTTAATATAAGATGGCACGCTAATAAGTTATTAAAGAGGGAGGGAAAAAGGCAGAGTTATGGAAGCACACGAATTTCAATACTTTTAAAATAACCACAGTAAGGCAGAATAGGCAGAGTTCTACTGGAGAGCAAGGAAGTCAATTGCAACGCCCACTCTTGGAGAGAGCAAGCAGAAGGGGTCCAGGTTCACACAGTGGGGTTATGCCCAAAGAATCTTGTAGATAGTTTGCACACAAAGAATGAAATTAAAGTCAGGCAAAGTTAGCTAGGTTGTCCCAGGCCAGCCCAGGTTAGAAAGTCGAGGCTTTACTGTCACCCCGAATGATCTGTCGCAAGGGAAGCCAGGCGGGACTCAGTACCTTAATTGTGAAGGAAGCTCCAGCGGGGGCAGTTGTTCCTGGCAGTGGGTGCAAGTCGGTGTTTCGTCCAGACGAAGAGGAGGTCTTGCCGTGGAGGAAAGATGAAGGTCGTTGCACTGCCAGGGAAGAAACCAGCCGCGGAGTTCTTCGGTTAAAAGGTACTACCCTTCTCTTCGCGGTAGTGGTAAACTGTGGTATTCCGGGGTGCTTGGCATGGGCAAGGCGGCCACGAGATGCTCCAGGAAGGTGAAAAGAAGGCAAAACTGGTTATCCCCACCAGTCAAAGGAAGAAGACTCTCTGGACTGGAGATCTCCTCTATCGTCGGGAAAAGTGGTGAGACAGTTCAGGAGGGCTCCACCGGTGGTGTCATCGTTGCAGGTCGGCCCAGATTCTCTCTCCTCGGATTCTTAGGTCCTGTGGCGACTTCTGAAGTTCCAGTCCCCAAAGCCCTGCTTTTATGCAGAAAACCCCCATTCATTCAGCCTAGATGTCAATCAAACATGCTAAGTGGTGAGCCGGCCGGGTCACCACTTGGGCCAATCACACAAGAGTGCGACTTGAGTTGCCAAGGCAACTCAGTCCAGGGTGCCTAAACCCCCTCTCACACCCCCTGTGGTACCCAGACAGAGTGGCACCATTTTTGGAGGCTTCTGTGGAGGGAGAAGCCCGCCAAAAAGTGGAACAAAGGGCTCGGATTGGGTTGGAGTCACAAAAGAGAACACAAACGCCATTTTAGAATCAAGTTCTGGCAAAAAATACCAACTGGTGAATTAATATGAAATAAATAAACCGGCGGTATGTTCGAGGCTATAGGAATTAAATAATTAAAGTTGATAGCCTCGAACAATGGTAAAATCCCATAGAGATATATTCGCGATCGAATATAAAAAGTAGTATCCACTACCACTAGCTAAAACTTGATCAGGGGGGACGGAGACTGTTAGGCAGAAACCTGTGCAGTTCACTTTGGGAACACTGCAAAAGATTTAGGACTACAGGTGTTAGCAGTAAACCCACTTGGTAGCAGTCTGTACCACCCAGATTTACCTGGTAGCTGTGGCTGAGCAGTCAGACTTCCCTCAAGAAGAGTTAGGCAGTATTCAAAGTATACACAATAGGCACTCAGGTACAATAATACAAGCAAACACTGACTAGAGCTTTGGTATCAAAGTATATAATTATTTATTTAAAAACACACTGTTTGAAACACTCCAGTACTCTTATTGTAAAACACTCTAAACACAGTTACTATTATAATATATACAACCCTTATTCCTTATCAGATAAGTCTTAGTTAACACCACTTATTTCCAGACAGAGGTGAGCGCTTAACTATAGATGGCACTCCAATAAGTTCATGAAGAAGGGAGGGAAAAAGACAGAATATGGACAGATACACCACTCTAAGATTTAGGAACACTATTAGCAAGGCAGAAGAGCAAAAGTCACTTGTGAGCCAAAGTCCATAGGCTGGGCCCACTCTTAGAGCGAGTAGAGCACAAATGCGCCCAAGATCACACAGTTACACTAGGCTTAGAAAGTCTTGCAGAGAGTTCGAAAAGAGTTTAGAGAGGCTCAGGAAAGTTTAGCCAGGGTGTCCCAGGCTAACCCAGGTTCGAAAGCCGGGGGCTAAATCTACCCCGTACAGTCGGTGGCAAGGGAAGCCAGGCGGAACACGGTACCTTAAGTGGGAAGGATCCTCCAGCGGTGGCAGTTGTTCCTGGCAGCGGGTGCAAGTCTCGGCGTCGTCCAGGGGAAGAGAAGATCTCGACTTGGAGGAAAGCTGAAGGTCATTGCACTGCCAGGGAAGAAACCAGCCGCAGAGTTTTCCGGTTAAAGGTATTACCCTTTATTTCGCGGTCGTGGTAAAACGTAGTATTCCGGTTGCCGGGGTGCTTGGCACAGGCAAGGCGACCACGAGATGCGTCGGGAAGGTGAAAAGACGGTGAAACTGGTTATCCCCACCAGCCAAAGGAAGAAGACTCTCCGGCTTGAGATCTCCTCTGTCATTGGGAAAAGTGGTGAGACGGCCCAGCAGGGCTCCACCGGTGGTGTCGTCGTGGCAGGTCGGCTCAGCTTCTCCCTCGTCAGATTCTTAGGTCCTGTGACGACTTCTGAAGTTCCAGTCCCCAGAGCCCTGCTTTTATGCAGAAAACCCCCATTCACTCAGCCTAGCTGTCACTCAAACATGCTAAGTGGTGAGCCGGCCGGCTCACCACTTGGGCCAATCAGGACGGAGTGCGACTTGAGTTGCCTAGGCAACTCAGTCCAGGGTGCCTAAATCCCCCTCCACCCTTCCTAAGTACCCCAGACAGAGTGGCACCACTTTGGAGGGCTTCTGTGGAGAAGCCCGCCAAAAAGTGGAACAAAGGGCTCGACTTGGGTTGGAGTCACAGAAGAGAACACAAACGCCATTTTAGAAACAAGTTTTTGCAAAAAATACCAACCGGTGAATTAATATGAAATAAATAAACCGGCGGTATGTTCGAGGCTATCGTAATTAAATAAATAAAGATAGTAGCCTCGAACAATGGGAAAATCCCATAGAGAAATATTCGCGGTTGAATATAAAAAGTAGTATCCACTGCCACCAGCCAAAACTCGATCAGGGGGGACAGAGACGTGCCCCCTCGACTAACAGACCCCGGGCAATCGAATTGCCCCAGCCAGTACGTCCACAATATGATGGTTTGTACTGGTTCTGTTCAGAATTCAAGACTAGTAAAGTCAATGGTGACTTTACATGCCCTGGGAGACAGTAGTCAGTCCCAGGGTATGGAGTCTATACTCGGGGGTCACTATGACACCCGTGTGTTACTGCACTGAGGGTGCTGTGTAACACACATCACAAAAACACATGAAGCCCTATGGAGTAAAAGACCCCATAGCCCATTAAACACATCTAGAGTCAAAGGAACACCCTCAAATCATGTCCAAGAGTGAGGGTAAAAGAGTCTCACTCGTGGCAGGAGAAAAAAATAAACCCCAAAAATCCAGCAAAGCTGCTGGGGGACTCACTAGGTTAGGAAATTCAGCCTAAACAGAGAATTCTCCCTAACAGAGACATGCCCCCTCAAACAACAGACCCCAGGGCAATCGAATTGCCCCGACCAGTACGTCCACAATATGATGGTTTGTACTGGTTTCTGTTCATAATTTGGGACTAGCAAAGCCAATGGTGACTTTACATGCCCTGGGAGACAGTAGTCAGTCCCAGGGTATGGAGTCTATGTTGGGGGGTCGCTACGACACCCCCTGGGTTACGGCACGGAGGGTGCTGTGTAACCCACATCAAAAACACATGAAACCCTATGGAGTAAAAGACCCCATAGCCCATAAAACACATGGAAAGACAAAGGAACACCTCAATACATGTCTAAGAGTGGGAGTAAAAGAGTCTCACTCTTAGCAGGAGAAAAAAAAATAAACCCCAAAAATCCAGCAAAGCTGCTGGGGGACTCACTAGGCTTGGGAAATTAGCCTTTACAGAGAATTCTCCCTAACATCGGACCCGCCGCTTTGGAAGTTGACCCTTTCATAATTAGTTCTTCTATCTAAGATTCATCGAATACTAAACTCCAATCCTCTTAATTATTACACTGGAATACGGTTTTCTCTGGCTTCCCAAATACCAAACTTAGATGGCTTATCCAATCTTTTTCCAAAACGAGATTGCATTGCTGGTTTCCCGTTTTCCCCTCCAGTTGGTGCATAACGGACCAGAACTCTTTAGAGTTTCTTTTACCTAGTAACTCCAGCATAGGTTCCCCATCCTGTTGATATCTTTCTATATTCCTGGACAATGATCGCTGTTTATCATTTTTAGTCTAGAGTTTTTCTTCTGCTTTCAAAGCTTCTCTATTTCCCTTTGTTTTTTTAATCACTCTTAACTTCCTATTCAACTCTTTTTTCCTTTTCATTGCTTCTGCATCGTGTGCATGTCGATGGACTTGTTTAAGGCCACTTCCATTTACCTTTGGCTGGCAGACTGACCACACAAAGTTTATAAATCCTTCTGGGGAACAGTTCTCATATTGTATATGTTCTGACAAAGCCGATAACCTCTCATTAACAGGGTAATTAAGAGAATTTTGCACAAAAGTGGCGCACGCGGCTGGCGCACAGTGTGCGCGTGCGAATGTCTGCGCCAGCCGCGTGCGCTAAAATCGATATCCGCGCACAGCATATTCATGGATTTTACCCTCCAAAACCAGCCGTGGCGCAGCTACCCTGCAGCACCGCCAGTTATGCCCCCAAGAACGCCCTCGCGCAAGGTAAAGCCATCAAAATTCCCAATTCAGCGCAAAGGGCTGCGCTAATCCTGGACCAGTATACAGGGCTGGCAAACAGCAAACGCCGAGCGGGGAACGTGTATTACTGGGGTGCGCGGGAAGCTCCACACGCGATTTCAACAGGGTACGTGTATTTCTGGGGTGCAGGGAATTTTTACACGCGATTTCAGCAGGGTACGCATATTACAGGGGTGCGCGGGAAGTTCCACATGCGATTTCAGCAGGGTACGTGTATTTCTGGGGTGCGGGGAAGTTTTACATTCGATTTCAGCAGGGTATGTGTATTACAGGGGTGTGCGGGAAGTTCCACACGCAATTTCAGCAGGGTACGTGTATTTCTGGGGTGCGGGGAAGTTCTACATGCGATTTCAGCAGGGTACGTGTATTACAGGGGTGCGCGGGAAGTTCCACACGCAATTTCAGCAGGGTACGTGTATTTCTGGGGTGCGGGGAAGTTTTACACACGATTTCAGCAGGGTACGTGTATTACAGGGGTGCGCGGGAAGTTCCACATGCGATTTCAGCAGGGTACGTGTATTTCTGGGGTGCAGGGAAGTTATACACGCGATTTCAGCAGGGCACGTGTATTACAGGCGTGCGCAGGAAGTTCCACACACGATTTCAGCAGGGTACGTGTATTTCTGGGGTGCGGGGAAGTTCTACACGCGATTTCAGCAGGGTACGTGTATTACAGGGGTGCGCGGGAAGTTCCACACACGATTTCAGCAGGGTATGTGTATTTCTGTGGTGCGGGGAAGTTTTACACGTGATTCCAGCAGGGTACGTGTATTACAGGGGTGCGCGTGAAGTTCCACATGCGATTTCAGCAGGGTACATGTATTTCAGGGGTTCGGGGAAGTTTAACACTCGATTTCAGCAGGGTACGTGTATTACAGGGGTGCGTGTGAAGTTCTACATGCGATTTCAGCAGGGTACGCGTATTTCTGGGGTGTGGGGAAGTTTAACGCGATTTCAGCAGGGTACGTGTATTTCTGGGGTGCGGGGAAGTTCCACACGCGATTTCAGCAGGGTATGTGTATTCCTGGGGTGCGATTTCAGCAGGGTACGTGTATTACAGGGGTGCGCGGGAAGTTCCACACGCAATTCCAGCACGGTACGTGTATTTCTGGGGTGCGGGGAAGTTTTACACTCGATTTCAGCAGGGCACGTGTATTACAGGGGTGCGCGGGAAGTTCCACAAGCGATATCAGGAGGGTTTGTGTATTACTAGGGTGCGCAGGAAGTTCCACACGTGATTTCAGCAGGGTACGTGTATTTCTGGGGTGCTGGGAAGTTTTACACGCGATTTCAGCAGGGAACGTGTATTACAGGGGTGTGCGGGAAGTTCCACACGCAATTCTAGCAGGGTACGTATATTTCTGGGATGCGGGGAAGTAATACACACGATTTCATCAGGGTACGTGTATTACAGGGGAGCGCCGGAAGTTCCACAAGCGATTTCAGCAGGGTACGTGTATTACTGGGGTGCGCGGGAAGTTCCACACGCGATTCCAGCAGGATACGTGTATTACTGGGGTGCGGGCAAGTTTCACATGCGATAGGCCCTGTGCGAGTGGGGTATGTGTATTTTGGGGGTGCAGGGGAGTCCTACACGTGAATTGGCAGTGTGGGTCCTCTCAGGTGTTCCCTCTACACCCTCCACGGCCCCTGCAGGCAGACCACACCACAGGGGACTACCCTGCACCCCTGGTCATGTCCCGCAGGCAGCCCATCCACCATGGGCATGCCCCCCCAGCCAAGCCACATGTCACCTTGCACTAGTAATGACCAACGCATTACCCCCTTGCACCCCCACCCCACAGCAGTGCAGGGCACCTGCCAGCAGGCCCCCACTCATGTCCCCTTGCACACCCACCCCCCAGCAGTGCGGGGCACCTGCCAGCAGGCCCCCACTCATGTCCCCTTGCACCCCCACCCCCCAGCACTGAGGGGCACCTGCCAGCAGGCCCCCATTCATGTCCCCTTGCACACCCCAACCCCCAGCACTGAGGGGCACCTGCCAGCAGGCCCCCACTCATGTCCCCTTGCACACCCACCCCCCAGCAGTGCGGGGCACCTGCCAGCAGGCCCACACTCATGTCCCATTGCACCCCCACCCACCAGCACTGAGGGGCACCTGCCAGCAGGCCCCCACTCATGTCCGCTTGCATACCCACCCCACAGCAGTGCGGGGCACCTGCCAGCAGGCCCCCACACATGTCCCCTGCACCCCCACCCCCCTAGCAGTGCAGGGCACCTGCCAGCAGGCTCCCACTCATGTCCCCTTGGACCCCCACCCCCCAGCAGTGCGGGGCACCTGCCAGCAGGCCCCGACACATGTCCCCTAGCCAACATGTCATCACAATCTAGATCCCTGGCCCTTATGGCCAGCCTCCACATGCCAAAGACCCACCCAAGTATTGCATCCACCCACATAGAAATGCAAATTACATGATACAACCCCAATGGCAACTATGTAAATTAACACATGTCCGTCACACACACACAATGGGTGCAAGTGAATGTCAAAACCCATATCATGACATGCATGAAACCAATGAGATGATACCACAAATGGAAGTATAAAAAAATATATATTAAAGACAACATGAACGTAAATCAAATTAAACACACAACAATGGGAATAACAAAAGAAATGGTCCATGTCCGATAAATAATGAAAATCAAGAAAACATAAGCAAAATAAATCCAAAAATAAATGTCGTCCAAAGTCACAGTTCAAAAAATCAAATCCAAGGGAAAATAAAAAGTAAAAACCATTGCTCCATGGTGAAAACAAAAAAAAAAATCCAAAAAGATGAATCCAATGTAAAACTATGTACAATTGAAGAATCCAGGGTCCATGAGCCCAACTTAAGAAATGAAACCTACCAAAAACTACTACCTAATAAAAAAACTATATAGAAAAATGTGGTCCATTGTCCAAGCGGTCCAAAATAAAGAAAAAACTAAAGGAAACCTAAAACTAACTAACTATTTACAAGGGCAGCGGGCAAGTCCAACGGCTCACATGTTGATGTTCCGGGCCAGGGCTTCATCGAACTCCTGCTCGATGTCCCGGAGGCGGTCCTCTTCCATGGCCCCGAGGGTTCGCAGGGACGATGACATCTGGAACTCCAGGTCCCTGCGAATGGCCTCGAGGCACTCAGCCCGCCTCAGGGCCCGTTGCATGGAGTTCTCCGCCCTGACCATCATGAGCCGTGCCTCTTCCGCCCGCTGCCGCTCCGCATCTATCGCATGGCCCAACCGCTGCCACACGGAAGACACTTCCCGTCCAGGGTCCTCCTGCCCTCTGGCCGATGCCTGCCCCTCCGATGTTGATGGCCCCGAGCCATCATTGCTCCCACCTACAGCCTGCTCCTGCTGCTGCTGCTGCTGTCCATGTGCCCTGTCCGATGGTGCCTGCACATCCTCCATCTGCTGGTCTCCAGTTGTAGTGTCCACCCCTGCTGGACCGCCAAATCTCGACTGTGGCAGGGATGGGATCTCCACCAAGCTGGCTGTGTTGGTCAGGCCAGGTCCACAGGGGGCCCTGGTGGAATCTGGGCCGGAAGACGATGTGGAGAACAACCGGCGCACAGCCTCCACAGAGGAGGAGAGGTCCGCCAGAGTGCGCGTCACATGTAGGAACCCATCAACCAGGGCCTCTCCCACCAGTGCCACGTCACAACACTGCTCTTCGTGATGGCGTGCGTTCTCTGCCCAGGAAGAACGCACGTCATCACGAATGACACGCGTGCGTAACGCGACACCCACCAGGACGGATCCCATACGGTCGCGGGACCCCTCGCCCGCAGGTAGTGGAAAGGCAGGTGATATGGCACTCTCGCCCACCTGCGGACGGGCCTGGTACGGGGCCTCCCTGCTGGTGCATGACGTTGCAGTCACAGGGTCAAGGACAGCGACATGCACAGGCCCCTCCGCGGTGACCTGTGCTGCCTCCTGACGCTGGCCCTGGACTGCACCACTTGCACCAGTGGTACTACCCCCACCAGGCCCCATGTGCGGCTCAGTAGCGGGCTCCTCCTCCTCTGTAGAGACCACCAACCTGGATGTCTCCACACCGTCTTCCGCCATTGGAAGCCCCTATGGGGGCTCACCCGGCCCTTCCGCCACAGCCGTTGTGGCAGACGCAGCACCAGCCCCCTCGCTCCCGGATGATGGTAATTCCTGGGAGGGTGGCTGGGCCTTGCGTCGTCGGCCAGTGGAGGCATCCCCGCCGCTTGGCTCCACAGCGCCGTCTCCGCCCTCTTCTTCACTTGACGCTGCGTAGAGGGAGACATAGAACACAAGCATCAGGGTACAGTACAAAATACCCTAGACAGGAAGCAATAACACATGAGTGGCACTGTCAAATGTCACTTTCATCCTGTCATTCCACAACACATGGGTGAATGCACACAACACACATGCAGAAACAGTCCTGGCGCCTGCAATCAACATCAACATCCATGTAGAAGGGCCCCTGTAAACCAAGATGTTGCCTTCAAAGTCACATGCATCCATGGTGTTTCAAAGTCACACACACACACTTCTCAGGCACACACACATGTGCACCATACATGTACATGACATCAGCATCCATTCCTCACCCCCCCTCCATGTCCAGGAACAGAGACAGCCATGCTTTCATGTGTGCATTCCACATAGAGCTCCCCATGTTGCATTAAAACACATGCACCAACCATGTGGTTCACACATAACTGGTCTCACATGCATGACCATGATGTCCCTGCACACACACATCCATACATGGCCTATGTCACACATACAGGCAAGCATCAGACTACCAGCACACTGCAATATGCCCTGTCTCACACAGCAATGCTTGGCCACTTACCGCTCAACTCCAGACGGGTCTGCCTCCGAAGGATCTGGTTGTCGAGCCCTGGGCCTACACGTTCCAGGACCCTCATTTGGATGGTACTCAGGCATGCCCGGCCCCCCTCTGCGAGGCACCGGGCCTTGTGGAGGGTCCTGGACCTGAAGTCCTCCCAGCGCTTCTTGACGTGCTTGATGTCGCAGGTTGCCACCCCCTCCGCGTTGATGGCAACCACTACGTCTTCCCAGATCCTCTCCCGTCCTTCCTTGTTGGCGCGTGATGTTCTGAAGAGGGCATCATAATGCCCCAGGACATGCTCCACCAGGACACCAAATTCGGTGGCAGTGAAGCTGGTGGCCCTCTGCCTCTCTGGCTGGGGGTTGCCAGTGGTGCCAGATGGTGTAGTGCCTGACATGGCAACCCCAGAGGCAGGTGTGGGTGGGCAACTGGGTCCTGGGGCTGGGCTGTGGAGCGATGGAATCCCAGTCGGGAGTCTTCTGTTCCAGCAGGGGAGGACACAGCAACTGGACCCCTGCAGATGGTTGACGTGCAGGCACCAAATAGCAGGGCACGTGGGCAGCAGGCAGACAGGCAGCAGCAGATGGCTGGTGGGAGCGTGCTCAGGGTTCTGGGGGGCAGGAAAATGGCCTTCTGGGCAGGAGCGTGGTCTTCTGTGTGTGTACGCGTGGCCAGCTTGATACGGAGTGATTTGGCACGTGAAAATTTTGCACGTCAGCGTGTAATTCGAGGAAAGGCCCTTAGCGCATAAGTGCGTCAGCACACGTACGCGATATCATTGGACCAAAGGCCCTTAGCACGTAAGCGCGTCAGCACACGTACGTGATATCATTGGACCAAAGGCCCTTAGCGCGTAAGCGCGTCTGTGACGTATTGTGCACGGGCGTTGCCCTTTCACGTGTAAAACTTACCGCGCACCCCTGAAATTCACATACTCCCTCGACCAGGGCCCTTTCGCGGGTGAAACTTCACGTGAGCCCCGTAATACACGTACCCTGCTGAAATCGCGGGTGGAACTTCACGCGAACCCCAGGAATACACGTACCCTGCTGAAATCGCGGGTGAAACTTCACGCGAACCCCAGGAATACACGTACCCCGCTCGCTCGCACAGGGCCAATATTCCTGGGGTACGCGTGAAGTTCCACTCACGATAGGCCATGTGCGAGTGGGGTACGTGTATTACTGGTGTTCGTGGGAAGTTTCACCCGCGATAGGCCCTGTGCGAGTGGTGTACGTGTATTTCTGGGGTTCGCGGGAAGTTTCACACGCGATTTAGCTGTCAGAGCGGGTACATGAATTTCGGGGGTGCACGGGGAGTCCTACAAGTGAATTGGCAGTGTGGGTCCTCCCAGGTGTTCCCTCTACACCCTCCACGGCCCCTGCAGGCAGACCACACCACAGGGGACTACCCCGCACCCTTGGTCATGTCCCGCAGGCAGCCCATCCACCATGGCCATGCACCCCAGACAAGCCACCTGTCCGCTTGCACCACTGATCACCAACTCATGTCCCCCTGCACCCCCACACCCGCAGCAGTGCAGGGCACCTGCCAGCAGGCCCCCACTCATGTCCCCTTGCACCCCCACCCCTCAGCAGTGCAGGGCACCTGCCAGCAGGCCCCCACTCATGTCCCCTTGCACCCCCACCCCCCAGCAGTGCGGGGCACCTGCCAGCAGGCCCCCACTCATGTCCCCTTGCACCCCCACCCCCCAGCAGTGCGGGGCACCTGCCAGCAGGCCCCCACTCATGTCCCCTTGCACCCCCACCCCCCAGCAGTGCAGGGCACCTGCCAGCAGGCCCCCACTCATGTCCCCTTGCACCCCCACCCCTCAGCAGTGCGGGGCACCTGCCAGCAGGCCCCCACTCGTGTCCCACTCATGTCCCCTTGCACCCCCATCCCCCAGCAGTGCGGGGCACCTGCCAGCAGGCCCCCACTCATGTCCCACTCATGTCCCCTTGCACCCCCACCCACCAGCAGTGCGGGGCACCTGCAGGCAGGCCCCCACTCATGTCCCCTTGCACCCCCACCCCCCAGCAGTGCGGGGCACCTGTCAGCAGGCCCCCACTCCTGTCCCCTTGCACACCCACCCCCCAGCAGTGCGGTGCACCTGCCAGCAGGCCCCCACTCATGTCCCCCTGCCCCCAGGTCATGACGATCCTCAATCATGGCCCTTATGGCCAGCCTCCCCAGACCAAAGACCCTACCAAGTATTGCACCCACCCACATAGAAAAGGCAATTACATGATACAACCCCACTGGCAAGTATGTAAATGAACACATGTCCGTCACACACACACAATGGTTGCAAGTGAATGTGAAAACCCATATCATGACATGCATGAAACCAATGAGATAATACCACACATGGAAGTATGAAGAAAAAAATGTATTAAAAGCAACATGAATGGAATTAAAATCAAACAAACAACAATGGGAATAAAAAAAGAAAAGCTGCATGTCCGTAAAATAATGAAAAACAAGAAATCATAATCCAAAAGGAAAGGTGTCCAAAGTCACAGTCCAACAAAGCAAATCCAAGGGAAAAACAAAAGTGAAAACCATTGCTCCATGGGAAAACCAAAAAAAAAAGAAGAATCCAATTGTGAACTATATACAGATGAACAATCCAGGGTCCATGATCCCAACTGAAGAAATTAAACCTATAAAAAATACTACCTAATGAAAAACTATATACAGAAACGTGGTGCATTGTCCAAGCGCAACCAAAAAAAAGAAAAAACCAAAGGAAACCTAAAACTATCTAACTATTTACAAGGGCAGCGGGCAAGTCCAATGGCTCACATGTTGATGTCCCGGACCAGGGCATCATCGAACTCCTGCTCGATGTCCCGGAGGCTGTCCTCTTCCACGGCCCCGAGGGTTCGCATGGACGATGACATCTGGAACTCCAGGTCCCTGCGAATGGCCTCGAGGCACTCGGTCCGCCTCAGGGCCCTACGCATGGAGTTCTCCGCCCTGACCATCGTGAGCCGTGCCTCTTCCGCCCGCTGCCGCTCCGCATCTATCGCATGGCCCAACCGCTGCCACATGGAAGACACTTCCCGTCCAGGGTCCTCCTGCCCTCCGGCCGATGCCTGCCCCTCTGATGATGAAGGCCCCGAGCCATCATGGCTCCCACCTTGTTGCTGCTGCTGCTGTGCCGCTGCCTGTGCCCTGGCTCCTGCTGCCTGCACGTCCTCCTCCAGCTGGGGTGCAGTTGTTGAGGTGGCCACCCCTGCTGGACGTCCGACTCCCGACTGTGGCAGGGATGCGTCCTCCACCAGCATGGCCGCAGGGTCAGAGGCAGCTCCACAGGGCACCCGGGTGACACATGGGTTGGAAGATGGCACGGACGACGACTGGCGCGTAGGGGGTTCAGTTGAGGAGGGGGTCGGAACAAGGTCCAGAAAACGGAGGAATCCGGCCCTGGTGAGCTGTCCCAGCGGGACAACGCGGTCAACGAGCCATGCGAGAAGACGTGCACTCTCCTCATGAAAAGACTGTAGGTCAGCTCGCATGGCACGTTGACGCAACACCACCCCACCCAGGACAGGCTAGCCACATCCTCAGGGAGAGGAAGGCCAGTTGGTGTAAGCCAATCCCCTCCCTGAGAACGGGTCTGGACATAGGTATCCCTGCTGGTGCAAGATGATGCAGTCACAGGATCGGGGACAGGATTACACACAGGCACCTCCGCGGCGGCCTGTGCTGCCTCCTGTCCCTGCCCCTGCACTGCACCACTAGCACCAGTGGAATCCCCACCTCCAGACCCCGTCTCTGTCCCTTGCACGGCCTCCCCCTCTACCAAACCACCCACCAACCTGGATGACTCCGTGCCATCTTCCTCCGTCGGACCCTGTGGGGTCTCAGCTGCCCCTTCGGCTGTGAGGAGTTCAACTCCAACCTCCGCCTCTTTGACCTCCCCTCGGCAGCTGCGACCAGAGATGCGGCACCGGACTCCTCACTCCCCGACGAGATGACAACCTGGGAGGGGAGCCGGGCCTTGCGTCTCCGGCTGGCGGTGCGATCCCTGCCGCTGTGCTCCACAGCACCTTCTCTGCCCTCTTCATTAGTTGACGCTACAGACAGGGAGAGATAGGAGACAGGCATCAGGGCACTGTACAATGGACTCATACACACATGACAGTTGTACATGAGTGGCATTGTCAAACTTCAGACATGGCATCACAATCCCCAACACACATGTCATTGCAACTCGCACACATGAGCTATTCCACAGCCATATTGCAACAGCCAGCACCACCCATACACATACAACAGCATGAGCAGCCAAAGGTGAGCCAGACATCACATGAAACACAGGGAGAGCACTAGACATGCACACACGCCACCACAATTACATGCATGTGTACACCTCCGCCAACTGTCGCAGTGATGAGATTGGCATCCATATCACATCTGGCAATCAGTCTTCTACATATCAGTCTCACATGCATCCATGTTGCATCACTGTTGCACCCGTGTCAAATACACACACATGCACATGTACACGGTGCAGATACATGCAGCTGGAACCAACATCCATGTGTGACACCACAACCATGCCAACTTACCTACACAGTAATCCAAACATGTGTGCTCACACATCTGCATTTGGCCTGCATGCTTACCCACACATACACCATCCATGTGTCTCACACATGAAAGGACTTGCATGTGTCAGCCTCACAGCCCTGTACATACACATCCATACATGGCCCTACAAAACCACATGTACAACCTGCACACTACTGGCACACCACCACACGCACAGCTTCCAATCAGTATGCATGTACACTTACCGCTCGACTCCAGACAGGTCGGCCTCTCAAGGACCTGGACGTGGAGCGCTAGGCATATGCGTTCCAGGGCTCTCATCTGATGTTCCGACATGTGGCCCCGGCGCCCCTTAGCATCCGCTGCCTTCAAGAGGTGCCGGGCCTTGTTGAGGGTCCTGGACCTGAAGTCCTCCCAGCGCTTGACATGTTGGAAGTCGCGGACTGCCACCCCCTCCGCGTTCATGGCAGTCACGATGTCCGTCCAGATCCGAGTCCGTCCTTCCTTGTCGACGGCCGACCTTCCGAAGAGGGCATCATACTGCCCCAGGACTTGCTCCACCAGGACACCAACTTCGGTGGCAGTGAAGCTGGTGGCCCTCTGCCTCTCTGGCTGGGGGTTGCCAGTGGTGCCAGATGGTGTAGTGCCCGACATGGCAACCCCAGAGGCAGGTGTGGGTGGGCAACTGGGTCCTGGGGCTGGGCTGTGGAGCGATGGAATAGCAGTCGGGAGTCTTCCATTCCAGAAGGGGTGGTCACAGCAACAGCACCCCGGGCTGACGTGCAGGCATCAAATGGCAGAGCAACGTGAGCAGCAGGCAATCAGGCAGCAGCAGATGGCATGTGGGAGCGTGCGCGGGGCTCTGGGGGGCAGTAATTCGGCCTTCTGGGCAGGATCGTGGTCTTCCGTGTGCGAACGCGTGGCCAGCTTGATACGGAGTGATTTGGCACGTGAAAATATTGCACGTCAGCGTGTAATTCGAGGAAAGGCCCTTGGCGCATAAGCGCGTCAGCACGCGTACGCGATTTCATTGGACCAAAGGCCCTTAGCACGTAAGCGCGTCTGTGACGTGGGCGTGCGGGCGTTTCCCAGAACCCGGGTGCATGTTACATGTCCAAGAACTGCACGTCCGAGTGTCAGCTCGTGTAATTGGAGGATAGGGCCTTAGCGCGTATACGCGGAAGTGACGTTGGACGTGTGGGCCGGTTCAAAAGGTACGTGTAGGACGTCATTTCCTTGTACGTGCTTTTCGTGGAGAGCGAGTGGGTGAATTCTGTACTTCTTGTCGGTTCACACGCGATTTACTTCACAGCGTTTCTAGTTCGTACTCCCTGTTACCTCTGACAGCTTTTTTCTGATTTTCGGTTGGGCCTGTTTCTTCAAACAGCGTTCACTTCTTCTTTTGTCCTGTCTCCTCAGACAGTGTACAATTCTTCTTTTGGCGGGGGTGTTGCCAACGCGCACACGCGCATATTTTTCACGCTCTTTTTAAAGGCAGACGGTGAGTCGCGCACATATTTACCATCTGTGCTTGCCCCGTGTGTCGCGTACCCCTTCAGAGGTCATTGTAGGCTGCGTAACACGCGTACGTTCATTTTTGTGTTTCTGGGTGCCACAGCATAGTGCGTGTTCATTTTTCCACGCACGTGGTCTACGAGGGGTTGCGTGCACGTTATTTTCTGTTTTTGGGGTGCCTGTGCGTTGCGTGACCCGTCATCTTTCCCCAGGGGTCACATACAGCCTTGCTAGAACACTAGGGCACGAATTCCATCTAGTACCCTACCCCTTTGACCCCCAATTGCCCAGGACAATAGTTGACTGCAACTCCCATATGCACAACAACATCAGTGCCATGGTTGGGAGGCGACCAAGCGGTAAGGGTGGCAAAGGTGGCCGAGCCTCAAGAGGTGGGCGTGGTGGGCGCAGTAGGGGATGTGGCCGGGATTTGCAGGGTACCCCTAGCCCCCCATGTGTGGAGGACCAGTCAGGGACACCCATGCCCTCCCCCCCATGGTTGAGGGAAACGTGGCTGACACCATCTCTGCTCAGCCCTTGTTGGACCGGCCCATTGTGGCACCTGACCTGGCACAGGGTGACTCCCAGGCTGACTTCCAGGTCGTCAAGTCTAGGCCACGTGTGGCGGTGCAAGTTGGTGTCACCAGGCCACATGGATCAGGGGCAGCTATGTCATCTGCTGCCCCGAGTAGGCAGGGTGGGGAGGCTGCAGGGGCAGCTGCAGCTCCATCCACCCCAGCTCTGACTCTCCCAGCCAGGGCAGTGTTGGTCCCAGTCCATCTTGCTAACGTTCCCCCTGACTACGTCACACTTCAGCCAATGCCTGCACCAAGTCCCATGCTCAGTGTGCATTCCCACACTCCAACTACCCAGTCCAACGGTGCTCCTGTCCTTAGTGGCCAGAGCGGCGTATGCCACTCAGGATCCCCACCACCTTCCAAAAGAAAGAGGAAGAGTGCTCGTCCAGTACAGGCTGATACCCCAGACACGGCTACACAGTCCGGCATGCCAAGGAAGCCTAGCTTCAATGATGCCGAACGTGATGCACTTGTGCAGTATGTGTCCGCACACGACAGCGAAATGTTGATCACTTCAGGGTGCAAGACCACACCTGCTCGACGTCAGGCACACTGGCAGACCGTCACGGACATCATAAGTTCCCTTGGATTTGTGAGGCGCACAGCTGGTGAGTGCTGCAAGCGCTGGAATTACCTTAAGCGCAGGGCAAAGAAAAAGCTGGCCTCAAGTCATGCCGCTACTCTGGTGACTCGAGGTGGGTCTCCACAAGAGGACATTGAACTCACTGTACATGAGTCTGTTGCTGGGACCTACGTCACAGAGGAACAGTTCCAAGGTGTGGGAGAACTGCCAGATTACGAGGCGTTGTCCGGTGAGTGCACATGCATGTGTGTGTGATCCATGTGTATGTTGTGTGTGTGAGGGGTTCTGATTGAGTGCCAGGTGAGGGTGTGTGTGCCTGAGTGGTTTGGGTCACCCATGTGCTTCATCCAAAACATTCTGCACCCCTGTATTTGGGTATTACAGTATCCCTTCTGCCCACAGTAGACATTTTGTGCAACATCACGCCAGTTGCCCTTGAAGTGGCATCTTGCAACAACATTGTTCCGTATTTTTCAGTGTTCATTCAGGCTGATTGTTTCAATTCCCACACTTTCACTACGCATTTCTCAGCCCTGTTGTCAAACAATATGTGACATGCCTATGGTACATGCCATCTGTGTGATGGCATGTGTCATGTATGTGGATTGGACATGCCACTCACAGGCCAATGTGTGATGGCACTGCTAGCCAGCATGCAGCTAATGTGTTGCTCTTCCATCTTGGTGTTATCAGTGTCTGACATTTTCCTCCCCTTCAAACTCAGTGACAGTGCATGCATGGGAGGGTTATGTGGGACATGTGTCAATCAAGTACTGGTTCTGTAGCTTGTCAGGCCTAATTGTGTGCCATGGTGCTAATGCCCATTTCCATTTTTTGTCTTTCATGTTTTTGCAGGGGATGACACACTTGATGCTGTTGAGGGTGAGGAGATGGTGCAGACCCAGGAGGCATCTCAGGCACGACCGGGCACCAGTGGGGGACAGGGTGTGGTGGTGGGTGAGAACCCACTCTTGCTGCAGACCGTTCTCTCCAGGGGTGTCTCTGGGTGCACCTCCCCAGACCTCTATTGAGGTGTTGATTCGGATGATGAGACCTATGTGGCTTCGCAGGTAGGTGTTTCTGGAAGGGATTCTGTTCTGTACGACCCACCTGCACCAGGGGTTCCGCCCACTATGGGGATGTCAGTGTTGGTAGGTCCGCCTTTGGTGGTTACGGATGCAGGGCCACACTCCGCAACATCTGATCCTGTTCCTGGGCCAGCAGATCAGAAGGGGGAATGCAGTCCTGCAGCCTCAGGCAGTGCCGACACAGCAAGGCACTGTTCGCCTTGCCCCAGACAGGTGTGGTGCCCTCCGACGCGGTGGCCGTACGCCACCAGGCAATACCGCATGGAAGCAATCCATATACGGTATGGCAAACCAACAGGCAGCATCATCTGAGAGGGTGGCCACTTCCATTGTCCCCCCAGAGAGGCAGATGGAGCAACTACAGCAGGCAACAGACTCCATTTGCCAATCACTCAGGGAGGACATGTTGGCGTCCAACAGGGGCAGACGGGCGGCCATGGACACTCTGCGGGAAGCCATTTCTTTAGAGTCCCAGGGCCAGAGGGAAGCCCTGAGGTTAGAAGTCCATCACCTCAGGCAGACTCTTGTGGACCTTGAGGCTTCCACTGTCACGAGGACAGAACAGCTGCTGGAGCGGGTCACACGTACGCTCTCAGCAGAGATGCAGGCAACTCGGGAGGAGGTCCGGGCATCACGTCAGGTGGTGCATGGGGATCTCTGCACCATATTCCTCCAGAACGAGACCTTCCACACCCGCATGCTTGCTGCCATGTAGGACCAGACTAGGGCTTTGCGTGGGCTGCCTCCCATAGCACCACCACCTCCTGTGGCGGCAGCAGCACAGAGTGATGAGAGCGACCACAGCGATTCAGAATCTCTCACGATAGCGTAGCCGTGCAGGCCATGAGCCCATGGAGGTGTTTTTTTTCCCGCAACATCCACACAGGTGGCTGTTGGTGTGCACCCTGTACTCGGACTTCCCGGGAGGCCTCCCCCACCGCCCCTGGCCCCCACATGGCCATTTTTGATTTTTTGTTACAGTGTGTTGCCTTGTGTGGCTCCCGTGGGCATCCACTGTATTCCGGCTGGGCACATGCAGGCTTGTCCTGAGTTTGGGTTAGATGCTTGGGTTTGTGAGACACACACCCCTCCTGCTTCCCATTTCCATGGGCTTGCAAAGGGTGTGCCCAAGTGACAGTGACTTACACAGTGACGTTGGACTCCCATGACATGTGTGGGCAGTCTGTAGTCAATACTGTGTATACATTCCTAGTGCATATTGTTGTTGTATTGTACACTGCATGGTGTATTGATGTGTGCTTGTGCATCCATGTCTCCCTCCTAATTTGCAGGTTCATTCCTCATGTCTTCACAAGGCCGTCTACTTTGGAGATGGAGTTCATGTTGTAAGCAGTGCACTTCCAGATTTGCGTGGCACCAACACTGTACAGTTGGAAGTGGTCGATGTGCTAGCGTCACCAGGTTGTAGGACTACGTATCCTTTAACTTAGTACTGTCATGTGAATGCTATGTTTGGGGTTGGGTAGCTGCATCGTAGTGTGGTGAGTATTTGGTCATGTGTGTTGTCAGTTCTACATTAATGGGAGCATATTGTGTGTGGCCCGTTTCCATTTGGGACACTGTACTTTGTGACACTTGTGTCATGTTTTGGTGATTCCTTTGTTTGCTCTCACATAGCAAGACATGCCATGGTGTGTTGGGTGGCGGTGCTGGGGAGGGGTTGGGTGACATGGCACTGTTGTCATGTTGTATATTGCAAGGGGGTAATGATTTTAGCAGCATAGAAGTGTGTCTTTTGATGACACAGCATTGGTGGTGTTTGTGTAGGTAGGGATGCACACAATGGAACACTTCCAGGTGAACAATCTCAGGCTGGTATGGTTGTGACAGTTGACTGTCACTTGACTCATCATCATTGATAGTCAGCTGGTATGTGCCAGGGATGTGTGCACTCCACAGGGGTGTGATTTTAGGTGAAGTAATTATCCACCAGCTGCGTACGGGCTGCCTCACCCGATGCCCTTTCCCCTCCCATGCGCAGCGGGCGTGCATGTGGTTGAGGATGTGGGGGCACCACCATGTCCACGGCCAGGCCCCGGCGTGTTGCAACATTGTGCAGGACACATGCTACCACTATGATCCTGCACACTAATGGGGGAGCGTATAACAGCTGCCCGCCAGAACGGTCAAGGGAGCGAAAGCGTGACTTGAGCACTCCGAATGTGCGCTCCACTATACCCCGGGTTGCAATGTGGGCTGTGTTGTATCTTACCTGGGGTGGCGTGGTGGGGTTCCGAATTGGCATCATCATGTGGGTGCTCAGAGGGTAGGCACTGTGGTGATGGGTATCATTAGTGGGGTTGTGACATTACTCAGTATCTGACATGCATGCATGTGCAGTGGCATTTATACTGACCAAGCAGCCATGTATCGCCATGCCGCCCAGCTTCTAGGTCTCGGTTTAGGGTTGACATTCTGTAAATGAAACTGTCGTGGGTGGACCCTGGATAGTTGGCATATACTGAGGTGATGATTCCCTTGGCATCACATACTACCTGGACGTTGATGGAATGCCAGTGCTTGCGTTTTCTATAGATGTGCTCAGATGCCCTGGGGGGACGTAGAGCCACATGGGTGCAATCAATGGCACCTAGCACTTTGGGGAATTGTGCCACCCCGTAGAAATCCTGGGCGGCAGCCTGCCTTTCTGCAGGTGTTCTGGGCAGGTATATGTGCCTGCGGACTGATGGGCGTGTAGTGATGATGGCCAAGACCTGGTGTAGGCAGCGTGACTGCATGGCCTGTGACACCCCCCCACTATGGCACTTGTCCGCTGAAATGATCCAGTGGCCAAGAAATGCAGTACATTAAGGACCTTCTCCAGGGGGCTGAGTGCTTGGGAGCACAGGGTGGGTGATATGAGGTCATCCTCCCACTCACTGACCAGGTCGAGTATTATGTGAGGTGGAAACCTGTACCTCCCATACACGTGGTCATCAGGCATCCCAAAAAGGCTGGTTCTGGGTGTAAAAATTCTGGCCCTGACTATCCTCCTCCTCCTCCTCCTCCTCCTGCGGTATCCCACGGCCACTGCTGCTAGGAACGGTATATTCATCCTGGCGTCTGAGCTTGTTTGTTGTTTGCGCGTACTTTTATGATGCACGGGTCGACGTACGCTTGCTTCCTGCTGGCGTACGTTTTTCCGGATTGGCCCGTCTTTTTGGGCGCAGGCCTTAGCCACGTTCGATTCCATGAATACGTGTTGTAGGCGAGCGTGTGAAACTTCCCGCGCACCCCAGTAATACACGTACCCCGCTCACCCAGGCCCGATCGCGTGTGAAACTTCACACGAACCCCTGAAATGCATGTACCCAGGCCAATCGCATGTGACACTTCCCGTGCACCCCAGTAATACACGTACTCCGCTCGGCCAGGCCCAATCGTGTGTGGAACTTCACGCAAACCCCTGAAATACACGTACCCAGGCCAATCGCGTGTGACACTTCCCGCGCACCCCAGTAATACACGTATCCCGCTCACCCAGGCCCGATCGCGTGTGAAACTTCCCGTGCACCCCTGGAATACACGTATCCCGCTCACCCAGGCCCGATCGCGTGTAGAACTTCACGCGCACCCCTGAAATACACGTACCCCGCTCCCCCAGGCCCGATTGTGTGTAAAACTTCCCGCGCACACCCGGAATACACGCACACGCTATTTTTCACACAGCGGGTGTCGCTGTTTGTCGCGTACCCCTTTGCACGTCTTTTGTCCTAGGGGGCCACAGTATAGGACATTCATCAGAGCTGTATATTCGTGCTTTTTGTTAGCGCACATTTTGGCGCACATTTTTTTCCAGCGCAGGGACGCTACCGTCTGCCTTTGTGTGGCGGACGGGTTTGGGTCTGTGCGCGTCTTTGCCGTGCGCTGGTTTGCCCTATTCGATACCATGAATACGTGTTGTAGGCGAGCGTGTGGGCGTTCCGCGCACTTGCCTCCTGTACTTCCCCCGTGATGCCCACATTTTCACGAGTTGTTCCCCATTCCGAGTGTTTCGCCCCGTGTTCCGCCTACCTTTGTTATGTGCGCCGCGCTATGTGCGCTTTCGCTGTGGCCTTAGCGCACGCCGTTAGATGACCTGTGCGCCGGCGTTCGCCGCGCACTTTTTCAGCGCACATCCCTGATTTTACTCGTGCACGGACTTCCATGAATAGATGTGCGTTGATTCCCCTGCGATATTCGCACTTGCACTGCGATTTTCGCTCTTTCACTGCGAATCGCACGTTTACGCACGCTTGCGCCGACATTTTCAGCGCACATTAATTCCATGAATCGGCCTGTAAGTCTTCCCCCAAGCTTTGTATTTATGGAGTCACACTCTGCCCTTATTGCATTCGATTGATTGATCGTCTCTCTTTTGAATCCAGTAGTATGTCAGGGAAGGAGAGCTCTAAACTGAGGTGATCACTGCCTCCCCCTTATCGAATATTAAGGGTGGCTTTTTGTTCAAACAATGAACTTGACAGAAACGGGTAATCTAGAGTTGAAACCGATGTACCTTAAATTCTAGTTGGGTTTGCTGGCATGTCCGCTGGGAGATTACCGTTTGACATTTTTAAACCCCAATCATTCAAGAACTTCACCCACTGGTGACCATTTCCTGTGATTCTGCGCCCAGTCTGGTTTGTTTGGTCTTTTGAGAGTGGGACACATTGGGATTTCAGGTCCCTTCCCAATATTATGTCTGCCCCTTCATATAGTATTTTCATTTTTCCCAGATGCTGGGCTACCATATACCAAAAAAACGGAAGCTCTGAACACACGGGGTTCCAATATATATTACAAAACAACATTACCAAGTCAATTTTATTTTCTCGCCGTTACTTTACATATTTGTAAACCCTGAATATTGGACTCTATTGGGGGGATGTCTTTAAGTTTGGAGCATTTAAAAGCCATGGCCATGCCTCCACTGGGTCTGCCCCTGGCTTTCGGAACAGCCAATTGTGCCTCTACATGGAACCCCTCCACCACAATCCGATTTATCAACCACATCTCTTGCAACATTATGGCATCTCGTTCCCCAAACAAATAGCTTTTCATGGACTTGGCAGTGAAGTTATTGGGTCTCCTTGTATTCGAACAAAACACATTCAAACCCCCACTTTTAAAGAGGTTTTTGACCTAATCCGAGTTTCTGCAAAACCTCAGTTAGGATATTCGGAAGCAATGACAATGTGTTTTCAGTATTGGTGTCTCTTGGTACTTCTTCCACTCTAGATGGAGTGGGAAGATTTGTGGAGTTGATCGTTCCACTTTCCTGTATAGCTGGCTTGTTCAGTCCCCTAGTAGCAGAGGATGTCTGGTTCTCCGGCTGGGAATTTGTAACCATTAAGTCAAGATTCTTTAGGTCAACTGTTCTTTTAATGGCTTCATGCACATCTCTTGTTGAGCATCCTACTTCAGCAACAAACGGGTATTCTAAATCCGTGAATCTCATAGACTCAATGTCTTGGCTGTTGAGTAGGAAAAGACTCAGTACCTTCTTCAATAGTGACAGGATCACTCCTCTATTTAATGATTTTATCTTATGTTTGTTTCCCGTGAGGGACAACCAACTAATTGGCATAGCAAATGGCGATACAACTTTGGCCTCCCTTTCTGTTTGTTTTCTTAGGACCTCTACGGGATCCTCAGTAAATGTCCTCAGGTTTGACGGTTCTACAATATTTTTGGATTTTCCTGTCCCATTACAGATCACCCCGATCATTGTGTTTACCTTCACCTATTTTTGTTTCTTCTATCATGTCTGACATTCTATGTTTGCCCAGGGCCATTTTCAAAAATATCGTGGCGATCTTCTGTTTGGTTTTTGGACTTCCAATAGAACCGTCCTTAGCTGTATTCTTAGTCACCCCCGCCTTTAATTTCAACCTCAAAAATATTGGTGCTAAGGGAATACCCTCTTTTGCCTTTGATGTTTTGGCACTAAGGCATCCCCTAACACTTTCCATTTGTGATCCTGTCGATGCCATTGAGAGGCTGCTTGCCTCAATGGAAGTACCAATCTTTCCTTCCCCCACTGGGCATTTTTTACCAATTGTGCCTTGCTCATTTGACTTCTTATTTGAGTTACCACTCCCCACGTTATTCTCTGTGGTAACTAGCTCGATCACCTGTTCTTCCCCCGTTGCCAGTGATGAGGCATTAACCATTTTCTTCAAAAATGAGTTTGTCTCAGTTCTTGTTTTTCACCCTCTTCTGGTTCTTGGCTTTCTTTTCCCTCTTCTTTTGAACTAAATGTCCTTTTAATCTTCTTTATCTCCTCGCTTCTCTCTTTCTCTTTTCCCCTCGATGTGGGCTGAATACAAATGTCTTCCTCTCTACTAGCTGTAGTCTTTTCTTGATTTGTTGGACTATCCATTGCAGTTGTTACCAATGACTCTTCCTCCTGGATACCTTCCCCCACATTCGCCAGTCTTCAAAATTCTTCTAAGACTGACTCAGACAGTGGGGTATCGTCCATTTGAGAATTAACATCCTCTACAGACCCCCTTCCATTTTGGTCCAATTTTTTTTGATTTAAGATTTGAAGTTGCGCCAATATGTCCTGCTTGAGGGAAAGGTCCAGATCCTCCTGTTTTTTCCGTGCTGCCAGTGTTGCTGAATAGCCGACAAATCAAGACCTTGTTTAAAGGATTCCACTTTCAATTCCTGCAGCTTCTGTATTTATTGCATTACTGCAGCCCACTACTGCCCCATCCAATGTGGCCATCTCATGTGTCATTTGTAGCAGGGTTCCTGTTTGCGACTGTACCTCTCCCCTCAGGAGTTCAAAGACTGATACTCGTGAATTTAGGACATAGTTCAAGGCAGAGAGGGTATTTTACATTTACTTGGCCCTGGCCTCCCAGGGAATGTAGATGTATCGGTTGTAGATTACTTGACTCCAAGACCACTTGCTGATCTTCTGGCCTCCCTTCCTCCCCTACTTCAACAGTCTCACACTCCATGTCCTTGCCAGATAGATTCAGTTCTTCTATCATTTCTGTACTTTCATCCAAATACAGAAATGCTTGTAGTGACCCACTATCTCTTCTTAATCTCTTAGAGGGATGTGATACATTGCATTTTGTCCAAGTCTTGTCCTCCTCATTTGCACTTTTATTCTCCTCTTCCCAAAGTGGTCATCAATTTTTTTTTCTGTATTTTTGTCGTAGTTACTGTAAACTCGAGACCCTTTTTCCAGGTCTCTGCAGCTGAGTGTCCCTCTTCCTGTGTATCCCCACACCTATTTGGTGTTTGAGAGGACGGCTCAGCATGAACTTGCACTTGAATATTTATTATTCCTGGTCGAGGGAGCGCCTCTAACCCCTCTTGTGCAGTAGAACCCTCCACGCTGCTAGCGGAAGGAACTCCTCCACTTATTGGTTCGTCCCATTCTGGTGCTCTCTGAATAGGGTTACACCGTAGTTTCATTCCTTCCCACTTTCTTTAACTTGCTTTCCACAAACCGGCACTAATCAGATTCTTCCTTTCCTGATTTCAATGTTCAATATTTGAAGACTGTTTTAGTCAGAAGTCTCTGATTTTTAGAGTTCCAACACTCCGGCTCTTTGTGCACAAGATTTTGCAGAAAAATAAACACTGCCCGCCCTTTCCTGAGCGTGTCAAAAGCAGTTCCTTGAAACGAAACAAGTAGAAATGTTGCAAGATTTATAGCTATTTGTGACACAGAGCTCCCACAGTGAAGTTCTCCTGTTCCTTTACCAAACGGGATCAAAGGAAAAAAAAGTTTTAAATGGTTTCCCACAGTCTCCCGATATGGTATCTTTCAGTGATCCGGTATACTGATTTTGCTCTTCCTTGCTCGCCGTATATGCCCAGCCTCACCAAAGGGAACGAGCGTGCAGGCTGGAAAATATTCCCCTTCAGTAAGCAAGCGCTGTAGTTTGCTTGGAGTTTTCCTTCCTTTTGACAAGTACCTTTTTCCGATAGTCCATAAAATTCAGTCACGTTGTAAATCCACTGTAAATATCAGTAATTAAAGCTGTTGTAGTACAAATTTAGGTAAGAATCCACAAACAGCTCACCTTGGCAATCGATGACTCCAACTGGGAGAACCAAAGCAGATGGGAAGATTTCCCCGTGACAGCCCTGGCCACCCAGCCCAGGGTAAAGTGACCCAGGTGAGAGGGCAGGACTCCCAGGGAAACCCTCGATGGGAAGAAAACCCTGGTCGAAATCCCGCTCGTGGAGATCAGGCTGATGGTAGAAAGTTGGATATCTCTGACAGGAACCCCCGGGAATCACATTAGACACCTTGTCTGCAGTTATGAGAAGGGAAGAAATAGGGAGCAGGTTAGAGGAGAGCCCAAGGACAGAAAAGGAAAGAGAGATCAATGGAAATCCCCTTACCCGAAAAGGACTGAGGGAAGAGGACGAGAGTTCGAAACTGGAACCTGGCTGAGTAGGAAAGCTTCGGGAGAATCTGGAAGGATAACAGGAGATGAGAACCAGGTAGAAATACACAAGGGAACCCTAGAGGATGGGAACTTACTCAGATGGGAGACTGGCCAGAACGGGAAATGAATGAGATTGATCCGCGAAGCTGGCTGAGAACGAAGCTAGCGAAAGCTGAGGGAAGGATCTGAAGAGGGAAAGTAAACACAGGGTAAGTCGGAACCGCAAGCACAGAGGGAAATGCAAGCATGGAGAGAGAGAAGGATTCAGAAGCGAACTCACGGAGCGTCAAAGGCAGAAGCGACACGAAGCAGTGGCCGCTTCGTTTCCGGATAAAGGATCACGTGATCGATCGGCCGCACGTCAGAGGAGCGTGCAACAACTAGACCGCTACCAGCCGGTCGGGGAGAATCACAAGCTGCCAACTTGGAGGTGTTAGGAATCAAAGCGCGGCACAAGCGGGTCCGTGCCCATAGAGACCACTTGCAGCAATGTGTAACACACGTTCCTTTTCAGCCCCTGTAATGTGCCTTGCCTTATAAGACCCCCTGCATTTACAGTATTTCACAAAATAGATCGAACGTGATGGGGCAGCGCCAACCTCCGCGGTTTCCTTTCACTTTCGTTTTTTCCCTTGTATTGATTGCCACAAACTATGCTTTGCAAGTCACTTACCCTAAAATATTCCGTTCCGTTCTTTGAGAGCTCGCTGGAACTGCTGGAGGAAATTCAATAGCCTGCTGCACACGTCTTCACCGGCCCCCAGCGGACCACAGCAGACCTTAGTAGCACTTCCGCTCCACGCTGGAAAAGTACTTTTAACCTTGCAGCAAAGCAGTCTCTGACAAAACTCCTCCTTCCACCAACGGCAACTGAAAAAATACTGCGCCAATCAAGCAGGGTAAACCACAGTAGACCACTTAGGACCATTCCACTCCGCGCCTGGCCAATAACACCAGTCTGATAGCCCACAGCTCCAAAAGGTTTATGTGGAGTTTCTCTCTGCTGGCGACCATAACCAGCTCACCATCAGCTCGTTCAGGTGAGCACCCAAGGCCTTCAGAGAAGCATGTGAGCGGAGGATAGCACAGGGGCAACGCGCTGATCTTAGAAGCAAGACCAGGCAGAGCAACAGAAGTTTGAATCCCAGATCCGGGCTTAGAAACCAAACTCAGGTATGGTATTAAGCGTGTTATAAAAAAACAATTAAATAAACAAACAAAATCCATAACCACGGTTGCCTCCAGTCATTGTAGCCAAAAAGGTTTTTCCACTCAAGTTCTCTCTGCTGGGTCCATCAAAGGAGATCCTGTGAGACCTTTATTGGGACTTGTAGGACGTCTGTCATGCTGCCCAAGAACTGTGACCACTGAGATGTGAGGGCCCACTGAAGAGACGTAATTCTCAGTCTGACCTGTGGCATCAGGTAGATGCAGGCTGGAATGAGGCCTAACAACTGTATACCGTCCAATGCTGGCAATGTGTAGGCATTCTAGAATTTGGCGATAATCTGTAGGATGTGCAAAGCTTGGTCCTCGGGTGGGAAAGCCTTTCCCAAGAAAGAGTCCAGGATCGCTATGATACATTTGAGCATTTGAAACAGTGTCGTTTTAGACTTCTTGGACGTAAATGAGAAGCCCAGCTTGTAGGACGTGGCAGTTGTGTGGCTTAGATGCACCTGGACCTAAACCAAGGAGCAGGCTCAGATTAGCAAATTGTCCAGGTAAGGGAAGATGTGAATTCTCCCCACACCCCCTGGATAACAATTTGGTGAAGACCCTTGGGGTAAACCCGAACAGCAAGACCCAAAGCTGATAGTGGGAAACTGCTGATCACGAATCCACGGGTACTGTCTGTGCATGGGGTAAATAGGAACATGAAAATACGTGTCCTAGAGGTCGAGTGACACCAACAAATTCTGGAGCTCTAGAACCTGAAAGAGCTGTGAAGCAATTTACCATCTTGAATTTGGCTTTCCTGAGTAACTAGTTCACACGCCTCAGGTCCAAGATGGGTCACAGCAGTCTGCCTTTCTTAGCACCCCTGGCTCCTGTCCCCTTGAGGCCCCAACTCTATTGCATGGTTCTCCGGCAAGTAATCATCTGTTGGAGTAGCAGATCTGGATCCTGGAGAAAGAGAAAGGTGAAGAAAGACAGTGTGCGAGAGAAACAGAAGCCAGTACTCTTGGGAGACCACCTGCCTTACCCATCCGTAGTAATGCTGCATCACTCTGCATTGATGCACCAGCATTCTACCATGGTGGAATGTGTGGATACCTCAGAGTGGTTATGTTGCTGGTGCTGTACCTGATGGAACAGAGAAGGATGTAGTTTGTGCAGCTTTATCGCCTATACCTTTTGTAGCACTAGCAAACCTCTGTTGACCTTGTCTTCCCAGTACTTTCCCTCTTCCTCTTTGACCAAACGTGCCATATTAACGAAATGGCCTAGTTGTCCAACTCTGAGGTGCCAGTTGGATTGCTTGTTGTCCTACTACAGCTCCTAAAGAATTTGCTGCTGCCTCAGAGGCTTGTAATTTCTAGAGGCTATTATCAGTTGTTTGCCCAAAGATGCAGCAATGTTGCCTGGAATTCGGTGTGAAGCCAGATTTTCTGAGCCAGGAGAATCTTCTCATCACTGAACTAATGCCCATCACTCTATTAACACAGTCAGAAGCATTCAGACAGACTGGAGAGGTTCGCACATTGCTTGCTTATCATCCCCAACAATGTTAAGGAAACCATCGCTCATTTCCCCTTCCAGGATGTGCTCTACTGCTTCTTCGAACACTGCCCATAATTAGGGTATACTTTGCTAGAGTACAAAATGCAAGAATTGCCTTTAAGGTTATTCTGCCTAAAGCAAACATCTTTTTAGAGAGAGAGCGTCCATCCTTTTATCATCATTGTCTGGGGGCAAGGAAGGATAATCACTAGATTATACACCTGAGGTAGCAGCGTGCACCACCAGATTTTCTGGGCTAGGATGCATTGATAAGAAGTCAAGGTCTGAAGATGGCGGTTTTCACATTTGAAAAGGTTGCCCCGTGGTGCTGGTGCAGAGCAGGGTTTATGCCACAGCTCTTATAGAGGGTCCTTTAGGGCTGCATGTGGTGGCAGGACTTTTGTCCAAAGTGTCTATGAGGTTGTGTGCAGTAGCATTCTTCATGGGGGGGACCTCTTGCCAGAGCTTGTGAAACCTTGCCCATAACTGCCCTATAAGTGCCATTAGCATAGGCATGGTCCCCTTGACATGAAAATGTCACCTCAGGGGAAGCCTCAATCATACTTGCATACTGAAGGTCAGTCACTAACCCCTCAATCCTGTCTTCCTCCGAGAAGACCTCTTCTGGGGAAGCAGAAAACTAATTTGGTCCCCATCGTCGTCGATGATAACTTGAAAAGAAGACAAACTCTTTTCTAAGCTTCGGGGCATAACTCAACGTCAAGGGTGCATGATGCCAAAGGATCCTTAGGAAGAGGTGCAGGTGTGATGTTGAAGAATGTCGGAGGAGCTGTGGTCGTTGATGTCTACTCAATCCTTTTTGACGACGACTTGATGTCTAGACTTTTTATCTTGTGTAATGAGTTTCTCCCAGAATCACTGCCGGCCTTGTCAGACATGGTGGGATCCCTCATCTTTTTCTTTTTTTAGCTCTGAAGTGAAGGCCAGGGGAGCCGATTGACTAAAAACTTCCATAAGTCTTTTAAGGAATTGCTTCCATTTCTCCTCCGAAATGGTCTTACAGGGGAATCGTACCGGTCTATCAGGCGAGGTGTTTGTTGAGTAGTGCCAGCGCTGCTGCTTCTTTCTCAAAGATGAGGAGGAGTTGTGAGTATCGCTCTGGGGTTGGGATCTCTTTCTGTGCTTTTAAGGCCTTTTCTTGCCTCTCTCCGGTGACCGATCAATAGACGAGGATAGTTTTTCTTGGATGATCTTTTCTTGGAGTGAGTAGTGCTGGCGGATTTGGACAAAGATTGTCTGAGAACCAACTTCGATTGTCTCTTCTTCAAAGCTTTCAGTGTCATCAACTGGCAAAAGTCACAATAGGTTACCTTGTAGGAACGGAGGTCAAGGGCACGGTGTCAGCTATTTGTACCAGCATCAACATCACGTCTGATGCCGAAGCAGCTTGATGCCGAACGGCATCCCTAGTTGTGAAGAGTTTCTGAAATCTGCAGCCGCAGAAGAATATATCTAAGAGGAGGAATCGTGGGAGGACACAACTCATGATGGTACAACTACTACAGCCATCTTTAGCCACCATTTGAAGACAGGTTTAAGGGTTTAAGGTTTTTCCACACACATTAACAAATACCTCACTTGTCAATCTCCCATTAGACACTGCCCCACCACAACTGTCCATTCACCACGTTCTATCCTTCTTCAGAAGATTCTCTTCTCAACTTTCCTCAAGAAATGTCACTATAGTTTCTAGTCTCCTCTGTCATAAATTCCTTGTGTAGGCCATGATGTAAACTAGCCTTACTGGCTTGTGATAGTCTAACATAGATGACTGTAGAAGAATAGGAGACCGAATCACTAAGGTACAGCTGAAATTATGATCACACTTCCGTTGTAACACAAAGAGGTGATGCCTGGAAGCTTTAGAATTAATCTTAAACCTCTGGCAATTGCTCTTGGCAAACCTCCAGACCATCATTCTTCACCTGCCAAGCCATTACAGAAAGGGGAAAGACCATATACAAATCAAGCTTGGTCCCACTCCAAAAGCGGCAGGCCAACCCGAACTGCTAGGTCACATCCCTTCTGCACGTGACCACAAGCAACCCCAGACATGTTTCAGCCTCATCAGAAAAGGTGTAGCTTGGGCCTCTTCCCTTCTGTAATAGATTGGCAGGCTGAAGAAAGATGGTCTGGAGGGTTGCCTCGAGCAATGCCAGAGGTCAAGATTAATTCCAAACCTTACAGCCATCACCTCATTTGTTTTGCATACTTTAGCTGTGGCATGAGTTATGCTGCACAGCTGTACATTTGAGTACAATCTGAACAGGGCCTGAAAAAAGGAAATGCCCACCCCAAAGAGCCCCCTCCAACAATTGCACCAGATTAAGGTTGAATAACCAATACCTGATAAAATAGCTTATAATAGAAGTAATTAGCATAATCCAGTTGTGTCATGATTAAATTTTGTGTTGTTCTAGTCCACCGATCAGTACAGTGAAGCAGACTGTGGCGAGATGTCTTCCACACAGCCTAAATGGATATCTACAATCTGTTGCCAGAACAGAGCTAAACTGCAAAGAAGGAATGCCCTTAGAGAAGGTGGAAGGAGGACTCACAAATGTGAGCCTTGCCCAACATGTCATACTCTGAAGCCACTGAAAATCCCTGGATTGTCCTGCAGCTGGAGGACAGACACTGAGGATTTCAGTAGTGGTAGCAAGATAGAACTAGAGAAAGAGGGGGAAGGAAGAAAGCAGCAAGTGCGGGCACATGTTACCAATCGGCTAAGACCACCAAGGGCGAGCATATATCCAGGGGAAGAGTTTTGGACCAAATATCACCCCATTATTGTGAAAGAGGGCCCAAGAGAGCCAAGAAAAATGGGGAGGCCAACCCGGTTAAGCTGTGAAATCCACACACAACAGGAAAACGCTGTGCTCCATTCTGCAACCTGTAGTCAACATTCTCAAAAGCATACCAACTAACGGTGACAGTTGTGAGAGACCCATTGCACTGCATTCAGGAGGATGTAGTGAACAATCACAAGCATCTATCAAAACAGCCAGTGTGAGTTGTGAAAGAACCACTGCACTGCATTCCGGAACTATTAGGGAACGTTCCCAGGCAGATACCAACAGCAAGTGAGAACTCTGAGAAACCCATTGGCTGCATCAGGGAACTGGAAGTGATACCAAATGCTAGTAACAATTGTAATAAGGAGTAAACGTGTACTGCATTTTGAACATAAAGAGAAGGATTGGAAATGCACAATAATTGAAAATGGTCCGAAAAGAGCAAGTTGCCCTATACTGTGGAACCTGGAGTGGGATTCATTTTAGGCTGAATAAGAAACTACATCGTATGACGGAACCTGAAGTGAAAGTTTACACACGCACAACGACAGTTAATGAACACTATAAGATAACACGATATAAACACTGGGAGACCGGAAAACAACACACTGGATCCTGGAGTACACAAGTGTGTCACAATAAGACTTGCACTTTGTGAAAATTAGAGGGACCAACATGATGCCACAAAGAAAATCCTGAGTATTAAAGATATTTAATTTGCAACTTATTTATCTAAGTCTAGTAATTTAGCATGAAATCGGTAGAGGAACACTTCCACTGTGAGTACCTAGGTGCATGACCACCTATGCAGGGGAAGAGGCGTTCATTTCCTGATCGCCTTGAGGTTGGGCGTTATTCCATCAATGCAAGCCTCTCCTTGGCACTCCCTTCTAACATTTATACTTTACTGAAAGGAATGAGGATAGATTGTGATTTAGATAAGGGTATCCTCTAGGTAAGTTCTTCTTTAAGTAATAATACGCTTAATACCAGAGACCAGTCTCTAAGCGCAAGACAGGGATTTGACCTGTGTTGCTCTGCGTTGTCTAGCTTCCATGACAAATACGTGGCCCCTGAGCTACCCTCCAGCCCTTTAAAGTGCAACGAAAAGGTCTAACAAAATACTCCAAGCTCGTTCCCTGGTAATTCCCAGATTCCCTTTTAGCTATGCTCTTTATAACACATAGGGCCTCATTACACGGATGGCGCTAAGGGATTACCGGCACCGGTAAGGGCACCGATGCCGGTAATCCCTTAGCGCCATACTACGAAGTCCCTCAGCGGGTCCCGTCCTTAACGTGTGGCCAGACCACACATTAAGGAAGGGACCCGCTGAGGGACTTCAGGGCAAATAATGGAACCGCTAATAGCGGTACCGTTATTTGCTACTTCCCCATTCCCATTGAGCCCTATGGGGGCTCAAATGGGAATGGGGAAGGGCCTTGGTGAATGGGGAATTACCGCCCCACCAACCTTGGAATGGGGTGGTAATTCCCCCATTCACCAAGGCGGAATCGGTAAAATACCGGTGGCAACTATGGCGCTAATAGCGCCATGGTTACTGCCGTCCGTGTAATGAGGCCCATAGACTCACTCAGAGGCTTGCTGTTGATAATACCTAGGCTCATCCTGCTCCTGGTTATACATACACTCTGCTGGAGCTCTACCCAGGACAACATCCAGATTCACTGTGTGCTCGGTTCCTAGTATCTAGACTCAGGGCCTGATCACGACTTTGGCGGTAACGGCGGCGGTATTACCGCAGGCGGTATTAGCCCTACCGCCGAACTCCCCGGCGCTAATAGCGCCGGATCACGAGTTCGGCGGTAATGTAATTCCTCATTCCCCATTGAGCCCCATTCGGGAATGCCCCATTCCCCATTGGGCTCAATGGGGAAAATATGCGCTCTTACCGCCGGCGGATTTCCTGCCGGCGGTAATAGCGCAAATTTCCAGCGGATTTCCCCCCAGCCAAGAGCTGGGGCGAAATCTGCCAAAGTCCTGATTTGGCGGACCCTTAAATCCGGCGGTAATAGCGCAACCGCCGGATTTAAGGGTTACCGCCAAAGTCGTGATGAGGCCCTCAGTCTCTTATCCGCATTGGTGATATCTAGCTACACTCTGAGATCTGCCCCGATAACATACAGGTTCACTGCGTGTTCTTCTCCCGATTATCCCTCAACTCACTCCGAGCTGTGTGTCTTTATTGTATTGTATTGTAGGGTACTTATTAAGTGCAATGTTTGCCCAAGGCATTTTAGCACTCCTTGCAGGATAGAGAACAAAGAATAGCCTAATAAATAAACGTTTTCAATGCTTTGCGAAACGCCAGGTGAGCAGTTGTTGCTCTGAGGGACAGTGAAAGGGAGTTCCAAAGAACCACTGCTGCCACTGAGAAAGAGCGGATGTCAATGCGGTTATAATTGGCTAGAGGAACAGTCAGTCAACAGGTGTTATCTGACCGCAGGGCTCGACTCTGGGTATATGGCTGAAATTTGGCTACAGGGTATTAAGCTCCCTGGCCATAAAACGCCTGAACCATGCAGAGCGCCTGGAAAGCAATGCATTGGCCACTGGCAGCCAATGAAATTGACTAAAAACAGGGGAAATCTGACAGCAGCTGGGGGTAGAAGTCGCCAGTCGGGCCGCAGAGTTCTGAAGAACTTGCAGGCAAGGAAGAACATAAGGAGGCTGGCCTGGCCGGTAGAGGGACTCTCAAAACCCCCCTTGTTTTTGCAAAATTAAAGTAACTTTGGGTCTCACCCTAAATTACTAGGGTAATCCAGACGTGGACCCCTGGCTCACTGCTCAGAGAGGCACAGCTCCACCTTACTGATGAGGTCCAACCAGACCGAAACACGTGTCTGTGGTTGCTGTCGGTATTCTTGTTCAGAGGAGAATTGTCTGGCGTTTCCGGGCTGGACTGCCCCAGGGCAGGACAAAGACTGATATGTTATGGATATGTCTCCTCTGTGAAAGAGATAGTGAGCTAACGAATCTGGCTAAGACTCACGAAACCAGGACTAATGGCCGGTAGGGGAACTCCCAGGACCCCCTTGTTTTTGCAAAAGCAGAGACAGTTACAATAGTCCAGCGAGGATGTGCCCAAAGCAGAGATACCTGAGACACTGAGATGCTCAGGGATATAAGGAATAACCCGTTGGAGTAGCTAAAGCTAAAAGTAGCCCCACTGACAGACTGTACTCACCTGTGGCTCCATGGACAAGGACGAAGTGAATTTCACCCCTAAGTCCTTAACCGTAGAAACCGACAGGGGAAAAGGGCCCAGAGAGGCTGGCCAGAACTCGGCCGTCCAGAGGGAAGATGCTGAGTGGGGCCCACCACAAGCACCTCGTTCTTGTCACTGTTCAACTTGGGCCAGTTATGCATGCATTCCCCCACAGCCTCCAGACAGGCACGAAATGTGGCCGCTGACTCAGGAGTAGAAAGGTCCAGGCATACCAAGATTTGCATGTCGTCAGCATAAGAGTAGCAGAGGAAGCCGTGGGAGAATATCAATTTGGTCAGAGGTTGACGTTGAATATGACCGGGGAGATGGCGGACCCTTGAGGGACACCACATGTGAGAACCGTAGCCGTGGAAAAGAAAGGCTGAAGAGAGGGAATTTGGCGAACGGTCAGAGAGAAAAGAAGAGAACCAAGCCAGGATGGTGCCCTAGAGGCCGGCCCCTGCCAGACGGCCTATCAGGACTCCATGATAAATGGTGTCAAAGGTGGCAGAGAGGCCCAGCGAAATCAGAGCACGGATGCCACACCTTTCATGGGTCTGTGGCCAGGTTGTCCCTGACCGAGACCAAAACACTCTGTCCCACACCCTGGATGGAAACTAGACTGAAGAGTGAAAAAAAAGAAGATTCCTCGAGAAAAGTAGCAAGTAGGGGACAGATGAGAGATTTGAGAAGTTTCACAGGAAAAGCGAGGAGAGAAATAGGACGATAATTGGATGGGCCCAATGAAGGCTTCTTTAGAAGTAGGAGAACAGTGGCCATCTTAAGAGAGGTAGGGATCACTCGGTCAGTAAGCGAATGAGATGAGGACTTGAGTTTAGTAACTGCTGCAGCCACCTCAGATACAGAAAAAGTGGGGAACACAGACCAGGAAGCAGTAGGTGAAGGCTGCAATGGCACAGGACTAGCACTAGGGAGCATGGAAACAGCAGCAATGTTAGACCGAATAGAGCCGATTTTGTCCATAAAAAATAGGGACAAAAATCACAGAGAGTCTGAGAGGACAAGACTGGGCCCGGTAAAGTGGTGAAGAGGTCATAAACCACTTAAAACAATTCTTTGGAATGGTTAGCAGAGGTTTCAGTAAGAGAAGCAAAATAATCTTGTTTTGCACAAATGATAGCGAGATGGTACTTAGAAGCAACCTGGAACAGTGCGAGCTTGTCCCAGGGGCCAATGGAAAGCCACCACTTACGCTCCATTTGCCTGCGCTGCAGACCTAGGACCTGCAGCTCATCAGTGAACCACTGTTGAGAAGGGCAAGCGGACAGCCTGGATTTCTTAAGGGTGGCCAGGCAGTCAGCGACTACGGCCAGAGTTTCAGTTAATAAACTCAGGTCCACTGGGAGAGCCACGAGTGACGGGAATGAATGAGGGAGACCATGTCAGTTTGAGAAACTGAGCGCCATCCACGCTGCATAACCGATTTGGCCTCAAAAGAGGATGTAGGGGCTTTAATGTCCAAAGTAAAAGGAACAACAAAGTGGTCAAACCACAAGACTTGATACCGGGAAAACGGGTACCTTGGGGTATAATGAGAAAATCATGCCCAGGGTATTGCCTAAAATGTGGGTCTGATCAGTGACCTGCTGGGCAAAGACAGCTCTTTCACAGAGGACAAGAAGCCTTTCATAGAGGACAAGAAGCTTTGAACCTTGAAATCTTTCACGTCATTAACTTTAAAATTAAAATCACCCAGGATAATAAGATGCGCATGCCTCAGCTGAATATCAGCAGAAAAATCAAGAAACGCACCAAGAAATAACAGATGGTGCCCAGGAGGGCGGTAAACAACCAATACATTAATACAGAGGGTTGAGGAGAGCGAAAAGCGTGCTAACATGGCCTCTATTTTGACATGTAGAGCTAATGGTAAGAAGGGAGCCTTCATAACAAGACTTTAAAACAATAGCAATGCCCCCACCTTTTTTGGAGGGTGGGCCGTATAAATGCAGCATGCTGTAATTAGGCGGTAACAAATGCTTGAGAACAGAGCCTGACGTGTCATCGAGCCATGCCTCAGAATGCAGGTAAAATCGATAGTAACATCATTTAAAAGATCGTAGCAGTGCGCAACGACTGAGCAGGCATTCAAAAGAAAGCAACTTAATGAGGCCAACTGAGAGCCCCCAACAGTGGGAGCCCTACTTTGCATTGCACATCCCACGGGGAGCACCGTTGAAGGTGGTGCAAGTTTCAGCAGCTGGGTCCGTGTGTAGAATGTGCGCTCTGCAAACACAATCCAGCTAAAGGTGCGCCCGGTGCCGGCCGTGCCACAGGCGGGCACAGACGGGCTTAACTTTGGCGCAACTTCGGTGCGCAAGGTGCGCGACTGCTGTGCCTGTCCGCTGCACCTCCTGCCTGAGCACTGGTTATCAAAGCACATACTATCCTAGAGGCCAATCCCCCAAGACCCAGGCTAGCATCCTCTAAAGAGAGACTGCTGCCTGGTGCAAGCGTAATAGAAATAAGAGAGACTAACCATCGGAAAGAGCCCCAGCGTGAAGGGAAGGCCAGGCAACCTTCCCCCGCAGTCGCAACTTACAAGGAACACAACAACCAAATTAAAGTGTGAGAGCAGAGAAAAACTGAAATTAGTTCAATCAATAGTGAGATGTTGGAAGTGGGAGAAAAAGGAGCGCCCAGTCAAACGCTGCGGCCATAGACCGTAAAAGGAAATACAAATAAACAGTTTAGCTGTATGAAACAGATAGTAGACTTGCTGGCTATCAGAATCAAGTATTAGCACAACAGTGCTTAGAGCGCTGAATGCAGAAGCGAACTAACACCATGCAGTGTTAATGCTGAGATGCTCTCATAGGCTGTGTAGTGTGGGCTTCTCCTTGCTCTTGGTTCCTACCTCCTATTCTCCTATACTATGGAATGACTTACAGACAGTTTTGATGTGGAAAAATGATTGGCCGTAGGCATTTATTTTCTACAGAAAATAACACAAACAAGAATCATGATAACAACATGTGTATGTGCTTTTGGGCACACCGTGTCCAGGGTTAGAGATGCCAGCCTTCTCCTTGGCCAGTCTCGGTTACTCTCGTCATCTGTTCCTGGACACGTGCCGCCTACGACTTTCTTCTACCGTGTACCGAAGAAAGTACTCAGCGTTCCCGCTCCTCTCGTCTCCTTCTTCCCGAAGTTTTTGGGTTGGGTGGCAAAAAGTTTCCTTCTCCCTTGCCCAGGTCCCAAGACGCTTACCCGAACGAGGTGAGCGTCTTGCCTGGTTTGTTTTCCCCTTGTCCTTTGGCCGTACTTATACCCCCTCTGTCTTTTGTTATCCTCATGGGGGCCGGGCCGTCCCCATCCCCCCTACAGGTTTCCCCTCACACCTTTCCCGTTTGTTGGGGTCTGTTGTCTGGCAACGCTGGGGCGGTGGCGCCAACTGGCTGCCCCTCCCCATGTTTCTTTGCGCCATCTCGCCCCCACCCCGCGCTTAACCCCCCAGGCCCTCCATCAGGCTGTACTTTGCACGGCCCGGGGCCTGGGGCATAGTTGCGCCCATCAAGGCCAGGCTTCACACCGAGCTTCTTTCCTGGTAATAAACGGAGCTCTCTGTTAGAGACTGACCAGCACCCGTAGGGGGGCGCTAGAGGGACTGCCTACATAGCGGGCTGTCCCCTCTGGCCACCCCCTTCCGGGGGTTGGTCTACCCTCTACTATTCCTCCTTAGGCGGAGGAGGCGTCCCCAGGGACCGGGCTTCCGGTCGGGTTTCGCTGGGGACGCTTATAAGGGCGGGAGCTGCGGCCAATCAGTCTTTAAGCCCAGTGTCATGATCTCTGCTTCCAAAAGGTCAGGGTTTTCCTAACTCCCTTGAAAGCAGATCCATAACCCAGGTTCCGAGTGCCAACCAGTCCCAATCGGGACCTTTTGGACCCAGTCCTGGCGCCAGTGGCACCAGGCTCATAAATATGCCCAGTCCCAGCGCTGGAAGCGCCGGGCTCATAATGCTTGGGTGGACTTACCTGCAGCAGACCATGCTGCTTACTTGCCTGCCAGTTGAGCCTCTGATCCTCTTCTGTTTGGAACTACTTTTCCTGTTGGGTGGGGCAGGAGCCACTCCCTAGATTCAGAACACTGGAACTCTTCTGGAAAGCAGGAACTCTTTTCTTACCTAGGCGTGGCTGTGGAAGGAGACACGTAAGCACTACAGGAGGCTATTTAAACCACACCCCATGGATGAATCTTGCTTTGCGTTATTCTGCATCCTCTGCAGCAGAACGCTCATAGTGTCTTCTGCATCTGATCCTGGGCCTAAGGAAAAAGGCTTACCATCCTGAATCCAGTCTTCAGCAACACCTATAAAGACAAGAAAGAACAGGTTAGCATTACGGTCTTCAGTGACAGCTCTTCACTTACCTGGTCCATCGGCTGTCACCAACGCCTCGCGCTGCATTCCGGCATCTGAAAGACAAAGGCTTACCTACTCTTCGTGCGCTCCGGAGGTCTTCACACTGCATTCCGTCATCTGAAAGACAAAAGCTTACCAACTCTTCGCACGCTCCGGAGGCCTTCGGCGCTGCATCCCGCATCTGAAAGACAAAACAAGGTGCGTTTAAAGACATTGGGGAACTTTAATACTCACGTACCATTACTCCTTTCCACATCTAACCCAGTGGGTATTCCGGCACCCTGCAGCCGCTCCGAACTTGTACCTGCAAAATAAAAAGACAGTTAGAGCGCATCGTGAAGCAGGCAACAAGCGCTTACTTACGTGCTTCCAGGCGCTTCTATTCATCACACGGGCTCCATCTTCAACTCACTTCAGCCCGTCATCCGCCATCGCCGGAACCCTGCAAAACAAGAAACATCATTACTAAAGACTTTAAAGACATTAGAATTACTCGAAACTTACCGTTCGTGCAGTAAACGACGGACAGCAGTCCTCTGAAGTCAAGAGGCCTGCTCCCCTTATCCAGTGAAGAAACTGGTTACAGCACCCTGCCCCGAGGCAGATGGAGAGCACGGCGTTCACTTACCTAAGGTGAGAGCGTTAACCTTTGGGGTTCTACAGGAGAAGAGAAAGGGAAGAAGAGAGAGACATTCAATAACCCAGTTCCTTAATCCCATATTTTCTATCTGCAGACATCTTACCCTTCGAGTCAGACATACAGTGCACAGAGGTCCAGCCCAAAGAGCCAGCCGTGTGTTACACATCACCTTTGAAGATACGGTATACGCCCAGTCAAGACCGGCGCCTCTACGGGAATCAGGTGAGCGTTACAGAACGCAAAGCCTACCACAAAACTCCCGTCCAGGCGCTATGGAAACCTCGGATACCGACCAGCTAGCCCAGTTACTTGGGGAACTAAGGGCAGAAGGGCATGCAGCCCGTCAGGAAACGAACGCTCTAAGAAGGGAACTGATTATTTCCAAGGAGCGAACAGATGATCTCGCTAGACAATTGCTACAGTCACAAGCCGGACAGACCCCGTTACCCGCATCTGGGGGAAATCTTCCTTCTACATCCTCTATGAATCCAGTGCAGATCAACCTACCTGGGAATGTACCTCTGGCTCCGCCCGAACGATTTTCTGGTGACCCAAAGAGGTTTGCAGTATTTATCAATCAGTGCCGGTTGCATTTCTTATGCCGGCCAGCAGCCTTTCCAACTGATCAAGCTAAAGTAGCTTTCGTGCTTTCGTACCTTAGTGGCAATGCGGCAGACTGGTCGATCCCTCTAGTAAATCAAGATGATCCGGTCCTCCATGATTTTCAAGCTTTTCAGCTCAGTATGGAAAAACTGTTCGCAAGACATTCACAGGGGGCAGGCCTTGGACAATGAGCTTCTTTCGTTGCGACTAGGTAATCAAGACCTTTTGGCTTATATTGCGTCTATCAACAGACTGATAGTGGAAACTCAATGGCCTGAGAACCTTCACCTTCGACAATACCTGGATCAATACCTGGCAAATGGGTTTATTCGTCCTTCCAAGTCCCCTGCTTCTTCAGCTTTGTTCTTCGTTCCAAAAAAGGAAGGAGACCTTAGAACTTGTATAGATTATCGCTCCCTGAACCAGATCACCGTTAAGAATAGATATCCGTTACCTTTGATCCCTGAACTCCTGGACCAAGTCAGAAAAGCATGCATATATACAAAGCTGGATCTTAGAGGAGCTTACCACTTGGTACGAGTAAAAGAGGGCGATGAATGGAAGACGGCCTTCCGCACCAAGTATGGGCTATTTGAATATCAGGTCATGCCCTTCGGACTTTGCAATGCCCCGGTCGCCTTTCAATATTTTATGAACGATGTCCTCAGAGAGCTCATAGATGTGTGTGTTGTTGTTTACATTGACGACATCCTCGTTTATTCTTCATCGGAATCTGAACATCGGAAACACGTGAAAATGGTCCTCGAAAGATTGCGTCAACACAAACTTTTCGCTAAGTTGGAAAAATGTGTTTTCAACGTGACTGAAGTTGAATTCTTGGGATTCATATTATCACCTGGCGGAGTGCGTATGGATTCAAAGAAGGTCGATGCACTTCTCAAATGGCCATCACCATCCTCCGTAAAAGGTGTGCAAAGCATGTTAGGCTTCGCTAACTTTTACCGCAGGTTTATCCCCGAATTCTCTCGAATAGTCCAGCCCATCACTGCCTTGTTAAAGAAAAACAAACGTTTTGAATGGTCTACCGAGGCGGAACAAGCTTTCCAGGATTTGAAGACTAAATTTATCTCTGCACCAATCTTAAAACGCCCTCGCCCCGAACTCCCCTACATCGTGGAAACTGATGCTTCAAGCCTTGCCATGGGGGCAGTTCTATCACAAAAGGACCCGGTAACCAATCAGTTGCATCCCGTGGCATTTTGGTCCCGCAAATTCTCGCCTCCTGAAATCAATTACACGATTACTGACAAGGAACTTCTGGCTATCAAGTCTGCCTTTAAGGCTTGGCGGCATTATCTGCTGGGGGCCCGACACACCGTTACTGTGATTACGGATCACCGAAACCTGCAATATTTGAAAACCGCAAAAGCCCAATCCTCTAGACAACTCCGTTGGGCATTATTCTTTGCCGAGTTTGACTTCATAATTACCTATCGACCTGGTACAAAGAACGGTAAAGCTGATGCCCTTTCTCGGATGGGAGTGGAAGAACACTTGATCAACCCTAAACCTGTACCAATCATTCCCGAACAAAGAATTCTGGGTGTAATCGCCACAGAATCCATAGAGGAAGTTAAGGATAAAGCCAGGCAACTTGTAACTCCAGCAGACATACAGAATTGGCATCTGCAGGGAAAGGACTTTGCAGTAAAGGACAACTTATTGTATTTCCAAGAACGATTATACCTACCCAGCACAGATTTACAGAAAAAAGTAATCTCTTGTTATCACGATTCTTTAATGGAAGGACATCCCGGTATGGCCAAGACCTCAGAAAAGATCAAGCGCTACTTCTGGTGGCCGTCTTGGAAAAAAGATATCAGAGACTTTATAATGTCGTGTGGAGTATGCGCCCAAAACAAGAGTCAAAAGGAAAGACCAGCAGGCCTCTTACGCCCTATTGACATCCCACCTCGCCCTTGGCATACGCTTTCTATGGACTTCATCACCGATCTACCTCCATGCTCCGGATACAATACGATTCTAGTAATCGTGGACTTATTCTCCAAGATGGCGCATTTCATTCCGCTCAAAGGCTTGCCAACAGCAGCAACTCTGGCCCGAGAATTTCTCGAAAACCTCGTCCGACTGCACGGTTTTCCTTCGGTTCTAATTTCGGATCGAGGTAGTCAATTTATTTCTCATTTTTGGCGAAGTTGCTGTCGGTCGGCTCAAATTGATGTGAGACTATCGACCAGTCACCACCCTCAGACCGACGGACAAACCGAGAGGACCAATCAAACTCTGGAACAGTATTTACGCTTCATGCTGCAACAAACTGAAAAAACTTGGAAAGACATCCTTTGGATAGCCGAATATGCCTACAATAACTCTGTCCATTCGGGAACTGGGAAAACCCCGTTTTTTCTTTTGTACGGCAGTCACCCTCGAACCTCGGAGTTGGATCCCCTCCAAGATCTTGAAACACCAGCAGTAGACTACCTGCATTCTACAATCACCCAAGCCTTTAAGGAAGCTGTTTCTCACCTTCAAAGGGCTAAAGAACAATACAAGAAAGGAGCAGATCAACATCGGAAGGAAGCCCCTCAATATCAAGTAGGGGATCAAGTCTGGTTATCCACCAAATATCTACCTCTAAAAGGGCCACGCACATTCAACCCAAGATACCTTGGTCCCTATTCCATCACTACCATAGTAAATCCAGTAGCGGTCAAGTTGGACTTGCCCCCGCACATGAAGATACATCCGGTCTTCCACGTCTCTCTATTAAAACCCGTGCAACCTCAAACCCGACTAACTAAACCTCCAAAACCTATCCTAGTTGATGGAGAACTCGAGTTTGAAGTCAAAAGCATTCTGGACTCCATGATCTCCAAATCTAAACTATTTTACCTAATTGACTGGAAAGGCTACGGCCCCCAAGAGAGATCCTGGGAACCTGCTGAATATGTCCACGCTCCTCGCCTAATCAAAAGATTTCACCGAACATTTCCTGACAAGCCAAAACCCCCAGAGAAGCCCGGTTTGGGAGGGGCCTTGAGGGGGGGTACTGTCATGATCTCTGCTTCCAAAAGGTCAGGGTTTTCCCAACTCCCTTGGAAGCAGATCCATAACCCAGGTTCCGAGTGCCAACCAGTCCCAATTGGGACCTTTTGGACCCAGTCCTGGCGCCAGTGGCACCAGGCTCATAAATATGCCCAGTCCCAGCGCTGGAAGCGCCGGGCTCATAATGCTTGGGTGGACTTACCTGCAGCAGACCATGCTGCTTACTTGCCTGCCAGTTGAGCCTCTGATCCTCTTCTGTTTGGAACTACTTTTCCTGTTGGGTGGGGCAGGAGCCACTCCCTAGATTCAGAACACTGGAACTCTTCTGGAAAGCAGGAACTCTTTTCTTACCTAGGCGTGGCTGTGGAAGGAGACACCTAAGCACTACAGGAGGCTATTTAAACCACACCCCATGGATGAATCTTGCTTTGCGTTATTCTGCATCCTCTGCAGCAGAACGCTCATCGTGTCTTCTGCATCTGATCCTGGGCCTAAGGAAAAAGGCTTACCATCCTGAATCCAGTCTTCAGCAACACCTATAAAGACAAGAAAGAACAGGTTAGCATTACGGTCTTCAGTGACAGCTCTTCACTTACCTGGTCCATCGGCTGTCACCAACGCCTCGCGCTGCATTCCGGCATCTGAAAGACAAAGGCTTACCTACTCTTAGTGCGCTCCGGAGGTCTTCACACTGCATTCCGTCATCTGAAAGACAAAAGCTTACCAACTCTTTGCACGCTCCGGAGGCCTTCGGCGCTGCATCCCGCATCTGAAAGACAAAACAAGGTGCGTTTAAAGACATTGGGGAACTTTAATACTCACGTGCCATTACTCCTTTCCACATCTAACCCAGTGGGTATTCCGGCACCCTGCAGCCGCTCCGAACTTGTACCTGCAAAATAAAAAGACAGTTAGAGCGCATCGTGAAGCAGGCAACAAGCGCTTACTTACGTGCTTCCAAGCGCTTCTATTCATCACACGGGCTCCATCTTCAACTCACTTCAGCCCGTCATCCGCCATCGCCGGAACCCTGCAAAACAAGAACCATCATTACTAAAGACTTTAAAGACATTAGAATTACTCGAAACTTACCGTTCGTGCAGTAAACGACGGACAGCAGTCCTCTGAAGTCAAGAGGCCTGCTCCCCTTATCCAGTGAAGAAACTGGTTACAGCACCCTGCCCCGAGGCAGATGGAGAGCACGGCGTTCACTTACCTAAGGTGAGAGCGTTAACCTTTGGGGTTCTACAGGAGAAGAGAAAGGGAAGAAGAGAGAGACATTCAATAACCCAGTTCCTTAATCCCATATTTTCTATCTGCAGACATCTTACCCTTCGAGTCAGACATACAGTGCACAGAGGTCCAGCCCAAAGAGCCAGCCGTGTGTTACACATCACCTTTGAAGATACGGTATACGCCCAGTCAAGACCGGCGCCTCTACGGGAATCAGGTGAGCGTTACACCCAGCAGCTCCCGCCGTGTGATAAGCGCGGCTTCGTTGACCAGTGTTAGGGAGAATTCTCTGTTTAGGCTGAATTCCCTAACCTAGTGAGTCCCCCAGCAGCTTTGCTGGATTTTTGGGGTTTATTTTTTTCTCCTGCCAAGAGTGAGACTCTTTTACCCTCACTCTTGGACATGATTTGAGAGTGTTTCTGTGACTTGCTATGTGCTTATGGGCTAGGGGGTATTTTTTCCCCATAGGCTATCATTGGTTTTTTGAATGTGTGTTACACAGCACCCTCAGTGCAGTAACACAGGGGTGTCAGAGACCCCCAAACATAGACTCCACACCCTGGGACTGACTACTGTCTCCCTGGGTCTGTAAAGTCACCATTGACTTTACTAGTCTTAATTTAGGAACTTAACCAGTACAAACCATCTTACTGTGGAAGTACTGGTAGGGGCAAATAGATTGCCCCTGGGTCTGTTGTCGAGGGGGTACTGTCCCGTCCCCCCTCGCCGAGTTCTGGCTGGTGGCAGTGGATACCACGGAAATATTCCACTGGAATATTTCTCAATGGGATTTCCCATTGTTTTTAATGCACCACTTTTTGGTGCAATGTTAAAGATACCGCCGGTTTATTTATTGAATATAAATTCACCGGTTGGGATTTTTCGCCGGAACTTGCCGCCGAAATGGCGTCTAGGTTCACTTCAGTAACCCTGAACCCGAGTCGAGCCTTTGTTCCACTTTTGGCGGGCTTCTGCACAGAAGCCCTCCACAGTGGTGCCATTCTGTCTGGGTACCACAGGGGGTGTGGGAGGGGGTTTAGGCACCCTGGACTGAGTTGCCTTGCCAACTCATGTCGCACTCTGGTGTGATTGGCCCAAGTGGTGAGCCACCCCGCTCACCACTTAGCATGTTTGAGTGACAGCTAGGCTGTATGAATGGGGGTTTGCTGCATAAAAGCAGGGTTTTTGGGACTGGTTCTTCAGAAGTCGCCACAGGACCTAAGAAGCCGAAGAGGGAGAAGCCGAGACGACCTGCCAAGACGACACCACCGGTGAAGCCCTACGGAACCGTCTCAACACTTTTTCCGACGACAGAGGAGATCTCCCGCCGGAGAGTCTCCTTCTCTTAACTGGTGGGGACAACCAGTTGCTGCCTTCTTTTCGCCGTCCCGAAGCATCTCGTGGCCGCCTTGCCTGTGCCAAGCACCCCGGCAACCGGGATATACCACTTTTTACCTCAACCGCGAAAGGGGGGTAAACTCCTTTGTGACCGGAAAACTCCACGGCTGGTCTCATCCCTGGTAGTGCAACGACCTGCAGCTTTCCGCCACGTTGAGATCACCTCTTCCCCTGGACGACGCCGCGACTTGCACCTACTACCAGGAACAACTACCACCGCTGGAAGATCCTTTCCACTTTTAAAGGTACTGTGTTCCGCCCGGCTTCCCTTGCCACCGATTGTACGGGGTAGATTTAGACCCTCGGCTCTCGACCCTGGGTAAGCCTTGGACACCCTAACTAAACTTTTTCTAAACTCAGTAAAACCTTTTCTACTCACCTGCAAAGACTTGTGACATTGTGTGATCTTGGGCATATTTTCGCCCGGCTCTCTCTAAAGCGGGTTTCGAACCAATTCTCCTTGCTCCACAGTTGACTGCCTTTGCTAACCTTATGTGAAAAGTGCTTTACCTTGCTGCTTTCATTACTTCTGCTTTTTCCCTCCCTTCTTTAATAACTTGTTGGAGTGCCATCTGACGTTAAGCACTCACCTCTGTTTGGAAATAAGTGGGGTTAACTTAGACTTGTCCAACAAATGACTAGGGATGTACATATAAGTAATAGTGACTGTGTTTTGACTTACTTACCTTTTTCTGTGCTAGTGTGCCTTTAAAATAAATAAGTATATACTTTTACACCTAGCTCTGGTCAGTGTTTGCTTGTACTACTGTGCCTCTGTACCTATCCTGTATCCTCTATATACTGCCTAACTCTTCTTGAGGGAAGTCTGACTGCTCAGCCACAGCTACCACAGTGAATCTGTGTGGTGCAGACTGCTACCAAGTGGGTTTACTGCCAACACCTGTAATCTTAAATCTTTTGCAGTGGTCCCAGAGGGAACTGCACAGGTTTCTGCTTAACACTGGTGTACAGCGGTGGGATTTGTATTGAGTATACACTTTAGTGTACTTTTGAGATACCTTAGTGCAACTAACCACAAAGCTTAAGCACAAGAAAGAAAGTCATTTTCTAACCTGTCTACTATGGAAAGTTATAGTCAAGAATCCCTTGCTACAAAAACTGCTGATTGTCTAAGACTTCTCTGTAAGCATAAGAATCTCATGACTAAAGGAAAGAAAATGGAGCTAATAGAAAGGTTGTTAGAAAACCAAAGTCTGGATGATGGTTCAGAGGAACCTATCACTCCGGCAAATGTAGAGAACAGCAATGATATTAATATTGAACAAAGTATTGATGATCTTGAGTCAGAACCAGAAGAGGAGGATGAAACTGTTGTAGATGTTCCCTCTAGGCCTCTGTCTGCTCTACCAGCTGTACCTACTGGACCTTTGCCAGGTCCCACATTTAACCCTCAATACTTTGAACTAGAGAAAATGAAAATTGAATTAGAGTACCAGAAACTTAGTGCTCAAACTGACAAAGAACTAAGGCTAAGAGAAATGGAGCTTAAGTACGAGCTAGAAATGAAAAAACTGTCTGTTGAGAATGCTTCTCTCTCTGGCTCCTCTAGAAGTTCCAGTCCTAAAAGACCCAGGATGCCTAAGGAATTGATTGGTATGTATGAGCCTAAGTTGGATGTGTTGGATTGGTTGTCTATGTTTGAGTATAATCATGGGCTCCAGAACATCACAGGTAATGAGTTACTCACCTGGTTGTTCTCTAGGCTTCCCCATGTTGCAACTGATGCGGTAATGGAGTTGGGGGAGGAGGATAGGAAAGAGTATGAATGTGTGAAACTAGCTTTGATAGCTAGATTTGGGAAGACCCCTTCCCAGTATCTTAAGAGGTTTAGGAGCCTCAAAAAGCATGATGGTACCCCTTGGGCTACCTGGGTGTGTGAAGGGTTGAAAAACTTAGAGGGATGGATTAAGGGTTACAAAGTGAACACTTATGAAGGAATGAGGAATCTTGTAATGATGGAGTCAATTTATGATGCCTGCTCTCCTGAGCTCAGACAGCACTTGGCTGATTCACGAGAATTAGATCCTAGGAAGCTAGCTAAGGCTGCTGACTTGTGGGTTGCCAACAGGGCTACTCACAAGGATTCTGGGGTAACTCAGAAGAAGGATGAGGGAAGACAGCCTAAGAAAGACTCCAAAGAGAATTCTAATAATTCCTATTCCAAAGAGGGCCCCAAACCAAACCATAAGGGTAAGCCACCCGGGAAACCACAGCAGAGTAGTATACTTTCTGGTGCTAAACCAGAAGGAGGTCAGAACAAGCCTCCATTCCAAAGGACCTTTGGGGCCTGTTATGTTTGTAAGGCTACTGACCATGTGAAAGGAGATCCCAGAAGTAAGGGTAAACCTTCAGGGGTCCAACTCGTCTCCTTAGCCTTCGCTCCAGAGGAGGAAGTCACTATGGCAAGTGGAAACTTTCTACTACTGGCTGATGAACCCACTGGAGTCTCAGCCAGTGTTTCTTTAGTCTCTCTGGGGTTGTGGGAACAACAGAATTTAGATGTGTATAATTCTATCCCAGATAATACTAAAGAGTATTATAAGGACAGTGTCCACGTGAATGGTCAGGAGACTCCTGCCATCAGGGACACTGGGGCCAGCATAACTGTGGTGGATGAATCATTTTTCAAGGCAGAGGATGTTGCTAAGGCACCCAAATGCCTCACCAAGTTAGCTGGAGGGCCTGTGCAGATGTGTCCCCAGTTACCAGTTCTCATCCAGTGTAATGATATGGCTGTGAAGATACCTGTCAGTATACAATGTGAAGTACCAGGAAGAGTTCTGTTGGGAAATGACCTGAAAGCTCTTGGAGTTGTGTCACATACCCCCAGACCTCCTAGTAAAAGGTTACAGGAGCTCACCAAACCTGCAAGAGAGAAAACCCTGCAAGGTTTATCTCAGGAGATGATGACAGAAATCACTCCTCTCCCACTGGAGCAACTTACTGCAGTAACTACCAGATCAGGAGCAAAGGGGCAACCCAAGACTCCTAGGAAAAAGCCTACAGCAAGCACTCCAGTGCTTCCAACAAGGACTTCCCCGAGGTTGTCCAAAGTTACACCTGTAACTCCACCTCCAGCTGAGGCTGAGAGGGAGGTACAACCCTGTCTGGTTGAACTAGACTCTGAGGAAGAGCTAGTAGGAGGCCCAGAACTTATTGGAGATCTGGACCCGGCTGACCATCCTGAGCTGCAGTCTTTACTGGCAGAAGGTGGACCCAGCAGGACAGCTTTTCGTAAGGGACAAAGAGAATGTCCAACTCTGGAGGGTCTCCGCCAACAGGCTGCTTCTCAGGCTGATGGGCAAGAGCCTGGGAAGTATAGGTTACACTGGGAAGATGGCCCCTTCTACAGTGAACCCACTGAATCTGAACCTGGAGCCTACCAACGCCTGGTAGTGCCCCAAGAGAACAGACAACAGTTCTTGCAACTAGCCCACGAGATTCCTTTGGCTGGTCACTTGAGTTTCAAGAAGACCAAGGAAAGGCTCTTCCTCTACTTTTATTGGCCAAAGATGGGGGCTGAAGTAGATAGATATTGCAGGAGCTGCCATACCTGCCAGACTTCTGGTAAGGTTGGTTCCAAGAATGTGGCACCTTTAGTGCCTCTCCCAGTTGTGGGAGTCCCATTTGAGAGGGTAGGGATTGACATTGTTGGTTCCCTTGATCCTCCAACCTCCTCAGGCAACAGGTTTATCCTTGTTGTAGTAGACCATGCTACTAGGTACCCTGAGGCAATTCCTATGAGAACTGTTACAGCTCAGGCTGTGGCTAAGGCCCTCCTTGGTATCTTTACCAGGGTTGGGTTTCCTAAGGAGGTGATTTCTGACAGGGGGTCAAATTTTATATCCAACTACATGAAAGCCATGTGGAAAACCTGCGGAGTCACCTACAAGTTCTCAACCGCATACCACCCTCAGACAAACGGGTTGGTAGAAAGGTTTAACAGAACTATGAAGAGCATGATAGGTGCTTTAGAAGAACCCCTTAAGAAGAAGTGGGACCTTCTACTGCCATGCCTTCTATTTGCTTATAGGGAAGTCCCTCAGGAGGGAGTAGGTTATTCTCCCTTTGAACTTCTCTATGGCCATCCAGTCAGGGGCCCCTTGGCCCTGATTAAGGAGGGGTTGGAGAGTGCTCCTTCCCCCAAGCCAGTCAGAGTGACTGACTATGTGATAGGTCTCCGAAGGAGAATGTCACACATGATGGCAGAAGCAAGTGACAACTTGAAAGCTGGCCAAGCTCTGGTCAAACATTGGCATGATCAGAAGGCTAACATGGTTGAGTTTACTCAAGACCAGCTAGTTCTAGTTATGCTCCCAACAAGGCAGAGGGCCTTGCAAGACAAATGGATGGGACCCTTCAAGGTTGTAGGAAAACTTGGAGAGGTCAACTATCTGGTGGATCTGGGCAAACCCAGGGAAGCTCCCCGAGTCTTCCACACCAACCGCCTCAAAGCCTATGTCTCTAGACCAGAAGTAGGAGCCTTGCTTCTAACTTCACCAGAAGAGGAGGAGGAGAGTGAAGCTCTACCTGACCTCCTGAGAGGCTTACCTTTGGACGAAAAGGTTGAAGGAGTTAATCTCTCTTCAGATCTGACCCCTGAGCAACAGGAGGAGTGCAAAGCAATGTTAAATCAGTTTGCCCCCCTGTTCTCACTTTCACCAGGCTTGACCCCTTGGGGACAGCATGATATACTCACTGGCGACTGTCTGCCAGTCAAAAGCAGAGGATATAGAATGTCAGAACCCACATCAAAGGTGAGGTCAAGAAGATGCTTGATCTCGGGGTAATAGAGCCCTCTACTAGTCCATGGTCTAGCCCAGTGGTGTTAGTAGCAAAGGCAGGATCCAAAGAGTTGAGATTCTGTGTGGACTATAGAGCTCTTAATGCAGTCACCAAGACTGATGCCCACCCTTTACCAAGGACAGATGAGTTGGTGGATAAACCTGGTGCAGCCAAGTACCTCAGCACACTGGACCTTACGTCAGGCTATTGGCAAATAGCCCTGACAGACCATGCCAAGGAGAAAACTGCATTTTCTACCCCAGTTGGCCTATACCAATTCAAGGTTATGCCTTTTGGACTGAAAAATGCACCTGCAACATTCCAAAGGATGGTGAACCAAGTTCTAGCTGGGATGGAAGACTTCTGCATGGCATACTTGGACAACATTGCAGTCTTCATCCACTCCTGGGAGGAACATGTGACCCACCTAGGACATGTTTTGCAGGCTCTTGGGCAGGCCAATCTGACCATAAAGGCGAGAAAATGCCAAATTGGACAGAGTAAAGTGGTCTACCTTGGACATGAGGTAGGAGGTGGAGAAATAAGGCCTTTGCTCAGCAAGATTGAAGCTGTGCAAAATTGGACAACACCTACTACTCAGACCCAGGTAAGAGCCTTCTTAGGCCTCACTGGGTACTACAGGAATTTCATTGAGAACTATGGGACCATAGCTTCTCCTCTGAATGTGATCTCCTCCCCAAAATTCCCAAAAAAGGTCAAATGGAATGAGGAATGCAATCAGGCCTTTGAAAACCCGAAGAAAGCTCTTTGCCAAGCTCCAGTACTTAGAGCTCCTGACTACCACCAAACTTTCATTGTACAAACTGATGCTTCCAATGTAGGTATAGGTGCAGTTCTTAGCCAACTGGATGAGAAGGGTAGGGAACACCCCATTTGCTTCATCAGTAGAAAACTGAAGGATCCTGAAACAAGGTGGGCAACAATTGAAAGAGAATGCTTTGCTATTGTGTGGGCACTGAAGAAGTTTAGGCCATACTTGTATGGTTCTACTTTTGTCATTCAGACTGACCACCAACCCTTGAGATGGTTAATGCAAATGAAAGGGGAAAATCCAAAACTATTGAGATGGTCAATCTGCCTCCAAGGGTTTGATTTCACCATTGAGCACAGGTCAGGGTGTCACCATCAAAATGCTGATGGACTCTCTAGGATGTATGTCATCGACTAGAGGTATGAGGTTCATCCAGGAGTGGATTAAATCCTCCTGTCCCTTAGTCTGGGGGGGGCGAGTGTTAGGGAGAATTCTCTGTTTAGGCTGAATTCCCTAACCTAGTGAGTCCCCCAGCAGCTTTGCTGGATTTTTGGGGTTTATTTTTTTCTCCTGCCAAGAGTGAGACTCTTTTACCCTCACTCTTGGACATGATTTGAGAGTGTTTCTGTGACTTGCTATGTGCTTATGGGCTAGGGGGTATTTTTTCCCCATAGGCTATCATTGGTTTTTTGAATGTGTGTTACACAGCACCCTCAGTGCAGTAACACAGGGGTGTCATAGAGACCCCCAAACATAGACTCCACACCCTGGGACTGACTACTGTCTCCCTGGGTCTGTAAAGTCACCATTGACTTTACTAGTCTTAACTTAGGAACTTAACCAGTACAAACCATCTTACTGTGGAAGTACTGGTAGGGGCAATTAGATTGCCCCTGGGTCTGTTGTCGAGGGGGTACTGTCCCGTCCCCCCTCGCCGAGTTCTGGCTGGTGGCAGTGGATACCACGGAAATATTCCACCGGAATATTTCCCAATGGGATTTCCCATTGTTTTTAATGCACCACTTTTTGGTGCAATGTTAAAGATACCGCCGGTTTATTTATTTAATATAAATTCACCGGTTGGGATTTTTCGACGGAACTCGCCGCCGAAATGGCGTCTAGGTTCACTTCAGTAACCCTGAACCCGAGTCGAGCCTTTGTTCCACTTTTGGCGGGCTTCTGCACAGAAACCCTCCACAGTGGTGCCATTCTGTCTGGGTACCACAGGGGGTGTGGGAGGGGGTTTAGGCACCCTGGACTGAGTTGCCTTGCCAACTCATGTCGCACTCTGGTGTGATTGGCCCAAGTGGTGAGCCACCCCGCTCACCACTTAGCATGTTTGAGTGACAGCTAGGCTGTATGAATGGGGGTTTGCTGCATAAAAGCAGGGTTTTTGGGACTGGTTCTTCAGAAGTCGCCACAGGACCTAAGAAGCCGAAGAGGGAGAAGCCGAGACGACCTGCCAAGACGACACCACCGGTGAAGCCCTACGGAACCGTCTCACCACTTTTTCCGACGACAGAGGAGATCTCCCGCCGGAGAGTCTCCTTCCCTTAACTGGTGGGGACAACCAGTTGCTGCCTTCTTTTCGCCGTCCCAAAGCATCTCGTGGCCGCCTTGCCTGTGCCAAGCACCCCGGCAACCGGGATACCACTTTTTACCTCAACCGCGAAAGTGGGGTAAACTCCTTTGTGACCAGAAAACTCCACGGCTGGTCTCATCCCTGGTAGTGCAACGACCTGCAGCTTTCCTCCACGTTGAGATCACCTCTTCCCCTGGACGACGCCGCGACTTGCACCCACTACCAGGAACAACTACCACCGCTGGAGGATCCTTTCCACTTTTAAAGGTACTGTGTTCCGCCCGGCTTCCCTTGCCACCGATTGTACGGGGTAGATTTAGCCCTCGGCTCTCGACCCTGGGTAAGCCTGGGACACCCTAACTAAACTTTTTCTAAACTCAGTAAAACCTTTTCTACTCACCTGCAAAGACTTGTGACATTGTGTGATCTTGGGCATATTTTCGCCCGGCTCTCTCTAAAGCGGGTTTCAAACCAATTCTCCTTGCTCCACAGTTGACTGCCTTTGCTAACCTTATGTGAAAAGTGCTTAACCTTGCTGCTTTCATTACTTCTGCTTTTTCCCTCCCTTCTTTAATAACTTGTTGGAGTGCCATCTGACGTTAAGCGCTCACCTCTGTTTGGAAATAAGTGGGGTTAACTTAGACTTGTCCAACAAATGACTAGGGATGTACATATAAGTAATAGTGACTGTGTTTTGACTTACTTACCTTTTTCTGTGCTAGTGTAATTTATGAGTGTGCCTTTAAAATAAATAAGTATATACTTATACACCTAGCTCTGGTCAGTGTTTGCTTGTACTACTGTGCCTCTGTACCTATCCTGTATCCTCTATATACTGCCTAACTCTTATTGAGGGAAGTCTGACTGCTCAGCCACAGCTACCACAGTGAATCTGTGTGGTGCAGACTGCTACCAAGTGGGTTTACTGCCAACACCTGTAATCTTAAATCATTTGCAGTGGTCCCAGAGGGAACTGCACAGGTTTCTGCTTAACAACCAGCTCCCGCCTTGTTTCGTTTTCCAGTCCTCCTCCATGGAATGAAGATCTTTTTCGGGGAATTATCGTAGACAGTTGCGGTGCTGATGGCTGACTTATGGTATCTGGGTTTCTTGCTAAAACTGGTTCAAACGCGGTTCATGGGTTTCTGTGGTCGCCTGGGCGGCTGTTTGTTTTCATCACCTCTTGACCTTTGTTTCAAGTGAGGGATCGAGAACGCAGTTGCCCCTGTGCATCTCAGTTGTTGTGATTTTGTAAAGGAGGGGTTATTATGCAACTTTTCACAGCAACTTTCGGTCACGGGCCGTGGTGCAATATGGGCAGAATGGCACAAGTTTTGCCACTTATGTATTTTAAACTGTCTACGGTGCAGCCGCGCCACGTGTGGCTTAGATGGTTAAGGCGCCTGTCTAGTAAACAGGAGATCCTGAGTTCGGTTCTCAGCAGTGCCCGCTTCTTTATTAGCAAAAGGGGCATGTTAAAAAGGTCATATTTTTCATATTGTACGATAGCTGTGGGGCCGCCGCGCCAGTCGTACGCATGTTGTGCAAACCTGTCTCTTTTCATTTGCGAGATTGTAATATTCTGGCACGCATATATCTTAAAATGTTTAAGAGGCCGCCGCGCCACGTGCAAGGAAATGCTGGTTGTTGGTTGTAGTTGGTCATACGATAGTTGTGGCCGACGCGCCACTTTTAATAAAATGCGGGTTGTAGTTTATATAACATACGATAGTTGGGGCCGCCGCGCCACTGGTAATTATTGCGGTGCAAACCCGTCTATTTTCGTTGTAGGCCGTGGAGCTTATTTGAATGTTTAGGTGCGTACATATTTCAAACTGTTGGCGCTGCCTCCGCGCCACGTGTCATGGGATGCTGGGTGTGTGTTGAATTTACGATCGTTCGTTAATGATTGCTGTACAGCCGCGGTGCAAACCTGTCCCTTTAGGGGTGGTAGGATGTGGTGCAATTTTCAATGTTTTGGCACCACGGGGCCGCCGTGCCACGTTTAATGAAATGGGGGTTATGGTTCATCTGACATTTTATCTTTTCTTGGCTGCCGCGCCACTTGTAACGCTCGCCGTGGGACATGTCGGTGGGTTTGCATGCGTTTATTATTCCGCGCCATTGTGAAGGATAAAGAGTTTTTAAAGTGGATTCATTTATTTGGCGTATGTTATTGCGGTTAACATTTGCACGCTTCCCGGCCGCCGTGCCAGTTTTAATGTGACAATTAAGGGTAATTACACTCAGAATGACTTCGCCATTGTAATTCGCGGGTCGGGTGTCGAGACATGCGCTTTGTTTAAGGGGATTTCATGGCCGCCGCGCCTTTTGCATGTTTTGGGTCCGATGAGCTGCCGAGCATAAAACATAGGTTAGAAGGGTCGATGGTTCACGCTAATTGGAACATGTTGGTCTCAGATGGTGTTGAGGCCATTGTAATTTGGGAAATCCCCGAGTAAATTCCTTTTCTCACATATTCCGATGTTTAAGGCTCCTCCTATGTAGCAAGCCGGTTTCGGTGGCTCAGTAAGTGTTGACTTATACCTGAAAGGTTGGGGGTTCTGCGCCCAGCTTCCAACATAAAAAATTCTGAAGTGGGTGTGAAGTAGTTGCGTGAAGCAGTAGTAAGCGGTAGTAAGGTAATTTTGTCTGTGTGGTGCATTTAGCGTTCCTTTTTGCAGCATCAGTCCGTGGGAGCATATTATGTTACTTCAGTTGCAAGGGTTATCCATTTTGCAAGCAGGGTGCTATGCCTGGGTTTACCGACCGCATGGAGAGGCTTCAATTACTTGCAGGGGGTATTTCAATTGGTGCAAGTGGTATTCGCTGGCCGCCGTGCCAATTGTAATGTCATTTAGACTGTGACCAGGCGCGGATGGCTTCAGATACGAGGGCGCCATGTGGGGCAAACTGCTGCCGTGTAATGACAAGCCTTGCTAGGCTATCATTCTCCGGGTCCATCTGTTTCGAGTGATGAAAACAGGGTGGGTGGCGTAAACTGGGATTACACGATGATGCAAGCCAGAAGGGAAGCTCAGTGGGTGCAGCGCTTGCTGAGGTGACCTGTAGGTTCTCTACAGGTCGCAGATTTGAAACCCGAGCAAGTCCGAGGCTGCCTTTCACCCTTACGAGGTGGATGAATAAGGACCACCTTCGGTTGGGGGATCTATAAACGAGGCCTCACGCCTCGGGTTTAGCACATGTTTGGTTATGTGTGGCTTTATATCAGTGTGCCTTGTATTTCAGCCACTTTCCTTGTCTGGCCGCGATTGCGGAATGTTAACTAGTGTGTGGCGCTGCATTGCTATGTATGCCCACTACCCTCTTTCAACAATGGGACAAGCACCGTGCATCAGTATATTTCAACCACGCCGTAAGGGTGAATGGTTGGTTTCATGCCCTCATGCTGCATCGGTCAGAGACACTGGGTTCAAATAAAAAACCGTCATTGCATGGACGATTGTGTGTTACTGCGTTGGAGTGCCATGCAAAGGTGTCTTAGCCGCTCATTACAGGCACATTGTCCCGAGCACCGCAGAAAGGGAGTGCAATGTCAGGTCCGGAGTTAACAAACTTTAGGCATCCCACAGGTAATTTCCCTAGGTCGCATGTTTTCCTGTGTTAGGAAGGGATGGTAGATTGGGGGGACGATAGGAGTGGTGCTCCATGGGTTCCTTTCCTGTACATATGACCTATGCTTATGACCAGGTAGCTGTGTATCATTCAGAGCTCTGGTTTTTTCAAATAAAATGGAAGTTGAATTAGGAAATGTGAAGTTGGGACAGACGGATCTCGTGGTGTTAGAAGTATGCACGATGACAGGCAACGGGCATCGTTACATCCCAAGCATGTTAGACTGGTGTCCTAAGTGTGGCTTTACGTGGGCAATGTCTCATATTTCAGCGCATTTTTCCTTGTCGGGTCGTGAGTACGCTGTATTGCTAACTATGCCACCCCGCCACCCAGACAATGTAATGGAATGCCTTCTGTCAGGCATAAGTTTACCATGTTGCCCCGTGGTTCCCTGCTCTCCGGGTAAGGCTGCATCGATCGGTGGGGCTCTAACTGCCATTAATGTGGGGTGGATACTGGAAAGGTTTGCCGCATGGGCATAGGTGGGGCAAGTTAGCTTATATTTCCTTCCTTTGTTTTTACTTTCCTTCGTTTTTACTTTCGGCCGTAGCCTCAGCTTTCAAAAGAGATGGAAGTGGATTTTATAATGTAAGGTCGAACGGATGGATCTCAGAGCTGCCGCCATAAAGCATAAGTTTAAGGTCAAAGATTAGGAACCTTTTGTGGGATAATACGGTTTCAGGCTTCAAGGCTGAAAGACAATGAATCCCGGCAGGGCCAAACTCAGCCTTTTTATCCTTCCGAGGTCGATAAATGAGCACCACACACTGGGCAATAATAAGCAGCACTCAGATACCGGAGGGTTTGTAGCGCTGTATAAATGCTAAATTAATTTATTTTGAGGGTTGCAGCCACAGTTTTTAATGGTGCGGCACAGATTTTCGGGACCATTTGGTGCAGCACCGAGGTTCACAACCTTGTGCGGCAGTCACTGTTGATTTGTTTTTATGTATGTTCATGAAGCGATTGTGTTGTTAGGAGAAAAGGGACCAGTCAGCAGCCTGTCGCCTAGGACACCATTTTTAGGTTCAGCGTCCTCTTGGTCTTTTTAAATTCAATGGGTTTACGATTTCACTTTGGCTGGCTGCCAAGCTGCCAGGTATCATGGCTGAACAATGTAGTTCAGGCAGGCTGGTGGCCTTACTGGTCGGCTGGTGGGATTAAACAAAGATGGTGTTAGGGGCTCATAAAGGGAGTTGCATACTGTATTTGACATTACTTTGCCGAACAAATTGGGATTGGAAAAGGGTTTTTTGGTCACTGCAAAGCAGTGGTAATTCCTACACATCGTACAGCCCGGTGCGCTGGCAGGCTTTATCTCCTGACAGGGACCCAGTGGCCACAACATGCCAGGTGGTCAGTAGGTGAATGTGCTATGCGGGTTAGCTGTAGAGGTTTGCATGGTTCCTGCACCACAGGTGCACAGCAACCTTGGGGAAGTGTTATGTCCCGCAGGCGCTGGCGGTGCCGCAAGTGGCCCATATGGCCCTAGCTTCAGACGCATTCAGCTAACTTTTCTTTTTCTGCAAAGTTGGAGCACAAGGTTTTTATGGGGTGCGGTACGAATGTTGTCAGGTGTAATCATCAACAATTTGCACCACTCTTCGGCGAGAGGGTTGATACTGAAGGAGTGAAACAAAAGGTAGGGATGGCCATCCGCTACGATGGCCCACTCCACATTGGGCACACCACTTTATGGCTCACCAAAACCATCCAAAGTTGAGTAGGTATAATTTGGCTGCCCAATCATTCCGGTTGAACCCATGCAGTGCAGTTCTTAGCCGGGTGTTTTTCTACCAACGTGGGGGTTTTTCCAACAGTGTTAGGGTAGGGTCTGCGAGACTCGGCATTTAATATAGGGGGGTTGTGATGGGGGACTCTCATGTAGGAAGGGATGGTTTAGTAACTGTGGTAATAACAGTATGTGATTATGTATTATCATAGGGAACAGAGACAATTTGAAGATGTCAAAGACCACCTTGGTCTGGCCCCAGGAATACGGGAGGACGTGGCATAATGAGACTGACAGGTTGGTAAGCAGTGGAATACTCCCACAAGGTACATGCCGTGGTAAGACTTGATGGTGGCATACGTTCCATGTTAATGGGAAATTCTGATATGTGCAGGTTAGGGTCTGGCCATTAACTAGCGCATGCAAACGGTAAGACCGGAGGATGGCGCAGGTGCACTGACAATTGAAATGACAGAGATGTGCGATTTGAGGGTTTGGACCAGCAGACCTGTACACAGGTGGGCCACATTGGCCTTCAATGGTACCAATGACTGGTCTTGGGCCACCAGGTACCAGTGAATAGTTAGTCCTGGGCCACTGGCAAGTGTTATGGGGCACCTATCGTGCCAGCACGGATATCCGGAGGCGACTGAGGGGGGCATTCCTTCCCTGAATAATTGGAAATTCTGGCTTGTGTGCAAGTAGGGTCTGGCCATTAACCCGTCACTCGGGGACCTTGAAAGATGTGGTACTGGGTAAACCTGTGGTTTCCCACACGATACATGGCTATGGTAAGATTTAGATGGGGGCACGCATGCAGTGATAAAACATACAAGATAAGTTAAAGGTGTGGGGATGTACAACTTGAATGTCCAGCCAGCAACACAGTACTATGGCCTCGTAAAGGGGGCAAGCTGGTAACACTGCCACAAGGTACTGGCAAACGGGAAGACTGGTGACGGCGCAGTGGCATTGAGATTGAAACGACAGAGGTGTGCGTTTGAGGGTCTGGACAAACAGGCCGGTACACAGTGCCAGGGGCTGTTGCGTCACATTGCCCTTCAATGGTAACAGTAATTATGTAGTCTTGGGCCACCAGGGACCAGTGTCTAATTAGTCCTGGGCCAACGACAAGTGTTACAGGGCACCTATCATGCCAGCACGGATCTCCAGAGACAACTGATGTGAAATCAGGTAAAAGGGTGGGCCAAGTATGGCCCCAGTCAGAGACCTCTTCCCCCCCCCTAGATGGGGGGGTTCACAACAAAGTGATCTTTGGACTCGAAGTGAAACATGTGCAACCCGCAGGGAGCCGGGCACTTTTTTCGGCCTAGACTGATCTCCAGGTGTCACCTAGGGGGAATGATGGTACAACGGTAGGATACAGCAGTCTCAGGACTGGTTGCCAGGGAAGTTGGGATGAATTGATAAAGGTTTAAGGTATGAGTAAATGTGGTAGGGCAGAGTTAGGACAAAAGGAGCAAAGGTGTGGGGGCATTGGGGGCAGCGAAAACCACCCTCAAAGCGTGGCGGAGTATCGGGACGGTCCTAGCCAATGAGGGACGTTCACGCTGCAGCTTCGGCGGCAGCGGCTCAGGTTGGCCAGGCTCGAGCCAAATCCTTCGATGGGCACTGACTTCACTTAGGGCTTTAGGCCAGCAACCTCCTTATCAGTGCCCCTTAAGTGTCCCACTGGTTGTAACCGGTGTTCTCCTGGTAGAACCAGAAGCGTTGTCAGCTTGTGCCAGTGGCAGATGTGGGACAGTGTCCTACTGGGGTAACCAGTGTTCGCCTGGTAGTAACTGACTGTATGTAAGATGTGGCTGGGACCGTCCCAAGTTTATTGTTCGCTCCAAATAAACCTGTGACCTTATATATTCCAATGAACCTTACAAAAGTTGTCTGTGGTTATTTCATCAAGTGTGTGTGTGTGTTATACGGGCTACATAAGGTGGGGGTGTCCAATGGGGATCTCCCCGCTAAGAGGCTGACCAGCCCCCGTAGGGGGCGCTAGAAGGACAGCCTACATAGCAGGCTGTCCCCTCTGGCCACCCCCTTCTGGGGGTTGATCTACCCTCTACTCTTCCTCCTTAGGCGGAGGAGGCGTCCCCAGGGACCGGGCTTCCGGTCGGGTTTCGCTGGGGACGCTTATAAGGGCGGGAGCTGCGGCCAATCAGTCTTTAAGCCCAGCAGCTCCCGCCGTGTGATGATACCCACCCACCCACACCAGATGCGAGTAAAAGTCAGAATGCGATATGATATAAGGTCAGAGGACATGGGAGTCTGGCATAAAGCGGTGCAGATCTTCTTAAAGTAAATAAAATGGTTGGTAGGATCAGGGTGAGGCGTTTGTATCACCGACAAAAATACTCAGGTAGAAATCATGATATATTAAAGAAAGTGGTAAAATTAATTGTATTGTATTGTGTGATTTGTTCCTAATTTTCTTCTTTTTGTTACAGGCGGAGTATCGGGACGGTCCTAGCCAATGAGGGACGTTCACGCTGCAGCTTCGGCGGCAGCGGCTCAGGTTGGCCGGGCTCGAGCCAAATCCTTCGACGGGCACTGACTTCACTTAGGGCTTTAGGCCAGCAACCTCCTTATCAGTGCCCCTTAAGTGTCCCACTGGTAGTAACCGGTGTTCTCCTGGTAGTAACCAGAAGCGTTGTCAGCTTGTGCCAGTGGCAGATATGGGACAGTGTCCTACTGGGGTAACCAGTGTTCGCCTGGTAGTAACTGACTGTATGTAAGATGTGGCTGGGACCGTCCCAAGTTTATTGTTTGCTCCAAATAAACCTGTGACCTTATATATTCCAAAGAACCTTACAAAAGTTGTCTGTGGTTATTTCATCAAGTGTGTGTGTTATACGGGCTACATGAGGTGGGGGTGTCCAATGGGGATCTCCCCGCTATGTTTAAATCCCAATTCTGTCAGAGAAGCACACATCATTGCTTCCAAACACACAGCAGTATCCCTGAGAAAACAGCATTTTCTCTCAGTGGTGCATGGCCGCGGGGCTAACCACAAGCATCCTCAATGACCCGCCCGGTAGGGGTTCTTTCAGGTGGCAAGGAGTTAAAGGAGGTCGGGGTCATAACCCAAACAAAGTAGCCCTGGCTTGAGAAAAAAACAAACATCTCATAAACACAGTCAGGGACCAGAGGACGAAACAGTCCAGCCACACTAGTTCTGCTGCAGCCGAACCAACTGAGTTTTCAAAGGGCTTAGACGACCGCTCTGCACAAAATGTCTACACAGCAACCAATCTGAATACAACGAAGATGGGGGTGGGGGGCACCAATGGACGGCAACAGACAACATGTTCCGGGATGGTTAAATCGCATGATTAAGTTCTTTAAATTTAGAGAACTCCGATGGCAGCAGAATTCAGCGCACGGTTCACGCTAATAGATTATGGATATGTTATGCTCTATTTGCTCACTTTTAGGCAGAAGCAGTAGTAAGGTTGGGATCTCTTTTTTTTTTTAAAACATTCTTTTTTATTACTATGAAAACTTGTATGCATTTGTTTAATTGTATTTTGAAAATGTAATGTTTGTACAGTTTTATGGGTGCTACTCTGAATAAATGTACTTATTTTAAAAAATAAATTACCTTACTGCTGGGTCGTTGACGTGGGCAAGATGCATGCGTCAAACCATAACCTACTCGAAAATAACTGCATATAAATTAAGTAGAACAGATTCGAACTGTCTCGTTGAAGCATCATTGTTACCAGAAACCTTTAATGCGGATACGTCCGAGACCTACACTGCACGGTCAGAGGAAGCACATGGCCGCCTGGCCATAGCCCATAGGTCCTAGGAACAATACATTATGCAGCCCCTGTCAATCAAGTGTTCTGTACAACACATTTGCACACATGGTTTTAATTAAGAGGTTACGTTACAGTTTGACCACATGATGCTAGTAGAGAGACAATTGCGCCACCACGTGGTTAAGTTGCTTAATTGAATTTCTAAAATCATTTAATACAGTAAAAATATGTTTTAACGAGGTGTGTATTTCCTCAAGGTCCGATTTTAAGTTTAACTTTGATCTCTTACAGCAAGAGCCACAAACTACACTCTCCGAAATCTACTGTTAGCAATTTCCGCCTGCTGAACGTGTGGAATAACAGCTGGAAATCCGATTTGGGGTTTGGAAAATCACTTGTGGAATACAGAGTAGAAGCAGGGCACAGACACAACATTAACAAGCATTGATTGGTAACGCCAATAGTTTGGGCGTTTCCTGCTGGTCTTTGAATGTATAGGCACCAAGGAGCATGCGATAAGGGGCGGGTGTGCATGACATTGTGAGGAAGGAGAATAGAGCAAGGAGGAAAACGACAGATAGGGTGCCATTGTTGGTGAGCAGGAGGAATATGAGCGAGAAAAGTTGAGAGTGAGATGGTAAGAAATAAAGCGAGTGTGAGAGGAAGGATGAGAGGGGGTAAAGAGTGGAGGTGGGGTGGGTTGTAGAGAGAGTTGGGAGGATGGGGTTAGAGTGGGGTAGAGAGGGTGGTGATTCAGTGGTAGTGAGTGTGGGGCTAGGATGGGCGGGCGGTGGTGGTATAGAGGTTATGGTGTATGGGTGGTGGTAGGATGGGGTCGGTGGTGGAGAGGGAGGGTGTAGAGTGGCAGTGGTAGAGAGGAAGGGGTAGGGTGGGTGGGCGATGGTAGACAATGGGTAGGGTGGGTGGCGGTTAGAGAGGGGGTAAGGTGGGGGTAGAGAGGGTGGGTGAGGTTAGAAATGGTGGAGATTCAGTGGTAGAGTGGGTGGGGCTAGGGTCGGTGGTTTTATTTGTTTTTTTCTATTTTATTTATTTATATAGCGCACCAGGCCCAAGGGCATCCGGGCGCATATCTTGGCATAGTAAGTACATCACATTAATAGTTACAGTTCAGATAAACAAAGACACAGTGTACAGGAAATACAAAATAGTACAATGACAGTGTATGGTGAGCGCAATATATACAGTAGCATTATATATAGTATACAATATGATGTGCAGCAATATTTACAGTTAGCATGATCTCAAATACATATGCTAGGCAGGTGGTGACCGAAAAAGTCCTAAGTGGCATTAGACTTGTGTGGTGGATAACCACAGTTGGGTTTTTTGTTTGAAGAGGGTTGGAGAATGTTCGGATCTGATGGTTAATCGAATTGAATTCCCTAGTTTGGAAGCGAGGACTGGGAAGCTAGTACCGCTAGCTTTCTGCAGTTTGTATCTAGGGATGGTCAGGCAATGTGCTTGAGCCGATCTGAGTAGCCGAGTAGGCGAGTAGTGAGAGAAATGGGAGGCAAGATAGATGGGGGCCTGATTGTTCAGACATTTATGTGTGAGGGTGAGAGATTTCAGAGACATTCTTTGTGTTACTGAGAGCCAGTGTAGGCTTCTCCTAGTTTCAGAAATGTGTGAAGATTTGGCGATGTTTAGGGCAGCTCTAATGGCGTTATTTTGGGTGTTTTAGAGAGGGTACTGTGCATGGGCACTGGTGGGGAAGGGTGGGTGGGTGGTAGTGATGGAGGGGGTAGGGTGCATGGGAAGTGGTAGAGAAGGAGGGGGGTGGGTAGGCGGTGGTAGAGAGGGTTGGGTTATGGTGGTAGAGGATGGGAGTAGGGTAGGTGGGTGGTGGCAGAGAGGGTGGTGGTAGGGCGGGTGGTGGTAGAAAGAGTGGGAGTAGGGTGGGTGGTGGTAGAAAGTGTAGGGTAGTGGTAGAAAGGGTGAGGGTAGAGTGGATGGGTGGTGATAGAAAGGGTGGGGGGTGGTAGAAAGGTGGGGTAGGGTGGGTGATGTGGGCAGAAAGTGTGGGGGTAGGGTGGTTGGCTGGTGGTGGTAGAAAGGGTGGGGATTGGGAAGTTGAGGGTAGAGGGTAGGGTGATAGGGTGGGGTAAGGGTGAATGGGGTTAGAAAGGGTGGTAATTCGGCGATAGGGCGGGGCTAGGGTGGATGGGGATTGGTGGTAGGTAGGGTGGGTGTTCGGTGGCAGGGCGGCAGTACGGTGGGGGTCAATGGTGGAGAGGGTGGGGTAGGGTGGCTGGCCGGTGGTAGAGAGGTAGGTGGTAGGGTGGGTGGCAGTTAGAGAGAGGGTAAGGTCGGGATTAGGTGGTAGAGAGGGTGGGTGGGCGGTGGTGGTAGAGAGGGTAGGGTGCATGGGTGGTGGTAGGGAGGGGGTAGGGTGGGTGGCCGGTAGAGAAGGAGGTGGTAGGGTGGGTGGGAAGTGGTAGAGAAGGAGGGGGTGGGTAGGCAGTGGTAGAGGGTGGGAGTATGGTGGGTGTTGGTAGGGTGGGTGGTAGAGAGGGTTGGGGTAAGGTAGGTGAGTGGTGGCAGAGGGTGGTGGTGGTGGTAGGGTGGTGGTGGTAGAACGGGTGGGAGTAGGGTGGGTTGTGGTAGAAAGAGTGGGAGTAGGGTGGGTTGTGGTAGAAAGGGTGGGTGGTGGTGGTGGTAGAAAGGGTGGGGTAGGGTGTTAGGTGTGGGTAGAAAGTGTGTGGGTAGGGTGGTTGGCTGGTGGTGGTAGAAAGGGTGGGGATTGGGAGGTTGAGGGTAGGGTGATCGGGTGGGCAATAGGGTGGGGGTAGGGTGGATGGGGTTAGATAGAGTGGGGGTGGTGTGGGTGGGTGATGGTGGTTGGTTGGAAGCAAAAAACATGAGGAACAAAGCAGCCTTGGGAGGACTTGTCAAAAGTAGGTAAAAAAAAGCCCAAACAAAACCCAACCAGCACATGGAAAGGGGGTGGAGCGGGTGGGTGGAGGTAAGAGTGTGAGTAAAGTAGGTGGGGTAAAAAAGAGTGGAAAAGTGAGATAGAGAGAGTGGGCATGTTGTAGAAAAGCAGCCATAGGAGGACAAGAACAGATCTGTGAAAAAAGATGTCCAGAAAAAAGCCCAATAGTCTGCAAAAATAGCCCAAAATAGTCCAATATGAAATCACTGCGCATCTGGGAAATGGAAAGCCGGCACCCGACTTGCTTCTTACAAAGCTGCTGATTGGAACACATATTGTTAGGGAACTTACTAAGAAGAGAGCCCACATCCAAGCCCCTGTCTCTGCGGTATCTAACAACTCGGCCAAACTCTTCAAAATCTGTAAGGACTTGGCAAACCCTGCTGCAGTCTCTACCTCTCCTGTTGCCTCCCAGGTCCTCTGCACGGCCCTTGCCTCTCACTTCATCTAAAAAACCCAGGACATCCTGTCCACCCTCTTTTCCCCTCCCCCCCTTCCCCTGTCTCCTTCTGTGAACTCTGGCCCTCGTACAGCCACACCCCCACCCTCTTTCTCATCTTTTCCTCTTTTCTCCCTTGATGAGGTCTCTAGACAAGTCCAATCTATGAAAGTCTTGTCAAAACAGGTTCTTACCTGTTCCTCCAAAACCATCAAGGACCACATTGACACCCTTGCTCCTGCCCTGGCTGATTTCTGCTACCTCTCCTTCGCCTCGGGAGCCTTCCCCTCCCCTCTGCAGCACTCTCTTGTGCACCCTCTTCTCAAGAAACCCACAGCTGACCCTTCTTGCCCGGTAAACTATCACCCAATCTCCATCACTCCTTTCCTGGGCAAATTCCTGGAAAAGCTGGCCACCTCGCAGCTTAACCTTCACTCTGAATCTGTTGCTTGTCTCCACGACCATCAGTCCGGCTTTAGAGCTGCCAGAAGCACAGAAACTGCTCTCCTGAACATCCATGAAGATCTGCTCTCCAACCTTGATTCTAACATCCCCTCTGTCCTCATCCTCCTTTATCTCTCTTCTGCCTTCGACACAGTCAGTCATACCATCCTGCTCAACCGTCTCTATGACAACCTGGGTATCACTGATCAGGCTCTGGCCGAGCTGACTTCTTTCCTGTCTGATTGACCCTCCCAGGTCCAACTTGGGTCCTTCCTTTCTTCTATTTGCCTTTCTACCTGCGGTGTTCCCCAGGGGTCTAACCTCTCACCCTGGCTTTTCAACCAGTACCTGGCACCTCTTGTCCCTCGCATTGACGTTTTCTGCTCCAATTTTCAGTGCTATGCTGATGACACTCAACCCATTTTCAGGCTTCCCTCGGCCACCTCTTCTCCTTCTCTCATCTCTGATAGCCTGTCTGCTATTCAGGATTGGTGTGCCACCAACAATCTCTGCCTGAATGCCTGCAAGACTGATATCCTCCTCATCGGCACACCTCCACCCTCCTTTCCTGTCACTCTCTGGCCGGCCTCCCTAGGCCCTCCGCCAACCTCCACCTGTGAGGCTAAGAACCTCAGGGTCATCTTGGACGCCACACTTTCCTTTTCTGCCCACATCTCTGATGACTCTAAAAAGACAAACTTCCTACTGCACCTCCTCAGAGGTATTCTGCCTTTCCTCTCCTTCGCCCAGAAGCTCACTGTCTCTTGAGCCTTTGTTCTCTCTCTAGGTTGGATTACTGCAACAGCCTCTTTCTAAATCTACCTGCTTCTACTCTCCGTCCCCTTTGCAACTCATCCAGAACAAGACTGCAAGACTTGTCCTTGGCCTCAAGCCCTGGGATCGTATCTCTCCAGCCCTGAAATCTCTTCACTGGCTGCCAGTGGCTGGAAGGATTAAATTCAAGAACCTTTGCATTGTCCACAAGGCTTTCTGGGCCTGGGTCCAAAATACCTTCAGCTGTCGCTCCGTAAATACCTTCCCTCCCGAGCTCTTCGCGCCTCCACCTTTAACTCCCTCCGGGTTAGTCCTTTCTCAAAGAAACGAGCTGGGGTAGATCTCCGTCTTCAGCTGGGGCCTCCTTCTGGAACAGCCTCCCTGCCACTCTGAAACTTGAGAAGAACCATCTCCAGTTCCGTAAGCACCCCAAGCCCTTCCTCTTTGCTTCTGCCTTCGCGCCTCCTCTCCCCTGCTGATCTGTTCTGCTTCTGCATCTTGCACCTGGTTACCCTCTGATTTCGAGCCCAGGTACATGCTCATCCTGCCAGGCACCCGCACTGCCCCCTGGCGACCCTTGCATTTCGGTCTGCATCTGTAACCCTACAGTGCCCCCTTTTCTACACTTATCAGACCTCCCTGTCTGTTGCCGTGAACCTAGCACTTACCACTTGCTGGCTGCCCTACAACTGTTGCTTTTTTTGTTTTATTCCTTTGCTCAGCACTTTTCACTTCTCCCCCTCACCCATGCACTTCCCCCTTCCCTCTTCCCTGCACTTTCGGCATTCGCAATGTCACTTGGCCTAGATCGTTCTTTTTGTTCTCCCTTGTTCCCCTCCCTTGCCTCGTCGAGCTCTGAAACACTTGTGTCGAGCGCGATACAAATAAAATATCAATAACTTCTCATTGGGTAGTACAGGGGAGATTTTAAAAAATTGGAAAAAGAGATTTTAATGATTTGACAGTTTCCTGCCACTGCATTTCCCGTTGCTATGCCAACCAGATATTTTCAGTTCACAATCCCCATTCCCTCTCTCTCTCTCTCTCTCTCTCTCTCTTCTGTAACAATGTATTTGTCAATTTTGTGACAAGCTCCATAAAAATTCACCAAAACCAAAAACACAACCAGACATCAACAAATAGAAGAGCCGGGAACAACGAAAATCCCCAGTGCTTTATGAAGCTTTTAGTCAATATTCTATTTTTAAGTATCTCTCCACGGGAGGCCCATATTATTATGATCTGTGGCAGAGGGAGCTATGAGACAGCAATTTAAAACCAGGATTAGCAAAGACAACAGTTTTGGCTTCTGCATTTTTCGTTGCATTTTACATTTATAGACATTGCTGGGAGCGAGGGGGTTTCAACAGCGCTCTGGTGAAGGTTATGAAGAGACCCCTTTACCGGGACAACAGGGAGGCCACCAACTTACAGAAGAACTCTCTCAATGGGTAACATAGCAAGAACTCGGGCTCCAAACTCTAAGGAGGGAGCAATCTGAAAAAGAGTACAATTATAGTATCATACACAATAAAAAAAAATCATACAATATACTGTGAATACATATATTAATTTGGTATTACGTTAGGATAACAATACACTGTCAAATGCTTTAAAATATAAAATATTGTAAACTATACAAACAAAGCAAGTACACAGAAAAGAAGGGATAAGTGTGATGTGACGGACGGCCCGCCACAAAGAACCACGCTGACTATCAGAGTAAGTCCAAGGGTGTTTATTTAAAATAACAGATAGGATGGCTGTATTTTCTCGGCAAAGCTATCTGGGCCTAGCTGGGTGGGAATGATGGTGCTAGGGCCGGCCCTGTCTATCTGGTCTAGCCTGGTTTTTTCCCTGCCTCCCTTACCCAGAATTCTCTAGTGGGGATGTTAGTAGCTCTCAGATCGGTAACCCCCAACAATCTTTCACTTCCTGGGCTTCATGTGTTTTCCCTAAAACGTTGGCTACCTGACTCTCTAGGGGTCTTCTAACTTTTGCTCTCCTACCCTGCTTAGTGTTCTCAGAAGTTAGAAATGGTGCCTTCTTCCGCCCAGTGTCACGCTCACTTCTTTCACACCTGCTTGCACCTGACCTTGTTACGCTCACCTGGTTTCTGCGGGGACATTGGGGCACGGTTGCAGCCCTCCCAGGAATTAGGACCCCCGATCTGCTTCCGCCCGCTGCAAATAGGCTGTGGGCTGCTGCGATGAAGTGGAACCCTGCTCCTGCGTAGATATGAGAGGACGTAAGTTTACTGGCCTCCGAGGGAATTCACTCTCAAACCCTTACTCCCATAGCGTGGTGAGCATGCATTGTCCCATTAAGGCTCACCTGTAGATTATTAAGGGTGAACTCTCCGCCCTGATACTTCTGGCAGGGGCGCATGTAGAATGAGGACCAAGTTCCTTCACTGGTCCTTTATACATGGTTTCCAGTCCAGCTGTGACGATTCCACGCCTTTATGGCAAGTGTCTTTCTGTTTTCAGTTTGTCTTGAAGTATTGGTATTGTCTTGTTCACAGCCTTTTGTGAAATCTGTAACATGTCTATCTTTCTCCCCAAATGGGTATATGATTGCGGTCTAGCAAAGCAACAGAGCCTGAGGTGGCTCCAGATGAGGAGCGGAGGAAACCGCTGCGTTCCCGCAGCAGGTAAGTGAGCTTTTAAGGACAAACGCGAAGAATTTTGCAAACGCGACCTTAAACTGCAGGTTCGTATGTCTAACCTTGCCTTTTGTTCTTTTACAGAGTCCGCCTTCAAGGAAGAAGAAGATGTCTGGCTGCGGAGCCCTGAACCGAAGTTCCGCGTGTCAGAGATAAAGAAGATGTCGTGCTGCGGTGCCGGGAGCTGGAGTTCTGCATGCCAGAGATGAAGAAGATATCGTACCGTGGTGCCGGTGTTAGGGAGAATTCTCATTCTATGGCAAATTTCCCTTACCTAGTGAGTCCCTCAGCAGCTTTGTTGGATTTATGGAGTTTATTTTTTCCACCTGGTAAGAGTGTGAGCTTTTCCCCCACTCTTACCTGTGTTTTGCCATGTGTATTTCAACTGTTTTTGTGATTGTGGACTCTGGAGTAAACCACTTCAGTAGCCCCACTCTTTGTGTGTTACACACCCTCAGTGCAGTGACACAGGGTTGTCTCTTAGACTTCCCACCGACTCCATTTTCTGGGGCCGACTACTGTCCCCCAGAAAAGAGTAAAGTTGCCATTAACTTTACATAGTCACTTTTACCACAGATCCAGTACACCCCATCTTATATGGATTATTGGAGAGGGTTAATTCTTAGCCCTTTTTATCTGTGCCTCTTGGAGCGTTGTTTCGCTCTCTTAACATTAAGACATGGCTGGTGGCAGTGGTATCTACCCTAATTTTCCTACCGGGATTATATTACATAACGTGGTAACATTTTAGGCTATTTTAGTAGCCTCAAATTTTAAACCCACTTGCCGAAATACTTTTTATTTCGGCTCCAGTGGGGTTTAATCGCCATTTCTTTTTGTTAATATCCTTCTTGGGTCCTTCTTTGCACGGCAAACCAGGTTTGCCTCCTTTGTTCTCCGACCGTTGGCGGGCTTCTGACCAGAAACCCTCCTTTGGCGTCTGTGTGTCTAGGTGGGCTGAATGTGAGGGAGGGGTGCAGTCACCCCCTGCACAGGGTCTCCTTGTGCTGATTGGCTGAGGTGGTTGTCCGGGCTGGACAACCCCCCTGCTGAGTGATTGACAGCCAGGCTGTGTGAATGGGGGATTTTGGCATAAAAGGCAGGACTCTTGGGCTAGAAGGCAGAGTCACCACTGGAACTGCAAAAGACTGAAGAGAAGCGGCGAAGAAGATGGATGCTGCAAGCCTGAGTCCCGGTGAAGCCCTGCTGCAGTCCTGAGCTATCTACCCTTCAACGACAAGAGAAGATCCAGTCAGGAGTCTTCTTCCCTTGAGCCTGGTGGGATCAACCAGCTCACCCTTTCTTCAGTCAGAGAATCCTCTCCTGGGTCGAAATCACTGCTGTGCTGTAGTGGTCCGGATAGCCATCAGAAGAGCTCTCTCCTGATTTAAAGGAGTGCACCTTTTAGTCATCGTTGTCTTTTTCACTGCTTGCTGGCCTCATCCCTGGGTAGTGCAGATCGCTCCAGACGTCATCCTTCTTGTCCCCACGACTGAAGCGGCAGGAACCGTGAGTCTGCAGGAACTACCAGGAACAACTGCAGTGGCTCCTCGAAGATTTGTTCCTTCTTCCTTCCCTCTTATAACTTTTCCTTCCATCTGACAATATCTAAGTACTCTTGGCATCTCGAATCTCGAACTGTTCAACGTGTGATCCTCAGCAACTGAGCATCTGCTCCATTGACACTGGAGCAGGCCTATTGACCTTAATCTGTATCTTTGAACGAGTCCTCCGATTCCCTTGCCATGACAAAAGTATTGCCTGTGATTTTATCCACTTTTCCCTTGTTTGAAATTCTAAAGTACAAAGAGTGTTTTAACTTCGTGACCATTTCTATTTGCGGGTACGCGTTAGTATCGCAACACCGGTCTGTCAAATCCTAATGTACTTACCTTGAATTTGCTGGAACAAGTGGAATTGGTTGTGTTTAGTGTATTTTTCGTGTGGTTTTGAATTTATAGAAGTGAAGTGTTTTGTGAACAGATGGTTTAAAATAAATGTACTTATATTTTTTACCTGAAACCTTGAGTCAGTGTTTGCTTGAGTCACAGTAATTGTGGTCCTTTGTGTAATCTCTACTACTGCTCATTTACTCTTGAGATAAGTCTGGCTGCTCCTCTACTGCTACCACTTTAACATAGTAGTACAGGCTTGTACCAAATGTGAACTTGTATTACCACTTGTAGTCTTAATTGTGTGTAGTGGTCCATAAGGGCACTGCACAGGATTCTGCCTAACAAAGACAAGGCTAACCAGCCAGTTAAACGTAATGAAACCATCCCCATGGGAAGCAATCAACTTTGGAACAAGGCTTCCAAGTATCAGAAAACAGCAAAATGTGATTTTTCTTTTTCTTTTAGCAAGACTTGCAACTAGCCAGATAGAAGCGGTAACCTTGTGTCATCACCAGGCGCCCCCCTCACTTTAGAGAGATGCGCAACAACCGCCAATGCTTTCTGAGGAGGGATAGATGGGAGTGATGATGAGGAATCTGCGGGAGAAGAATCCATAGAAAGAACATTACGGTAAGTAATTTCTCCTTCAATGGATTGCCTTTCTCCTGCAGATTCCTCAACTGATAGACTCCCCAAGCAGTGAAACAATGGAGGAGGGCAGAAAGCGTTATAGTAACAGATTTTGCAGCATTGCCCTGCCAAAAACGAGCATCAGCCCAGCAGGCAACGTCCAGACTATAGTGCCTGGTAAAGGTGAAGACCATGTGACTGCGCGGCAGATATCCCTAATTGGAACTCCCTCTGTAAGTCCGTATAAACCAAGGCCCCTCTGCTCGAGTGCGTCCTGATGCCGGAAGGAAGTTCCCTGCCTGCAGATTGATAGCATTCTCTGATGCAAAGATTAATCCACTGGGACAGTGTCTTATTTGTTACCGCTAGACCCTTGCAGGCTAGAGAATGGGCCACAAACAGTTGGTCAGATTTGCGAAACTCAAATGTCCTAGCAACGTAAATGCTCAAAGCTCTTTTTGGGTCCAATCGATGGAACTGCTCCTCTTCCTTGGAAGGGTGAGGCAGAGAATAAAAGACTGACAAGTCTATGGCTTGAGAGAGGTGATATTCAGAAACCAACTTCGGTAGAAATCCAGACCTTACACTAATTGAGACCTTCTCCCAAAAGAATCACAAAAACGGGGGTCTGCAACACAGAGCCTGTAGTTCACTGACCCTCCTGGTCAAAGTAATCGCAACCAAGAAAGCTCTCTTCAGTGAGAGCAGACGCAGAGAACAGGAATGCATGGGATCAAAGGGAGCTGCCATCAAAAAGGACAAAACTAGATTTAAATCCCAATCTGGGAACACAAAGGGAGTTGGCGGGAACTTATTCACAAGGCCCTTCATGAATTGGACCATAACCGGGATCGTAAAAAAGGAACCTTGATCTGGGAACCTCTTGTACACAGACAAGGCCGCCAAATATCCTTTGACCACGGTAACCTGAAGGCTTGCCGAGGCCAGTGACAGAATAAACTTCATAACTGTAGTGGTGCGGCAAGAGATCGGGTCAATCTCGTGTTCACTGCGCCACGCCTCAAATCTTCTCCACCTGCACGCATACAGGGATCTTGTTGAAGATCTGCGTGAAGCCAGCAACACCTGCAGTACCTTCACTTAGAGGTCTCAGTCATCATACCCCATCCTCTCAAGATTCATGCATGTAGGTTGAGGGATTCTCGGTTCGGGTGAAGCACCCAACCTTCCGACTGGGTCAGGAGATCCAGATGATGAGGCAACCAGAGAGGTGGGCAGATGGTCCGATCCAGAAGGTCTGAGTACCATGTCCTCCTCACCCAATCCGGGGCAATCAAGATTCCTCGGAACCTCTTCAACCTTCGGAGAACCCAAGAGATGATGGGAATCGGAGGGAAGGCGTAGTGGAGAGGAAAGGTCCAATCCACTACAAAAGAGTCCCCTAGCGCACGTTCACTGGGAAATCATACAAGCAAAACGGTTAGCACTTCCTGTTGGACTCTGTGGCAAATAGGTCCACTGATGGGGTAGCCCAGCAAGAGACGACCTCCTGTAAGGCTTCCTGGCACAATTCCCACTCATGTGAGACTGTACTCTGCCTGCTCAGAGAATCTGCCAAAGTGTTCTCTGTCCCTGCCAGATGAACTACAGAGAATGAGATCTGGTTCTCCAACAGCCAGAAGCAAAGCTGCATCGCCTCTCTGCAAAGGGGGAGGGAGTGCACGCCACCTTGTTTGTTCAGGTAATGCATGGCCACTGTATTGTCGGTCAGAATCAGGACAAGCTTCCCCTTCAGAGACTGGGTGAAAGCCCTCAGGGCCAAATTGATGGCTTGCAACTCCAACCTGTTGATGTGCCACCTGGCTTCCATTGTGGAGCAAAGGCTGTTCACCTGCAAGTCCTCGCAGTGAGGGCCTGAACCCCTCAGAGACGCATCCGTGACCACTCGGGCCAGAGGCCACAGAGACCAGAAGGGCCCCCCCCATGAGATTGTTGCTGTCAGCCCACCAACCAAGGTCGTCGACCACTGACCTGGACACCCTGAGGGAATCCATAAGGGTACCGAGATACTGGGACCACCGACCCTGTAGGAGCCACTGAAGAGATCTCATTTGTAGCCTGGCCTCTGGCACTAGAAAAATACAGGAGGTCATGAGACCTAAGAGGCGAGGGAAGAAAGCTGCCGGTAAGGCAGTGCGTTCCACAACATGTTCACCATCTGTGCGATGCTGTTGATTCTCTCCTTGGGAAGGAAGGCCTTCCCTACACGGGTGCCCAGGACTGCCCCGATGAACTGCAGCCTCCGGACTTGCATCAAATGGGACTTCAAGTTCAGGGAGAAGCCTAGCCTGTGCAGTAATTATAATTATAAGCAGACAGGTGTCCTCCAGGTGAGACAAAACCTGCCCCGCCGACTTCCCCCGGATCATCCAGTCATCCAGTTATGGGAATAAGTGGACGCCGGATGTCCTCAGGTGAGCTGCGACTGAACTTGGTGAAGACCCTTGGAGTGGAGGCCAACCCGAAGGGGAGCAGCTTGAACTGATAGTGCTTGTCCCCTATGAGGAACCTCAGAAACTTATTGTGCTTGCGATGTATCGGCACATGGAAATAAGAGTATGGCAGATCTATTGACACCAGCCAGTCCTGCAATTTGAGAGCGTGGAGAATTTCTCTCAAAGTCACCATCCTGAATGTCTTTTCTCAGGAACCTGAGGTCCAGAATGGGACGAAGCCCCCCTCCCTTTTGGGTACCAGTAAGTACCGGGAATACCAGCCTGATCCTCTCTGCTTGGGAGGTACCTCTTCCACAGCACCCTTCAACAACAGGGCTTGCAGTTCTTCTTGGAGCTCCTGTCCCAGTTGGCTTGGAGGTGGTGGGGGTCTGTCTAGTGGTTTTCTTAAAAAGGGCAAACAATAACCCAAACGCACAAGCTCCAGGGCCCAGGCGCCGGAGGTATCCTCCCACCATTGGGGCCAATGCTCTGCCAGCTGTCCACCAACCAGTAAGTTGTGGGAGGGAAAAATCACAGCGGCTTAGAGGGCGCAGCCGCTGCTGTCGCTGTTTGCTGGCATCTGGAAGCCCCCCTGCCCCTTCCAGAGCGCAAGAAACACTTCTGCCCCTGCCTGGCTTGCGGGAGCTGCGCCTTCCTGCCATAAGGCACATAGCGCCTGTAGCATCTGCCCCTAGAGTCAAAGCTGAAAGCAGGTCTGGCCGGCTGCTCAGCTAGGTCCAGCGACTTTGCGCCTAATTTTGAGTCCTTAAATGTTTCCAGGGAGTCGGCAGCGTTCTGACCAAAAGGATGCTCACCTTCAAAAGGCATGTTGAGCAGCCTGTTCTGGACGTTCGGGGGGGGGGGCAGTGGTTTTCAGATATGCTTGTCTTCTTAAGGCTACCGCCGATCCAACTGAGTGCTCAGCGCAGTCGGCCATGTCCAGGCCCATTTGCAGCGACTACCTGGCTACCTCCTTCCCATCTTCCACCAGCCGTGAGAATCCATCCTGCATTTCTCCATCGGGAATGTATTGGCCCGCCTGCTCCACAGCCTTCCATGGGCCAAATGAGTATTTAGCGAACCCACAAGCGTGGCCTTCAGAGCCATGCTGCCAGAAGTAAACACTTTCTTGGCCATTGCATCTAACCTCTTAGCCTCTCTGTCCGGGGGCAGATTGGCAGTAGAGGCCGCAGGTTTGGTGGTGATTGTGGTTGCCAGCACAACAAGGTCTTCTAGAGAAGGGTGAGAAGTTAGAAACGATGGATCTCATCTTGTCGGCCTGTACTTCCCCCTCATAGTAGAGCTAACCGGGGGGATGGAGCAGGGATGATGCCACTAGGAGGCTAAGGGATCTGCAATTGCTGGATTAAGTGGCATATTCCTTTCTGTGACCAGGCCCTCGTCCAAGATGTCTGTGAGGTCATAGCCCAGGGTTGACACTGCTGTGGTTTTTCGACCTAGAGTATCTCTACCACCCTATCCACCAGCGCCCTACACTTAGTGTAGCGTGGGTATGGGTGTATGGCTGACCCTGCTGAAACACCACATCTTTTTGACATGTTCAATCCAATGGCATTGTGGAGCCCTTGAGTCAATGCCAAAAGATCTGCCCGATCGTCAAACTAATTGATGCCTTCTGGTCATCTCCCTGAAATGGGCTGAAAATGGTCACCATGGAGCCGAAGAATTCGGTCCTGGAGAATGGGGCAAAGGATCCATCGCCAGTGGTTGGCGCTGAGGGGCTATCCCTCAAAGTCGACTGAATGGCTGCCGACGTTAAACAGGGCTTCAGCACCGACGAGACATCATGGACGTCTGCACCTTGAGGCACTCAGGATGGTCTTGGCATCGAAGGCTTATGTGCCTTTTTCACCTTCCAGCCTGAAGCCTTCACTGACAGTGATGGCGTCAGCAAAGGGGCCTGCGTGGGGTCGGGAGTGCCGAGCACCTCTGCTGCCACGGAGGCCTGCTGCTTGGGGGGAGGACACCAGCACCAGCCACTGCCTGTTTTTCAAACATAACCAACATTTGGCTCTTAAAATCTTCCCACTCCTGCCAAGTGGTCCGCCCAGCCGATATCTTACCTTTATCCGACAAGGAGTCGAATTCGCCCCCGGTGACGCCTCTTCTTTTTATGTGATGAGGAAGAGTGGCTCCTCGAGTGCGAGCCTTTCTTAGCCTTCCGTCGATGTTTCTCTTTTTTGTGGGTAGGCCCCTCAGTCTCAGCGTTGCAGGACCGGGCTGTTAACCGTGCAGGGGATTTTTAAGGCGGTAGGCCTAACGTGAGTTTAGCTGTGCAATCTCGCACTGACTTCAGGTTCATTTTCGAGCACAATGCGCACCCTTCTGTGTCGTGATCTGCACTGAGACACCACAGAGATACGTTGTGTGGGTTGGAGACTGTCACTTTAGAGTCACACCTTATGTAGCTCTTGAAACCTGAAATCCAGGGGGCGAACATCTCGCGTCGTAAAATTAAAAAATATATGCTGCATTTTTGTCAAAAAGAGTCAGAGACTCGGTTGTCGTGGTCCTCAGAGCAGTGTGTCGAGCTCACGGAAAAAGGAACTGAGGTACAGGCGTAGTGACGTGGTATATATATACGACACCCAACATCAATTCCAGAGCTGACGATCGAGCACTGAGCTAGACGATCGACGGCCGAGTCATGGTCACTACGCCCCCTGTCGAAAAGATTTCTGAGCAGCAGAGCTGGATGGGGATATCATATGAGGAATCTGCGGGAGAAAGAAAATCCATTGTAGCACATCTTTTAGATCCAGGGAGCACATTCAATCTCCCTTGCAGAGAGCTTCCGCAATCTGTGCTGACGTTATCATCTTGAACGTTTTGAGTGGAAGGGTTGAGGAACGATAGGTCAAGACCAACCTCAGGCCAGCCTGGTTCTTTTTGGGGATGGCAAAAATCCTGGAATAGTAGCCAGAGCCCCTTTGATGCAGTGGTACTTCCTCCACCACCCTGCTCTGCATAAGGGAAGCAATTTCTGCCAACAGTGCCAGTGAGTCTATCTGTAGAAGAGGGGGTGAAATTGGCTGAGGGGAGGGAACTGGGAGTCGAAACCCCCCAGAAGCCCCCAGGGGTCTCTGAATAGACAACGCCATTGCATTTTGTGGAGTACTAGTCTGTCCTCCACTGGGGAGAGATGGACTGGGATGCCACCCTCATTGCTTCTTGGCTTCTGAGGCTGGGCTGGAGAAGGGGGACTGGAAGAACCCTTTGTGCATGGTGCGCTGATGTTTGCGCCTTTGCGCATTGGGCAACCTGTCAGGCTGCTTTTCCCTTCGGTCCTGAAAGCCCCTCAATCCGCTGAACGCCCTGCTCCTGCAGTCCAACCTAACTTGCGACTGGCCAAACGGTTTTGCTGCCGGTTCACCAGGATTGCCAGCGATTTAACTGTCTGCAAGCTGGTCTTTTTCTTGTTGAGCTCCTGATCCGAGGAGGATTAGAAGTGCTTGGTCCCTTCGAAAGGGAGATCCAGAATCCTGTCCTGGACATCAGTATTAAATCTGGTGCCATATAACCATGTCATTCTGTGCATGTCTGTAGCCACGCAAATGCCTCTCCCTGCCATGTCCTTGTGTGCCACTGTGGATTCAAGCAAATCTTGCGCCATCGCCTTGAACGCGGCCGGCCTACGGGGATGGAGGTCTGGCAGGACGTCAGCTATCTCCCTCCACAACATTTGGTTGTTAGGCTGTTAATATTGCATCTGCATTTGACTGCCGTAGATGGAGGCCAGAAATTTGTTAGATCTTCTTCCCATAGGCCTCCAATAGCCTGTCTTCTTTCCCCAGTAGGGCTGCCGCCAAAGACCCGGAGGCCCCGGAGGTCTGGGGTTTTGCGTACATGGACGCTGCAGCAAATACGGAGGAATGAGGCTGCGGGTTGGAGGTACTTGGCATCCAAATTTTTGTTGACCAGCTGTGCCGAATGGGGCTTCAGGCACCCCTTCTTCACAATGCCAACACATACTTCTGCAAAGGTATGCCGGATTTACTGTGAACCCTAAGGGCTAGCACCCCCGCCAGCATGCCAGACTCTGGCTCTCTTACTGTGGAGGGGGTACCCCCAAGAACTCAGCCAGCTCCATCATTCTCTCGTGAAAGGCTTTCACAGATGCCGATCATCGTCCATGTCTATGTCCTTGTATTTCTGTCCTGCCTACTCCCTACTTGAGGAGCGTCCGCCTGTGACCCTGATGCCGTGGTAGAATCAGGTGTTCCTGGTGAGGCTGATCCACCATCTGCTGAGGGAGTCGGGCACTGCTCCGGCGTAATACCTGAAGAAGCACCATCCCCCACTAAAGGGGTGACGATAGGCTAAGCCGCACCGTCTGGGGCACCTCCGATGGAGAAGCCTGAGGTATCACTTCCTTGATCAAGGACTTGAGGAGCCCAGTCATCTGCTTGGACCTCATGAGTCCCATGAAGCGGTCAAAGAAGGTGCAGCCCCTGCTGAAGCGGTCTGTGGAGCCGCCGCCCTGTGCTGGGCCCCACCATTCTTGTTGTACTGCAGCGCAGAGGACATGATTGGATTCAAGGTGCACTACTGCACCTGTGCCGCCAACAATTCCACCCAAGCGGTGAAATGTGGCCTCCAAAGAGCGTCTGGTTGCTCCATGCCTCGTCTTGCGGAGTCGGTGGCCGTGAGACTCTGCCGCGGCGTGGGTGCCGCCTCGCTGCTAGGTGCCATTTTGTCACTCTACACCATTTTGCGCGCAGAGGTTTCTTCAGGAGTGTGTGGGAAAGAAATGTTTGGCACTGAGCCTGAACCTCCAGACCACAAAGGGCCCTTGAGCAGGAGCTCAGTACTGGGTACGACCTCTGGGAGCCACGCGGTAGGTTTGATACCACTGGACTTGCGCCTGGTAGTCAGTGAACGAGCAGACGTCCCCTCGGGCCTAGGCCCGGTACTTGAGCGATTATGCCGCTCAGGACCTGTGCTGGTGTCAGAGCGTTTCCGACCCTCAGCCGATGTCTCGGGAGGACCTGCAGGCCCCTTGGTCCGGTGACCAGTAACTCTGGGAGTCTCGAGACCCTGGCTGGTACTAGGGTCCTTCGAACTGCTCCCGCTCAAAGTATTCCCCAGGCGTGGCCCTGGGAGCATGCGCTCGCTTGACTCCGCCCACCAGCGCCACTCCTCAGTACCCATTGACGCATTGACAATTTTACAAATTGCCTAATGACACCAGTATTATTAGGGGGGAGGATGGTGGGACGTATGGAGCAAAGGGGACTATGGACTAAGAGTACATTAGTCACTACGGTGAGTAACTAGTAATTACTCTTACGTTCCATCCCCTTCCCTCTATACTGTATGGGCGATTACAACTGAATGTAGCCCTAGGGTGGAGAGGAGACCCTCCTTAAGCAAACAGATTCCTGGATTCCAAGATGGCCACCGGAGTGTAACCAGCATGTCCCCTGAACTCCCGCTCCCAAACGTCAGCATTTAGCAAATAATCGAGCGGACAATCCCTCCCCAGGTACCGCAGCACAGCAAGACAAACACAAGACCCAAGCAGGGGCAAGGAAAGTGACCCAAGGACCCCCAACCCGCGGAATCTGCAGCTGACAGACCTGGCGGGGCTTCGCAGCCCACACACCCGTCCAAGGATCCAAGCGGCGTAAGAACAGTAGCGGGCGGCACGGCCACCTGAAAGGTCTCATCGCTCCCCGACTTTTACACAAGCGGAGACCCCGTGGCAACCGACGGCACCTGGTGGGAACACACTGCCGACGCTCAGAAGCGGGGCCCCAGGAACAAGCAACCCAGGGAGGAGAAGCAAGAGCAAACACGAACTGCCAGCGTGAGCCCGATCTCAGGGCCCCCGGAGGCATCCCCCTCCTCCCAGACCCACAGCTGCTAACCATAGACCACCCGGGCTCGGCCGACCCGGGTCACAAGCCCATCCAGAGGTAAGGGGCCATCAAGAGGAAGGAGGCCCTATCTCCCCCCAGGCTCACCGGCCACTCTTCATCAGGCTGGTCTGCGGCATGCCAGGAACGCACAGAGCCTCCAGCGTAAGCCCCAGAGGCCGCTGCGCAGCAGGACAATTGTCAGGGATAACACCGGAGAGGAGGCCGCAGGGACCGGACAACACCCCAGCGTCAAGCCGCCTCTGCCTTGAGCCAGCGGACCTCAGCAACGGGCATTGAGGCGGCCCAGAACACTGCCGCCCAGCAGCCCTCCTCCACTCCGGTCAACACTGCGCAGGCAGCCACGGAAATAAGAGATCCCGCGGCCCCTCTGACCCACAGGAGCGGGGGCGCAGCGCACCAGAGGTGAACAGAATCCCCCTGTGGTCAAACCATCAGACCTCCAAGTAAGTGCCTGCTGGGCCTAGAGACCCAAGTTACTCCTCACTGATGAGCCCCAACAAGGGTGAAACATGTTTGGGGATGCTTGTGGTCTCGTGCAGAAGTGATGTGACCTAGCAGTTCGAGCTGGACTTCCCCTTTTAGGGTGGGACCAAGCCTGATTTGCATATGGTCTTTCCCCTTCTGTAATGGCTTGGCAGGCGAAGAACGATGGTCTGGAGGGTTGCCCTGAGCAATGCCAGTGGTTAAGATTCAGTCTAAACCTTCCAGCCATCACCTCTTTGTTTTTGCTTTGTCACCCCGAGTGGGACGGGTATGCCCAGACGTGGGTCCCGTGCCTGCTGGGCCTAGAGACCCAAGCTACTCCTCACTGATGAGCCCCAACAAGGGTGAAACATGTTTGGGGTTGCTTGTGGTCTCGTGCAGAAGGGATGTGACCTAGCAGTTCGGGCTGGACTTCCCCTTTTGGGGTGGGACCAAGCCTGATTTGCATATGGTCTTTCCCCTTCTGTAATGGCTTGGCAGGCGAAGAACGATGGTCTGGAGGGTTGCCCTGAGCAATGCCAGTGGTTAAGATTCAGTCTAAACCTTCCAGCCATCACCTCTTTGTTTTTGTCCAAGTAAGTGGGGACAGGGGATGTCTTAGTTACTTACCTGTAGCTGTATTTCTCCAGCATTGGTATCTTTCATAGATTCAGATGCTTGAATATTCCCCGTCGTCAGACTGGGAATCCTCAGTGATAAATTTAATAATATTTTTTTTTTTTTTTAAATATATATACATTGCTACCTAGCAGTGCATGTACATAGCCGATTATGGCCTATGAGCCATTTCATTGTGTAGTCTCTCCACCTCACTTTGGTCCTTTATGGCCCCAGCCAATGAGGTGGCAGGGGTTAAGCTCCGCCCCCGGCAGCCATCTTCAGATTTTGAACCGTATAGATTACAGTATGATGGATGCCGAGCATAGGAGCAGCCTCTCAGGGGAGGCGGGCGGGCGCATGTGAATCTATGAAAGATACCAATGCTGGAGAAATACAGCTACAGGTAAGTAACTAAGACTTCTCCAGCATTGGATCTTTCATAGATTCAGATGCTTGAATAGAATACCAAGCAGTTAAAACATGCCACCATTATATACATATATGCATAAATACAGAAAAACATATTTCTGATCAAACCTTTACCATGCAGCAACACAACGGTTATCTACTTCGGGAAAGGTGGGAAAGGAGGCTGGTCCTACCTTATACAAAAAGATGGCGGAGCACTGCCTGTCCAACTGCCGCTTCTTTGTTGGTGTCTTCAGTCAGGCAGTAGTGTTTCGCGAAGGTATGCAGAGTGCTCCACGTGGCGGCTCTGCATATGTCCTTCAAGGCCACCCCTGCGTGGAATGCTGTTGACGCCGCCCTTCCTCTGGTGGAGTGCGCAGACGACGGTCTAGTTAAAGGGTCGCCTTTCAATTGATGGCAGTGGGTGATGCAGGACGATACCCAGCGTGCCAGACTTTGTTTAGATATATGCTGACCCTTGGTACGGCCAGAGAAAGAAATGAATAGCCGGTTTGAGGAGCGGAACTCCTTGGTTCTTTGCAAGTAAAACTTCAACACTCTAGCAACGTCTAGAGAATGTAAAGTTCTTTCCGCTTCAGAAGCGTGATTCTGGAAGAAGGTTGGTAACACAATGCGCTCAGTGAACGACATCTCCGAAAGTACCTTGGGGAGGAACTTCGGGTGAGGCCTTAAAATGACGCGGTCCTTCTGGAACAAAGTAAACGGGGGTTCAGAAGACAAAGCTTGTAACTCACTGATCCTTCTGGCTGATGTGATGGCTATCAGGAAAGATGTCTTCCAGGACAAGAATTTCATTTCGCATCTGTGTATAGGTTCGAAGGGAGGTTGCATGAGGGCTGTTAAGACGGTGTTGAGGCTCCAGTCCGGAACTGGTGTAGGTGTAGGCGGATAAGTACGCATCAGTCCTTTCAGGAAGATTTTAACCGCTGGTAAGGAAAGTAAGGTTTGCGTCTCTGCGGTTACTGTGTAAGCCGCAATGGCTGACAGATGGACCTTGATAGATGACAGTGAGAGCCCTGACTTAGCCAGGTGTAACAAGTAGGGCAGAATCTGATCAACCGAGGCCGTGAGGGGATCGATTGCAGAGGTCTCGCACCATTTGGAAAACCTGGTCCATTTCCTGGTGTAGGTGACTTGTGTGGACGGGGCTCTAGCGGCCCTGATGATATCCCAGCATTCTGATGGTAACTTTAGGTGCATCAGTTTGCGCTGCTCAGGAACCATGCTTTGAGAGACAGGCTCCTCGAGTTGTGGTGGAGGACCTTGCGGTTCTGTTGTGTCAGTAGATATTGATGTGTCTTGAGACGAATCGGGGGTTGACAGGATAGGCGCTTCAGAGTCGGGTACCAGACATGCCGTGCCCAATCCGGTGCGATTAGAATCAAAGAACAATTCTGTTCTTTTACCCTGCGAAGTACCCTCGACATGAGGGGAATGGGTGGAAAGGCATAAAGGAACTTCCCCGACCAATTCACTGAGAACGCGTCTCCCAGTTATTGGTGCTCCGGGTATCTTGAAGCAAATCTCTTGCATTTTTTGTTGTTCCTGGTGGCAAAAAGGTCGATCTGCGGATGGCCCCATAAGGCAAAAATCCGTTGGGTTTCTTTTTCGTCCAGCTCCCACTCGTGGGACGCTGTGTAGTCTCTGCTTAGTCTGTCCGCTAGGACATTGTCCACTCCCGGAAGATGCTCTGCTCTGATCTGCACTCCGTAGTGCAAGGCCCATGCCCATAGCTGTTGGGCTTCTTGCGACAGGATCTGTGACCTCGTGCCTCCCTGCTTGTTTGTATAGTGCATGGAGGTCGTGTTGTCTATCTGGACTGTAAGGACTTGACCAGCTATCACCGGTAGGAAAGCTTTCAGTGCCAACCTTATGGCCCTGAGCTCTAACACGTTGATGTGGAGCTGGGACTCTTGTGTCGACCAAGAGCCCTTGGTTTGGAGGTCCGCAGGATGAGCGCCCCAGCCTGATAAGGAAGAGTCCGTCCTCAGCAGAAGGGTCGATGTCGGTGCTTGAAACGGCATCCCCTGCAGAAGATTCCTCGGAACATTCCACCATCGAAGGGCCTTGTGCAACGCCGATGGAATCTGGACAATGTCTTCCCAGCATCCTGAAGCTTGTTTCCATTGGTGGTCCAGAGCTTCCTGAATCGGTCTCATGCGAAGCCTGCAGTTCGGTATGAGGAATATGCATGATGACATCATGCCCAATAGGGATTTGTAAGAGCGTACGGATGTTGTCTCTTTCTGTAGGAAGTTCGAAGTTAAGCGTAGAATTGCTGCTATTCTTTCTGACGATGGCCTCACTCTGGGAATGCTGGTATCGAGTTCGGCTCCCAGGAAGAGAGCTACCTTGTTGGGAACGGGGCAAGACTTTGTCTGGTTTATGGAGAAACCTAACTCTTTTAGGAGGTTGACAGTCCTCGAAACTGCCGAGCGAGCCTTTGCAGCGGAGCTTGCCTTTATCAGCCAATCGTCCAGGTATGGAAAAAACGTCCGTTCCTGCCCTCCTGAGACTTGCCGCTACCGGCGCCAAGCATTTTGTGAAAACTCTCGGAGCCGATTTTAGTCCGAACGGGAGCACTTGAAACTGAAAGTGAAGCTCTCCCACCGTGAACCTGAGGAACTGCCTGTGCGCTGGATGGATCGGTATATGGAAGTATGCGTCCTCCAAGTCTAAAGTGGCTAAGAAGTCGTGCTTGTTTAACCAAGGTAGCACCCCTTGTAAAGCTACCATCTTGAATGTTATGCGCTTGATAAATTTGTTGAGTGCCCTCAGGTCCAAGATGGGTCTCCATTGACCGTTTTTCTTTCTGACGAGAAAGAATCGGGAGTAGAAACCTTTTCCCCTCTGACAATAGGGTACTGGTTCTACTGCTGCCTTCTGGAGCAGTTTTTGCAATTCGGACATGACCTGTCTTAGCATATGCACTCTGCGAGATGTTGGAGGCAGGGAAGGAGGTTGGTCCAGAAATTCTAAGGTGTGACCCTTTCGGATCACCTGCAACACCCATTTGTCCGATGTAATTGATTGCCAGCGCTGGAATAACTGGCTCACCCTTCCCCCCACCGGGGTGTGGTGAGGAGGGGGAAAAGATTGGTCGTCAGTTTTGCTTGCCTTGTGATTTCCCTTGGGCGGAGCCACGTCTGCCTCTATGGGCGTATCTGTTGGATGACTGATATTTATTGTCTTGGTACGTGCCGCCTTGTGCTTTTTGACCATACGAGGAACGACCGTATCCTCTGAACTTGGAAGATGAGCCTCTAAAGGGACGAAAAGACCTATGGTCCTTAATTTTGTCCTTTAAAGTACTGATGGCTCTGGCTGTGTCCGTGTCTGTCTTGATTCCCTTCAAATGGTCGTCTATCTTCTTTCCAAAGAGATCTTGTCCATCAAACGGCATGTCTAATATCTGCGCCTGGACTTCAGGTCTAAAGTTAGTAGCCTTCATCCAGGCCTGCCTTCTGAGCACTGTGCCGTGCGCCATCTGCCTGAAGCCTGATTCGGCCACATCAACCGCTGCGTCGATCATGTGATCCGATGTAGCTTCACCATCCGCGATTATCGATTTTGCCTCCTCCTGGAGCTCTGGTGGTAATTGCTCCGCCAATTTAGACATGCGGAGCCAGAGCTCGCGATCGAACCTAGCGGTCATGGCCAGCGCATTGCCCGCTCTGATAGTAAGCGATGCAGAAGATGATACTTTCCTGCCCATGGCTTCCAGTTTACGTCCGTCCTTATCCGGTGGTGCCGACAACGGTGAGGAGGGGTTGGCGAGTTTCTTTCTGGCCGCCACTGTAATAACCGAGTCTGGTTTCGTATGACCTCTCGAACAAAGCGGTGCCGAATCCGGAGCTTTGTATTTCTTTTCTGGCCTGGACACCAGCGCCGGAGTCGATAAGGGCGTGGATAGGATCTTGGATCCGGAATCCCAGATGGTATCGAGGAGGGGAATTGTGGTCACTGTCCTCCTTCGTTTGTCCCTGTGCTCATAGAGCACTGATTTCTTTTCCTCAGAAGAAACCTGAATTTTAAACAGTTCTGCGGCTTTACCTATAATAGTGTGGAAAGAGACGAGATCATCCGGCGGTGAGGCCTTGCCCGGCGAGTCTCTCCTCCTGGGCTTCTCGACTACGTAGTCATCCCACTCACTGGATGCGTCTGGCTCCTGTGTTATTTCTCCTTCTTCTGGTTCCGAGAATTCTCTAAAAGGATCCTCCTGCCAGTCTGATACCGAGATGGTGGACGGTACCATAGTAGGGACTACATCCGGAGATCGCGGTCTGTGTGATGACTGTGGTGACGGGACTCTTGTAGGTGAAGCACTGTGGGTGCTGCTCCTCGGTCTTCGAGCAGGTTCCGGTGATCTCATCCGTTTTCGCGGTCTACTCCTGTGAGGAGAACAACCAGATGTGCCAGGAATCGGAGATGACTCTCTAGGAATAATTCCTGATTCTACGGGATCAATCGGGATTTGCTTCTCCCTTTGCCGTTTGTAAAATTCTTCTACAATCCTCTGCACGGATAACATGAGTATCGGGTCATGAGGATATTCGGATTCTCCCGTGGACGGTTGCCAAGGAGGGCTGTATTGTTTCGGTAAGGGACCGGTGGACTCTTCCACCACTTCCTCATCAGAGAATTCTTCCTGAAGAATTACATCCGGAAGTTCTGCCATGTGCCCCAAAGGTGAAAATTGCTGTACCAGTGGTTCAGTCTCAGTATTCTTCTCAATGACATTGTTTTCAATGACAGGTGTTTCAAATGTGGAAGGCAGCAATTCCTCCGTAACTGCCGAAATTTGTGGTGCCGCTGAAGGTGTTATGGACGATGCTATCTTCGTCGACAAGCCTCCCGTATGAGATTTCGTCATGAATGCTTCGTGGACGAGTGGTGTTTCTTGCTCATCGACGAATGCTTCGCGGTCGACATGTCCGATGACGATGATCTTATTGTCGACGATGTCTTAAGCGTGGTCGTCGTCGTTGATGGTTTCGTCGACGGTATGGCTGATGACGGGCCTTTACCTTTCCCTTCACTCGTGGACGGTTTTCCCGCCGACGACTGCCCCCCCCCCCCGTTTTTTGCAAACTGCTCCTTACCTCTGGAGGCAGATTTTGCTGACTTTTTCTGGCTTGATAAGTCAACTGGAGGCAGAAAGGGTATCAGTTCCAGCTTCCTCTTTTTGAACTTGGGAGAGGAACTCCTTTCCACTGAAGAGGCCCTTCTCTTTGAAGTTTGTCTCTCAGATGGAGTGCTGGATTGGACAGGAGCTGTTCTGACAGACTCATCGTCCGAAGATTGATCCCTGGATTCCAAGTATGAAAGGAGTCTTCTATGCCTGTCATGAAGGGTCTTGGTAGAAAAGGTTCTACAAATCTCGCATTTTTTAATGTCATGTGGGTACAGACAATAAATGCAATGCTCGTGGGGGTCTTTGCTGTAAACCAATTTCTTCTTGCACCTCGTGCAGTCCCTGAACAGGGAAGGCTTCCTGACAGCCTGAGGTGCCTCCATTTCTGAAGAGAAGTTCAGTCGACGATTTTGAGAGGAAAACAACAAGTTTTGCCTCTAAGGTTAATTGGAAACAAAGCCCCTAAGAAGGGGAACAAAATGGAATATATTTACCAAATATATTCCACACAAAAGTAGAAAGAATTTGAAAAAAGCTCAGAGAGCTTGAGGATTCCCTGTGTCTGTTAGACTGCGGTGAAAAATCTGAAGATGGCTGCCGGGGGCGGAGCTTAAGCCCTGCCACCTCATTGGCTGGGGCCATAAAGGACCAAAGTGAGGTGGAGAGACTACACAATGAAATGGCTCATAGGCCATAATGGGCTATGTACATGCACTGCTAGGTAGCAATGTATATATATTTAAATAAAAAAAAAAAAACATTTATTATTAAATTTATCACCGAGGATTCCCAGTCTGACGACGGGGAATATTCAAGCATCTGAATCTATGAAAGATCCAATGCTGGAGAAGCAGTGGTCACTGAGCGGGGGGGCCAGCTACCACTAAGCTGAAGAGAGTCTGCACCGGTGGTCCCCGAATCGCGCCACTGGCCTGCCCCATTTCCAGGCCCTACACCCGGAACCGGGGCCGAGAGGCCCATCCATAGACCCCCACCTCAACCCGGGCTCAGACACCAGAGACATCACTGCTCCCCCGGCAGAGTCGGGACCTCCTCCCCCAGCCAAGGAGAGGCCTTCTTCCCCGCACCGCGGCACACACCATAGACACGCGCCTGACCCACAACTAGAAGAGCATTAAAGGACGACGCCTAGTCACCCCACCACCCACTGGTCTGTACCGGAGGGACAAAAAACAAACCACTGTTAGCCCCATACAATAATATGGAAACAGGGGAAAAGACAACCTTCCCAGGTGGGACACCGGGACAATCCCGCGGCGGAACACACCCATCACCCATTACAGCATTCAGGGAGATCTACTAACAGAGAGGAGGCCAGCAGCAATACTGATTCGCCAAGAAGCTCTGCCCCAACGGTCAAAAGTAGCGGGGGGCTCCCCTTGGTGCACCATTTGCGCAGGGGCAACCAACCTCCCCCCGAGATGTCTAGAAACAGGAACAGGCACACCCCAGCCTCATCCAAAACAGCAAAGAGAGCTCAGGAGGGCACTCTGGAGCAGATATAGGTAAGGGACAAGGAGACAAGGGCGCTCAGTCTGGCGTTGCATGGAGTGCACACGCCTCCACAGACCACACAGAGGACCACCAAGAGAGGCCAGTGACGTACTACTCCCTCAAAGATCTGCTAGGGGATCTAGTTGAGAAAATCCTCCAACGCAGGACAAAAACAAATGAAGACCCTAAGAGAGGACCTGGCAGATGGGATCCAAGAAATTAGAAGGGACATCAATAAAGTAGAAGAAAGAGTGGACATTAATGAGAGGGCCTTCCAGGAGATAACCGAAGAAGCACGTAAAGCAGACTCTCTCCTGGAAACCCTGGCCGTGGCCATCCACAATCTGGAGCTACGAGCCGAGGACCTAGAAGACTGCTCCAGGCGCTCCAATATACAAGTAAAATCTCTACCAGAAACCATCCCAGACCAAGTGCTGACCCAGGCCATGAGGTCCATCTTCACCGACCTGCTAAACGAAGATCAAACACGGAAATCCGCTTTGACAGGATCCACAGAGTGGGCCCGAAACGACAAGAACCAGCGGCAAGACCACGGAATATCCTAATCGCCTTTCACAGCTATACCCTAAAAGAGCAGATCCTGGTAAAAGCAAGATCCACCAACCAAATCACATACAATGGAGCGGATATACAGCTCTATCAGGACTTATCTCAAACCACACTAAATAGAAGACGACGCATGGCCCCGGTTCTGACTCACTTGAGAAGCCATCAAGTGAGGTACAGGTGGCAACACCCATTCGCACTGAGCTTCACATGGCAAAGGAAATCGCACAGAGTAACAACATGCGAGGAGGGTGCAGCCATCCTTGGAATCGAAGAGGAAAGCCTCACAGCGCGCCCACCACAGCCTAGACAAAAAGCCACACGGAAAACCTGGGAATGGACAATGATCGAGCCCAAGAGGAACAAGAAAGGGGGGCAATGACCTAGCTGTGGAAGCCCACCCACTCACGCAGACCACGCTAAACCAGGGCAACCAGGAACACAAGAAGAATGAGATACTCCAGAATGCCCAGATACAAATAGCCATGAAAACCCAGAGGAGGGCACACAACAAAGCACCTCACAAGTTAGAGCCACAAACAACCAATGGGCAGCAAGGTGGCGGGAGGCACGGGTGAGGGAAGGGCGGTAGGAATGGAAATGGAAATGGAAATGGGTATTCCTGCGAGGGGGCAAGCTGGGCAGAAGTTGGAGTCCAGCTCTCGGGACCATACAAGGGGGGCTAAGTGCCAGTTGGATTCACCCAGCGAGGGGTGGGGGAAGAGAAAACAGGGGGGGGGAGGGACAGAGCAGTATTTCCAACTCGAGGGAGATCATATAAGAGAGGGACCACCACCCAGAGGTGGAGCGAGGGTAGGTCAGCGCACAACAAAGACACAGGCCTCCTCATAAAGACCACTGAGACACAGGACACCACACATGGCGTTAGCTAATCGATTAAAGATCCTATTGCTCAATATTAACGGCCTCAACTCCCTGCTCAAACGAAAGAAAGTTGAGAGATTCCTTAGGAGAGAAGATCCCCACATAGTCGCCCTACAAGATACACACATACAAACACGGAATAACCACAGGATCAGATTCTAGGGATACAGGGTAATCTTTCAAGCCACACAAACTAGCAAAAAAGGGGGGGTTCTCATAGTTCTAAAACGGGCTGGACCAAACCGTAACAAGCTCAGATAAAGACAATCAAGGGAGATACCTCGTAATAACAGTGGAAGGAAGGAGGGAAGCATACACAATTGCAATGTTATACGCCCCTAACACGGGCCAGGACCCGTATATACAAAGCGCACTCAAGCGAGGACTATTAGAGGACTATGCGAAGTTCCCCATCATCCTCACAGGGGACTTTAACATGGCCTGGAACCCCACCACAGACAGGAGAGTCCACATCCAAAGCCTCTCGGTGCTGCCATCCAGAGACCTCAAGCGGAAACTACACCAATTAAGCAGGCGGAGAGGGAGGGGCACACTTTCTACTCTCATGCCCACAGATCGCATTCCAGGATCAACCACATCTGGCTGTTGTCCACTCCCCTGATGGGCAAAGTAGCTGACATCACACTGGGGGCTATCTCCCTCTCTGACCATGCACCCATGACCCTAGAGCTAGCTAGAAAAAGGGGCCCTCCGGGGCTCTGCAAGTGGAGATATCTGGGGCACCTATTCAAAGACATAACCTTAGCAAGGGAGGTCTCGGAAGAAATCGACAGATACATAGAAACCAATAAAGAGGGGGATACTAGCTGGCAGAACTGGTGGGATGTGCTTCAAGCCACTCTCAGAGGCAAGATCATAGCGATCAAAGCTAGGCGCACACGGGAGCTGAGACTCGAAGAGGCCAGCCTAGAGCCTAAACGAAAAGAGCTGATGCCCAAAATGGGCCTGAAACAGACCCCCACCACCAAAAGGGAATTGAGGGCTATCAGGGGACAACTAGACACATTATAGACCAGAGCAGCGGTGCATAGTCTGATTCGCCTTAAGCAGAGGCTTTATGTCAAAGCCAACAAATCAGACTGTCTACTAGCCAGAATGCTCAGGAAGGAAGAAAGGGAAGGAACGATATTGAATATAAAGCTGCAGGGAGGCCAGACAAGCACTAATACAGAGGACATACAACACGAATTTGTGAGATTCTACACTAATTTATACAGCACCGAATAACCGACCCCAGAAAAACAGGAAGCATACCTGAGGGAAGCCCACCTAAACCAACTAACCAGAGAAGAGAGGGATAAGCTAGAAGGGGAAATCACAAGAGATGAAGTAAGGGCGCCATTAACTCACTCCCGCTCAACAAGGCCCCGGGGCCCTACGGATATGGTGCAGAGTTTTAGAAGCTCCACAAGGAAGATGTAATCCCTCACCTAGCCACATTATACAACCACATAGAGGCATCCAAAACACTACCAAAAACAATGGAAGAAGCAAAAGTTATATTAATTCACAAGAAAGGAAAAGATGCAACCGAGTGCGGATCATACCGCCCCATTGCGCTAATAAACGTAAACACCAAAATCCACACTAAATTACTAGCCAACAGGCTAGAAAGTATCCTTCCAAAACTAGTCCAGGCCGATCAGTCAGGCTTCGTTAGGGGCAGGCAAACAAGTGACAACATCAGATGCATAGCCCACCTAATTGAAAAAGCACAAAAGAAGGCCATCCCCGCTCTCCTATTAACCATAGACGCTGAAAAAGCTTTTGACAGGGTGGAGTGGGGATTCCTCTTCGCAACCATGAGGAAGATGCGATTCGGTCTGAGCTTTTTACATAGAGTCGAGGTCAACTATCAACACCCACTCCTGCCTCTGGCGATAAATGGTCACATCTGGGAGCCGATCCAAGTAGAAAGGGGGACGAAACAAGGATGCCCTTTGTCACCCATTCTCTACGCCCTACACCTAGAACCCTTTCTGGTGGCAATCAGAACAAACAAGGAGATAGCTGGGATGCCATTCGGAGGGGAAATCAGATAAAATAGCAGCCTTTGCTGACGACATGATCCTTGCCCTAACCCAGCAGGGCAAATCTCTGAGAGCGACCCAGAAGGAGCTGGACCGATTGGGGGAGGTGGCGGACCTAAAGGTTAACATTAACAAATCGTAAATCCTCAATCTTTCATCAACCCAGCAGGAGATGCAAACTCTTAAACACAACTTTCAATTTAGGTGGGCAGAAAATTCCATCAAGTATCTGGGGGTAACACTGACAAGAACAGTGGTGTGGCTGTATCAAGCAAATTTACACCATATATATGTCCTAATTGACCTTCTAAATTAGGTCAATTCTCCCGAGGTCAATTGTGAAAAGGTCAATTAGTATACAACCGGTGAGACTCCACAAGATCTACCCAAGTGTGTCCCAGGAATGCTTGAGGAAATGTGGCCAGACGGGCACATGGAGCCACATATGGTGGTCATGCCTGAAAACCCCCCACAATTTTGGCAAATGATCCATCTATCCATCGAACAAGTCCTGGGCCTAAAAAGTGAGGGGAACTGGGGCCTAACCATGATAGGCTTAAATGGGGCACTAGAGGAACTCGATAACAAACCCCATCGGAAGCTCCAAATCATCATGATGATGGCGGCAGCCCTAGTACTTGCCCGCAAATGGAAATCGGCGCACCCTCCTGCAGACCACGAATAGATTATAAAAATCTGGTCGCTCCTAGCGATGGAATGGATGACCTACTCACGATAAGGAGACCACTTATGAACTCAGCCCTAATGAACTACCTCAAGGAGGGCGCTCGACGAACATGGTGCCCGAAAGCCATGATACTCCTGGGGGATAATCCCTGACCAGGAGGATGAAGATATATAGCAAAAGCTGGGGCCTCAGCCCGCCGCACAGGACACAGCAGCGACACGCAGAGGGCAAGAACCCAACGAACTGCCACAAAACCTTGGGATCTGCTCCAGAACGGGGGGAGGGTGGGAGGGAGAGAGGGAGGGGAGGGAGCCCTTATTTTATTTGTCAGTTGTTTTTCATTATGATTTTGTTTCATTTTCTAATGTTCACTTATAAAATGACAATAAAAACCATTGGAAAAAAAGAAACAGGTTCCTTAGAACCGCCTGTCCGAAGGCCGCGTCTGACCTAGAGGCGGCATCCAAACAGTAGTACTTACAGAAAGCCAAAGGGAAGGCCCAGGTTGCTGCCATGGGACATGCCGTTGGAATGCAATGGCCATGGGCTTGGCTCTGACAGCGTGGGCATGCATGTTCGCTGGCAATGGCTTATGCTGCCCCTCATAGGCCTCCTTGATGGCCGAGATCAACCACCTTGCTAATGAGGTCTTGGGAGCCTGATAACAGGTCCTAGACCCACCGAAGGTGACAAAAAGGGCGTCCTACTTGCAGATGTCCTTGGTCCTGTCAAGATAATATTTCAGAGCGCGTCTGACATCCAGGCAGTGCAAGACCCTCTGAGGCTCATCCTTGGGGTCGGCAAAGAAAGTGGGTAAGACTATCTCCTCAGTAAGCTGGTAGGAGGAGGCTACCTTGGCAGGAAAGCAGGGTGTGTTCGTAGGACCACCTTGTCCTTGTGAAAGGTTGTGTAGGGTTTTGATGCCACCAGAGCCTGTATCTCGCCGACTCTGCGAGCCGAGGTGAGGCCCACCAGCAGAGCTGTTTTAATGGTGACCAGCCTGATGTCCCTGGACACCATTGGCTCGAATGTTTTGTGCGCCACAGCGCCCAACACTGCATTGAGGTTCCACACGGGGTGTGGTTTCTTTATAGGCGGGTAGAGTTGTCAATCTGGAAAAATGAATACCCTTCATTTGAATGACAGACGTAATGTGATGGCCGTAGGCCAACCGTCTTATGCACCGAATTATAGAAATATAAACTGCTATGCTTGACCAACAAGCGGCCATTTTAAACGTAGCAAGAATCGCCATTTTGCTTGTTAACCACTGCTCATTGCTTTCTGTCTAAAACTGCTTTGCAGCTTGCGAATTCTGCTTACTCTGCTCAAACTGTTAACATTGTTGTCTGAATATGAAAGGACAAGGTTGCGGGACTGAAGAGTTTGTTGAAACTCCTCATGAGTAGCCCAGAGAGGAATGTCCACGCTCCCTCTCTGTAGCCTTGGGAGAGAGCTGCAGGGCATTTAATCACTTCACAGCTGCCAGCCAGTCTCGTACGATGGTAGAATATGTTAGAATAAAACAGCTAAAGGCTTGAATTATTCTCTTCCTACGGCCCCCCCTTCGCAAAACCCTTTAGAACGTGTCGGCTCCCAGGACACGAATAGTACCTCATAGATAGCAAACCTTGGAATGTGGCTCTTCCCCCGTGTGCAGCTTGCTTCCAAGAACAGAACCATCGTGTTCTGTTCAACAACTAAAAGATGCCTCTGCACTTTCTAATTGCACATTGTTACTAGAATAGACATCGAAAGTGTCATAATCGTCATACTCGTCGGATATGTCCATCGTCATCCCGAGTTCAAAGGAACTTAACAAAGAGGGGTGTTAAACATGACATTGCTGATTGTATGATATGCATTTTGTATATATGTAACTGATGTACGTAATTCGCTCTCTTGCGTCCCTCGAGGTCTAGGAAACTCAGGTTGCGGGGCGTGAGATCAGAATTGGCCAATTGATACTATTTTTGCTTGCAATAAACTCTAGCATTGGGAATTTGAACATCGTGTCTGGCGCATCTTTTCGTGTATGGTTATTGCCTTGTTTCCATAGCACGAGGGACCCCTAGGGGCCCCTTTCAAGATGGCACCCGAATAGGGACCCTCCCCCACTTGCCCCATCGTATACGTTGCAACGGAGTAAAGGTGGAAGAACGGCGAGGACGGGACGGTCGAGTCGGGATCAAGTAGTGTACGGGGCGCCCTGTAGAAGTGAGGAGAGATTCCTTCCGCAGATCTGCACACATCTGATCCCTGATCGACGTACCGGGCCAGAGGGCAAAGGAGGCGAGGGTCCCGAGACGAGGCAGAAGCCAGAGAAGCGCAGACACGACGTTGGGAGAGGTTGCGTTAGGACAGGCGACTTGTTTTATCAGGTGAGTCATTCCCTGATTCAAAGAAAAACCTGATTTTTGGTAGAGTGTTGATTTTGCAAATTCAAACGTCCAGGTAAAAGTTAGCTAACCAAAGGGGAAGGTTAAAGAAACATGCCTAGAGTACTGTCCACTTTAGCGGGGCTTTTCAGCTGCGGTGGACAGTCCTTGGAATCTGGCCGAAGTGCACCGCCTGGGGGAACGCCGGCTTACGATATGTATGCAAAATATGGTGTGGGTGCGATATTATTTTGTGAAATTTGGCATAGGCAAACTAGAAAGCAACCCGACCATCAGTGGCCGATTAATGGTAGTTTTGAGATTGGGAGGATAGATAACCTAGAAAGGGTGCTAATTAGAAAGAAAGCGCGACCTGCAGCTTTTGAGACTGTCAAAGATTGGAGGAGGGAAGCAATGCTCTGACTTAGGAGTAGAGAGAAGCATGTGCGTAGGCACAAAACGAAGCATGAGGTAGCAGAAGAAAAGGAAGAGGAGGAGTGGACGGTAAGTCTAAGACGAGAAGGGAGACGTGACCAAATGAACATAGAAAGATAATACCCGCAGCGGGAACTAGACATAGCAGACGAATTAATGGAACATTTGTTAACTAACACGGGTCGAGGCCCAAAACCAGAATCGAAACCAAACACGCCAGCAGTGTCTGCGCAGGCCCAACCAGTAGCTCTCATACCCCCTCCCGTAGCCCAAGCACTTCCCCTCACGCAAGCATTAACCCAAGCCCCACCCACAGCGCGAGCAGTGCCACAAGTGCAGACCGCAGACACACAATTTCCCAGCATCCAGGAAGGCCCTTCACAGATGCCACCTGTGTCACTTGTCCCATCTGCACCTCCCGCTCCAGAGACAGATTCAGCACCATCCACCCCTCCCGAAGTCGAAATTGAGACCGGGGAGGCGAGAGGCGGGGCTGAAGGAACAGGATTTGGACGGGTAACTCGCAGCGCGATCAGCAAAGAAAGAAAGATTGAATTACGGCAAGAGGCAGAAATGTACATAGAAGGAAACAATGGGACGGCAGCATTGGCCTCATTGTATGGATACCGAAGAAGCGACGAGAGACAGGTAGTGTTGGAATGCATGGGGGAAATTTTGGTGGGAGAATGGAAAAAGATACTCAGGAATTTACCGCCTCAGTGATTGTTAGATTTGAATAAGTTAGCACGCAGTGAGCAAAGAGATGAGGATGTAAGAAAGCATGTGCACAAACTCATTGAAGTAAATAATGAAAAGGAAGACAGATATGCTGAGATGTTTGCTACACCTGAATATAGTAGTGAGTATATTAAGAAAGGTAGGAAGGAGGCGTCAAGGTTGTATATGCAAAAATCATGGCCAAGAGTTTTTCCAGGTGGTACAAAGCATTTGCTGGTACCGGGACAAATAGGTGATAAATAAAGATTACAGGTATGGGTAGGGGAAACAATGCGATGGATGTCGAACAAAAGAACGTCAATAAAGGAAGTAAGTGAGATATGTAATGGGTACCTATTGGAGATGAGAAAAGAAGCGATGCGAACGATAGTAGGGGTGTTACTGCAGCAGGTCATTGAATACAATAGAGGTAGAGGAAATGCACAAGGAAGAGGAAATTTGAATAATATGCATGGGGTGTCATTGGGATTAAATCAATGTGCGTACTGTAAGGAGGAAGGACACTGGCGAGCGCAATGCCGCAGGTGGGTTTGGTCAGAGAAGGCCTCATAGAGGACATCAGGGGTCAAACGGCCCAAGCAGAAATAGCATGCAGCAGCAGCAGGGATATACCAATGGAGGTACTCAAACCCAATCCTATGGTCAAAACCAAGCGCAACAGAACCAGGCATTGAACCAAAGTGTTTCGAACCAAAATCAGGCCGGGCAGGGCCAACAGAGAAATGATCAGAGTGGAGGACATGGAGGGGGAAATGGGAATATTTTTGATACACAGCCAAACATGTATTATAGCAGTAGCGGTGACTACACATCGGACGATGTGTTATTTTCGCGATAGGACAGCCCACAGGAGGGGTCGGAACCAGTGTCTATTCCCGTGAATCAGAGAGGACCCTACGTAGAAATGAGAGTCGGGAATAAGGAGCACCGTTTCCTTGTAGATACAGGGGCACAGAAGTGCTCGATAGACCACCACTTGGTTCCGGAGATACCAGTGTCGGGGCAGAAGAATGTTTCTGTAGGGTTCGCAGGTACACCAGTAATTAACCCCATGTCCGAAGCCGTCCCAATTACAATAGGACCATTTACGGAACAGTGTCCATTTCTTTTGACAGAAAATTGTGGAGAGAACTTGCTAGGATTAAATTTGTTGAGAAAATTTGCGGCAGTCATACATTGTACGGCAGACGGGGTGTTCCTCACGATGTGGCCTCATGATGCACCGGTCACGTAATTTATGTCAAAAGAGTTGCCAGAAGAGCTAAGTAGAGTACCAACCTGTCCGTGGGCAATGCATGATAACGATGTAGGATGCTTGGAAATAGAGCCAGCAAAAATAACTTTGAAAGAAGGTGTCACACTACCACGAATTCCCCAGTATAACATTTCTGTTGAAGGTGAGAAGGGATTGAAAAGCATTGTTACTGACCTGGTGAGATTTGGGGTGGTTGAGGAAATTGCAGGTAGCACGTGCAACAGCCCGATTCTTCCAGTTTACAAGAAAGGAGGCAATGAAGTACCCTATCGTTTCATAATTGATCTGCGCGCATTAAACAAAGTGGTAGACCCACAATTCCCTTTGGTCCCAGATGTCACAACAATACTGACAATGATGCCTGCCACTGCAGAATACTTTAGTGTAGTTGATTTGAAGAACGCGTTATTTAGCATTCCAGTGGATAAAAGCAGTAGATATCTGTTCGCGTTCACTCTTTGAGGTCGATCATTCACATTCACACGCATTCCACAAGGATATACAGAAAGCCCGAGCATTTACAGCAGAGCGCTAAAAGAGCAGCTAGACATGCTAGAATTACTCGAAGGTTGCGTACTCTTGCAGTACATAGATGACTTGTTATTTGCTGCTGACACGAAAGAGATCTGTAAAGAAAGTACTATATTACTATTTACACACTTAGCGAACCATGGTCATAAGGCAAGTTTGAAGAAATTCCAGTATAATCAGAAGGAGGTGGCTTATTTGGGCTACCTACTTTCGAAAGAAGGGAGAAGATTAACACCAGAACGCATAGAAAGTATTTCTAGTATGCCTATTCCAAAAACTCAAAAAGGAGTGAGAGCTGTAATAGGCATGGCCTCTTATTGTCGGCAGTGGATCAGTAATTTTGCGTTGATTGTGAAGCCGATGATAAAGTTGACTAAAAAGGATGCAGAGATACCTTTACAGTGGGATGAGGAATGTCAGAAAGCGTTTGAGCAATTGAAAGCTGCATTGTGTGTTGCGCCAGTTTTAGGCACTCCTAACTATAAAAAGATCTTTAGACTATTTGTGAGTGAGAGTGAAGGATGTGCATTGGCGGTTTTGACACAGGAACAAGGTGGAAGAAATAGGCTGTGCGGCTATTTTTCTTGCGCGTTGGACCATGTAGCGCGCGCACTACCACGATGTTTGCGATCAGTCGCAGCGGCTGCTGCGTCAGTGAAAAAAACGCAAGGAATGGTATTGGGGCACACTTTAATTCTGATGGTGCCACATGCTATAGACGTTCTATTAAATAGGACACAGACGCAACACCTCACCTCAGCTAGACTGACAAGATATGAGCTCATCTTATTTGCACCCCACATCCAAATTATGAGGTGTTGCGCATTGAATCCTGCAGAATTAATGCCACTGCCCATAGCAGAAATTGGTGACAACGAATTACCACCCCATGATTGTTTAATGGTCACTGAAGAAGAAACAAAGGGAAGAATTGACTTGAGCGATATCCCACAGAAAGAGCCAGATGGCGAGTTATTTTGTGATGGTTCTTGTTTTAAATTACCTGATGCCACATCAACGGCCGCATATGCAATTACTACCCTAGAGAGTGTTGTAGAAAGCAGAAGAATCCCCTACAATTCGGCGCAAGCCGCAGAAATAATAGCACTGACCCGAGCCTGTGAACTCTCTGAGAATTTGAAAGTGAATATTTATACTGACAGCCAGTACGCCTTTGGCGTGGTTCATAACTTTGGCCGACTTTGGGCTGAGAGGGGTTTCTTGACATCACATGGGACCAGGATTCAGCATGGCCCTTTGATTGTGCGATTGTTGTCTGCACTCAAGTTTCCAAAGCACCTAGCTATAGTGAAGTTGCGAGGCGCATAAGAAAGTAACATGTAAAGTGGGAGAGGGAAACGCATTTCCAGACAGGATTGCGAAGCAAACAGCCACAGATTTGGGAAATAAAATGATGACAGTACAGACTGAGGAAGTACCTTGTATGATAGAGAATGGAGTTGCCACAGTCAAAGAAATGCATGCTGAGGCCACGACCGAAGAGATTCAGGGGTGGGCTGAGGGCTCTGCTGAGTTAGATTTGGAAGGATGTTGGGTGGACAAGGAAACAAAGAACTGGATGTTGCCAAATTGTTACTTGACTGCAATGGTTATAATGACGCATAGCCCTACTCACATTTGCGCGAAGAAGATGGTACAGCATTTATCCACAGTATGGAAAAATGAGCACATAAAAAAGAATGCAGAAAGACTAGTGCAGAATTGTATTACGTGCCTGCAACACAATGTACGGAAGGGAACCGTGACTCCAGCAGGTAGTTTTGGCCCACCCTCTATGCCATTTGAGGTGGTCCATTTTGATCGCATAGAAATGGAAAGGTGCCAGAACTACAAATATGTGTTAGTGGTGATTTGTGCATTCAGCAAGTGGGTGGAGGCATATCCTTTAAAAGACTGTACTGCCATGTCAACGGCAAAAGTAATGTTAAAGGAGTATTTCTCCCGGTTTGGGTTGCCCTGTGTCCTGTGGTAAGACAACGGCCCCCACTTTGTGGGCGCAGTAGTGCTACAGATCTGTGCAGGTCTGCAGATAGAGAAGAGATTCCACAGTTCCAGACATCCCAGTTCTGCCGGGCTTGTGGAGAGACATAACAGAATCTTGAAGTCAAAGATAGCAAAAATCTGCGCTGGGAGCAAGTTGAGTTGGGTGGATGCATTACCCCTAGCGCTGTTGTGCATGCGCACGTCTGTGTAGGCTAAGACCGGGCTCTCCCCCTATGAGATTATAATGGGGAGACCAGCAAATGTATGGTGCGCACCACAGCCCAAAAGATTATGTGAGGTCGAGCATCCTATGTTAAGCACGCACTGTGGACTTTTAATACAGAAGTTGCGTTTGATTCATCAGCAGGTGCAGGAGGCGTTACCAGTGCGATATACCGGACCGGGGCACTCGCTGGAGCCTGGAAGTTGGGTCTTAATAAAGAACTTTGAACGGAAGACAGCATTAGCACCCAGGTGGCTCGGCCCCTACCAAGTACTTTTGGCGACGCAAACGGCCATCCGAGTAGATGGACGGAAGGCATGGATCCATGCAACACATGCAAAAAGATTCCCAGGACTGCTGACAACTTCCGAGAACCAGAGAAAGGAAACGGTCTTGGAAACGTAAGAAACTGTTGCCAGTCCATTGCCACAGCATCAGCCTGAGCGAGAAGTGAAAGTTGAAACAAAGCGCAAGCGAGAAGTGAAACTCGAAACAGAGCCTGAGGAGGCTGCCAGTGAGGGGAGAGGGCGAAAAGTGCCCCAACGTTGCTCAGCAGAAACAACATCACTGCCGAGCGACACAAACCCTGCATTGCAAACACAAGCAGAAACAACGCGTGTACCCCTTTGGCGCCCACCAGGTTCTGCAAATGCACCAAAGCCAAAGAAAGAAACTACATCATTGCCACGGCGCTCATCGCTACCCATCATTGTGCCACAGGCTGACACTGAGCCTGATACTGGAAATACAATGGCACCATTCACGGATCATACAATACCAGGAGTGAATCGGTATAATTTGCGGCCTCGACAGGCAAAGTGATCCGCAGATCTTTGGTGCTTTTCTTTTGCCTTTGGTTCCACTCACGGACGGAGTAGGAGCCAGGGGCGTAGAGAAGTGTGAGAATTGTGCAAGTCGGACAATTCAAGACTCACGGCTCCTCGGTGCGCTTATAAAAAGTACATGTGTCAGGAGCCAGAGCAGGACAAGCTGGAGCACATAAGTACTAAGGCTGATAGAGTACATGTGTCCTAAGCCAGAGCGGAACAAGCTGGATGCACATAGTACTCTATCAATAAAGAACTGTTCAGAAATCGTCTGAGCAGTGGGAAAAAGAACAACTAATCTTGCTCGGAGTGGATAAGTGATCTAGGCTGTGAAAAGGCTGGCAGAATTGAACTGTGACATTCATCGTTGAATTTTTCTGACATCAAGAACGAGAGACATTTGCGACGAATTCTGCCAGCAAGAAGAAGGACGATGAAGAACAAGTCAAGACCGGCTTCAGCCTCCTCCTGCACCCCTGCTGAAAAGATGATAGATTTAGAGACTGTAAATTTAGGGAAAAAGCATGGTAAAAGGAATAAGGTATTGATTTGGACATTGGTCCTGTGTTTCTTAAGTATGGTAGTACCAACAATAACAGCTATTACACTATGGTTCCTGGAGTACGTGCATCCATTAGAAACACTTTTGCCAAAAGAAGCTACTGTAAGCACGGTTCACGTAATCACTGGTACTTTGCCCCCAATGGAAGAGAGACAGAGAAGGATACGGCAACAATACATTGTTGCTCATCATGAACATGGCCCATGCGGTTTTAAAGAAAAAAGATTGCTGGGTTTGCGCCCATTTACCACCGCACGGTGGGAAAGGGATAGGCTGGTATGTACAACCGTTGCCATTGATTTATTAATGTGAAGTAACATTAAATGCAATGTTCTTTGGGAAATGGAACAAGAGTAATACGGGTCAGCTAGATGAGACCAATATGAATGAATTTGAGGAAGTGATCATGAGACCTGTGGGTTGTTCCATATTCCAAAAGCTCGCGTGTTTTCACTAGAACCCATGAGGAAGAATACACGAAAGATAACAAGACTAGATAGATTACATAGGCAAAATAGACCAACCCCGCCAGCAGAAAAAACATCAGTAATGACATTTCGAATGAGGGATGAATGGAATAAAGATGCTGTGCCCCCTGCCTATACAGTGTATCACAGCCCCAAAACTGCTCCCCTATGTCTACAGAAAAAGGATTCCTATAAAGTAGGAACGTTTAGCAACTGCCTGAGCACAGTGGTTTTAAAACAGGAAATAGAACCCGTGTACGTAGGGGACCCGGTTTAATTTATATGTGGAGAAAAAGCATATCCATGGTTACCTAGGAACTGGGGAGGTACATGCTACCTAGGTCTACTGTTTCCAGGAGTGTTCCTCTTGGTGACAGCAGAAGTAGCCAGACGAACAAAAGGTAGAACTCAAAGGAGTAGCGAGGATGGAATGATAGCAATAGATATAGCCAAATCATTTATACCATTTTTGTCCCAAATAGAAAATTCTTACAATATAAGAAAACTGTCTGGAATATTAAAAAAAAACTATAGATTCAACAACGGATATTTTATTGAATATGACGTTAGAAGAAAAAGGAATATGACTAATGGCACTTCAAAACAGGATGGCTCTCGATATAATATTAGTTGATTGTGGGGGAGTTTGCAAACTCGTAAAAACTGCATGCTGTGTGTATATAGATGATTACTCCCCTACGATATTTAAAGCGATTCGGAAATTACATGTCATAAGTTCCACACTCTCTACTGAAGAAGGGGGTTGGGGGATAGGATCCTGGTTTTGGGGATTATTGCGGTCTTGGGGATGGAAGTTAATTTCTATACTAATAATGGTACTTGGCATACTCATAACATGCTGCTGTTGCATACAAATGCTTACCAATAGTTTGCACTGAAATAACTGATGGATGTACTAAGGGAGGTATGCACATGGTGTCGAGAGGAAAACAAACGCATGGCCGAAATAACAGAGACACTGAGGAAACAAAAACAGTAAAACAATTCATGGCTATAGACATTAATGATGAAGATGGTTCAGACATAGATACCCCAGACTTATCCTCATCGGAGGAGGATACAATGAATGAATAAGACGTTTGGCATACGGCCAAATAGAGGGTTTGTCAATCTGGAAAAATGAATACCCTTCATTTGAATGACAGACGTAACTTGATGGCCATAGGCCAACCGTTTTATGCACCGAATTATAGAAATATAAACTGCTATGCTTGACCAAAAAGTGGCCATTTTAAACGTAGCAAGAATCGCCATTTTTCTTGTTAACCACTGCTCATTGCTTTCTGTCTAAAACTGCTTTGCAGCTTGCGAATTCTGCTTACTCTGCTAAACTGTTAACATTGTTGTCTGAATATGAAAGGACAAGGTCGCGGGACTGAAGAGTTTGTTGAAACTCCTCATGAGTAGCCCAGAGAGGAATGCCCACGCTCCCTCTCTGTAGCCTTGGGAGAGAGCTGCAGGGCATTTAATCACTTCACAGCTGCCAGCCAGTCTCGTACGATGGTAGAATATGTTAGAATAAAACAGCTAAAGGCTTGAATTATGCTCTTCCTACGGCCCCCCTTCGCAAAACCCTTTAGAACGTATCGGCTCCCAGGACACAAATAGTACTCATAGATAGCAAAGCTTGGAATGTGGCTCTTCCCCCGTGTGCAGCTTGCTTCCAAGAACAGAACCACCGTGTTCTGCTCAACAACTAAAAGATGCCTCTGCACTTTCTAATTGCACATTGTTACTAGAATAGACATCGAAAGTGTCATAATCGTCATATTCGTCGGATATGTCCACCGTCATCCCGAGTTCAAAGGAACTTAATAAAGAGGGGTGTTAAACATGACATTGCTGATTGTATGATATGCATTTTGTATATATGTAACTGATGTAGGTAATTCGCTCTCTTGCGTCCCTCGAGGTCTAGGAAACCCACTTCGCGGGGCGTGAGATCAGAATTGGCCAATTGATACTATTTTTGCTTGCAATAAACCCTAGCATTGGGAATTTGAACCTTGTGTCTGGCGCATCTTTTCATGTATGGTTATTGCCTTGTTTCCATAGCACGAGGGACCCCTAGGGGCCCCTTTCAGAGTCTGTGGAGGCCCGCCAAATGTCGCTTGACCACCAGGTTGGAGGAGGAGAACATGCCCTCCTCCGAATTCCGATAAACCCCTATGGCTGCCAAATAGGTGCGCCATCTGTCCACCTGCACGCCAAAGTGGGCAAGGTGTGTCGAGAAGGAGAGAACATCATCCAAAGTGCACTTAAGGGGGTCAATCTCTTTAGAGTCGGCCCAAAGGCAGAACCTGGACCATTTGCTCTTGTATTGGCTCTTAGTAGCCTTGTTTCTGGTGCCCTGAATCATTTCTAGGTTAGCCTGTGAGAGGCTCAAGTGTTACAGCGTGACCTGCTCAGGAACCACGCTGCAAGGGCTAGTTTGTGCGGGGCAGGGTGGACTACTCTGCCCCCCTGCTGGGCCAGGAGGTGAGCTGGTCCCAGCGGTAGGTGAATGGGTGGTCTGTCCGATAGGCTGAGAAGCTCGGAGAACCAGGGTCTCGCCAGCCACCATGGAGCTATCAGAATGATGCTGAGGTGACAAGACTCCTTTATCTTGCAGATCACCCTGTGGACCAGGGATGTGGGCGGGAAGGCGTACACCGTCATGCCGTACCACTGCATCTGGAATGAGTCGCCCAGGGAGCCGGGGCCTTGACCCTGCCACAAGGCGAACTGCTGGCATTTCCATTTGCCCCGTGAGGCAAACAGATCCACTTGGGGGTGCCCCTATCTGAGGAAGATCTCCTTCAGTACCAGGTCGTTCAATTTCCATTCGTAATTGTCCGCTCCCAGTCTGCTGAGCCTGTCCGCCTCCAGGATGGACTACCCCGAGAGGTGGACGGCCATGAGGTAGATATCATTCTCCAGTGCCCATTCAAACATGCTGATCGCTAGGTTGCACAGTGGAGGGGACCTGATACCCCCCTGCTTGTTGACAAAGTACATGCTGGTGGAGTTGTCTATCTGGATAAATACTACCTTGCCCCCAATGAGAGGGAGAAAGGCCTTTATAGCCAGCCAGATGGCCTTTAGCTCCAGCCAATTGATGTGGGACTGCTGCTCCTGCCAAGTCCAGACTCCCAGGTCTCTGTGGCTGCCCAGAGTGGCACCCCAGCCCTCTAGGGAGGAGTCTGTAGTGATGGTGACCTGAGGGGCCGGCTGCCGGTAGGGCCTGTCCTGTCACATGTTGCGGACCACCACGTGAGGTCTGATTGGAGAAAAGGAGGAATGCTGACCGCTCCGCTTGGGAGCCCTTCTCCTGATTCCATGAGGCTGCGAAGTGCAGCTGTAATCTCATCATCCTGAGTCTTGTGTGGGAAAGAGGGAAAGACTCTCTCGGAGCTTGTGTCCCAGATGAGGCTCAGGCAGGTAAGAATCTGCGTAGGCTGCAGCTGAGATTTCTTGAGGTCGATGGTAAACCCCAGGTCGTGGAAGTGTTCATAAGTGCGGAGGAGGTATTGTGAACCGCCTCCGGAGATGTGGCCTTGATGAGCCAGTTGTCCAAGTACGGGTAGACGTGGTGGCCCTGGGCCCTGAGGAGGGCTGCCACTGCATTCATTAACCTGGTAAATATCCTGGGGGATGAGTTGAGGCCAAAGTGTAGCACCTTGTATTGGAAATGGCAGCCCATGATCCTATACCGCAGAAAAGAATGATGCGGCTGCCAAATCGGGACATGTAGATATGCGTCCTTCAGATCCAGGGAGTACATCCAGTCTCCCTTGTCCAGTGTCTCCGCAATGAGTGCCGGCGTAACCGGCTAGATTTTTTGCAGAGGAAGGCAGAGGTTGAGGTTTGAAAGGTCCAACACAACTCTCAGGCCAGCCTGATTCTTCTTCTTTATGGCAAAAATCCTGGAATAAAAGCCCAATCCTCTCTCAGAGGCTGGGAATTCTTCTATTGCCTGGCTTTCGACGAGCGACCAGATCTCCGCCAACAGAGTTGCTGTCCCAATCTCTGAGAGAGGGAGGAGAGAAAGGGACCGGTAGGTGGTATTCCATGGAGACTACGGATAGGATCAGGGTGTCCGAAAAGTTCTGGTGCCAAAATTGCACGTGAAAGGTAAGCGTGGCCCCCACCGGAGACACGTGGACCCAAGGGGACACGTCATGCCTTCTTTCCCGCTGAGGCTGTTGCGGAAGAGGGGGACTGGAAAAAGCCTTTACACACCCCCCTTTTGTTGTTTCTGCCAGTGCTGGCTCAAGGAACAGTCAGGCTGTCAGGACCTCTGTTCTTGGAAGCCCCGGAATCCGCCAAACGCCTGCCCCTTGTTTGGAGCGTTGATGTGACTGGGTGTACGCCTTGGGCGTGGCCTTAGTAAGAATAAATAAATATTTTGCGGCTTGCAAGCTGTTGTTCTTTATCTAATTTTTCATCCATGGCGGAGTGAAAGAGGTCACTACCCTCGAAACGAAGGTCCTATATGCGTTCCTGGACATCAGGGTTAAACTTAGTAGCCCGGAGCCAGGCTGTACTTCTCATGTCTGTGGCGATGCAGATGGCCTGGCCAGAGGTATTGTTGTGGGCCTCGGTGGACTCCATGATGTCCTGCACTACCAGCCTGGCTTCTACTAGGCCCGCAATGAAGCGCGCTTGGCTCTGCACCAGAAGTTCCGGGAGGAAGTCAGCTATTTCCTGCCAAAGCCTTTGGTTAACGGCTGCCAGCATGGCATCGCTGGTGGATTGACGCAGGTGCAAAGAGGCGTTGGAGTAGAACTTTTTCCCGTACGCCTCCAAGATCTTCTCCTCCTTGCCCAGCAGCACTGAGGACGAGCTTGCCGAGGATGACTGAGGCTTAGAATAGAGTGATGCTGCAGCATTCACCGAGGAGTGCAGCTGTGTATGAGCCGAAAGCAAGAGTGTATCCCCCTCCATCTGCCTATACTTGGCGTTGAGGCACTGATTGACAGGTTGGGCCGAGCAGAGTGTGGCTTGAGCCACCCCTTTTTGGCCAGGGAAACAACGTCTTTCTGCATCGGGATCCCCGTTCTGGTAGGGGGGTCTTAGGGTGAGGACTTCTGCCAAGACCGCCTCCTCGGGCTGCTCGACTTCAGGCTGAGGAAGGCCCAAATATTCTGCCAAACATACAAGGCTTTCGTGGAAGGCCCTGGCGGAGGATGGTGTGTCGGGGTCCTCCTCCTCATGTGTGTCCACCCGAGTGTCCAGAAGCTCCGGAGCTGGAGTACTGGGCTCCGTGGGCTGTGGTGTGGAGACCGGAGCCGGTGGCTGCTGTAAAGGCTGGTGCAGAACCGCCTGTACTGTGGGAGGTAGGGGAACCGGAATTGGATGAGCCAACAGGGGCTGCACTGGGGCCTGAGCCATAGGAGGAATGACTATGGGTGCCGGTGGAGTGACCGGAGGGAGGATGTCCCTGATAGCATCCCGAAGGATGGCCCCCATTTGAGAGGCTCTCATCAGCGTTCTGAACCTTTAGAAGAACCTGTCTTCGGAGGCTGAAGAGGTGGCAGGTGATATTGACCGAGTGGCTGACGGCTGCCGGGGCACACACTGCCTGGCGTGCAGTGGATACCTGCCCTGCACTGCTGATGGATAAACTGTAGGCCACGTACCTGGTTGACACCAGTCCCACCTTGTGACTCGTTCCCTCCACCCGCTCCATTCCTAAGAGGGACATCGGACGTGCAGCCATTTTGTCTGGCGCGGCGGCCATCTTGTCGAGCTGCGTGCCACGTGCCAGAGTCATGGTGCCTGACTCAAAGGGCCCAGCCTCGTCCAAGATGTTTGGTGTTGGAGCATGAGGCCTACCCTGCACCTCAGGCCGAGGCCTGGAAGGAGTATTGCCCTCGGCAGAAGTGCCGGTAGTTCTGCGTACAGGCACCCCTCGGGCATCATGCCAGTACTAGTGCGTTGCCCCTCAGGTGTAACCCCGGTACAAGAACCTTGCGGTCCCTCAGCACTGAACCCGGAAGGATTCGGAGACCCCACGGCCTTGAGGCCAGTAGCTGGACTAGCCTCGATACGTGTGCTGGTTTGAGAACGCGAGAGGTTCCTCCCGCTCGGGCGCTTCCTTGAGAAGGAGTCGCCCTTACGGGGTGCGATGGTTAATAGAGGCCTTGTCTTGGGCCTTGATCGATGTTTGACAAAGTCCTTTAAGTCCTCCGGAGTCGACCCTTGGAAGAGCTCCCTCCACCGAGCTAGCCTGCTCTTCAGTGCACGTGGAGTCAGTGCCTCGCACGCGGTACAACCTTCCTAGCCATGGTCAGGGCCAAGGCAGTGGAGGAAAAAAGTGTGGGGATCGAACGGAAGGAAGAGCCCCTCGCAGGCTGGACATCTGCTGAAGCCGGCTGAAGTCGACATGCGCTGGGGAGGAGCACGGCATCATTGAAAAGAAAAAGAAAAGAGAGAAGAATATCCGGGGAAGAGCGCATGGTATTACATGGCTGAAGCCAAAACCGGGGGCGCTGGTGAAATCGGCCCGTTGCCGTCAACGCGGAAAAGGGGACTGAGGAGTGGCGCCGGCGGGCGGAGTCAGGCAAGTGCATGCTCCCAGGGACGTGCCCCCGCGCGCCTCTAAATTTAAAAGGGGAAGAAGGTTTTTTCTGCTGAAAAAGGTTCTGTCTCCCGTCCCTAGCGAGGGACAACCCGTACAATATGGAGGAAAGGGAACGGGACGTTAAGAGTACAATATTAGATGCACCAGTCTCTTGAATGCACTTGGATTTGACTGTACTAAGTTCATCTCCAATCTCCTTTTGGTGAAAAAAAAAGCAATGGGAATTCGATTGGTTGGACACTTCGGAGGCCATATCTAAATATAAGTTGTATAAACACCTTGAGATAAAGAAGCTGGGTTTTTTAGCAACTTATTTGTGAAAATTGCCCAATGCTCGTTATAAAGAGAATTTTTTGAGACTTTTTTCCAACTTAATATTTTACTTACTGGTGAAATTATAATCATTCAGTCGCACCACCAACTCAAGACGATGCATTTCCAGGTTCTGTTGGCATGTTTGGATTCTTGGAAACATTTATTCTGTGAGTGTGATGGTGGCTTCATTTTCAAATGCTCTTTATTTGGTAAATATTTACATGATGTGGATTTTTTTAACCACTGATTAGTTTTGGTCTATGCTCCTTTCAGGAAATGAAGTTTTGCTGGCTCTTGCTGCTGTCAAATTTATAGGTTTAATTTTAACGTCTCTTGAGTGATTGTATTGTAAAACAGTTATTTCCAATGTTTAATGAAATTTCAAATTATGTAAAAACTCTTTATAATCTATTGCTGTGAAAGGTTTATTTGAACCAAAGCACATTTAAATAATAATAATAAACAAGTTCTGTCCATTTAATTATAATAACATCCTAATTACAGTACAGTGTGTGCTGTATATCTATTCATGTAAGATGCTTGTTGAAGAAAGTTTACCTATAGTTATGAAGATTTGTAACAGTGCACCATAATCACACCCAACAACCTAATTAAGGTGTGCAGCATTTTGAAAAGCAAAACTCGGCATACAAAATCTACGCGCCATACAGCAGAATCAGTGCCTTCAACTTCTGGCAGAACACCAGCACAGAGTTCACTAACACCAAGACAGTATTTAACAAATAAAAGTGTCAGAAATTGATCTTAGATTCGGATTTGTTGGGAGCAAAGATGAAACATTTCACACATACTGAGACACAAATGAATTGCAGAATGCTTAATTACAGAAATGTATATGCTTACTTATACAGAAAATAAAAACTAGGCACAGGTCAATGAAGATGTGCACTACTCAAGGTCAGGGGAACAGGTACAGGTTTTTATACAAGGATACAACCCAACTACAGCAAACACAAATTGCACCATTATGCTGTGGTAGATGTTCACAACACAAGTCGAGTAAACAGATTGTGGTATAATTAAGATTTCTTATTTTAATTAATTACAAAACTCATGAAAATTCCCTTAAACTGTCAATTTTTGGTGGATAGATCTGATATACAGGTACTGGAAGGCCATTTTCAGAGCGACCAAAGTCGAATCAAGGCCACTTGCAGCAGCAGCCTATCGTGGGTGGTATTTAGATGAGATATTTAAGGTACCTGGCTTAGCAGAAGGAATGTGTTATGTCAACAAATCAAAGGGAACTATAGACCTCCCATAACAAAACATCATTTAAAGTAACTGTTAAGAAGCAAAATCTCAAACTTCAAAATTCACCAGTTAATGTAGCTATACAACCAGATTTCCCACCAAATTCCCTCCACATGACCTCATAAAAGATATCACAGAGGTAATTTGCAGCAAAACTGTTTGTGTGCTTGTGTTGGACAGATCTATAGTGTTAAGTTGAGGATGAGAGTAGTGAAATTGAGGGGGTTAGGAATTCACATCTACCTTGAAAGCAGAAATGTAGGACTTTTGAAAATCTGAGCCATCAACTTTAAAATAATTTCATTCATAATAAGTTTATTAGGAAACAAATTATCCATAAACCACAAACAGAATAAAAATAACAGTACAAAATCCAATTGAACATTTTTTTTAAAAAATCCATGGTATAAGCTTACAGACATTGCATATGAAAAAAGGATTTAAAATCATTTCAACTGCCCAGCCACATTGAATTCCTGATCTTAAACCTGCTTACCTTTCAGAAGTCTTGTCACGCATGTTTCAGTGAGAAGTAAGACTCCATTATCGATATAATGCAGAAAAGTGCACAAAGGTAGACATCGAACACCAAGGGCAGTGTGTAGAGTGTAAAAACCTTAAAAGAAAAGGGATACATCAGTACTGTGCACAATTCCAAATCAAAGAGGAGTTATGCACTGCTTAGGAGGAGAAATTACTTACCGTAATGATCTTTCTATGGATTCTTGTCTCGCAGATTCCTCATCTTGATAGATATCCTCCTCCAGCCTTGCTGCTCAGAAACTTTTTCGACATGGGGAGTAGTGGACCTTGACTCGGCCGTCAATCCGTCTTGCTCGGTGCTCGATCGTCGGCTCCGGAAGTGACGTCAGGCCTCGTAAATCTAGCACGTCACTATGCCCCATGCTTTAGTTCCCCTCTTTTTTCCCCCGTGCCTGAACGCTGCGGAGGAAAACAACGGGAGGGAGGTTAACCAGCATGTAAAAATGTAACAATGTAACAATGGGATACATCCCAAAGGGGAGACCCCACAGAATTAGAGATTAGAATAAAGGGAATTAAAAAAATTTAAAAACAAGTGATCAGTAAGATAGACGCGGTCATCTTAGAGCCATTATCACATGTCTTCTTGCTCAGGCAGAAGTGTCGAGCCACAAGGACTTTCTGAGCGGGGATCGATGGGTGGGGCGATGAGGAATCTGCGGGAGAAGAATCCATAGGAAGCTCATTACGGTAAGGAATTTCTCCTTCAATGGATTGCTTTTCTTCTGCAGATTCATCATCTTGATAGATTCCCCAAGCAGTTAGAATAACGGAGGAGGGCAGAAAGTGTTAAACAAGCAGATTCTGCAGAACTGCTCTACCGATCCGTGCATCAGTCCCATGTGCAACATCCAAAGCATAATGCTTGGTAAATGTATGCAAAGACGACCATGTAGCTGCCTGACATATGTCCCTAACAGGAACTCCCCTCAGTAGGGCTGTAGATACTGAAACCCCTCTGGTTGAATGTGCCCTGGTGCCTGGTGGAAGCTCCTTGCCCGCCGACTGGTAATACTTGGATATACACAAAATAATCCAACGCAATAGGGTTTGCTTGGTTATAATGAGACCCTTACGAGATAAAGAATGGACCACGAACAACTGGTCAGTCTTCCGAAACTCGGATGTATGAGCAACATAAAAGCTTAACGCTCTTTTGGGGTCAAGACGGTGGAACCGTTCTTCCTCTTTCGAGAGATGTGGTGGAGGGTAAAAGACAGACAAATCAATAGATTGAGAGAGGTTAAACTCCAAAACTACTTTAGGAAGGAAGGCAGGTTTGACTTTGAGAGAAACTTTCTCTTGAACAAAACGTAAAAACAGAGGTTTGCAGCACAATGCTTGCAACTCACTAACTCTCCTGGATGACGTGATTGCAACTAAGAAGGCTGTTTTAAGAGACAACAGCCTTAAGGAATATGAGTGCATCTGGGACAAATAAGGGAATTGGAAGAAATGTATTGAGAAGGCCCTACAGGAATTGGGCCATGACTGGAATAGTGAATAAAGAACCTGTCACAACGCGACCCTGGACACTGTGGAAAAGATGGAGGCTTACTTAGGCACCTTGCGGTCCTTACCGTTCTAGTCTTTTTGGTCCTTTTCCTTTAAAAGGTAGCCACGCCCACAACGCTGTGCGTTGCAACTCGCATTGTCAGCCTTTCGCTAACTTCGCCTGCAGTGCTGCTCCTTGAGCTTGGTCCTTTGATACTTTTCTACCTAGTACTCAGCCCGTCTCGGCTTTCCCTGTTTCTCAGCTCTTTCCTTTTGTACGGGGTTCCGTACTGTAAAGCTATCCTTCGCGCCCCTTCGCTATTCTCTGTGGCTTGCTCTCTCTCTCTCTCCCTGGCGCTTGATTCCTTACTCTTGTTCATCCGCTTTCGCTCCCGCTTGCTCTCTCTCTCGCTTTTGCTAGATTCTTTACTCTTGTTCACCCGCTTTTGCTCCCGCTCGCTCTCCCTTACTATTTCTCTCTCTCTCCCCTCCTTGCTCGCTCCCGCTTCTGTTCGCTCTCTCATTCTCCACTCTCTCTCGCTCTCCTGTACAGCTCTCTCCCTCTTTCACGCTTACCTGCATTATAGCCTTACCTTCCCTCCTGACTGCTCGTGTGCAGCCTCCGCTTTTGCCTTCCTTGGATCGCAGAGGACTCTCTACCAATCCCTTTCGACATCAGCCTACCTTGTCCGGTAATACTTGGATTCAAGTACTGTTTCTGAATACCATTCACCGGCCTCCTCCACTTCCGACACACTCCCTGCCAGCAAGGACTCGCCATCTAACAGGGTTTCTTCTGCCGTCACTGGCTTTTTCCCTGACGTTACGGGACTGGATCCCCTGGGTCCACCTGACAGCTTGTTCCTACCACTGCCAGGGTGGCCTCAAGCGGAGCTCGTCCCTATCTCTACGAGCGCAAGAAGGACAAAAAGGGAAGGAAGAGCACCAAGACGGACGAAGACCCGCAGGAGATCAAGAAGGAGGGGAGAAGAAGACCAAAGACATCTACCCAGGAGGATTCCTCTAAGGAGTCAGGTGAGGAGCTTTCGGGGGTGGTAGTTTCCGATTCTGACAGTTTGCAACGCCCACAAGTCAACATGGCCTCCCTAGAACAGATCCAGGAGATGGTAGCTGCTATCCAAGGCCTTCAGACTGAAGTACAGAATCTCCGAACCGAAAATGTCAGTCTACGACAGCAGATCGCAGTACGAGATGATACTCGGGGCGGCTTGCCGCCACAGTCATTCTCTTTTGGAAAATATGATGGCAATCCAAAGCATTTGAAGGAATTCCTGGATGCTTGCATGGTCTATTTCACTTTTAGACCGAAGGCCTAAGAACTAGACAGGTCCAGGGTTGGATTCCTTGTTACTAATCTCGTCGGAAACGCCTTGGCTTGGGCCACACCGTTGATATCCCAATCCGATCCAGCAGTCAACGATTATTCCCTGTTTACCCAACAGATGAGAGCCAGATTCGACAGACCTGAGGTTCAGTTTTCCTCTTATGAAGCCCTCTTGGACATTCGCCAAGGGAATCAAGATGTTCAAACTTTTGCTTCTGCTTTCATCAGACTGGCAAAGGATGCAGGATGGCCTGACTCTGCTCAACAAACCCTCTTTCGCCGGGGACTCCATGACGATCTCAAAGATGAGCTAGCCAGAGTGGCTTGTCCGACCTCCTTCCAAGAACTAGTGACTCTGACTCTTCAGCTGGAATACCGACTTCAAGAGCGAAGACAAGAAAGGAGGAGGTTCCGAAACCTTCCTTCTGCCAGTACTACTCCAGTTCCTCTTCCTAATCGGAGCCAGACTGAAGAACCGATGCAGATCGGAACTACTAGAGGCCCCCTGACTCCAGAGGAGAGAAAGAGACGTAGAGATCTGAGTCTTTGCATGTACTGTAGATCTTCTAAGCATTTGCTCCGGAACTGCCCCGAAGTACCTCCAAGACGTTCGGGAAACGCTTCTCCTCGGTCTTGAGCATGGATAAGAACCGGGCAGAGACGATCAATCCCTGCAACCTTACTTGTCAGAAGGCTATAGAAGATAACAGATTGTTGGTTTTCACCATTCATCTCACTTTCGAGCCCAATCCCACCGTTGAGGTCTTGGCTATGTTGGACTGTGGTGCTGCGGGTAATTTCATCGATGTCCAGTGGGCTCAAGATCAGGGGGTGCCTTTTCTACAAAAGAGCTGTTCCTTACCCGTAGAAGGAGTGGATGGAACTCCACTCTCCTCCGGGCCCATTGTACAAGAAACCATACCCGCTACTATGCTTCTTTTTCAACACCAGGAACAGATTGTTTTCGATGTGATAAGAGCCGCACACTTCCCTATAATACTGGGTATACCATGGCTACGTAAGCATAATCCTACTATAGACTGGTCAGCCAACACTATATGCTTTTCATCTTCTTTCTGTACTTCTTCCTGCCTTCTCCAGACCAATCCGGTTCCTGGTAAGGGAATCCCTACTCCTAAATCCGCCTCAGTGGTGCAGATGGTGCCGCTCTGCTACCAACAATACGCAGAACTTTTTGAAGACGAACTACCACGCTCTTTACCTCCTCATCGGCCCGAAGACTGCTCCATTGAGTTAAAACCAGGTACTTCCGTTCCTTTTGGCCGAATGTATCCCATGTCTCTCCCAGAAAGAAGGGCCCTTAAGGAATATCTGGACGCAAACCTTCAGAACGGTCTCATCAGAGAGTAACGCTCCTCTGCCGGAGCATCTATGTTCTTTGTACCCAAGAAAGGGACCTCCGAATTGAGACCGTGTATTGATTATCGAGGTTTGAACTGTATGACTATAAGAGACAGATATCCCATGCCTCTTATAAAGGAAATACTGGAAGCAGTTGAAGGGGCTAACATTTTCACCAAACTCGACCTTCGAGGTGCCTATCATTTGTTGAGAATCAAGGAGGGAGACGAGTGGAAAACCGCCTTCAGAACTCCTCTGGGACACTTTGAATCTTGAGTGATGCCCTTCGGATTGGTAAACGCCCCGGCGGTTTTCCAACAGTTCGTGGACAAGATATTCTCAGACCTGCTATACTCTTTTGTAGTAGTCTATCTTGACGACATTCTTGTCTTCTCTTCTTCTCCGGCCGAACACCACAGACACGTTGAGCAGGTGTTAAGAAGACTACAAGAGAATCATCTATTGTTAAAGCCAGAAAAGTGCATCTTCAAATCTTCGTCTGTTCCCTACGTAGGCTTTATTCTCTCCAAAGAAGGAGTTCAGATGGATCCCGAGAAGGTGAAGGCGGTACTTCTATGGCCCACTCCCAGCAGCCCTAAGGATATACAAAAGTTCTTGGGTCTCTCGAATTTTTACAGACGCTTTATCCCAAATTTTTCGGAGATCGTGCTACCCATTACCAATCTACTAAAGAAGGGTCAAGAATTTGTATGGGACTCGAAGGCAGAACAAGCTTTCCAGGTACTCAAAAAAGCCTTCACTGCGCCCATCCTCATTCAACCCAATCAGTCCCTTCCTTTTGTGGTTGAAACGGACGCCTCTGGAGGTGCCATAGGAGCAGCCTTATTACAGTCTGGCAAGGATGGTATCGAACACCCAGTGGCGTACTACTCCCGGACACTCACCCCGAGTGAAAGAAACTACTCGGTATTGGAACGGGAATTGTTGGCCATCCGCCAGGCTTGTGTCGAGTGGAGACATCTGTTAGAGGGGGCTGCCCATCCATTTCTGGTGAGAACGGATCATAGGAACCTTAAGGTACTCCAACAAATGGAGTGTCGCAATTCCAGACATGCCCGGTGGACATATTTCTTCTCCCAATTTGACTTTGACATCACGTATCTTCCAGGGAAGGAGAACGTGTTGGCTGATGCCTTATCCCGGAGCCTAGGAGAAGAATGTCCAGTAGAAGGACACAAACCTGAAGAGATTCTTTCGGGGAAAAGGATATTAGGGGCGGTCAATTCATTTCTACAAGAGGTTGAACGTACAACTAGTTCTACCCAGATACCCAACGACCGTCTGTCTTCATTGGAGAAAAGAGGGACAGTGTATTTCTACAAGGACACCCTGTTCCTTCCGTCTAAAGAGCTTCAAATTCAAGCAATGTCTTGGTGTCACGATCTACCTTCTGCTGGCCACAAGGGGCAAGGAGCCACAACCAATTTAGTATCAAGGTATTTCTGGTGGCCCACTTTAGCCAAGGATGTAAAGGCTTATGTAGCCGCATGTCTTATTTGCGCCTCCAGTAAGCCCTCTACGCATCGCCCTTTGGGTCTCCTTCAACAAGGACCTTTGCCAGCACGTCCTTGGGAACACATTTCTACTGATTTTATTGTGGATCTTCCTCTCTCTATGGGTTCTACCGCCATCATGGTTACGGTAGATTCCCTGAGTAAGATGGCACACTTTTCTCCTCTACCTGGCCTACCATCGGCTCCAGAACTAGCTGAGGTGTTTCTGAGAGATGTGGTTAGGCTTCACGGTCTACCCCAAACTATTGTTTCCGACAGAGGCTCTCAATTCACTTCTCGTTTCTGGTCTACACTGTGCAAGACTCTGGGAATCGGTAGAGCTCTCTCTTCTGGTTATCACCCCCAAAGCAACGGACAAACTGAGCGTCTGAACTCCACTTTAGAACAGTACCTTTGTTGTTTCTGTGGTCAAGAACAGGAGAGTTGGAAGTCTTTTCTCTCCACGGCGGAATTCGCCTACAATAATACAGTACACTCTTCCCTAGGAACCAGTCCATTCTTTTTCTCCTATGGCTTTCATCCCATGCATATCCCCTTGGTCGGAATACCATCGACTGCTGTCCCTGCGGTTGACCAAAGGCTTAGTGAACTAAGACGTATACAAGGGGAGGCTAAGAAGAACTTGGAGACTAGCAGGGAGCTTCAAAAGAAGTACGCTGACAGGAAGAGATCTCAAAACCCCAAATGGACTGTTGGCACTAAAGGTTGGTTGTCCACTAAATTCCTGCCCTCTGGTTACACCCAGGGAAGTTTTCTGCCAGATTCATTGGGCCTTTCTCCATTTCCGCACAAATCAATCCGGTGGCCTTTCGCCTGAAACTTCCTCACAGTATGAAGCGCATCCATCCTGTGTTCCACTCGTCCCTTCTTAAGGCCTATCTATCAGATCCGCATGGTCGGACAGTGCCACGCTCATCAATTCCCGATAATCCAGAACCTGAGGAATACGAGGTGGAGAGGCTGGTGGATTCTCGCTACAGACATGGTACAGTTCAGTACCTGGTACATTGGAAGGGGTACTCCACTGCAGAGCGTACCTGGGAACCTAGAAGCCACATCCATGCCCTCGCTTGTTACGTCTTTTTCACCGCCTTCATCCGGGTAAGCCCGGGGGACCCCAGATGAGAAGGGGGCATACTGTCACAACGCGACCCTGGACACTGTGGAAAAGATGGAGGCTTACTTAGGCACCTTGTGGTCCTTACCGTTCTAGTCTTTTTGGTCCTTTTCCTTTAAAAGGTAGCCACGCCCACAACGCTGTGAGTTGCAACTCGCATTGTCAGCCTTTCGCTAACTTCGCCTGCAGTGCCGCTCCTTGAGCTTGGTCCTTTGATACTTTTCTACCTAGTACTCAGCCCGCTTCGGCTTTCCCTGTTTCTCGGCTCTTTCCTTTTGTACGGGGTTCCGTACTGTAAAGCTATCCTTCGCGCCCCTTCGCTATTCTCTCCGGCTTGCTCTCTCTCTCTCTCCCTGGCGCTTGATTCCTTACTCTTGTTCATCCGCTTTCGCTCCCGCTTGCTCTCTCTCGCGCTTTTGTTAGATTCTTTACTCTTGTTCACCCGCTTTTGCTCCCGCTCGCTCTCCCTTACTATTTCTCTCTCTCTCTCCCCTCCTTGCTCGCTCCCGCTTCTGTTCGCTCTCTCATTCTCCACTCTCTCTCGCTCTCCTGTACAGCTCTCTCCCTCTCTCACTCTTACCTACATTATAGCCTTACCTTCCCTCCTGACTGCTCGTGTGCAGCCTCCGCTTTTGCCTTCCTTGTATCGCAGAGGACTCGCTACCAATCCGTTTCGACATCAGCCTACCTTGTCCGGTAATACTTGGATTCAAGTACTGTTTCTGAATACCATTCACCGGCCTCCTCCACTTCCGACACACTCCCTGCCAGCAAGGACTCGCCATCTAACAGGGTTTTTTCTGCCGTCACTGGCTTTTTCCCTGACGTTACGGGACTGGCTCCCCTGGGTCCACCTGACAGCTTGTTCCTACCACTGTCAGGGTGGCCTCAAGCGGAGCTCGTCCCTATCTCTACGAGCGCAAGAAGGACAAAAAGGGAAGGAAGAGCACCAAGACGGACGAAGACCGCAGGAGATCAAGAAGGAGGGGAGAAGAAGACCAAAGACATCTACCCAGGAGGATTCCTCTAAGGAGTCAGGTGAGGAGCTTTCGGGGGTGGTAGTTTCCGATTCTGACAGAACCTTGATCCGGGGACCTTTTGAACACAGGACAGGGCCGCCAAATATCCTTTGACTGTGGTAACCCGAAGGCCTGCTGAGGCCAGTGACAGACGGTACTCATCACTGTAGTGGTGGGGCAAGAGATGGGGTCAATCTTGCGTTCCCTGCTCCACGCCTCAAATCTTCTCCACCTGCACACGAAGGTCTGCGTGCAGCCAGCAACATCTCAAGTACCTCCTCTGAGAGGTCCAAGTCGTCATACCTCATCCTCTCAAGAGCCACGCATGAAGGTGGAGGGAATCCGGAGTCGGGTGTTAGGGAGAATTCTCATTTATGGCTAATTTCCCTCACCTAGTGAGTCCCCCAGCAGCTTTGCTGGACTTCTGGAGTTCATTTTTTTCCACCTGGTAAGAGTGAGAGCTTTTCCCCCACTCTTACCTGTGTTTTGCTATGTGTTTCCATCTGTTTTTGTGATTGTGGACTCTGAGGTACACCACTTCAGCAGCCCCCTTCTTTGTGTGTGTCACACAGCACCTTCAGTGCCATGGCACACGGTTGTCTTTGAGACTTCCCTCGACTCCATTTCTGAGGTGACTACTGTCCCCCAGAAAAGGGTAAGTTACCATTAACTTTACTTAGTCAATCTACCACAGATCCAGTACACCCCATCTTTCATGGAGTACTGGAAAGGGTTAACTCGTATCCCTTTTTATCTGTACCTCCTAGAGCATTGTTTCGCTCTTTTAACATTTAGACTTGGCTGGTGGCAGTGGTATCTACCCTAACTTTTCTACCGGAATTATATTAGATAAACGTGGTACTGTTCTTGGCTATTATATTAGCCTCGAACATAACCCTGCTTGAACAAATCGTCTTTCTTTTAGCTCTGGTTGGGTTTATTCACCATTTCTTTTTGTTAAAGTCCTTCTTGTGTTTTACTTTGCACGGCAAACTAGGTTTGCCTTCTTTGTTCACTGTCTTTTGGCAGGCTTCTGCCCAGAAGCCCTCCTCAAGGCGCCTGGGTGTCTAGGTGGGCTGAATGTGAGGGAGGGGTGTAGTCACCCCCTGCACAGGGTATCCTAGGAAACCCAAGTCGCACTTTGTCATGTTTGGCCAGGCTAGTTGTCCGGGCTGGACAACCCCCCTGCTGGGTGACTGACAGCCAGGCTGCGTGAATGGGGGTTTTTCGCATAAAAGGCAGGACTCTTGGGCTAGAAGTCAGAGAGTCACCACTGGAACTACAAGGAACCGAAGAGAAGTGAAGAGAACAATGGCTACTGCAACTACCCCGTCCCGGTGAAGCCCTGCTGCAGTCCTGAGCTATCTGCCCTTCAACGACTCAGAGCTCAGAGAAGATCCAGTCTGGAGTCTTCTTCCCTTGAGCTTGCTGGGGATAACCAGCTCATCTTCTACAGCCAGAGGATCCTCTTACGTCGTCGAAATCGCTGCACACTGCTGTAGTGGTCCTGATATCCACCTGAAGAGCCTCTCCTGTTTTTAAGGAGCGAACCTTTTATTCCGTGTCGCTGCTGCCGGCCTCATCCCTGTGTGGTGCAGACCCCCTTCAGACGTCCTCCTTCCCGACGAAACTCCAGGAATCGTGGGTCTGCGGGAAACCAACAGGAACAACTGCCAGGGCACCAGCTAGACCATTGGAACATGGTACTGTGTTCTGTTGAGGAAACTGGGCGAATCCCTTTTTCTTCATTTCCAAGGCTTGACCTTGTCTTCCCTCCTTCTTATAACTTTTGCTTCCGAACATTGACAATATCGAAGTACTTTTGGCTCAGTTGAATCGTGAACTGTTAGACTGTGTGATCTTCGGCAACTTGCCCCGGTGTCTTTCGATCCTGGCTCCGGACCTTTGACTTTTGAACTCCTGTCTCTGACCGCTTCTTGATTCTGCCTGCCTATCGAAAATATTGCCTGTGATTTTTGCCTCCAACTTCCTCTGGGTATCTCAGGTGCTAAGTGTGTTTTTATCCCGGTAGCATTTCATGTCACAGATACGCGTTTGTTTAGTAGATCGAACTGTCAAAAAGTGATCGCAATCATATTCACGGTAGCGTGTTTTGTGCCTAACACCGGTTCATTCAAACACAGGGCACTAACCCTCAGACTTACTGTACAAAGTGAATTGGTTAGTTGTAGTATATTTAACGTGTGGTTTTTATTGAAGTTTAATAGAAGTGTTGTGTGTATAACGAATGGTTTAAAAATAAATGTACTTATATTTTTCTACCTGAAACCTTGAGTCAGTGTTTGCTTGAGTCACAGTAATTGTGGTCCCTTTGTGTAATCTCTGCTACTGCTCATGTACTCTTGAGATAGGCCTGGCTGCTCCGCCACTGCTACCACTATGACATAGTAGTACATGCTTGTACCAAAGGTAAAACTTGTATCACCACCTGTAGTCTTAATTGCGAGTAGTGGTCCCTAAGGGCACTGCACAGGATTCTGCCTAACATCGGGCTAAGCACTCGGCCTTCTGACTGGGTCAGGGAAATCGGGCGCCGAGGCAACCGAGTTGGACCGATGGTTAGATCAAAGAGATTGGAGTACCACATGCTCCTCGCCCAGTCTGGGGCGATTAAGATCACGGTTGGTCGAAATTTCTTTAACCTCCTGAGAACCCAAGGATGATGGGAATTGGGGGGAAGGCATAGTGGAGAGGGAAAGTCCAGTCCACCAGAAACATGTCCCACAGTGCACCCTTCGCTGGGAATTCCCTCGAGCAAACTGTTTGCACTTCTTGTTGGACTGCGTGGCAAACAGATCCACTGCTGGGGTACCCCAGAGTTAGATGATCTCTTGCAGTACTTCCTGAGGGACTTACCACTTGTGTGAGACAGTGCTCTGCCTGCTCAGAGGGATGCAGGTCCGTGAAGACCTGCTCTCCAACCTTGACTCTAACACCCCTTGTATTCTCATATTACTTGATCTCTCCTCTGCCTTTGACACTGTCAACCATGCCATCCTGCTCAACCGTCTACGTGATAACCTGGGTATCACTGGTCAGGCTCTGGCGTGGCTGACTTCCTTCCTCTCCGATCGACCCTGCCAGGTCAGCTGGGGTCTTTCCTCTCCGATATCTTTGTCTCTACCTGTGGTGTCTCCCAGGGATCTAACCTCTCTCCCTGGTTGTTCAACCAATACCTGGCACTCCTTGCCCACCGCATTGCTGCTCTCTGCCCCAACTTTCAGTGTTATGCGGACGATACTCAGCTCATTTTCAGGCTACCCTCGGCCTTCGCCTCTCCTTCCCTCATCTCTGACTGTAGGTCTGCCATCCAGGAGTGGTGTGCCACCAATGACCTCTGCCTTAATGCCAGTAAGACTGAGATTCTGCTCATCGGCACATCCACTCCATCCTTCCCTGCAGCTCTCTGGCCGGCCTCCCTTGGCCCTCTTCCCGCTCCCACCTGCATGGCTAAAAACCTCGGGGTCATCTTCGATTCCACACACTCCTTCTCTCCTCAGATCTCTGATGTCTCTAAGAAGTCTAATTACCAGCTGCACCTCCTTAGAGGTATTCTTCCTTTCCTCTCCTTCCCCCAGAAGCTCACTGTCTCCAGAGCCCTGGTTCTCCCTAAGCTGGACTATTGTAACAGCCTCTATCTAAATCTGCCTGCTTCTACTCTCCGCCCTCTGCAATTTATCCAGAACAGGACTGCAAGACTTGTCCTTGGCCTCAAGCCCAGGGATCGTATCTCTCCAGGAGTGAAATCTCTGCACTGGCTCCCAGTGGCTGCGAGGATTAAGTTCAAAACCCTCTGCATTGTCCACAAGGCCACCTGGGGTCTGGGGCCTCAATACCTTCAACTCTCTCTTCCTAAATATCTTCCTTCTCGACCTCTCCGCTCTTCCTGCTCCAACTCCCTCAGGGTCAGTCGCTTCTCCAAGCAACGAGTTGGTGGTAGATCTCTCTATTCGGCAGGGGCCTCCCTCTGGAACAGCCTTCCTGTCTCCCTGAAACTTGAGGAGAACCATCTCCGGTTCCGGAAGCACCTCAAAACCTTCCTCTTTGCTTCTGCTTTCACTCCCACTCTCCCTTGTTGATTTTCCTGACAGATACTGCACTGGATACCTGGCCTCCCTTCTGATCTTGGGCCTGGCCCGCCAGTTGCCCACCTGCTCTGCCTCCCTGGCAACCCCTGCACCTGGGGACTGTTTTTCTGTATCCTTACAGCCCCCCTTACCAGCACTTACTTTCTACACTTACCATATACTGCCACCTGCTGGCCGTTTTATTTATCTTATTTTATTGTACTATCCCTTGTACTGCACTTCCCCCCTCTCCCTTCCCATGCACTTGCGCAATCTGAATGTCACCTGGCCTAGTAGGATCGTTGTCTGTCTTCCCTTTGTTCCCCTTCCCTTGCCTCGTCACGCCTTGAAACACTTGTGTATAGGCGCGTTATAAATACCATATCATATCAGGTGATTTGACCAAATCCATGTTTACGAAAGAGTGAAGTGACCGCATTTTTTTTATTGCGCAGCTCACCGGCTTCCCCCTATCTTTATTAATATGTCTTACCCCACCCCCACAGATATTTAATTGTAAACCTTTTTTTTTCAGCAAAGAAATAAAAAAAAACATTTGGTCACTTCCTCTGAAACATTGGATTCGGTCACTTCTACAGTATCAGAGCATCCACCAAACCGTCCTCTGTCCGCGCCAGATGAACTGCAGAGACAGAGATCCTGTTCTCCAGTAACCAGAACCATAGCAGCATCGCCTCTGTGCAGAGGGGACAGGAGAGTATGCCACCTTGTTTGTTAAGGTAGTGCATGGAAACCATGTTGTTCCGTTAGAATCAGGGCATGCTTCCCCTTGAGAGACCGGTCAAAGGCCCTCTGGGCTAGCCTGATGGCTTGCAACTCCAGCCTGTTGATGTGCCACCTGGCTTCCGTCGCGGACCAAAGGCCGCTCACCTGCAAATCTTCAGAGTGGGCACAACAACCCTTCAGAGATACATCCGTGACCACTCAGGTCTGAGGCCAAGGAGGCCAGAAGAATTCCACCACCATAAGATTGCTGCAGTTCTCCCAACAGTCGAGGACCACTTGGTTGAACACACAGGATCCGTGAGGGTTCCCAGGTACTAATACCACTGGTCCCTTAAGAGCCACTGAAGGGATCTCATACGCAGTCTGGCCTCTGGCACTAGAAAAATACAGGAGGCCAAGAGACTCAAGAGGCGGAGGAAGGAAGCACCTGGTAAAGTGGTGTTTTTCCGGAATAAGTGTACCATCTGTGCTATGCTTTCGGCTCTCTCTACAGGAGGGAAAGCCTTCCCTATCTGAGTGTCTAGGACTGCACTGATGAAATGGAGCCTTTGGACTGTTGTCGAATGGGACTTCCTCAATTCCAGGGAGAAGCCCAGCCTGTGGAGCAGTAAGCAGGTGTCCTATGTCGGACAGGACCTGCTCTGTCGACTTCCCTCGGATCAGCCAGTCATCCAAGTGAGCCACGACCACTACCAAGAGCTTGATGAAGACCCTTGGGGTGGAGGTCAACACAGAGGGAAGCACCTTGAATTGATAGTGCTTTTCCCCTATGAGGAACCTCAGGAACTTCCTGTGCTTTCGATGTTTCGGCACATGGAAATAAGCAGCCTTCAGATCTTTTGACACCAATCAGTCTTGCAACTCGAGAGCGTGGGGAATTTCTCTCAATGTCACCATCTTGAATGTGTCTTTCCTCAGGAACTTTTTCAAGGCCCTGAGGTCCAAGATGGGGTAGAGACCTTTTCCCTTCTTGGGTACTGGGAAATATCAGTAATATCATCCCTCTTCCACGGCACCCTTCAACAGGGCTTGCAGTTCTTCCTGGAGCTGTTTTGGTTGGCATGGCGGTGGTGGGGGTCTGTCCGAAGGTTTCCTTAAGAAGGGCAGACAATATCCCCACTGCATAAGCTTCAAGGCTCAGGCGACTGAGGTAATCTCCCGCCATTGGAGCCAATGAGTTGACAGCCGTCCACCAAATGGTAAGTTGTGGCAGGGTAAAATCAAAGTGGCTTTGTGGACGGATGCCGCTGCTGCCGCTGCTTGCTGACCCCTGGAAGCCCCCCTGTCCTCTCTGTAGCACGAGAATTGCTTCTGACCCGGCCAGGCTTGTGGGAGCTGCACCTTCCTGCCCTAAGGCACATACGCTGGTAGCCCCTGCCCCTAGAGGCAAAGTTGAAGGCAGGCTTGGCCCACTGCGCAGCTAGTGTTAGGGAGAATTCTCTGTTTAGGCTGAATTTCCTAACCTAGTGAGTCCCCCAGAAGCTTTGCTGGATTTTTGGGGTTTATTTTCTTCTCCTGCCAAGAGTGGGACTCTTTTACCCTCACTCTTGGACATGATTTGAGTGTATTCCTGTGACTTGTAATGTGCTTATGGGCTTTGGGGTATTTTTCCCCATAGGCTATCATTGGTTTTTGTATGTGTGTTACACAGCACCCCCAGTGCAGTAACACAGGGGTGTCATAGTGACCCCCAAACATAGACTCCATACCCTGGGACTGACTACTGTCTCCCTGGGCATGTAAAGTCACCATTGACTTTACTAGTCTTAAATTGTGAACAGAACCAGTACAAACCATCATCCTGTGGAAGTACTGGTAGGGGCAATTAGATTGCCCCTGGGTCTGTTTGTCGAGGGGGTACTGTCCCGTCCCCCCTTGCCGAGTTTCTGGCTGGTGGCAGTGGATACCACGGAAATATTCCACCGGAATATTTCCCAATGGGATTTCCCATTGATTTTAATGCACCACTTTCTGGTGCAATGTTAAAGATACCGCCGGTTTATTTATTTAATATTAATTCACCGGTTGGGATTTTTTGCCAGAACTCACTGCCAAAATGGCGTCTGGGTTCACTTCAGTAACCCTGAACCCGAGTCGAGCCTTTGTTCCACTTTTGGCAGGCTTCTACACAGAAGCCCTCCAAAGTGGTGCCACTGTGTCTGGGTCTACAGGATGTGTGGGAGGGGATTTAGGCACCCTGGACTGAGTAGCCTTGGCAACTCAAGTCGCACTCTTGTGTGATTGGCACAGTGGTGAGCCCCCCCCGGCTCACCACTTAGCATGTTTGAGTGACAGCTAGGACTGGTGAATGGGGGTTTGCTGCATGAAAGCAGGGCTTTGGGGACTGGAACTTCAGAAGTCGCCACAGGACCTAAGAAGCCGAAGAGGGAGAAGCTGAGCCGACCTGCCACGATGACACCACCGGTGGAGCCCTGCGGAACCATATCACCACTTCCCAACGACAGAGGAGATCTCCAGTCCGAAGAGTCTTCTTCCCTTGACTGGTGGGGACAACCAGTTTTTGCCTTCTTTTCGCCTCCCTGGAGCATCTCGTGGCCGCCTTGCCTGTGTCAAGCACCCCGGCAACCGGAATACCACTTTTTACCTCTACCGCGAAAGAGGGGTAACATCCTTTTAACCGGAAAACTCCACGGCTGGTTTCTTCCCTGGTAGTGCAACGACCTTCAGCCTTCTTCCACGTCGAGATCTTCTCTTCCTCTGGACGACGCCGCGACTTGCACCCACTACCAGGAACAACTGCCACCGCTGGAGGATCCTTTCCATTTTGAAGGTACTGTGTTCCGCCCCGCTTCCCTTGCCACCGATTGTACGGGGTAGATTTAGCCCTCGGCTCTCGAACCTGGGTTAGCCTGGGACACCCTAGCTAAACTTTTCTAAGCTTAACAGAACTTTTCTACTCACCTGTAAAGACTTTTGAGACTTTGGGACATTGTGTGATCTTGGGCATATTTGGCCTGGCTCTCCCTAAAGTGGGCCTGGCACTGAACGTCCTTGCTCCTCAATAGACTGCCTTCTCTAATACTTACTGTGGTTCTCTGAAAGGTGTTTTGCTGTATTGCTTTCTTAATTCTGCCTTTTTCCTCCCTTTTTAAACAACTTGTTGGAGTGCCATCTGACGTTAAGCGCTCACCTCTGTCTGGAAATAAGTGGTGTTAACTAAGACTTGTCCAACAAATAACTAGGGATGTACATATAGTAATTAGGACTGTGTTTTGAATTTACTTACCTTTTTCTGTGCTAGTGTAATTTTACAAGTGTGTCTTTTAAATAAATAATTATATACTTTTACACAAGCTCTGGTCAGTGTTTGCTTGTGCTACTGTGCCTCTGTACCTATTCTGTATGCTCTGTATACTGCCTAACTCTTCTTGAGGGAAGACTGACTGCTCAGCCACAGCTACCAAGTGAATCTGTGTGGTACAGACTGCTACCAAGTGGGTTTACTGCCAAACACCTGTAGTCTTAAATCTTTTGCAGTGGTCCCAGAGGGAACTGCACAGGTTTCTGCCTAACAGCTAGGCACAGCGATTCTGCAGCTATCTTTTACTCCTTTCCAGGGAGTCATAGGCCTTTGGATCGAAAAAGAATTCTCCCTCAAAGGGCATGTCCAGTAACTTATTCTGGGTGTTTGGTGAAAAACCTGAGGAGCGTTGGTAGGCCTGTCTCCTTAGTACTGCAGCCGAGCCCATTGACAAGCCAACACAGTCTGCTACGTCCAGCCCATTTGCAGCAACTGCCTGGCCACCTCGTTCCCCTTGTCCACTAGCTGTATGAAAGCATCTCACAGCTCCCCATTCAGGGATGTATTGGGCTGCTTGTTCTACAGCCTTCAAGAGGCCAAAGGGATACTTGGCAAACCCACAGGACACATTCACTGCCTTCAAGGCCATGCTTCCAGATGTGAAGATATCTTTCGCCATTGCTGCCAGGCTCTTGCCCTCCTTTTCTGTAGGCAACTTCTAGGTGGAGAAAGCTGCCTGGTGGAAACCGTGACCGCCTGTAAAACTAGACCTTCCGGAGAAGGGTGAGAGGAAAAAAAGGACAGATCCTCTCTCGCTGGCCTATATTTACTGGTCACAGTGGAACTGACTGGAACAATAAAGTTGGGCTGTTGCCACAAGGAGGTAACTGGGTCGGCTATAACCAGATTCAGTGGCATGTGTCTTTTAGTAGCTGGACCCTTGTCCAAAATGTCAGGCAATTTATACCCCTAGACTGGAACTGCTGCAGCATTCAGCCCTAGAGTGTCGACCACCCTGTCCACTAGTGACCTAAGTTTGGCATAGGCACGGGTGTAAGGTTGAGCTTGTTGCAATTCTACATCTGGGGATGTATCCAGCCCACTAGCATCATGTATCCCCTGTGCTAAAGACAGGAAATCTGCCTAGTGGTCAAAGTAGTCGACACCATCAGCCTCTGCCTAGATAGGGTTGAAGTCCCTACGAAGATTTGCGCCATGGACCTGAAGAAATCGGTCCAAGAGAGCGGGAAGAAAGGGCTTATTCCTCGACATCGTAGGGGTGGCTTCTGGCGTTCAGCAGGGCTTGGGCACCGAAGAGGCGTTGGGAGCGCCCAAGCCCTGAGGCTCATGGAAGGGCCCTGGCTTCAAGAGTTTTGCTGCCTTTTTCGGCATCGAGCCCAAAGGCTCTCCTGACGCCGATTTGTTGGTAAAAGCGGTTGCATGGGGTCGGGACCACCGAGTGCCGCTGCAGCCACCAAGGCCGGCTGTTTCAGGGACGCACCAGCACCTACAGCTGGCTTTTCACACATTGCCAGCTTTTGGGATTTGAATCATATTGAGCCAAATGTTGTTTCTTTTTCTCAGGGGAGGCCCCTCCGATTCGGCCACTCAGGACCAAATCGATTGGACATGTGATTTTGAAGGCAGACAGCCCACCGGGAGCCTGGCGGCCTGCTCCCGAAGGGACTAATGATTCATTCTTGCACACAACGCGCACCCCTCTGTGTCGTGACCCGTGCCGAGGCACCACACTCAAGTGTAATGTGGGTCAGTCACCGACATCTTAGAGTTGCAGTCAGTGCAGCCTTTAAATCCTGAAATCTGAGAAGTGGACACCTTGCGGTCAAGAAAATATGCAAAATCGGACGAGAATATCATTGAAAAGAGTTGAGGACTCGATAATAAACACTGTTCCTCAAGAGAAGTGCGTTGAGCACGCTGAAAAAAGGAACTAAGAAACGGGGCCTAGTGACGCAGTATATATACGGTGCCCAACATCACATCCGGAGCCGACAATCGAGAATCGAGCAAGACGGATCGACAGCCGAGTTGAGGTACACCACGCCTCCTGTCGAAGTTTTCTGAGCAGCAGAGCTGGTTGAGGATATCTATCTGATGAGGAATCTGCAGGAGAAAGGCAATCCACTGAAACATAGATAACATCTTTAAACCTAAATTCAACGAAAAGACAACACAATTTGTGCCCAGGCGTTATAGAAATACTGCACATTGTAGTATTACTAAAAATCACCAAATCTTGAGAGACAATTTGACACACTTTATATAAGTCAAATCCACAGTTAGCACACCAAGTACATAAGGCAGAGGGTGTTAAAAGATTGTACAGCCTATCTAAATCACATGGGCTTCCAATTAATCTATAATGTAAAGGTGTGGATTGCTGTGAAAAGGAAATGTATTGTCCTTTATGGAAAATGAGACTAGCCAGCTGATTATGTCTACTCAGATCTTGGTTGGCACCTTGTGTTTCAGCCCTTCTTGTCAGATACGCTTATCCCGAGCGTTCCAACGTGGTTTTATATTGGGCCTTCATCAGGACAAAGAATTACTTGCTGGATTTGAGAATCAATCCGGTGAACCCCCAGTTCTTTAAGCAAAATAGCTTAGTCTTGTTGCAGAAGGTGCAGGGCAGACTTCTGATTTTTTCTTATTTTATTTTATTTTATTCTTGTTTTTAATCATTTATGATTTTTACAAGACTGTTATAAAAACCATTTTTACACAATTACTAAAAATATATTAATTTACACAGAGTTAGATTAAAAAGTTTATATTTCATATTTAACAAGTAAATTCATCAAGTGCCCCTTCGTGCTATATGATTATCATTATGTGCAAAACTAGTTAATTATCTGCTTTCACAGATAAGCAGAGATTATTTACAAAATTTGCACAGGCAATAAGTAAGCTCATATTAGTTGAGTTTAGTAAACAAGACCATCTCAGGTTAGGTTGGACATTTGCAACAATAGATAGATGTTTTTTGTACATGTTATTTCTTTTTGAACATAGTGCAGAGCATTCAACGATTAGATGTTCTAAAGTTTCCTTTTGTAACGTATTGTTACAAAATCTGCAAAAATGTTCTGAAATAACAATTTGCTTTCGCTGGGCTAAAATATCTCTTGTGGGCCACAAATTAAAACGCAGTCTCATAATCGCTATACGAATTTGTGTTGAAGGCAATTTAATCAGGTAACTTGCTACTGTTCCCATTTTTTTATCTGGGAATATTTGGCTGTCGAAATTTTTATAACTTAAACAGAGATCGCGATTAAGTAGCCAATCTTGAAGAAAAATCTTTTTCTTAGCTCGTTCTGGATTTTGGATTAAAGTTTCAACATCTACATCTGCTGCAGCCAGAATTCGATACACATTGGTGGTCCATTTTACAACAAAACAGTGATTAGTTGAGAACAGATAATTAGATAAAATGGCTATACCAGTATCAGCAGCTACATTTACTAAGCATTTTCTAAATAGTGCACAAAGTTGCCATTGGTATTTGGCGTTGAGTGACGTAAGTCCCAATTCATAACGAATGCATGAAATCGGGGTTGATTGAGGTAAATGCAATAGACTTCTCCAGTATTTAGCTTCCAATTTATCTAGGTTTTTAGCGTCAGTGATATCTCGAGCTTCAAGTCCATATAGAAGTGTAGGAGTCACTTTTTGTAACCAATAGTATAGTGCAGGCTTGATGGAGAATTTACCGTATTTATATAGGATTACCTTTGATTGGGCAATTGCAGCCATCAGTTTATTCTGTTGTAATTGCAGATGTTCAATAGGCTTTGAGTTTGATTCAAACTGAGTTCCCAAATATTTGTAATTAGTTACAATGTCTAGGGTAATGTCTTTAACCATCCATACAAACTTTGATCTTGATGAGCATTTTGGGATGTCGACTAATATCTGGGATTTTTTGATGTTCATAGAAAGCTCATTCTCTTCAAAGTAGATTGACAGCGCAGAAATTAATCTCTGGAGGCCTATGGGTGTTTTGGATATTAGGACTAAATCGTCCTCATACCACAGCGCTTGTATTACTGTACCATTCATTTTAGGTGAATCTGTTAAAATGGACGAGAAAACTTCTTGGACATCATGAATAAAGAAGTTAAACAATGCCGATGCCAAAATACAGCCTTGTTTCAGACCTCTTGTTGTTTTAATTATTGTGGATAACAGGCCGATGGTAGATAATCGAACCTGTATGGACATACCTGAGTGTAAAGCACGTATTATGTCCAATATGTCTGGTGGGCAGTTAGCTCTAGTTAGCTTTTGAAACAATTTAACGCGGGAGACAGAATTGAATGCAGCGTTTAAATCGACAAAAGCAAAAAATAGAGAGGTTTTGGTGTATCGTGCTTGAGCTTTTAAGGAATTGAGAATCATAAGGTTGACTGACGTCCCCAAACCCCGGACAAATCCAGTTTGATTTTGGTCTCGGCGTTTGGTTTCTTGTGTCCAGTTATTAAATGCTGATGGTACCAATCGAGTGAAAAATTTTCCCGGAGCGTCCAATAGCGCTATTGGACGATAGTTCGATGGTATGGTACGATCTCTTTTTTAAGTATCGGCACTATGATAGAAGTATGCCATGAGTTTGGAATTCTCCGGGTTTGTAATACCTGATGAAATATATTATTCAAAATTTTTGCCCAGTGCCATGGATGTTGTTTCAGCATAAAGTTGGTAATACCATCTGGGCCTGCAGCTCTTGATGATGATGATTTAATAATAAATTCTTCAATGATGTCTTCAGAACAATCCACGTTCCAGGACAATGAGCTCTGACCTTCATATTCACTGTACTTGAGAGGAATTATCTGTATATAAATTGGAGAAGTGCAATACCCATTGATTCTCAGATACTCCATTTAATTGTGCCATTTGGTTGTTTATATGCGATGTTGAATTAAGTAAATGCCAGATTTGCGCTGAGTTTTTGTTCGTTATAGCACACAGGAAGGATTCCCCATCTTTTTGGAATAACTGTGCTTTATAGGAGCGTACCCAATTTTTGTAGCAAGATTTTATCAATTCGAAAGCAGCAGACTTTTCGGACCAAGGAAGTTGTCTTGCAGATCTTAATTCCTTTCTGTGTTCTTTTTTTTTTTGAGACAATAAATGATCGTACGTATGGATCGGAACACGATTTGAAGGGGTAAAGAATGTTCTATAGTTAGACAACAATTCTACATATGATGTTGCAGTCTGTGAATCCATTTGTTGTAGCAAATTGTTATTTAAATCTAATAATTTCTTTGGGTGCCACTTAAAACGTGATTTGGCATTGTTTATTATCAACTTTTGTGACATCCATTGACAGTTGGTATCTACTTCTACTTTATCTCGCGACCAAATGAGTAGAAGCATGTGATGATCACTGCTAGTTTGTTTCACTATCTTAAATTCTTTTGATGTCATATATTTCTTGTTTGATAAATATAGATAATCAATGGTACTTGCTGAGGAACCTCTTTGCCATGTAGCTTGTGGAGGGATATCTCCAGGGAGAGAGCCATTGACCATTCTCATGCCAAATTGCTTCATAAAATTACTCCACTTGTTGAATTCTTGTTTTTTCTTCACAGTGTCACATTTAAAAGCATTTAGATTAAGGTCCCCTGCTAATACTACATATGTTATTTCTTTATTATTTTTATATATATATATATATATTTATTATTGCCAGCGTTTCTTGATCATAGGATATTTTTAACATTTGTATAAACTTGTTGGGGTTATTCCACGCATGAAGTGTCATTTTGGATCCCAGTTTGACGGCAACCATAAGTCCTGCCATTGGCCGTCCTTTTTGAGCTGTGATGGCTGGATTAATCACTATTTCGTGGTTGTCCCATACTGGGATAGTGGATATCCAAGTTTCTTGTAGTAGTATAACATCTGCATCTTCTAAAATTGGATTGGAATTTGTAAGTAAATGAGAATGTCCTCTCGAATTCCAACTTAATAATTTTATAGAATCTGGTTTTTTCTCTATATTCTCTTGGAGCAATGATGGTTATAAATGAGAGGAAAAAGGGTCTTCAATCCCACATACAGGCAAATTACAGTTAGAACAGTGACAAACAGTATTAATAGGATTAGAAGTGACTGACGTTTCGTTTTTAATGTCTGCATTTTTCCTTTCCGGATCTTGAGCTAATAGAAATCCCATTGAAAACAGTTTTAGTCGTACTTGCCACAGTGAGTTCATAACAAGCCCCGATTTCATCCATAATCGGACGATTCCTAGATTTGCGTCACAAATAAATTCGACTTGGTCAATGTCTAATGATGTTAAATCACCTAGCTCCGGCACATCACTGAAGATGTTAAGTACGCTAGCGCGTGATAGGTCATATTGTGGGTGAGGAGCAGCGCAACATTTTAGTATTAAAGTATGATAACTTGCGAATTTCTTTTTTACGTTGTTGCTCCATTTTGCGTGACTTCATTAAAGAGTCTTCAATGTTAGAGGAATTCTTATGACCCAGTTCACCAGTCATTCTTTTTGTTTTTTGGAATTGGTTGTTATTTTTCTGTAATTCAGGTTGCTCAGCAAAAGTGACTCTCGCCTGATTTTCTGTCGTGATGTTTGGAGATTTTACTGACGACTCCAAGCGAGTTGCCAAATATGTTTCGATTATCAATTTGATCTTATCATCTTTTTCATTGCAAGGGCCCACTGCATTAGAGGTTTTTGTTAAGTCCGACATTCCTGATGTCTTTGCAGATGTTGGCACTCTATTTTCAGGTTGATTCAAACAATGGTTCTCTACATCATAAACATTTTGTTGATCTCGATTTATAACAGGTTGTATATTTAGATTCTGCGTGCATAGTTTGGATGCCAGTTCTTTTATCTCGGAAGTCCGACGAAGAATGTAAGAATCAACTGCACATTTTAGTTGATCAACTTGAGATGTGTCAGTTATAGACAGATTTGGTTGTGTATTTACTACAGGCTGTAGAGTTATTTTAGATCTTGGGTAAGCATCATGATCGGAAGGTACATTCGTTTGACCATGTACAGTTAAAGAGACATTGTCCAGAACTGAAACCAATTGACTCAGGGGAGACGGTTGTCTTAATGGTGTGGGATGAGTTGATACTGGTGTTACACTCATTATCACTTGATCCGTTAGTTAGATTGACCACAGATGTCTGAGGTGCAGTTAGGTCAACTATTTGTGATTGTTCAATACGATTAATTGGTTTATTATTCCGTTTTGATGGTTGGAACGGTTTGGTCATGAGATGTCTAACTCGTCCTTTGTTTCTTGAGTGGTTATTAAACAGGTCATATTGAGTTATATTACTTTTCTGCGTCAATGATTTAGGGGATTGATCAACGCTTATCCATGAGGAGTTTTGCTGAATTTTTTCTAGATCTTCCTCTTCGATGGGACGAATTATGTGCTCGAATGCAGGAAGACTTGAATGTAATAAAGCTGGTATAGTCATGATTTCTACATTTTTTGATAAGTCATTTATGACTTCTTCATGTTGACATACTTTCTCTGTATTGGTTGGATAAGATTTAATCCAAGTAGATATTTGATCTATCTTGATTGACTGTGAATTAATTTTGCATTCAAGAGATTCATATAATTTAAACAAACTCTGAATCGTTTGGTTGACAGCTGCAAGAGTAACCTCCAAAAGTCCAGCCTTAGTGCTGGTCCTTTCTTTTTCTCTGGATGATTCTCGCTGTCGAGGAGTTGGTAGTATGTATGAAACGTCTTCAGAAATTGTTGAGTCCATAGAGCAAAGTCGATGGAAGTCAATCGGCGACCTGGTAGATAGTATGTTCTCTTTTCTAACTGTCGTTTGTTGTGAGTCCTCAGGAAGAACATCTTCATTGTTATTTTCTAGAATTTGATCTAATAGTACTTTTGGAGGCTTAATTTGCTCAGTTTGTTTTGTCAATTGTATCATGGTATTATCTGATATTGGTAAATTGTATGAATTTCCAGATTCAAGATTTACCAGTTCATTTAGATTTATTGTTGGTGTAACAATCAAACTTGACAAGCTTTTGCTGGTATGTTTTTGTGCACACTGCGCTAAAGAACTTCCTAAAGAGTCTGGTCCTGCAGGCTGGGCCAATGGTTCTTCCAGCACAAGTTGCACTAATTGGACAGGCAATTCAGTAGGGAGGTCATCAGTTGCCTTGTCCACGTCTTTTTGATGAGATGTAGGAGAGGCCGTTACTGGCAAAGAGTTTTTCACAACAGGACAAAAGTCTCTGATATCTTTACTAGCAAGCTGAGTTTTAGCTCGCGTTTTAATATGTGGTGTTAATGTAATTGACGTAGAAGTTGACGACGAAGTTTTTTTGAGATTACTTTTTAGTCTTGATGATATGCCATCTGATGGAGTATTGCCATTCAGAACCGCTGAAGCCAAATTAGTTTTGCACGATTGAGGTATTCAGCTCATGTTTAATCTCAATTAATAAATACTAATAGACACAGGTTATGTTAGAAAGGGCACCTAATCGTGTTAGGTTGAAGTAAAAAAATGTAGGAGTGTGGTGACAAAGTTTAAAACTTTTATGTAATATGAAAAGAAAAAAAAAAAAAAAAAACTATTTGTGCACACTGATGGTTCAAACCCTCACGTGATGCGCGGATTGGGCGGGTATCCAAGAGGGATCAAAGAGGGAATTCCTCTGCAGTCTCCCTCAAGGCGCCACCAGCGCCAAACAGCCGTAAAACAGTCAGCGCCCTTGACCCCTGACGGGCTTAACGCCGCAAGGGTGGCTCGCGCGAGATAATATTCTCGAGTGAGGTCACGTGATTGGTCACATGCAGCCAATCAGTCCCGCCTCCTCCAGGAAGCAGGGCGCTGGAAACGAAGAAGCTTTCCCAGCAAGAGCAACGCTCGCAGTGCTATGGCAAAGCAAGAAGCAGGTATGTGTCCCAATATAAAGCCACTCCTTATCTTTCAGTTCTTATTCTGTATTCCATACAGGGTGCGGCGCTGTTCCATTTAGGGTGGAGATTACTGCTGTGTGCCACTAACTAGCTGCTCCATGATTTTAATTTTCCCATTATTTGTTGTGCACTTTCTTACAAATTCAGGAAAGCTTGACTCTCTATTCAATGTGGTTTTGGCAAATCTGGTTCTTTAAGTAATCAGAGTGCTTGTCCTGCACAGTTGGTCACGTCTAATTCAAACTGATTCAACACGCTATTCGGTCTGTGCAGAGTTTTCCTGTGGCTGTGGGACTCTGTGGTTTTGACTTGTGACCGAAAATATGAATCTTTCCTCTCTTTCCATTGTTTCCAGTGTGGGAAAAGGCAATCGTATCTACATCTACCCCATCTACCCCACTTCGCGCGGAGTGTGCAGAGTTTTACTGTGATTGGGTGTGCGGGAATGTGGATGTGTGGCCCCGCCGAGTTTGATTTCTAGGACCAGCAAGTGGACTCCACGCCACTCACTGGAGCCACTCGGATGGACTGAGAACAATCTCTCCTTTTGATTGGAAGGTAAGCCCCTGCATCTCTTCCTGGTCTTCTGCACCTCATCCACCAAGATATGAAAGATATGCAGAAAAAAAAGTATTGTTTACATAGTGCCCACATTAAATCCGGCAAGCACCCCTGCAGCCCGCTAAGGAGTAACAGGACTATCAAGGGCGCCCCCCGCACTAAAAAAGGGGCGAAAGACATGATGTTGAAAAAAACTGGACTCAATAAATAGGCAAACATCACAAGCCTTTTGATTGTAATGAAATTCCCAATACTTTGAGGTTGAATGTTGGGCAGAATGACCCTGTATGTATTACCGCTGCTGCGGAAGAGGAAGGCATAGAAGCACTTTGCAACGAGATCTTGTTACTTAGATCCACCCCCCCCCAAGCAGTTGAAAGAAACGTGGAAAGAGGATTTCAACAAAAATAGCCCCACTACCACTTAAACGGGTTGAATTCCTCAAGCACCTGGGTCATCCACATAAGCAGAAAGCAGTTGTCTGGGGAGTCGGACTGGACAAGGGATCCATCTCCATATTTGTTAAAGACCAGGGCGATGGGACCAGCAGACAAGTACAACTTAGAGGTCTTTTGGATAAGTGGATTTGTTCCTGCGGGTGACCAGCGCCTACCGCACTTGCCAAAAAGAAAGTAGTATGGCCTGGTGAGCATGAAGGGTCCTATTACCCCCCACAGTCGAACCCACCTGCTTCGAACTGCCAAATTGCTGCTCCCATGCAAAATGATGGTCTGAAAGTTCCCATGCAAACGAATTATACTTTGAAGAACAACCAACCTCCTATTAATTCTCATCAGTGGACCGAACTGGGGACAATAGTGAAATTAGAAGAAATTGAACCCACCTACAACAGTCCTTTTCTAAACAGATCAAGGCTATTGCAATTATGGAGGAAAATTCTGTGGCTGACGTTGATTAAGAATGAGGACATTTGCGGGGTTGAGTTACCAAAGAGGGATAGTGCGTCCAACTAGGCGCTTATTAAATAAATCTCTCCTGCAATTGTCTCTGCTTTGTGTGGCTGCACAGGCTCTTGAGTCTCTGGGATTCAAATTAACGATATGCTGTGCCCCATCAGTCATTAATGACCACAGTCTGAAGGGAAGGACGTCAGCTCTGCAGGACCGTAACTTGGGACAATCTTCCCCAGCAGCTCAGCAATTTGTCCTCACGTACAAGATCTCGTGAGGAATGGCCTATGCAGATGAACCAGGAAGGAATGAGCAACCACTATCGGGAACAAGGAACACCAGTCTCCTAATGAAATTCTGATTGTATAAAGGCACTGAAGATGCTTTGCTGGAACACACAGGGCCATAGCTCATTCTCGAAACACCATATTGGAACGTAAATTATCAGTAAAAGTGACCTAATTATACTGCAAGAAACTTGGGCTATAAACAATCTATATATTGATGGATTCAATATGATTTCTCGACATGTGGAACGTGGGTCTTTTGGTCGCCCGTTTTGTGGTGTCAGTATTGGCGCCAAGTCCTTCATGAAAGTCTCCCAATTGTTTGAGGAGATCACTTCTCTGTATTTATTGGCTGCAATAATCACTTTAGGCCTGATTAACTTTTGCCTGCTGATCATTAACATCTACTGCCCCCCGGGATCTGCCAAGGTTAAAGAAATGTTAATTATAATAGAGAAAATAATGGGAGCCTAGTGTGAAAGATATCCTGGTGGGAGAAGGGGAACTTACTTACCGTAATGTTCTTTCTATGGATTCTTCTCTGCAGATTCCTCAACTGATAGATACCAAACCAAAGCATGCATTAGTTGAACGCACCACATCCAGACTGTAGTGCTTTGCAAAGGTATGCAGGGATGACCATGTCACAGCACAACAAATCTCCCAGACAGGAACCCCCCCCTTTGCAAAGCTGTTGATGCTGAGAACCCCTTGTCGAATGGGCCCTGATGCCTGCTGGTAATTCCTTCCCAGCGGACTGGTAGCATTCATCTATGCAGAAAATTATCCATCGGGATAAAGTCTGCTTGGTTATGGGCAGGCCCTTGCAGACTAAGGAAAAAGCTATGAAGAGCTGGTCAGCGCTCCTGAAATCAGCTGTCCTGGCAATATAATAGCTCAACGCCCTCTTCGGGTCTAAGCGATGTAACTGTTCCTCCTGCTTAGAAGGGTGAAGAGGAAGGTAGAAGACCGAAAGGTCTATGGATTGCGACAGGTGAAATTCTGAGGCAACCTTGGGGAGGAAGCCAGGCCATACAGAGTGAAACTTTCTCCCAGAAAAAACGAAGGAAGGATAAATTACCTTATCGTGATGTTCTTTCCATGTATTCTTCTCCCGCAGATTCCTCATCTGATAGATATTCCCTCCAGCTCTGCTGCTTCAGATTTTGTTTTCGAAAGGGGTCGTAGTGGAACTCGACCTGGTCGTCAGCCATCGATCCGTCTTGCTCGGCACCTGGTGACATCAGGTGTTGTACAAGTACCATGCCACTACGCCCCAACCTCAGCGTCCCCTTTTTCCCCCCGAGCACTACGTGCTGCATAAGAAAACAGAGAGAACAAACGGGCTAATGAGCCCTTAGAAAGATGCGCACCAACTACTGACTTTCTGAGCGGGGATGGATGGGAGGGGAGATGAGGAATCTGTGGTAGAAGAATCCACAGAAAGAACATTACGGAAAGGTAATTTCTCCTTCAATGGATTGCTTTTCTCCCACAGATTCCTCATCTGATAGACTCCCAAAGCAGAAAAGAACAGGAGACGGGCAGAAAGTTATATCAAACAGTTTTGAAGTACTGTCCTGCCAAAACGCGCATCAGAAGTGCGGGCCTCATCCAGGCTATAGTGTTTTGCAAAAGTGTGCAAAGATGACCAGGTCGCAGCGCGACAAATCTCACAGACAGGGACCCCCCTCTGCAATGCGAGGGATGCTGAGACCCTCCCCTTGTGTAATGGACCCTGATGCCTGCTGGTAATTCTTTCCCAGCGGCATGGTAACACTCATATATGCAGAGAATTATCCAACGGGATAAAGTCTGCTTCGTTATGGGCAGGCCCTTACGGGCTAAGGAAAAAGCCACGAAGAGCTGTCAGCTCTCCTAAAATCAGCTGTCCTGGCGACATAGTAACTCAATGCCCTCTAAGGGTCAAGACGATGGAACCGTTCCTCTTGCTTAGAAGGGTAAGGCAGATGATTGAAGACCGGAAGGTCGATGGACTGTGACAAGTGAAACTCTGATACAACCTTGGGAAGGAAACCAGGCCTTAGCCTGAGTGAAACTTTCTTCCAGAAAAAACATAAGAATGGTGGCTTACAGCATAAGGCGTGTAGCTCACTCAACCGCCTAGCGGATGTTATTATAGCCACCAAGAATGCTGTTTTTAACTAGAGAAGCTGTAAAGGATAAGAATGCATAGGCTCAAAAGGAGCTGCCATTAGAAATTTCAAAACCAGATTAAGATCCCAATCTGGGACAACAAAGGGAGTTGGCAGGAACTTATGTACAAGGCCCTTCAGGAATTGTGCCATTACCGGCATCGTAACAAATGAACCTTGATCCAGAGATCTCTTGAACACAGACAAGGCCGCCAAATATCCTTTGACCGTGTTGACCTGAAGGCCCGCAGAGGTCAGTGCCAGAAGGAACTCATCACTGTAGGTGGGGCAAGAGATGGGGTCAGTCTCGCGTTCACTGCACCACTCCTCAAATCTTCTCCATCTTCACGCATACAAAGATCTTGTAGATGGTCTGCGTGCAGAATCAACACCTCAAGTACCTCCTCAGAGAGGTGTGTAAGGAACTCATGGTTGCAACAGTAAAGACAGACACAAGTGATCAAAGTTCTAGGGCGTTAATTAAACTGTATGCAGGTTGGAAAAATGCCTAACCTAAACCTAAATCTAAAATGGGAGCAAGCGTTGAGTATCAAATGAAAATAAGGCAGTCCTAGTGCTGTCATGTCAAATAAAAAGGGCCTATACTAAGTGTTAGGGAGAATTCTCATTTATGGCTAATTTCCCTTGCCTAGTGAGTCCCTCAGCAGCTTTGCTGGATTTCTGGGGTTTATTTTTTCCACCTGGCAAGAGTGTGAGCCTTTTTCCCACTCTTACAGTGTATTTTTTTTGTATGTTGTACTTTTTGTGCTCATGGGCTATGGAGTGTCACCAACTCCCTAGGCATCATCTTTTTACTTGTGTGTCACACAGCACCTTTAGTGCAGTGACACAGAGATGTCTTTTAGACTTCCCTTGTGAACTCCATTCCTGGGGATGACTACTGTCCCCCAGAAACAGGTAAAGTCACCATTGGCTTTACTAGTCCTTCTAAAATACAGATCCAGTACAAGCCATCTTACAATGGAGTACTGGAGGGGAATCTCTTTCCCCTGTCCTTCTGTAACTCAAGGGGCACTTTGTGTCCCCCTTCCCGACTCGACATGGCTGGTGGCAGTGGTAACTATCATTTTTACACAGATTCCCGTGTTAATGTTTTGGTTGTGGTGACAAGACGCGAACATAAAACCCGCTACCCCATATCGTTTATATCGTGGGTCCTAGCGTGGTTTTTCGCCATTTCGTGTTGGAAAGGTATTTCTTGTTTGCTTTTCGCGCCAAACCAGGCTTGGTATCCTTGTTCGCCGTCCTTTGGTGGGTTTCTGCAAAGAAGCCCTCCTTTGGCATATGGGTGGGCTGAATGTGAGGGAGGGGTTTAGTAACCCCCTGAACAGGGTCTCCTTGGAGACCCAAGTTACACTTTTTTGTCGATTGGCTGAGGTGGTTGTCCGGGCTGGACAACCCCCCTGCTGTGTGATTGACAGCCAGGCTGTGTGAATGGGGGATTTTGGCATAAAAGGCATGACTCTTGGGCTGGAAGTCAGAGTCACCACTGGAACTACAAGAACCGAAGAGAAGTGGAGAAGAAGACGGCTGCTACAACTCCTGGATCCCGGTGAAGACCTACTGCAGTCCTGAGCCATCTACCCTTCAACGACAGAGAAGATCCAGTCCGGAGTCTTCTTCTCTTGAGCCTGGTGGGATCAACCAGCTCACCTTCTACAGCCGGAGAATCCTCTTCTGGATCGAAATCGTTGCACTGAGCTGTACTGGTCCGGATGATCCTCGACAACAGAGCCCCTGCTCCATTTGACACTGGTGCAGGCCTATTGACTTTTATCTGCCTCTTAGAAAACGTCCTCTGATTCTATTGCCTTGACAAAAGTATTGCCTATGATTTTTATCCACTACTCCCTTGTTTTAATTCTATGTGCTAAGTGTGTTTGACTTCGGGTGCATTTCTTCTCGCGGGTACGCTTTATTTTCGTAAGACCAAACTGTCATTACTGTCAAAAAGTGATAGCGTATTAAACCCCCGGTAACGTATTTGTTTCGAAACACTGGTCTGTCAAATCCTAATGTACTTACCTTGAATTGACCTGAACAAGAGGAATTGGTTGTGTGTAGTATATTTAGAGTGTGGTTCTATTTAATAGAAGTGAAGTGTTTTGTGAACAGATGGTTTAAAAATAAATGTACTTATATTTTTTAACCAGAAACCTTGAGTCAGTGTTTGCTTGAGTCACAGTAATGGTAGTCCTTTGTGTAATCCCTATTACTGCTCATTTGCTCTTGAGATAGGTCTGGCTGCTCAGCCATTGCTACCACTTTACTGTGTAGTACAGGCTTGTACCCAAGGTGAAATTGTACTATCACTTGTAGTCTTAATTGGATGTAGTGTTCCCGAAGGATACTGCATATGATTCTGCCTAACACTAAGAAACCTATTGCCACAACTAATACAAAAAGGGTGTGGGATGGTTTTCAAGAAAAGAAAGGCGTGTTCACACATAATATGTCAGGATACGGCAGCTTGGGTCTCCCTTCCCCACGATTGAGCAGGGGGCAAGGTGGAATCCTGGATCACAGTACACTCTCAATCTTCCCCAGCATGAGATGACAGTTCTACTTGCAGCTATCAGGGTCGTCGATGGCCAAGTCTTGTTTCTCTTGAAAGTCTCTTGCCTTCGAGGGCCCAATGTTTTCAAATAACGAAAACAAAAGTTCCTTCAACGATATGAACGTTTGTTTCCTGGTTTCACTTAGTGTGAGGATTCTTCACCCATAGATCCCCCTCTTCCGGGCTTTGACCCCTCTTTACTTTCAGCCTCCCACATCCGGGTTCACTATGGCTTTTCCGTCCTTCACAAATCTTAATGTCTTTTTAAACAGTTCCAGTGGACATCCCTCGGCCAGGCTCACTCTTGTCAACAAACTGATTCCTGGGACTTTAGACTTTGCCCCCTCTTTGTCAGGATCCCTCTTCTGGGCTCGCTCTTGCCAACTTCACATTCACAACTGTTTGCAGGATTTACTTCCCTTGCTTTCTCACAGTTCTTAGGTCAAAGGCTTTCGACTGTACAGCGATTTTGCTTGACATCCTGTACTCCTGTATGATCACTTTGACCTAACTTGGCGGCTCTCCTACTGCCTTCTGGTATATGTAGTTTCATTTAGATGGGGATTGACCACAATTTCTTGGAGCGGCACCCATTTGGTGCCGACCCTCTTTTGCAGCTGGTCTACCCTTTTCAATGTTACAGTTCTTTAAGGCTTTCTCACTTTGCCACTTTCATTCACCACAGCCCAGTTGTTATCAGCTCTCCCCTCAATTCATCAGCTGTGATGAACAGCTTGGCGTTCCTCCTTACTGGAGTCAAGGCCGGTACTACGGAAACAGGAGTCTCCCTCGCTCTGGCTAATCAGCGTCGATACACTCTGTGTACTGTTGACATCTGCTGCAGCACACTTGGGCTATTGTCCTCGGCCTTACAATTCTTTCAGCGTAGGGTTCTCAGGGTTTTGGCAAAGAGGGCCAGGTCGTCTCTCTTCTAGTCAGCCTCTCGATGTTTGTCGGCTTTCTCCCCCTCTTGAATTGCTGGGTCTGGATAGCTGTCTCGTTGTGCGGTCTGCCTTGCTCATAACTGTGCTCTCTTTCTCCAACTTTTCTCCCTGTGGGGAAGGGAAAGGGCTGTCAGGTGTGTTTGATTCTGATCAATTGCCTGACCCTTGTATTGGGACAAGGCAGGTAAACGGCTCTAGTGTTAGTCCGTTCTCTGGTGCGTCGTGCTAAAGTGTTCGTGTCGGAAAAGGGGGTGGGTGGCAGTGGTTTTGAATGTCCTACACGGTAGAATGGGGAATAGGTGCTGAAAGGAGGGGGATACTGCATCTCACCCGTTGGTGTCCCACTTCCACTCCCCGAGGACCACCCATTCAGGTGATTCTCCCTCACTGGTCCACCCCCCATGATGTGGATCCAACAGCGATAGCCGTGTCCTGGACCACCAGGATGACAGATCCTCTGGGACTAGGTAGGGAGACACCTTCAGGTTTCTCACAGGTCCCATTCATATCTCATGCTTTCAAGAGCCATGCATGTAGGTTGAGGGAATCCGGGGACGGATGCAGTATCCGACCTTCCGACTGGGTTAGGCGATCCGGGCGCTGAGGCAACCGGTGATGTGGACAGAAGGACAGATACAAGAGGTTGCATTTCCTGTTGGACTCTGTTGCAAATAGATCCAAAGCTGGGGTACCCAAGTGAGAGAAGACCTCCTCTACGACTTCCTGGCACACTTCACACTCATGTGAGACTGTACTCTGCCTGCTCAGAACATCCGCCAAGTGGTTCTCTGTGCCCGCCAGATGAACTGCCGAGACGAGATCCTGTTCTCCAGCAAACAGAACCAAATGATCATTGCCTGCATGCAGAGGTGGTGGGAGGGCACACCACCTTGCTTTTTGCTTGTTGCGGTAGAGCATTGCCACCACATTGTCCGTCAGTACGAGGACATGCTTTTCTCGCTGAGACGGGGCAAACGCTTTCAGGGCTTGCCTGATAGCTCGTAACTCCAGCCTGTTGATGTGCCACGTGGCTTCCGTTGTTGACCAGAGGCCGCTCACCTGCAGATGCTTGTAGTGAGCGCCCCAAACCTTCAAGGATCCATTTGTGACCACTCGGGTCCTAGGCCAAAGAGGACAGAAAGGTTCCCCTGCCTACAGACTGTTGCGGTCTGCCACTACAGGTGGTTGACCACTGATGCGGACACCCTGGGAAGATCCGAGAGAGAGCCCAAGTACGGAGACCACTGATCCCTCAGTAGCCATTGCAGAGATCTCATGCGCAACCTGGCCTCTGGCACTAGGAAAATGACATGAGGCTTATGAGGTGGAGGAAGGAAGCAGCAGCTAGAGTGGCATGGTTCCAGAACAAGTCGACCATTTGCGTCAAGCTGACTACTCTCTCCTCTGGAGGGAAGGACTTCCCCACCCGGGTGTCTAGGACTGCTCGGATGAACTGGAGTCGCTGGACTGGTGTCATGTGGGACTTATTTAAGTTTAGGAGAAGCCCAGCTACTGCAGCAGGCAGGTGTCCTCCAAAGGGGAGAAGACCTACACTAGAGATTTTCCTCTGATCAGCCAGTCTTCCAGATATGGAAATACGTGGACCCTGGATCTCCTGAGGTGCAGCAACTACCACCATGAGCTTGGTGAAGACCCTTGGGGCGGAGGTTAGACCAAAGGGAAGCACCTTGAACTGATAGTGCATATCTCCTATGGTGGACCTTAATAACTTCCTGTGCTTTTGATGGATTGGCACATGGAAATAAGCGTCATGTAGGTCTATCAACACCAGCCAGTCCTGTTGTTCGAGCATGTGGAGAATCTCTCTCAACGTCACCATCCTTAATTTGTCTTTCCTCAAGAACTTGTTCAAGGCCCTGTGGTCCAGAATGGGACAGAGACCTCCTCCCTTCTTGGGTACCAGGAAATACCGGGAATACCAGGTAGATACACTCTGCTCGGGAGGTACCTCTTTCATGGCACCCTTCAGCGACAGGGCTCTCAGATCTTCCTGGAGCTCCTGTCCTGGTTGGATTGAAGGTCGGGGTCGTCTGTCTGATGGTTTTCTTACAAATGGCAGACAACAACCCCACTGAATGAGCTGTAGAGCCCAGGCATCAGAAGTAATTCCTTGCCACTGGAGCAAATGCCCAGTCAACCGTCTTCCAACCGGTCCGCTATGAGAGGGGAAAATCAAAGCGGCTTCGGAGGCTGGGGTGCCCTTGCCGCTGACACTGCCTGTTTACCACTAGAAGCCTGTCTGCCCCTTCCGGAGCGTGATAAGCACTTCTGCCCTTGCCTGGCCGGTCGGATCTGCGCTTTCCTGCCGTAAGGGGTAGATCTCCTGTAGCCCCGTACCCTAGAGGCGAAGCTAAATGCAGGTTTGGCCGGCTGTGCAGCTAGGCATAAGGATTTGGCCTTACATTTCTCAAACGAAATGTCGGCTTTCTGGCCAAAAATAAGATAGCCCTCGAAGGGCATGTCCAGAACCTTCACCTGGACATTAGGCGAAAAGCCAGAGGTTATAAATAGGCCTGCCTTCTTAGAGTTATGGCTGACGCCATAGATCGACCCACACAGTTGGCGATGTCCAGCCCGTTCACAGCGACTGTCTGGCCACCTCTTTCCCATACTCCACTAGCTGTAGGAAGCCTTTGCGTATTTCTTCTTCAGGGACATACTGAGCATAGACCGAAGGAGTACTTGGCAAAACTACTTGCCACATTTGTAGCTTTTTAGGGCCATGCTACCTGAAGTGAACGCTTTCTTCGCTAAGGCATCTACTTTTTTTGCTTCCCTGTCGGGAGGCAGAGTGGATGTAAAAGATGCAGGTCTAGAAGAGACTGTAGCAGCTTGTATAACCAGCCCCTCCAGCGAAGGGTGAGAAGAGAGGTACAAATGGTCTCCTCTAGCCGGCCTGTATTTCCCAGAAATGGTGGAGCTGACGGGATGAATGGAACAACGGTTTTTTGCCACATAATTGCTAAAGGATCAGCAATGGCAGGGTTCTGTAGTAAGGCCTCCATCTAAAATATCAGTAATGTCATAACCGTGTACATGCGCCACTGATGACTGCAATCTCAGGGTGTCAATAACCCTTTCTACCAGAGCCCTGAATTTAGAAGAATTATGAAGATAGGGCTGGGTTTGCTGAAATTCGAAGTCTGCAGAGGTGTCCAAACCGCTGGCATCCTGGAGGCATTGAGCCAGCTACAAGAGCTGATTTTGGTCGTCAAAATAATCAACCTCTCCTGAACCCAAGTAAATAGGGTCGACATCCCCCTGGTCATTATGTCATGACCGCCGAAGATGCCGGTCATAGTAGGAAGTGAACGAAGGATAGCACAGGGGCAACGCGCTGGTCTTGGATGCAAGACCATGCAGAGCAACAGAGGTTCGAATCCAAGATACGTGCTTAGAAACCGAACTCGGGTACGGTATTAGGCGCGTTATAAAAAAACTATTAAATTGAAAGTATCGAAAAATTCTGACCAGGGTTGTGGAATGAATGTTTTTTTCGACAACCGTCAACTTCGACGCCGAGGTTTTGTCTCTCGGCACCAATATGGTGGATGTCGGGGTTGATCGAGATCGAGACGCCGTATTGTCAACATCTTAGAATGCACAGGGTTGATCCGGCTTCCACTGGATCTCTTTCTGTGTCGAAAGATTTATAGGTGCCGGCATTGTCGGTACCGGGGCACTAGAGGGGTCAGGGATACCGAGCGCTGCTCTTGGCTCGGAAGCCTGATGCGTAGGGGAGGGGCTGGGTTTGCCACGCTGACTACAGCATGCTTTCTGACCATATCAAGCATCAAGGATTTAAAATCCTCCCACTCTTGGCGGGTGGTAGGACCAGCTGACAGCTTACCTTTTTCAGTCAACGACATGGTGTCCCAACGGTGCCGGTGATGCCTTTTCTTCTTTTGGGACGAGGACGAAGAAGAATGGCTCCTCGAGTGGGACCGTTTCCTCTTCCGCCTATGTTCTTTCTCAGGGGTGTGCCCCTCAGTTTCGGCCTCCGAAGACCTAATCATCGACTGTGCCAGAGATTTTGAAGGCAGTCGACCCAGAGCCAGTTTTGCAGCTCGATCGCAAAGGGATTTAGATTGCATTTTGGCGCACATCGGACACCCGCCGTTCCCGTGACCCGTGACCCGTGCTGAGGCATCAGAGAGACAACTCGTGTGGATGAGTGTTGGACATCTTGGTGCCACAATCGGAACATCCTTTGAAACGGATACCCGAGCGACCGACATCTTGCATTGAAAAATTTGAAAAAAATCACGTTTTCTGACGAAAACATCAAGATAGTCGAAGCTCTGTGTTCCCAAGCAGCGTGTTTGAGCGCAGAAAAAAGGAACTGAGGTTGGGGCGTAGTGCGGTGGTATTTATACGATGCCTGATGTCACGTCTGGAGCCGACGACCAGACGCCGAGCAAGACGGTTTGACCGCCGGGTCGAGGTCCACTACTCCCTCCAGTCGAAAATTTTACAAAGCAGCATAGCTGGAGGGGATATCTATCAGATGAGGAATCTGCAGGAGAAACGCAGTTCATTGAAGGCATCGTTCAGCCCTTGGAAGGCTTGTTCACCAGTCCTCATTCCACTTGACCTTTTTAGGGTATTAGGGTACTTGGGAAAGGATATGGTATTCAGAGGAGAAGTTACGGTCCCATAGTTCTCAATGAAGTCCCTGTAATAACCAGTAAGTCCTAAGAAGGCTCGTACTTGAGTTTGAGTAGTTGGAGTGGGCCAGTCTTGTACATCCTGTACTTTTCTGGGTAAGGGCTTGATCTCCCCTCCTCCTACCTCATGTCCAAGGTAGACCACTTTACTCTGACCAACTTGGCATTTACTTGCTTTGATGGTCAGATTGGCCTGTTGAATGGCCTGCAACACATGTCCAAGGTGGTCAAGATGTTCTTCCCAGGTAGGGCTGAACACTGCTATGTCATCCAAGTATGCCATGCAGGTCTTTTCTAGCCCCACAGGCTTTCCACATGGCCTGCATGTAGTGGTACATAAAATGTGACCCCCCCTGTCAGATACAACCTCCTTAGGAAATCCTACTCTGGTAAAAATACCAATTAGGGCCTTTAGCCACTGCCTAAGCAGTAACAGTTCTCATTGGAATAGATTCAGGTTACCTGGTGGCATGATCCACCACAACCAATATAAATTGGTTGCCTGAAGATGTTGGAGGGTCTAGGGGACCAACAATGTCAATCCCCACCCTCTCAAAAAGAACTCCCACAACAGGGAGAGGCACTAAGGGTGCCACATTCTTGGCTCCACTCTTACCAGATAACTGGCCAAGTGTGGCAACTCCTACAGTGTGTTTCAATTTATGCACCCATCTTGGGCCAGTAATAGTACAATTATATACTCTCCTTGGTCCTCTCAAAACTTAAGTGACCAGCCAGGGGGACTTCATGTGCTAACTGTAGGAATTTGGGTACCAATTCTTGGGGTAACACCTGTCTCCTGAGGTGCCCTGGAATAGATTCCATAGGTTCACTGTAGAGAAGTCTATCCTCACAGTATAGCCGAAGCTTTCGGGAGCCATTCCCTTCTCTCTGAGAAGCTGCCTGCTGACGCAGACCTTCCAGAGAGGAATCCTCTCTCTGTCCCCTACTGAAGTCTGTCCTTGAGGGTCCACCTTCTGCAAGCAAAGACTGCAGCTCACGATGGTCTCTGGGATCCAGATCTTCCAGACAGGGTTAAATCTCTTCCTCTTCTGACTCATCAGAAGGGGGGTCTCCAGAGGATTCTTCTGGCAAAAACTCAGGCTCAGCTGGTGGTGGGATCACAGGTGTGACCTCTAGGTTTTGTGAGAAACCTGAAGGTGTCGCCCTAACTAGGCCCCAGGGATCTGTCATCCAAGTGGATAGGACACGACCATCGCTATTGCATCCAATTCCTGTGGGTGGTTCAGTGAGGGAGTATCACCTCGATGTGGGGTCCATGGGGAGTGGAAGTGGGACACCGGTGAGGCGCAGTACCCCCTTCTTTCAACACATTTTGCTTCTCCTACCACGTAGGATATTCCAAAACACTGCCCCCCCCTTTTTCCAAAACAAACACTTTCGCACACCAAAGACAATGGACTAACACACAATCTTTTTACCTAACATGTCCCAACAATAATAATAATAATAATAATAATAATAATAATAATAATAATAATAATAATAATAATAAGAATAATATAGCATTCATATAGCGCTACGAACCTTCAGGCATCTGAGCGCTGCTTATTATTACCCACGGTGTGTGGTGATCATTTATCGACCTCGGAAGGATGAAAGGCTGTGTTTATCCCTGCCGGGATTCGAACCTGTGTCAGCAAGCTCTGCACAGATGTCAAAGCGAGCGCTCTACTCACTGTGCTATCTGACTGACAATACAAGGGTCAGGCAATTGACCAGAATCACACACACCTGACTGCCCTTTCCCTTCCCCACAGGGATAAAAGGTGGAGCACGAGAGCACACTACGAGCAAGGCAGACCGCACAACGAGACACCTATCCAGGCACGGCAGTTCAAGAGGAGGAGAAAGGCAGCGAATATCGAGAGGCTGACAAGGAGAGCCGCGAGCTTGCCCTTTCCAACCCAGACCTGCGAAACCTCTGCAGAAGGAATCGTAAGACCACAGACAATAGCTCAAGTGTGTTGCAGCAGATGACAACGGTACACGGAGCGTGCCTACCCTGATAAACAGGACCGAGGGAGACGCCTGCTACCATGATACCTGCCGTGACTAAAGATATTCTGAAAAGCCAAGCGGTTCATCAGAGCCGGTGAGTCGAGGGGAGAACCGATAAGAACCGAACTGTGTTGAACGAAAGCCGCAAAGTAGCAACTTAAGGTAAGTTCAAAGAACTGTTAGAATAAAGGGAAGACCAGCTGCATAGGGATCCGGAACCACGTGGGTGCTTACTCGAGAGACTCTGGTCAAACACGTGTTTGTTGAAACTGCTAATACCAGAAGGCCTTGGAAAGGCTGCAAATGAATGGTCAAGGTGGTCATACAGGGTTCTAGCCAAAGCCTCTGTATAGTTGAAAGTCTTTGACCGATAACCCAGTAAAAGTTGGGGGAGACGAATCCCGTTCAGTGAGAAAGAAGACAGAACTGGATGTGTGACAAGAGTGAACCTGACGAAGGGAAGCCAACAGTTCATTGTTTAAAAAGACAGTAAGATTTATGAATGGAAAAGGTACAAGTGTACTGAATCGAAGCATACAGTCGAGAAGGGGTCTGAGCCCGGCAGAGGGGGATCCTAGGGTGAAAAGTCATCATCCAAAGACTGGTAGTGCTCCTGTGTCCCCACTCCCATAGAGTCACATAGGACCCCCAGTTACGTGACCCGCAGCCCTCTTCGTCTCTGCCTTTTCCCCTTTTCTCCCCTGCTGATCTGTTCTCTCTCTCTGCACCGTGTACCTGGCCACCCTCTGTCATTTGGACCCAGATACCTGCTCAACATGCCAGCCCCTCCTGCACTGCCTACGGGGCACCACTTGCACTGGGGTCTGTATCTGTACCCACACAGCCCCCCACCCACTTTTCTTCTGCACTTCTCAGATATACCCTATCTGACTAACCTAGCACTTGTGACTTGCTGGCTGCACTACCACTGTTTATCGCATTTATTTATTTATTTATTTCCTTTATTTATTAATTTTTATTCTGTTCTCTCCTCTGCACTTTCCACATCTCCCCCCATCCATGCACATTCCCCCTTTTCCCTTTCCCATGCACTTACACGCTCTTAATGTCACTGGGCCTAGTACGATCGTTGTTTTTGTTCTCCCCTGTTCCCCGCCCTTTGCTTGGTCGTGCTCTGAAACACTTGTGTATGAGCACGATATAAATAAAATATAATTTCATTTAATTTCATTAACAAATGTACCAGCGCCTGACTTCCCGGCCGCCGGACTTGTAATAGCCCGGCGGCACGGGGACGTCAGGCGCCAGTAAATTATTACGGGTCCGGCGGCAACCCGTCGGTAGCACTGGCAGGGTTACCGCCAGACCCGTAATGAGGCCCATTGAGTTTCTGGGGGAATGTGAGGAAAGGGAGTATGCCTCTGAGGAGGTGCAGTTGAAAGTGGGCCTTCTTGGCAAGGTCTGTGATCTGAGGAGAGAAGGAGAGAGAGGAGTCGAAGATGACACCAAGATTTTTTGCCTCACAGGAGGAGGATGGGAGGGGGCCCATGGAGGGCGGCCAGAGTGTGGGAGGAAAAGAGGGAGCAGGGCTACCCAAGAGAAGTAATTCTGTCTTACTGGCATTAAGGCAGAGATCGTTATCAGTACACCATGTCTGAATAGCAGACAGGCAGTCAGGAATGGGAGAGGAAGAGGCGGCAGAGGAGGGATGCTTGAAGGGGAGCTAAGTGTCATCCGCATACCACAAATGGGCTAGAGGGGCAAGCTAGATGTTAAAAAACGAAGGCGAGAGGATAGAGCCCTGCGGGACACCGCAGGCGAAGAGAGAAGGGGTAGAGAAAAGGGCCCAGTTGAACTTGGGAAGCTCGGTCAGAGAGGAAGGAGGTCAACCAGTCCAGAGGCAGATCCATGATGCCAAGGGTATCACAGAGTCGATTTATGTCATGATTGACTGTATCAAAGGCAGAGGAAAGGTCAAGAAAGATGAGAACAGAAGGAGAGTTGCAATCGAGATTTGAGAGCAAGTCTTCATGGGTGTTCACGAGTGCAGTTTCGTGCCTCTGGCAGCTCTAAAGCAGGCTGGTGGTCGTGGAGACAACCAACAGATTCAGTGTGGTGGATAAGCTGGGAGATGGCCAGCTTGTCCAAGAGTGTGCCCAGATAGGGTGGTAGTTAGCCGAACAGGAAGGGTCGGTAGAATGCATTTTCAGGAGAAGCTGCACAAGGAGGGGAAGGATCCAGTGGCAAAGGAGTGATTGCAGGAATCAGCCAAGGCTGGAACAAGGGAGACAATGCTGGCCTTGATAGTTCTAGAGGAACAGGGGAGCACCTGTTTAAATGGGACTTTCATAGAGCGGGCTTGTCTAGTAATCTCATCAGGTGATATGGGAGAGAAAGAGGAGGGAAGTGGTGAGGGGGGCCAAGGGAGGCCTGATAGCAGAAGACAGAGAAGGGAGTGTTGCAGAGGAGAGTGAGTACAGGATGTCCTTAGTTTCAGTGATGAAATAAGAGGCTAGTGCAGTGCAGAGGGCCAGGGAAGGCAGAGTAGAAATTGAGACTGCAGTAGGATTGGCAAATTCCTTGCAGATTTTGAAAGGTTTAGCCGTGTTGTTAGTGGCCTGAGAGATGCGGGCTTGGATATAGGCCCTCTTCTTTGAGCAGATTGCGAGTCTGTATTGCCTTTGGAGCAGGCAGCAGGTCAGTTTGTCAGAAGATGTGCTTGAAGCATGTCACTACCGCACAGCAGCTCTGCACTCGCGTTTCAGAAAGCCAGGTCAACGTCATACCAGGTGTTGCACTTGGAGGCAGATTTTATTCAGATCCTCGTGACAGGAGCAAGGTTGTCGAGAGTTTTGGAGATGGAGAGTTGAAGGTTAGTAAGGGATGTGTCAGAGTGAATCGGATGAAGGAGTAGGGGCGAGTGAAGGTGGCGGCAAAGGCAGCAACTGACACTCGCTTCATAGGTCGAATGACAGAGAAGGGGACTGGCAGTGCGGGAGGGGGAGGGTGGGGAGCCAGGGGATCCAGGAGGTCCAGGTGAGAGGACAGGAGAGTATGATCAGACCAGGAGAGAGGAGTAGTGAGAGGGTTGGAGATGGGGATGTCAGCAGGGATGAGAGCATCCAAGGTGTGTCCAGCTGAGTGTGTCGAACCACAGTGAGGAATGGAGAGGGAAAGAGCACCACAGAGGTTGCAGAAGAGTCCAGAGGCCGCACCAGGGGAGTCAAAGTGAATATTGAAATCTCTGAGGAGGGGAAGCTTGGAGGTGGAGGCCAGGAGAGAAGAGGTGAGGTAAGACCACTCAGAGCAAGAGGGAGACCGTGCCAGGTGGCCTGTAGATGTGGGCCAGAGTCTGCGAGAGGATAGGAGAGACACCAAGCGGGCAGACGAGGCATTCAAAGGAGTAGGACTGAGTGGGTATGATAGTAGCAGGGACCCATTCAGGGAAGCTCAGGGCCACTCCGCCCCTGGACGGGTTAGGCATGTGCTTGGAGAGGATCTTGTAGCCCTCTGGCAGGAGAGTGTCAAACCTCGTGACAGAGCTGGCCGTGAACCACGTCTCGGTGAGAGTGAGGATGTCGAGGTCGAGATCCTCAAGGAAGTGGCAGATGTCAGAGGAGCATTTGAAGGCAGAGCGAGAGTTGAGGGTAGCTAAGTGGAGCTGGTTGCCACTTATGAAGGTCTTCCGTTGAGGGGTACATGAATGTGGAACACCTGTCGGTGATGGCAGAGAGGCCAGAGGGAAGGCAGGAGGAGGACTGGCATGAGAAGGGAGGATGTTTATGAGGGATGAAAGACACCTATCAAGGATGAGGAGGAGTTTAGGCTCAGAGTCCTGGACCACAATAGTGCCATTTAGGTAAACATTAATGATGGCCCTAGAGGAAAGGAAGCATGCCAGGGAGAGCACCAAGACCATATGGGGAATCCAAAGGCCTGGAGAGGAAACGACAAAGAGGATGTTGGTGACAGTCTGCCTGGAAGAAGCGTTGACATAGGTGTCAGCGATGGGCAGGCATGGATTGAAGACCAGGAGATCCATTTTGAACTTTTTCCTTCCAGACTTCAAAAGGGAGATAGGATAGATGATGCAGTAGCAGTTAGTGAAGATAGGGGAGATTGAAAGCACCATGAAGGGAGGGCGCAGAGAGAAGGAGGGAGGGGGAGGGAAAGAGGGAGAAACTGCAGTGCACGAGACCGAACTAAAACACAATATAGAGCAACAATCTATAATCAAATGTTCAGGATAAGGGGAAAAAGCCAAGGTTTCAGCAACAACAGAAAGCAGGAAACCTAGAAGCAAGTTTTCCAGATAACGAGAAAAGATCATTGATAGGGGGTTAGAGGGAAAAGCCTAATTTTCACCACAAAGTAAATGCAAAAACACTCAGATTTGATGTTCCTAGATAGAGGGAAAAACCCCAATGACTACCCGGGAAAACTGACCTAATGCCAGACAATTCACGTAATAACTTCCTTGCGGCACTGTGCTTACCTGTCTTGGAGAGCCCACTGGCGGGGTCTGTCTCAACGCAGTCGTCAGCATCGGCACTTTCTCATGGAGGCAGCCAGGTTGCGGAGCTGCGCATGCGCGGGGGACTGGTGGCCGGTTTCCGCGCATGCGCGGTACACATGGCTTGTTGTGGTTGCCATGGTTTCCATGCTAGGTCACAGCGCCTCGTTCTGGTCCAAGGGTATTTAAGGAGAACTGACGCTGCCATCAACGTGTCGCAAACGTTCCTTGTTTTGAGGGAACTGATGCTGCCTGAACCCTTGAACCTACGTTCCAGTATATTTTTCTTGGCTAATTCACCTTGCTCTCTGCCTGCCTCTACTTATTGAGAATGTTCCTCACTAGGACTCTTCTACTCTGTTCTGGATCCTGATACCTCATCTATTCTCTTCAGTTGTCATTCTGGTAACTCTCTGACTTGTTACCTTCCTTCTTTGATTTTGGGTGCCCACGTCAGTGTTTGCACTGCTTTGACATCACGTTAAACACGTGGGTGGTCCTTCTTGTGGTGCTGTAAGAGGGCTCCCGGTGTCTGGCTGAGTTGAGTGCTCATATTAGGGACCGGGGTGACTTACCTAACCATACTACACCAGGACTGGATTGGACGCCAGCACCGGGAGTAACCTGGACCGCAGAAAACCATGATACACAGGTACGCAGGGTACACGGGGGGCGACAACTGGACATATACTTGGCAAGAAAGTGAACCAAGCTTTTATTTTCATCCACCGCAAGTCTGGGATTCAAACCCGAAAGAGATTTTGAGAAGATGGTCGAAGACCCTGAAGGTAAGAGACTGTTATGATGAAAAACCCATGCTTGGCAGGGAAGGAGCAATTACTTACTGCAATGTTCTTTCTATGGATTCTTCTCCCGCATATTCCTCATCTGATATCCTCATCCAGCACTGCTGCTCGCCAAAAAATTCTACAGAGGTCGTAGTGGACCTCGACTTGGCCGTCGATCCATCCTGCTCGGTGCTCGATCATCGGCTCTGTACGATACGTCGGTCGTCGTATATATACTATGTCACTAAGCACCATACCTCAGTTCCCCTTTTGTCCGCATGCTCGACCACTGCAGAGGAAAACAGTGAGCGAAGAAGGGCAAACAGCCAATAAGAATTTAACAACAAGCATCCCCACAGGATGAAAACACTTGGTGGAAAGACAGTAGCCAGATGCAAGAAAAAAAAAGCCTTTTTTTTTACAATTGATTGTGAAAGACATGCAGCTTGCCAGACAGAAAACGGTCACCCCAGGAATATCACCTAGTGTCTACTCATCCAAGATGGATGCGCACCAACTGCCAATGCTTTCTATAGCGGGAGTGGATGGGAGGGGTGATGAGGAATCTGCGTCAGAAGAATCCATATAAAGAACATTACAGAAAGTCATTTCTCCTTCAATGGATTGCTTTTCTCCCACAGATTCCTCCTCTGATAGACTCCCCAAGCAATGGAACAATGGAAGCGAGCAGAAAGTTCACAGTAACAGATTTTGTAGCACTTCCCTGCCAAAACGCTTGTCAGCCCGACGGGCGACGTCCAAACTGTGGTATTAGGTAAACGTATGGAGTGAGGACCACGATGTCAAATGGCAAATGTCCCTGGAGACCCCTCTGGTCGAGTGCGCCCTGATCCTGGGAGGCAGCTCCCTGCCTGCGGACTGATAGAATTCTGCAATTCATAGGATAATCCACCGGGATAGCATCTGCTTGGTTACCTTCAGACCTTTCCGGGCTAGAGAGTAGGCCACACACAACTGATCAGATTTCTGAAATTCTGACATCCTTGCAACTTAAAAACTCAATGACCTTTTGGGGTCCAACAGATGGAAGCACTCACTTCCTTAGAAGGGTGCGCAGTGGCTGAAAGACAGGTAGGTCTCTGGCTTGTGAAAGGTGAAACTCAGATACCACGTTCGGCAGAAATACCTTCTCATGAAAGAACTGCAAAAACAGGGGTTTTCAACAAAGGGTCTGCAATTCGCAGACCCATTTAGCGGATTTAATCGCAACCAAGCAAGCTGTCTTCAGAGTGAGCAGCTGCAAAGAGCAGGAGTGCATGTGCCGCCATCAAAAAAGTCAAAACCAGATATAAATCCCAATCTGGGACAACAAAGGGAGTTGGCGGAAACATATTCACAAGCCCTTTCAGGAATTGGGCCATAACCAGAATCATCAAAAAGGAACCTTGATCTGCAGATCTCTTTAACATGGACAAGGCAGCCAAATATCGTTTGACTGTGGTAACCTGAAGGGCTGCTCAGGCCAGTGACAGAAGGAACTCCTTCACTGTAGTTATGGGTCAAGAGATGGGGTCAATCTCACGTTCCCTGCACCACGCCTCAAATCTTCTCCACCCGCGCGCTGTGAAAAAGGGTATTTCACTGCTCGGTCCTTGGGGAGTGTGATGCTGGAAATGCATTGGAGGGACAGGGCCTCCATATCCTTGTCCTTTATTGCTTTATCTTGTGTGTTCTGTCTTGTTTTCTGCCCAGGAGTCCATGTGGGACTCCTGGCAGTGGAGTTCTTCCTCTTTTTGGTTTGGTGTACAGACCCTTGGGATACCCTTATGGCACCCATGGGTAGAGGTACACCCCTGTGCCCCTAGTGTATGTTTTTGGGCACCTGTGTGTGGCCCACAGAGCAGGGTATGGGCTGGTGGCAGCTCCATGCTGAATTTGACAGGTGCTGAGTATCCTCCATTTTGGGATACCCAGGCCCTGCCATTGGAATCAGTTGATTCCTGATAGAAGACAAGATGGCCCCTGTGGCCTCTTGCTTTCTATTGCCTGTTACCTTGTTTTTCCCAAAGTCATGGGAAGCCTTGTCTCTGTCCCTTCCCCCGATTGGCTGTTGGGTGGAAGTTCCATATATGGTATCGTGGGGAAGTCCAGGCAAGACTGGCTGGAGCCTTCCCAGTGACTGTATGTTGTGGGTACACCCTGTGGGTGGGACCTGGGTGAATGGAGTGGATGACCAATATGCATTTCTTGTTATGGGTGTCTAGTTTCTGGTATGTGACACAAAGATGTAGACAGCCCTGCCCGAAACTGGTATGAATGCAGTGTGGAGTGCTGAATGGCTGTGTACTTGTCCCAATACACATTCATTGTTGTGAGTGTCTGAGAGGGAGGCGGATGCCTGAATGCACTGTGAGCGCGATTGGCTGCCTGACTGCTGAATGCCCTTGTGAGTGATTGGTTGCCTGAGTGTGACCCAGCAGAATGAATGAGAGTCCAAACAGTATATCTGGGGGCCTCTCACTGCTAGAAATTGTTCAGAAGCTGAAGTTGATACTTGATGCTCATCCTTGAAGCCCAGCTGGAAGAAGACTACTTGCTGCTGCATTTGCTTCGACCCGATCCGAAAGCTGTCGAGTTCGTCGAGGACTGATCCGAGAGAGGACCTGGCTAGGAGACCTCTTCCCGAGCTACGAGGGAACATCGTGCACCGCTAACCTTTGCCCAAGCTCCCTGGAAGTCAGACCTTCGACAGGCTGCCGACCGGAGACGGGGACCGCCGAGGAGAACGAAGAGAAGCACCAGACATTCCATCCACCGTCGTCGACCAGGGTTCACAGGTTTGCTATAACCGCTGGATGTCCGTCGAAGCCATGTTGCCCAGAAGCGGGGACCGCTTGACGCTGTGCCGCCGACGACCGGAGCTGCAACACTCCATCTGATTAAGACATTCGAATTGTTAGTGACTTCAATTCAGCACTCCAACTAAGTCAATGCCTAGTCTGGGATGCCCAAGGGAAGCCCTTATTTATATATTTTTATAACAAGTTCATAAATCTGGATGATAAACCCTTGTATAACGCCCCTCTCTTTGAATCCCCCTGACCTCACTGAGCCAAGGAGGTTTGTTTTGCAAATTAAAAGATTTATTGAAAATTAAACAAGATATATATCACACTTTTATAAATAAATATTTGATATCACACTTATGAATATGACAGTGATCAACAATGGATAATATTACACTAGGACACTTTTTTAATTACTTAGGAGTTGGTATAGAAAGGATAAGGTAGCTGAGAATACTTTTATGGTTTCAAGGAAATGCAATGATGGAAAAGAATGCAGCACAGAAATAAACTGATATGGTTTCAACAAGAGATAATATGATTACTTTTTCTTTTGCCAATTCACCCCCCCCCCCCCTATGCAATATAAGGAGATGGAAGGGGAGCACACAGTTTTCAGGAATACAATCAAATGCAATACAAATTCCAGTTCCCCCCTAGCAAGCTTAGAGCAACCGGTATGCTTTTAAACAGTCAAAAATACGTTTAAATGTGATTTGCAATGAAGTGAAAAATATGCTAAAAATGATTTTAATTCCCTATAGGAGATGCAGGGTAGGTGACAGCTACTTTGAATTAGTTCAGGTCACCACTAGCAATTATTCAGGAATGATTATCAGATTGAAAACGAATTTCAGCAGTTGCAAGCAAAAGACAGCTATTTTTGACTGGTGGAGAAATTGAGTCAAGTTGCAATTCGCGGCACTTTTTCCGAGTGCGTCAATCGCGATTACGGAAAAACTATAAGGAATAGAAAGGCTTGTTGGAAAGATTGGGTTCTTAGCTTTAGAATGAAAGTTAAATCTCGCTCCTAGGGCATGTTGTTCAAAAGATATGGACGATTTAGTGGAGGTAGATTCTCAGAAATAAAGTAAGATTCAAATGACAAATGACACTTTCACAAGTTTGAAATCACAGAATGGACACACGATTTCTATGCAGTTCTAAATAGGTTGACATGGATGGGATGAGATTATTTTAGACTAAGAGATTGGTTCTGCACAGTTCTGGCTGGATACTCACACTATAAATTTGAAATAGGCCGTCAAGATCTGGTCAACAGGTTTAGACTGGACTTCTAGCGGGTGGTTCTGAAGTCACAGCTATCTGGTTCAGCTCTGCTCTGCTGGTCTGGATCTCTGGTTCTGGCAAAAGTTCTTGGCACTGCACAGCGGTCTGGTCTGGGGTTCTGGATATAGCTCTGCTTTCTGGGTCTGGTTCTGGTTCTAGCCAGAATCAAACAGCTCGCCCGGCTGTTGAATAGTTTGGTTAGGTGGCTGGAGTCTGAGGCCTGCTGAGAAGGATTCAGCTTTTGGTTCAGGCCTCTCTGCTTCAAGTTCTGCAGTCTAATTGGAGTCTATGGTCCTTCTGGATAGTGTCTGGTCCGGCAAAGTGCTTCGCAAGAAAGTGGAAAGAGCAGCACCTACCTGGGTCTCAGTGGCTCTTTTTATGTCTTTCGAAAATGGGTGGGAAGGCTAACTTTCTATGCCCAACCCTCTAAGGATCCTGATATGCTAGAGGATTCTCTGTCCTTTAACTGGATAACTGAGTTGTGAGTCAGAGTGATGCTACCCTTTTACAATCTATTGAAGAAACGCCCCTTTGCTTTTACTTAGAAAATGAATTTTTCATAACAAACAGGTTTCCAAGATACACACGTGGTTCATAATACATATACACATCACAGATGAATTAAGACAGGTCTCTGTTCAAGCCCCATGTTCCTGTGAGCTTGGGTTCAGAAACGAAAACATTTTGCGCTTTAAGTGGGTTTTGCCATGGTTGGTTCAGCATCAAATCTTCCCCGGAGGTACACCCCCTCTCTGGGAACATTACAATAAGTTTTCAATTTTCTGAAATAACCACAGTGTCTGTAATATTAATAATCGTGGAGTTCGGTCTCAGAACATCACACAGAGTTGAGCTTAGTCTCAAATTGTGGGTACATTTTTCATATTAAGAATCTCCAAATCGTACATTTCTGTCAGCTTGATACAATATTTTATAAGCAATTTAATAAAAACATATATTTGCTACGCTCTCTGAATCCACAATGGTTTGTCTCCGCCCCTAGCTGGCTGAGTCAGATGTCACATGGCCTGTCTCTCCCAAAGCAGCTGTTGACAGTTCACATCCAAAATCAGCACACCCCATTCAGCTGAAGGCATCCTTTGTCTGGCTTTTCCTGCTAGCAGGGAATCAGTCCAGGGTGCCACTCTCCATTTAACAGAAACTTGTGATTTCCTGCCTTCTGGTGTGGAGTTCTGAGGTGTGACAGCTTCCCATGGACAGAGGCCTCTTGAACTTTTAATTAAATCAGCCTGCCTTCTGGTATAGGGCTTGGGAACAGTAGGTGTGAAGAATTCTCATTGACCAGCAAGGCTTTGAAGTCCCAGCTGACTCAGGTTCCTTTTCAGCTCCTGAAATACAGGTCTCCTGTCAGAGTTTAGATCGCTAGCGCCGGTCAGTGTCAAACAACGGTACTGCACCCATTTTTTTTGGCAGCTGTCTTGAATTAATGCATTTCAAAAAGGGGATTTTACTTGATGGCATATGATCCTTGCTAACATTGTATTGATATATATTCTGCAGTAGAGTACTGTAGAACACCCAACCAGAAGTTGGATTTTTGTTTGGTGGTTTTGTGCCCATGATTTTAGCAATGTTTTACATCAATTAAAACGGATTTTGAACAGCACCATATTCCTTTGCACTGATTTCGCTATGTGTGCAGCCGAAGGATAGGGTCTGGCAATGGTCTCCTGTATTAACTATCTTGCAATGTTTGAAATATGCATTTTGAGCTTGCATTCAGAGAAACAAAGGTGATTTCAAAGCGCTTTTTGAGCTAACAGGCACTGCTGTTTTTCCTTTGGCACCACGCTTCACTCATGGCACTTCTGGACCATCATGCTCGCACTGGTGGGTGGCAGGGGTGTGCGCAAAACTGCACGGTTTTCCTGGATTCTGGCGCAAATGTGGGCTTTTCGGCCATCTTGGATTTTCTAAGCCCACAGCACCAAATGTTGCAGCATAATAATTCGAACATGGGTCAATACACCTGACAGAATCCAAGGACTCTCGCCAGCACCCCGACCGATTTATCCTGCCGGAGAAAGTCGAGGCTGCTGAAGCACCAAGGAGAATCCGCTGGTGGGTTTCCAGCCAACCGAAAACCGCAGACACGCTGGACGAGTCGGCGCCCTTGCTGGGCCAAAGTTCTTCATAAACTCTTGTGCGGCAACGAACCATTGTCGTCGTGTCGTCGAGGTGCACTACCTGCCTCGCCCTCACAGGACGTCCCAGACTGATCGTCGACGAGCACCGCCAGGACCGAAGCTGCTGCCTCGACGCCATCAAACCTTTTCACTGACGACTCTCGACACCAAGGTTCAGCTTCTTCAAGGCCTATCGACGATCCGTGGCTCCTGCCTTAAAGGGGGCCACTCAAGAAGGCTCCATCAACGCCTCATCGAAGAACTCTGCTATTCCAGGTACATTTGGGGTGATAGAAGTATTTAGAAGGAAATAAGACTCATACAAACAATATATGGACTGGGCTTGTATTATAGCTTTATTTATAGGTTGCCCAGGTGGGGGGATCCTCACACAGAACTGTGTCTAGGTAACAGGGCCAGTATTCTGCCTATTGTTTTAACCAACCTGCTTTCCTCCTATGTCTATTGGTGGTTCCCTTTATTAACCAATTTGTACGACATTTGAACTGAGTACCATTGATGCATTTTAATGGAATCTAAGAGTAATTGTGGTATCACTTAGAAACTGTATATATTTACCATTTTAGATTAACTTGAGCACAAAGTGTATTATTGTGATTGTGCATATAACCTTGAACCTTATTTATATGAAGAACTGTTTTCACTAACATAGTGTGTGGACATTCCTTTGTGGGTACTTGGGGACTACACTGTACTTAAGAACCAGCCTGCATCACCTCCTGAGAGCTTAAGCCTTGGCTGCTCGTCCACAGCTACCGAATAGAGAACCTTGGCTGGGGTGCTATGTGCTTTTACTCTGCCATCTAGAGAGCAGGAGTACAGATACCCCTCTCCAGTCTTTACAGGGAGTCCATTATTCAGGTGGCCAGGGGAGGGCCATCGCTACTGGATCCCGACCGTGGGGGCAGGCTAGCGAGGGAAAATCACCTGGGTAGGAAGTCCTCAAGCATTGGGGAGAAAGTACCTCAGGGCGAGACATGGTATTTCTCCATTCCCAATAATACCCCAACCCACTCTCCCTCAGCTGTCATGGCTAGGGAGCGTGCCTCCAAGGAGCCAGAGAGAGACTGCCTGAATCCTGTTGACGGCATTCAGTAGAGTACTCGTTTCCCTGGGACCTGTGCCGATCGCAAGGGTGTCAGACAGGCAGGTTGTCATGACCCACAGGACGCGCCCCTTTTGGTCTTCCTGGTCCTTATCGCAACAGGCCTTGCATTCCCTGACACTCCCAACATGGCTGTCCAGCGTGACACGCCTTCCGCGGTCTATACTTTGGACGTAACGTATTCTACTAATAGACCGCACACCCGCAGCTCCGTGCGTCTCAATGCTATTGCCAAGTAGCGATCAGACGTGTGCTCCGTAGTTCGCAGTATTGCTTTCCTGGTTCCTAGCTTTTCTACTTCCATTCCTTGCCCCTTTCTCTTTTCCTCTTGCTTCCAAGACTTGTGCACCATCAGCACGTATTCTTCGTTTCCCGGATCCCCAGATTGCTGCATCCCGGAATCTTAAACGCACGCTGGAGTCGGAAGAGACTGGCTCAGCCTCATTCAAGTCCAGGTCTGTCCGCAAGAAGACACCACCCACGGAGTCCAGCAAGGATCGGTCTCAGGTGAGAAGGGGGGAACTCCGTGACACAGGTGGTGAGACCCTGACCTCAACCCTATGTATCCAGAGAAATTATAAGTTACTCAACGTAGTGACTAACTTACTCTTAGTCCATAGTCCCCTTTCCTCCATACTGCATGGGCGTCCCTTCCAAGGGACGGGAGACGGAAGTTTTTCACCAAAAAAATCCTCCTTCCCCTTTAAATTTAGAGGCGCGCAGAGGTACAGCCTAAGGAGCATGCGCTGCCCTGACTCCTCCCTCCGGCGCCACACCTCAGTCCCCATTAACGCGTCACCAATAGATTTAACATTGCCTAATTGATTGATTGATTGATATTTTATTTCTATCGCGCTCATACACAAGTGTTTCAGAGCGAGACACGGCAACGGAAGGGGAACAGGGGAGAACAAAAACAACAATCTTACTAGGCCCAGTGACATTGAGAACGTGCAAGTGCAGGGTAGAGGGAGAAGGGGGAGAAGTGCATGGAAGGGGGAACAAAAGGAGAGTGCGGAGCGAGAAGGAAAAAACAAAAATAATAATAACATAATAAATAAAAAGGCAATAAACAATGGGAGTGCAGCCAGCAAGTGACGCCAGTATTATTAGGGGGGAGCTTGGTGAGACGTATGGCAGAAAGGGGACTATGGACTTAGAGTACGTTAGTCACTACGATTAAAACTGAATGCACCCCAAGGATGGAGAGGAGACCCTCCTTAAGCAAATAGGTTCCTGAGAACCGCCTGTCCGAAAGCCGTGTCAGATCTAGAGCCAGCATCCAAACAGTAATGCTTGCAGAACGCTGAGGGAGTGTCCCAAGTGGCCGCCCTGCTTATGACTTGCCAAGGGACATGGCGCTGGAATGCGATGGCTGTTGCCTTGGCCCTGACTGCGTGGGCATGCATGTTGGCCGGAAGCGGCTTGTGCTGGCCCTCGTGTGCCTCTTTGATGGCAGAGACCATCCAGCGGGATATGGAAGCCTTAGAGGCCAGATAGCCTGTTCTTGAGCCTCTGAAAGTGACCAACAGGGGGTCCAATTTGTGGAAGCCCTCGGGCCTGTCCAAGTAAAATTTCAGGGGAAGCCTGACATCCAGGCAGTGCAGCACTCTCTGTGCTTCGTCCTTGGGATCGGCAAAAAATGTAGGAAGGATTATTTCCTCGTTCAAGTGGAAATCAGACGGCACCTTGAGCAAGAATGCTGGGTGTGTCCGCAGGACTACTTTGTCCTTGTGAAAGGTAGTATAAGGTTCTGAGGCGACCAGTGCCTGTATTTCGCTGACTCTACGAGCCGAGGTGAGTCAGACTAGCAAGGCCGTCTTGATCGTGACCAGCCTGATGTCAGCGGATGCCATTGGCTCAAACGGTTTGTGCACGAGGGCACCCAAGACTATGTTGAGGGCCCACACCGGGTGCGGCCTTTTGACAAAATGTTTCTTAACGATAGGATTGGAGGATGAGAAGATCCCCTCCTCCGAGTTCCTGTAGGCTCCGATGGCTGCGAGATGTATACGGCAAGTGTCAACCTGCATGCCAGAGTGGGCGAGGTGCGCCAAGAAGTAGAGCACGTCGACCAAAGTACATGCCAGGGGATCAATGTCTTTGGAGTCTGCCCAGTGGCAGAATCTGGTCCATTTGCTTTAATACTGGGCCCTGGTAGCCTTGCTCCTTGCGCCCTGTATGATTTCCAGATTAGCCTGTGAGAGGCTGAGGTGCCGCAGCGTTACCTGCTCAGGGACCACGCTATGAGGGCTAGTTTCTGTGGCGCGGGGTGGATGACCTTGCCCAACTGCTGTGCCAGAAGATGTGCTGGGCCTGTCGGGAGATGAATCAAGGGCATCTCCGAGAGGCTGAGCAGCTCCCAAAACCATGGCCTGGCCGGCTACCATGGAGCTATTAGAAAGATGTTCAGTTGGCGAAACTCCTTAATCTTGCATATTACTCTGTGAATCAGCGGAGTGGGCGGAAAGACGTAAACCCTCATGCCATTCCACTGAAGCCGAAATGCGTCACCCAGGGAGCCGGGACCTTGTCCCTGCCAGGAGACAAACTGAGGGCACTTCTTGTTGTGCCAGGTGGCAAAGAGATCCACCTGGGGATGACCCCACTTGTTCAAGATCTTCTGAATAACACAGTAATTTAGCTGCCACTCGTAATTGTCCGCTCCCCGCCTACAGCTTGGATTCCCCCGGGAGATGGACTGCCGTGAGGTAGATGTCGTTTTCCAGGGCCCACTCCCACATGCAGATTGCCAGTCTGCACAGAGGAGGGAATCTGGTGCCTCCCTGCTTGTTGACATTGTACATGCTGGTCGAGTTGTCTGTCTATATGAGGACAACCTTGCCCCTGAGAAGTGGTAAGAATACCCTGAGTGCTAGCAAGATGGCGTTCAGCTCTAGCCAATTGATGTGGTATTCCTGTTCCTGTCGGGTCCTGGTGCCGTGGACCGAGAGATCATCCAAGGTGGCTCCCCAGCCCTCGAGCGAGGAATCTGTGGTGACGGTGGCCTGTGGGGTGGGAGGCCAGAATGGCTTGCCCGTCTGTAGGTTGCAGTCCCTGGACCACCATGTTAGGTCCGGGTGGAGAGATGGAGGAACGTTGATCATCTCGGATTGAGAGCCCCGCTCCTGGTTCCATGAGGCCGCAAAGTGCAGCTGAATCCTCCTCATCCGCAGTCTTGTGTGCGGAACGGCTAATAGGACTGGCGCCAATAGACCCAGGAGATGTTGGTACCACCATGCCGAGGTTACCTCTCTGCTGAGCAAGTGGTTGGTGGCCCTCTTGATGGCCGAGATCTTGTCCTCCGACAGAAATACCTTCTCGTAGCACATGTCCCAGATGAGACCCCCCCCTCGAACAGAAGATCTAATATGCGTTCCTGGACATCCGGGTTGAGTTTTGTTGCCCGGAGCCAGGCTGTCCTTCTCATGTCCGTGGCGATACAGATGGCACGGCCCGAGGTGTCGATATGGGCCCCAGTGGATTCCATGAGGTCATGCAGCACCAGCTTGGCCTCACCCAGCCCCACCTTAAAGCGTGATTGGCTCCGAGTAGGGAGTTCCGGGAGGAGGTCTGCAATTTCCGGACATAACCTTTGGTTGGTGGCAGCCAGCATGGCATCTGCGTTGGTCTGACGAAGATGCAAGGAGGCATTGGAATAGAGCTTCTTCCCGTATGCCTCGAAGATCTCCTCCTCCTTGCCTAGCAGCGCCGCAGAGGAGGAGGCTGAGGACGACTGAGTCTTGGAGTATAGTGATGCCGCAGCAATCAAATAGGAGTGTGGCTGAGGATGGGCCGAGAGCAAGAGTGTACCCCCTCCATCTGCCTGTACTTGCCGTCCAGGCATCGATTAACCGGTTGGGCCGAGTGGACTTGAGGCAACCCTTTTTGGCCAGAGAGACTACATCGGTCTGCAAAGGAATCCCTGTTTTGGCAGAGGGGTGTCACGTGAGGACTTCAGCCAGAACGCCCTCTGCCGACTGCTCAACCTCAGGATGGGGGAGGCCCAGATATTCTGCCAGTCCAGCAAGACGTTTGTGGAAGGCCCTGGCCGAGGATGGCGTGTCCGGATCCTCCTCCTCATCTGTATCCTGTGGGTCAGGAGGATCCTGTGGAGGAGATGGGGTAGTTGGCGCCGGAGGCTGACATACAGGGACCGCGGCCGGAGGTTGAGGAGGCAGCGGAGGATGGTACGGAACCGCTTGATGCATCGGCTGGGGGGCCGGAGGCAGCGGCTGCGCCGGGGTCTGGGATGTCGGCAGAGGCGCTTGTGGTACCACTAGCATTGTGGGGAGGACTTCCCTGATGGTGTCCGTGAGGATAACCCCCATCCGAGGTGACTTTGTGAGGCCGAGGAACCTCTCAAAGAACCCCTCACAGGCCGAAGAGGCGGCAGGGGGTGCTGACGGGGTAGCTGGGAGCTGCTGGAGTTGCTGCATACCCTGCCCATATGGACGCAGTGGGAACCTGCCCTCTGCAAAAGAGGGACAGGCTGTTGGCCACGTACCTGGTTGCGGCCAGTCCCACCTTGACACACGTTCTTCGCTGAATTCATGGAATGGCGTCGGACAGGTGCCTTTGTCTGGCGCGTGCCTGCAATGTGTTGCTCGGTGTGGCATCCTCAAACCAAGGGACAGTAGAGCTGCATTTAGGCACCCCCTTGGGTGTATTGCCGGTACTAGTTCATAGCCCCTCTGCCATCTTGCCGTTACAAGGGCGGAGCCCCTCGGATGACAATCCGGTACAAGGACCTTCCGGTCCCTCATCACTACCACCGGGAGGATCCAACTATCCCTCGGCCCGAAGGCCGGTAGCTGCAGCAGCCTCGGTGCACGTGCTGGTACAAGGACCTGACCGGTCCCTCCCATGCGGGAGAGTCCCTGGGAAGGAGTCTCCTTTGCGGGGTGCGATGGAGAATATCCGGCCTACCTTGGGCGCGGCCCGATGTTTCACGAAGTTCTTGAGGTCCTCTGGAGGTGACTTCTGGAAGAGCTCCCTCCACCTGGCTAGTCTGTTCTTCAGCGCTTTCGAGGACAGCAAGCCACACACTGTACAAGCTTGCCAACCGTGGTATGGGCCAAGGCAACGTGGGGGTCTGAAGGTGGGAAGAGCCTGTTGCACGATGGACACCTGCTGAACCCTATGGAAGTCGACATGCGTCGGGGTGGGGCGTGACGCCTGAGGACCGAGTACCTGAATGATAAAAAGACAAAGAAGTAACCGCGCATGGAATTACATGGCTGAAGCCAAACCCAGGAGCGCTGGTGAATTCGGCCCTTTCCCGTCGACACGGAAAAACAGGACTGAGGTGTGGCGCCAGAGGGCAGAGTCAGAGCAGCGCATGCTCCCTTTGCTGCACCCCGCACGCCTCTAAATTTAAAGGTGAAGAATGTTTATTTTGGTGAAAAAGGTTCCATCTCCCATCCCTTGGAAGGGACGCCCATGCAGTATGGAGGAAAGGGGACGGGACGTAAGAGTAGGACCACATGTCAACACGACTCTGCCCGGTGAGTTTCATGAAAGTAAGAGAGAAACTCTGGAGCATGCATTTGACTGCAGTAGAGCAGGAGAAAGGCACAGATGAGAAAACAGCACAGGGTGGAAAGTGAGAGAAAGACAGAAAAGACAAAGGACAGAAAGTGTAAGAAGGAATGGAAATAAAAACAATAGAAAGATAAGAAAGCATTTGTAGTGCGCTAGCGGCATGGAACGAAAGACAAAGTGAAATAGAAGCACGAGAGGAAAACTAATGGGTGCAAGTGTGCACAGCAAGGAGAGGAAAGCGTGCAAGAAGCACAAGGCAAAGGAAAAAAACAAAAGGAAAGTGCAAGTGTGCACAGAGAGGAAAAGAGTGCAAGTGAGCACAGTGAAATAAAAGAAACAAGGGAAAACCATAAAGGGGTACAGGAAGCACATGAAGATGAAAGGCTGAAAGGAGGAGCAAGAAACAAAGAGAGGGGTTGAAGATCTGAGAGGTCACGCTTAGGAGGAGTAAAGAACCATGCAGTTTCGAAAGTCTCTGATTGTATCCCACAAGTGAAGTGTGTGTGAAAGCACTGTATCTGAAATAAGAGATACATCCTGACAAAGCTGAAATTTGTGTTGGAAAATGAAAGGGGCCTGAGCTTGGGGAAGGAAACCCTGAGGTAGATACCTAACAAAGTGGAACATCTTTTTTTTTATTGTACAGGCTTTATTTTAAACCTTATACAAAGCAATGCAGTAAAAAAGACGAAGAAAACGCATTTGTACAGAAAGAAAAAGAAAATGAACCCAAAATTAACCATGACACAGTTTGGGCAGGTTGCGGGGCTCAAAATTAACAAGAACAAGTCTGAGGTGATGTGCCTGCAAATATCACCAGAAAAGGAAAGGGAGTTGAAGGCCGGCTCAGTGTACGCATGGGCCCCGGACAGAATACGCTATCTGGGCATATATAGAACAAAATCCGTTGACCAATTATTTGAGGCCAACTACCCCCTCTCCCGCCTGCTAGAGAATATCAAGTTGTTGCTCAAAGTGTGGGGCACCCTAACCATATCCTGGATGGGCAGGATTAATGCCCTAAAAATGGTCATCCTACCAAAACTATTGTATGCATTTATGGCAATCCCCACCAAGGTACCGGCCCCCTTCTTTCGAAAGCTACACAAATACACGCAGGTCTATATTTGGGAACAGAAGAAACCAAGAATAGCTTGCAAACTGATGCAAATGCCCAGGGACAGCGGAGGAATTGGGGAACCCAACCCAATAACATATTACTGTGCAACGCAGATCAGGGTGTTAAGAGACTGGGCGAAAGAGGACCGCAGGAACAAATGGAGGGAAATGGGTAGAGCAGTAGTGGGTACGGAACTGGAAAAAGTGTTGTAGCTTCCCCGGGAGGACAGGCCCCGCAACATGTAATGCAGCAATATTGTGGCGTTAGTAGGGCAAACATGGGACAAAGCAGTAAAGGGATCCAAAATCGTCACTTTCCCGTCACCAATCGCCCCGATCCTCAAGAACCCACAATTCACGCCAGGCAGGGGGGCCATCTCAGGCTTTGACGCATGGCATGAAGGGGGATGTAGGATGCTAAGGGGAGAAGGTGAAATCTTTTCTCCAATGCAAGAGCCACTTTGAGGTAGAAGGGAAACGTTACCAGTACACCCAATTGAGACACTGCGCCCAGCACCCTAAAATAAAAGGCAGCATTAAGGGAGTTGACCCCATTTGAGAAATACGTGTCAACAAACACAGGGGACAAACACCTGGTGGGGGAGATGTACAGACTGCTCAAAGAGGGGGGAGAAATGGGGGAAAGAAAGTTCATGGGGAAATGGGAAAGGGACGTCAATCAAGAGATTAGCATAGACCTGTGGGCAAACATCCCCAAGCTAACAAACACATTGCAAATTCAAGACATTTGGGCAAAGCTGACGTACCAGTGGCACCTTACACCATGCAAAGTGGCAAAAATATATCAAAATACTTCCACCACTTGCTGGAGGAGATGTGGAGGGGAAGGTTCCTGGGGCTATATATGGTGGCAATGCCCAATAATCAAACCATTCTGGGAGATGGTCCAAGATGCAATTAAGGATATATTGGGTATGGAAAGAAGGTCAAATATAGGACTGTTTATTCTGGGCCTGGATGGACATCTGGGAAATATGCCTACAAAAGTTCAACAGAAAATATATGTGATTCTAGTGATGGCAGGGGCATTGCTGGTGGCCCATAAATGGAAAGCTAAGGTGGCACCCACGGAACATGAATGGGGAGGGAAAATATGGTCCTTGGCAGACCGGGAGAAAGTGACATACTCAATAAGCAGAGAACACCAGACATTTCCTATGGACTGGGACTTGGTCCTTCAATTTCTAAGGAAAGACTCCAGGAGAGCCTGGTACCCACGGAAAATGAAGCTTCTGAGGCTAGTATGGAGGCAGGTCCAGCTAAAGGAAGGCGGAAGGAAATGCAATAGAAGAAGGGGCAAATGAGGGCTGGACCAGCAGCACGGACTGAAACGGGGAGGAACCTAAGCATATATGGATCAGGGTCTCACAGCAGAAGCGGTGGGACAAGAAGAGGAGCGATGGTGCACTCGTTACGGACGAGGTTACAGACTGGAAAAACACTGACCTGGGAGAGGGGTAGGGGGAAGGGGGATGAGGGGGTTTTGGGGGGGGGAGTTCATAGGTCTAAGTACAAACTGTTTAAGGAATGGCAATAAAAACTTACTTGAAGAAAACAAGGGGGCAGTCCTGCCTCGAGCAGTATTAACAGGACCCGACACCTCCCTATTCGTACTTGACCTCGCCCACACCATAGTATTAGAGTGTATCTGGACCAATATATCCAACAAATTTCTGAGGATGCCTCACTCCAGCAATTTCGAACACAGCCTTGCCCAGTTTACCTCATCAAAAGCCAGGGTGAGATCAACACTTGCCACATATTGTGGATCTTTCCCTTTTCAAAGGCTTGATCAAAGACTGCATAAGTAGGCCATTTGCGTCTGTCCCAATCAATTAGCTGGATCCTGTTTGGAATTTTGAGAGTCTACTTGAGGAGGATATCCAATCCTCAAGACTACTCAATAAGCTCTTTGCAAAATACTTTGCTCTCAGCGTCTAGGAAAGCAATTGGGCGACAGTTCCCGCGGTCTAAATGATGACCCTTCTTATGAATGGGGACAATTACGTATGTTTTCCATGTGTCAGGCAGAGTCTTCCCCTCCAGGACACCATGAAACACTGTCTGTAAGATTGCAGCCCATACGTCTGGATCTTGTTTCATGACTAAACTGCACAAGCCGTTAGAGCCCGGTGCCCGGGAGTTTGAGCCTGACCGTATTATTCTCGTCAGATTTTCCAAAGAGATATCCAGTTCCCATTTTCAAGTATACTTGAAGGGAAAACTCACATCGTCAGCCTTCTCATATCATTTCTCAAAGTGGGACATCCAAATCTCCTCCGAGATTGGGTTTACCATCTCTGGGAAACTTGCAACCTGATTCTTGTTTACTAGGGCATTTTTTCACCATCTCGCTGTATTAATAGATGTCTGTGGGCTATGATCCAGTTCTTATAATGCTATTTCTCCTTCTTGATGAATAGCATTTTTTCTTTTTCACAGAGGCCAAGATGAGAAATTACCCTTGCTCCCCTTCGCATACTAGCTTTCCTTTCCTGAACCTCTTTGTCAAAGGGGTGAGGACGACTCGACCTATAGGAAGTGTTACCATGTGTTTTACTTGCAGTCATCGCCCTAGCCACCAAAAGGGGGAAGTTCTCCAAAATTGCTCAAACTTTATCTGCAAATGTTGATTCCGACCATAATTCCTTGATAAATTTGGCTAAGGCATCTAAGCTCTTATTATTCCAACCCAGGCGTTTTTTCAGGGCGTTTACCACCAGGTTAGTGCAAAACAGTTCACCCAGAGGCTTAACTATCAATTTGAGGTGAAGGACCAAGATGTGATCACTAACCTTAGAACTCTACACCTCGAAGTAGGCTGCTTCCTTGAATAGGCCCTCTGACACCGCAATGTAATCCAACCATGATCTAGATTCGTCCCTGTGCCAGGTAGGCCTTGGCGGAATGTCCCCCAGAATCTGTCCATTCCCTATCTGCAGTCGCCAAAATCCAACCACTTTTGGTCTTGGGTGCACTAGCGTAGCTCCAATTCACTCATGGGCTTCCTTTCCCTCCCCAATACCATGGTGGGGGAAAAACAGTAAGTGTTAAGATCCCCACCAAAATGGTTTCTGAGACCGCAGGTTTCATTTTGTAGCTTTCGATGATGTCCTGCAATGCTCGCAGACAGAGCGATGGCACATAGTGAGTTGGGTGCCAATAGGTGTTGATTAGTATTGTGTGTATACGGGTCTGCCCAACTTCTGACTCAATGTCAATCGAAAATAGCCCCGAAAGACATCAGTAATCAGGGTTTCCTTAAGGCCCAAAGCATGTTTAAGTACGATACAAAGGCCCCCCTGATGGTCTCCCTGCGTTTTGTGTGATTGCCCACTGACAAAAAAGTTGAATAACTATCCCAAATCAGAGGCATCATTGCATTTATTTCTTCAAGGCACACTAGAGTATGTACTCAGACTTTCCAAGGGAATCAAATCTTGTGTTAACTTCCAAAATCCCCTTACATTCCAAGATACCAAACATATATGTCGAGAGGATGGAATGTGACTCACCAAATCCTCCACTATGTCACATGAAAAAAAGTGTCTACTCGCAGAAAAAGGGGGTCCTGCTCCAGTAGGGATGGGTCCCAGGGAACTCCCCCTTATAATCCTGGGAGCAACTCTTTTTCCTCCCCCATTACTCAGTTTTTCCAAAAGGTCGCTATTCCAGGTACCAGACAGGTGTCCCATATTGGGATTTGGGCATGGTCTAATCTCGAAACCTAAGGTTTAAAATGATTCCTTTTCATTTAGTAACATAGTATACACAACCTTTGATGGGACATTTATCGCAGCTGTATCAAACCTGTTTCTATCATGTAATTTTACTTGCGCAATGTCTTTACTTCAGATCTCCTTTCAATAGGATATTACTACGATTCAAAACAAAACTAGGGCACAATCAGGGGTCAAGTGCATATTCCAACATCAGACAAGCCGAGTCAGACCCCAAGACTTTAGTCTTCCTCAATTTCGACAGACCCTTCGGAGCAAACCTGTTCTCTTGGACATTTTGGCTTGCATGGGTGTCTCTTTCTCGTCGGGCCTCATGTTCTCTGTGCACCAATCCAGAGGCCCCAGTCTAATACTGTGTATGAGGCCATCGTTCTGCAGCTTTCCTCCAGACAGGCTTAAAATGATTAAAAAGGCACTTTTATCTTTATACTGTTGGCATTTGTCTGCTAAGTTCTCTGTGATCGGAATGAGAGGGGTGAACACATGTTTATACATGGCCGGATCTTCAGGCCTTGCTTGGGGGATTTACCCCATTTGTCCCTGGAGCAACACCCCCATTGGGCTCAATTTTCCTCATCTCACACCCTCCACTGCACTTGTTTTTCTCCCTCCTTTGCTGTTCCGGCTCTAGTCTCTGTCCCGTTCCTTGTTCACAAAATGAAAGGACCTCAACGAGTTTACAGTCACATGGCTTTTTATTCTCCACCACACTTCCTGCTGCTTGCCTAGGATTATGCACCACATTAAGATTACAGGCATTGAGCTGTATATGGCTGTCCTGCGTTATGGCTTTGATGAGTGGAGCACCAGATTTGCTGTTGGCATGTCCCCCCTGTTGTGGGTCACGATGCAAAATGAACTACTGACTTGCTGGGGTTACACTTTGTTGCCATGGATGTGCCAATCGCCCCTTATTAAGCAAGAACCGATGCGTTGGATCCGCTTGTTAAGACCATCATTGCTTATGAGGGATATTTTGGGGCACAAGGTATTGACCCCACATGCAGGCGATGTCAGGTCAATAATTTTAGTGTAGGGCTTTTTAACCTTTGAGGTTACTTGATGTACCATATTCCACATGCCATCAGTTGTGTTATTTTGATTGCACAGTACCCGCTGTTCCAGTATTGTTTGAGTGCTGCCATCACTTCTTTGTGACTTGTTGCCCACCTTCAGAGGGACCCGAAGTACTCCACTGTTCGGCAGCACTTTATGCCGGCGCGGAGTAGTTTTTTGTAAATTAGGAGCGTTATCCCCTCCTTTCGATTCTGTTGCTGCCTTTTCGGTGGGGTGCAGGGAATTTAAGAATCTCTGTGTGCCGTTTTGTATTTTCTTACGTTTATTTTTATCCCAGCACTTTTTTTCAAGACCCAGTTTCTTTTCCACTCTTGCTTTGGCCAATTTTACCATGGCAGCCCCTGACAAGCCCCGAAGATTTGTATGTGCATTCCCCGAGTTTGGGTTTCAGATGTTTCTGAGGCCTCACATACCTTCTGGGGTTTGCTATGCATGATGGCACCTGGAACTCTCTGAGGGCAGAGGACCGTCCTGTTGCACCAACACACAATCCAACTTTTCCATTTGTGTTAAAACAGGACTTGTCTGATAAAGTCTTAGGGGCACCTTGCTGGGATACAAATTGGGCACACATTGAGTCCAGCTTCAAGTTGATTATTATAATGGAAGTTGCACGTTTAACTGGAATAGATTTGATTTCCGTGCTTGTGCCTGCTGCTGGATAGAAATCCATAATTCGCAAACAAGTTATGGGGGAGGTACTCAACCCTTCAGTCGTCTGTTTCTTCCCTATTTGTGTTTTTGCTTGATTTCATTTGTTTCTCAAGCCCTTACTCCCAACTCTTCAATGGGGGCACAGCTGGGTTGAGTACAGGGGCGATGTGAGACTGTATTTCTCCAACCTCCCGGTATACTTAGTTGTATATCTGATTGAGGATTTATCCCAACCACTATTGGGAGATTTGAATCGGGCTGGGGGGTTAATTATACCCTCCTCTATCTCCTGAGTATTGTCTGTTTCCTCCTCCACCAGAGACTTCTGACTTCTCAGACCTGAACAATTTGCCATAGCACACCTTAGAAGTTCAGAGTATGAACTGGTCACGATTCAGGGAATAACAAAAAAGGCCTCCTGTCTACTGCACACCTGCTGTAGACTGCTTCAGACTGTGACCACCTCAGAGACCAGCTCTGTGAGGTAGTGGAGTTTTTGAAACTGCAAGCCGAGAATCAGGCGTAGACAGGGGAGAAAGACTGCCATGCACTGCACACTGCTTCAGACTGCGACCACCTCAGCGACCATCCTATGACCATCCTATGATATTGAAGGAAAAGCAAGGTGCATTCTGACAAAACTGAACATTGTGTTGGAAACTGAAAGGGACATGAGCTTCGGAGACTTATTGTTTTGTAGTATGGAAAGAATCGTAGCTTGGGGAAGGGAACCCTGAGAACTTTCAAAAGGATCTGTTATATTTCTTTTATGGTGCTTGGAACTTGAACAAGTTGAAGCTCGGGGAAGGGATCCCCAAGGAACTAAAGAGGCTGAAAGTATCTGAGAATATTGCAATGGCTCTGTGGAGAAGGTTATGAACAGCCCTTTATAAATTAACGCATTTTTGTGACATTGCCCAAATCTCACCTGGTGAGAAGACCACCTGAAAATAACCTTTGTTTCCTATTTTTTGTTGAACCACTGTTTTCTTCCTTTTTTAAAGACTACCTATCTAATTTTTGTAAAGAGTGAGGGCAAGCATAGGTTTAGATACAGACTGACTTTTACTTTGGACAATCAGACGTCGACAGCCTTTAGAAACACCAGTTAAGGGTACCATCCCTTTAGAGTTAGGCCCAGTTAGGCATTACACCAACCAAGGAACTTCTTTGAGCCTTTGTCTCTCCTGATACCATGCCTGTCTCAACGCATACAGGGATATCGCAGACGGTCTGCATGCAGCCAGCAACACCTCGAGTACCTCCTTAGAGAGGTCCCAGTCATCATACCTCATCCTCTCAAGAGCCACGCATGTAGGTTGAGGGCCTCTCGATTAACGTGAAGCACCGGACCTTTCGACTTGGTCAGGAGATCCGGGGGACAAGGCAACCAGAGAGGTGGGCAGATGGTCAGATCAAGATCCAAGTACCATGTCCTCCTCGCCCAGTCCAGGGCGATCAAGAACATGGTTGCTCGAAACCTCTTCAACCTCATGAGATGCAAGGGATGACAAGAATTGAAGGGAAGGCATAGTGGAGAGGGAGGTCCAATCCACCAGTAACGTGTGCCCTAGCGTGCCGTTCGCTGGGAAGTCCCTCGAGCAAAACTATCTGCACTTCCTGTTGGTCTCTATGGCAAACAGGTCAACTGATTTATTTATTTTTATATTTGTAAAGCGCCTGGCAGCCCGGAGGCATTGTGGCGCTGTTTCAAGAATGTGACTTAGTTACAGGGGTTGGGGTAGGCATACATTATACATTGTTAACAGGCAATTGCAATGAACATAGGTTATACATTTTTTCAGACAGTGTTCCAGTGGTCCAAGGCCTTACAGGTAGGCATGACGAGCGAGCAGCTTACACGAACAACAGGGTTTTTAAAGCTTTTCTGAAGACCGTGTGAGATTCCATGCCTCTGATGGCGGGAGGTAGTAGGTTCTAGTTGGTCGTCGCAAGGACTGGGAAGCTGGAGCCGCCTGCTCTAATCCTGAGGATTTTGGGAATAGAAAGACGGTTGGTTTGGCCAGATCTAGCAGGTCTGCTTGATGGGGGCGCAGAGAATCTTTGCGCGAGATAGCGAGGTGCTGTGTTGTGGCGACATTTGTGGGTCAGTGCAAGGGATTTAAAGAGGATGCCTTCTTTGACGGGCAGCTAGTGGACGGATTTTGTAGTGTCCAAGATGTGTCCTCTTTTCGAGATTCCTGTGGCTGCTCTGAGAGCATTGTTCTGCACTGTTTGAAGTTTCTTGATGAGATCCTATGATTGTTCTGGCAATGGTAAGGGAGTTTTGTTGCATTGGGTAGGGCCTGGCAGCAGTGATAAGTTTTGAGTGGTAGGCTGCCGCTGATGAGATAGCATTCACCTGTCTTGTCATGGTGAGGTTGGAATCCAGGTAGACTCCAAGTGTTTTGACTGACTGGAATACAGGAATACGAGAGCTGTCTATGAGAAAGGAGTCATATGGAGGGCCCATTTTTTTGATTGTGGTTGGAGAGCCGATGATAAGAAGTTTGGTCTTTTCGCTGTTGAGGCAAAGCCAGTTTTTGGCCATCCAGGTCTGGATGGTGGTGTAAATGGAATTGAGGGTTTTTTGGTCTTCCTCATAGTCGCCTGACAGGGGGATGAGGACTTGCATGTCATTGGTGTAAGAAATACCCTTCAAATCGAGGTATTTGAATAAGGATCTAGTGAAAAGGTTGTACAAGGTGGGTGAGGACCCTTGAGGAACCCCACACTTGATTAGATGTGGGTGTGCGCAAGCTTGGTCTGAAAAGACTTTCATTGCTCTCCCACTGAGAAAGGATGCGATCCATGCAGTGGCATTTGGTGAGAAGTTGCCAGCCGTTGAGAGGTGGTGGCAGAGGGTCTCATAGTCCACGAGGTCAAACGCTGCAGAGAGGTGGAGGAGAAGAAGGAGGGCTGGTTTGCCCACGTCTCTGAGGTCGTCAATTTGGTTTTTGAGGTCTAGTAGCGCGGTTTCGGTGCCATGGTTGGGTCGAAAGCCCGACTGTTCGAGGCCAAGCAGATGATGCGTTTCTAAGTATTTTTGGACTTGGGTGTATGCTGCTTTGTCCAAAATCTTCAGTAGGAAGGGGACCGTCCTGATGTGCCTGTAGTTCGCTGGAGATTTAGGGTCGAGTGTAGGTTTCTTCAGCAGTGGGGGCACCCAGGCTGCTTTGAGGCAGGAGGGCACTTGGTTTGATTGGAAGGAAGCGTTGATGAAGGCGGTGAAGAACGGTGCTAGAGTCGGGGCGCTGTACTTGATGATCTGGGCAGGGCATGAGTCCCCCTTACAGTTGGAGGGCTTGATTGAGTTTAGTAAGGTGAGGGCTCCCCTTCTGTCATCTCTTGGAATGAAAAGGCAGGAATTTCATCATGGGTGTTCTTGTGAAGATCGGAAAGTTGTAGAGTTAAGGCTCTTTGGTGGGTAATAATTTTGTCTTGGAGGGTGTTCAGTTTATTTAGCATGGCTTCTTGAATGCCGTTGCACCATTCTTTGTCTTTGTTTAAGGGGTTGGCAGGGGGAGTGGGAGACTCTAGTTCTCTGAAAATGGCGAAGATTTCTTTGGACCCAGATTTAGCGTTGGCTATCTTGGAGTTGAAGGAGCTTGCTTTGGCTGAGAATATGGCAGATTTGTATTGTTCAGCGATGTTTTTAAATGCAAGTTTGATGACTTCATTAGGTTTTGCTTGCCAGGCAGCGAGAGCTGAATGTTTTTGTGAACGTAGTTTCAGGAGATCCTGGGTATACCAAGAGTTGGTATGTCTAATGGGTTTGGCTTTTCTTTGCTTAAGGGGGGCAATAGTGTCTATGGCTTTAGAGATGATGAGGTTGTAGGTGGTTGCGAGGGTGTCTGGGTTATTAGTAAATGGATGCTGAAGTTCTGGAACTTGGAGATGTGGGAGTAGCCTTTCCTTGGTGAGCTGCTTTGCGCTCCTGAGAGAGTAGACCTCCTCTAGGACTTTCTGTCACACTTCCCACTCATGTGAGACCATGCTCTGCTTGCTCAGAGCATTTGCCAAACTATTCTCTATCCCTGCCAGATGAACTGCCCAGACCGAGATCCGGTTCTCCAATAGCCAGAACACAGCTGCATCGCCTCTCTGCAGAGGGGGAGGGAGCGCACGCCACTTTACTTTTCAGGTAGTGCATGGCCACTGCATTGTCTGTCAGATTAAGGACATGCTTTCCCTTCAGAGATGGGGCAAAAAGCCCTTAGGGCCAACCTGATGGCTCGAAACTCCAGCCTGTTCATGTGCCGCCTGGCTTCCATTGCTGAACAAAGGCTGTTCACCTGAAAGTCCTTGCAGTGAGCGCTGCAACCTTTAAGATGACCACTCGGGCCTGAGGCCACGGAGGCCAGAAGGGTTCCCTCGCCATGAGATTGCTGCTGTCGGCCCAAGAACCAAGGTCATCGACCACTGACCTGAACACCCTGAGGGAATCTGTGAGGGTTTCCGAGGTACTGGGACCACTAACCTTGTAGGAGCCATTGCAGGTGTTAGGCAGAAACCTGTGCAGTTCCCTTAGGGACCACTGCAAACGGTTTAGGACTACAGGTGTTGGCAGTAAACCCAATTGGTAGCAGTCTGTACCACCCAGATTTACTTGGTAGCTGTGGCGGAGCAGTCAGACTTCTCTCAAGAAGAGTTAGGCAGTATATAGAGTATACACATTAGGTACAAAAATACAGTAGCACAAGCAAACACTGACCAGAGCTTTGGTATAAAAGTATATCATTATTTATTTAAAAACACACTTGTAAAAATACACTGGCACTAATATGTCAAGCAAGTTCAAACACAGTCATTAGAAATATATACACCTCCCTGATTAATTATTTGACAAGTCTTAGGAAAAGAACACCACTTATTATCAAATACAGAGGTGAGCGCTTAACCAAGATGGCACTCCAATAATTATTTAAAAAGGGAGGGAAAAGGCAGAATTAGAAAAGCACACAATACCAACACTTTTAAAAGAACCACAGCAAGTCAAGAAAGGCAGGGTCTACTGTAGAGAAAGAAAGTTCATAGGCCAGGCCCACTCTTGGAGAGAGCAAGGCGGAATGTGCCCAAGATCACACAGTTGAAGTACACTTTAAAAGTCTTTGCAGATAGTTCAAAAGGAGTTGGATCAGTTCAGAAAAGTTAGTTAACAGGTCCCAGGTCACCCCAGGATAGAGAGTCAAGGATTTACGGGACACCTTGAACAGTCTGTTGCAAGGGAGACCAGGCGGGACCCAGTACCTGAAATGGTGAGAAAGCTCCAGCGGGGGCAGTTGTTCCTGGCAGCGGGTGCAAGTTGGTGCTTCATCCAGGGGAAGAGAAGATCTCGACGTGGGGGAAAGCTGGAGGTCGTTGCACTGCCAGGGAAGAAACCAGCCGCGGAGTTTCCCGGTTAAAAGGTACTACCCTTTTATTCGCGGTAGTGGTGAAGCGTAGCTATCCGGCTGCCGGGGTGCTTGGCACGGGTGATTCGACCACGAGACGATCCAGGAAGGCGAAAAGAGGGTGAACTGGTTAACCCCACCAGTTCAAAGGAAGAAGACTCTCCAGGATGAAGATCTTCTTTGTCATTGGGAAGTGGTGAGTCGGTTTATCAGGGCTCCACCGGTGGTGTCGCCGTTGCAGGTCGGCTCAGCTTCTCCCTCTTCGGATTCTTTAGGTCCTGTGGCGACTTCTGAAGTTCCAGTCCCCAAAGCCCTGCTTTTCTGCAGAAAACCCCCATTCAACAGTCCTAGCTTTCACTCAAACATGCTAAGTGGTGAGCCACGCGGCTCACCACTGGGCCAATCACACAAGAGTGCGACTTGAGTTGCTGAGGCAACTCAGTCCAGGGTGCCCAAACCCCCTCCCACACATCCTATAGACCCAGACAGAGTGGCACCACTTTTGGAGGCTTCTGTGCAGAAGCCCGCCAAAAGTGGAACAAAGGGCTCGACTTGGGTTGGAGTTACAGAGGCCAACACAAACGCCATTTTAAAACTGAGTCCTGGCAAAAAGACCCAACCGGGGAATAAATATTAAATAAATAACCCGGCGGTATCTTGAACATTGCACCAAAAAAGTGGTGCGTTTAAAATGAATGGGAAAATCCCATAGGAAATATTCTGGTGGAATATTTCGCATGGTAACCACTGTCACCAGCCAGAAACTCGATGAGGGGGGACTGCACAGTGCCCCCTCGAAAAACAGACCCAGGGGCAATCTAATTACCCCTACCAGTACATCCACAATATGATGGTTTGTACTGGTTCTGTTCACAATTTAAGACTAGTATAGTCAATGGTGACTTTACATGCCCTGGGAGACAGTAGTCAGTCCCAGGGTATGGAGTCTATGTTTGGGGGTCACTATGACACCTCTGTGTTACTGCACTGAGGGTGCTGTGTAACACACTTACCAAAAACACATGAAGCCCTATGGAGTAAAAGACCCCATAGCCCATAAAAAACGTTACAAAGTCAAAGGACATTCTCAAATCATGCCTAAGAGTGGGAGAAAGAGAGTCTCACTCTTAGCAGGAGAAAAAAATAAACCCCAAAAATCCAGCACAGTTGCTGGGGGACTCACTAGGTTTGGGAAATTAGCCTATACAGAGAATTCTCCCCAACAGCAGGGATCTCATTCGCAGCCTGGCATCTGGCACAAGAAAAAATAAAGGAGACCATGAGGCCTAAGAGGCAGAGAAAGGAAGCTGTTGGTTAGGGGGTGTGGTTCTAGAACAGGTTCACCATCTGCACGATGCGGTTGACTCCTCCTGAGGGAAAGCCTTCCGTACCCATGTGTCTGGGACGGCCCCGATGAACTGAAGCCTTTGGACTAGTGTCACATGGGACTTCAAGTTCAGAGAGAAGCCCAGTCTGTGGAGTAGTGAGCAGGTGTCCTCTAGGTGAGACAACATCTGCTCTGCCTACTTCCCTCGGATCAGTCAGTCGTCCAGGTCGGGGAATACGTGGACACTGGATCTTCCGAGGTGAGCCACGACTACAGCAATGAGCTTAGTGAAGACCCTTGGAGTGGAGGTTAACCCAAAGGGAAGCATCTTGAACTGATAGTGCTTGTGAGTAACCTCAGGAACTTCCTGTGCTTGCGATGTATCGGCATATGGAAATAAGCTTCCTGCCAATCTATTCACACCAGCCAGTCATGCAATTTGAGAATGTGAATTCCTCTCAATGTCACCATCCTGAACTTGTATTTCCTCAGGAACTTGTTCAAGGCCCTGAGGTCCAGAAAGGGACGGAGACCTCCTCGTTTCTTGAGTAACAGGAAATACTGAAAATACCAGCCCGATCCTCTCTGCTCGGGAGGTACCTCTTCCATGGCACCCTTCAACAACAGAGCTTGCAGTTCTTCCTGGAGCAACTGCCCCAGTTGCCTTGGAAGTGGTTGGGGTCTGTCCACCGGTTTGCTGAAGAAGGGCAGACAATAACCTCACCGCAGGGCCCAGACATCTGAGGTAATCTCCTGCCATTGGGGCCAATGCTCTGACAGCCGTGCACCAACCGGTAAGTTGTGGGAGGGGAAATCAAAGCGGCTTAGAGGGCAGAGTCACCCCCGCCTCTGCCTGCTGAAAGCGCCTCTACCCCTCTCAGAGCATGAGAAGCACTTATGCCCCCGCCTGGCCTGCGGGAGCTGTGCCTTCCGGCCCCAAGGCATATAAAGCCTGTAGCCTCTGCCGTTAGAGGCAAAGCTGGAGGCAGGTTTGGCTGGCTGCGCAACTAGGCCCAGCCATTTTGCCGCAAGCTTTCACTCCTTAAATTTTTCTAGGGCATGTCCAGCAATCTGTTCTGGACGTTTGGCAAAAAGCCTGAAGATCGTAGTTAGGCCTGCCTCCTCAGTGGCACAGCCGATCCCATTGAACGGCCAACACAGTCTGCCACGTCCAGGCCCATTTGCAGTGATTGCCTGGCCACCACCTTCCCATCTTCCACCAGTTGTACAAAGGCATCTTGCAGTTCCCCTTCGGGGATGTATTGGGTGGTCTGCTCTACCGCCTTCGGAGGCCGAAGAAATATGTGGCTATGATCGTGGCTTTCAAGGCCATGCTGCCAGACGTGAAAACTTTCTTCGCCATTGCAGCTATTCTCTTACCTTCCCTGTCAGGAGGCAGATTCGAGGTATAGGATGCCGACCTGGTGGAAACTGTGGCTGTCAGCACAACAAGATCTTCTGGGGAAGTGTGACAAGAAAGAAATTACTGGTCTCCTCTTACAGGCCTGTACTTCCCGGTCATAGTGAAGTTGACTGGAGGAATGAAGCAGAGGTGCTGCCACAAGTAGGCTACTGGATCGGCGATCGCCAGGTTCAGTGGCAAATGTCTTTCCGTAGCTGGACTCTCGTCCAGGTTGTCCGTCAATTCATATCCCTGGGTTGGCAGTGCCGCATCATTCAGCCCTAAAGTGTCGACCATCCCATCCACTAGCGACCGAAATTTGGCATGGATATGGATGTAAAACTTGATCTGCTGTAATTCCACATCTGGGGATGTGTCCAGCCCACTGGCATCATGGAGCCCTTGTGCCAATGCCAGGAGATCTGCCTGGTCCTCAAAGTAGTCAACGGCACCCGCCCTTGCATACACAGGATCGATGTCACCTTGATCATCTCCCCCATCGGTGCAGAAGATCGGCGCCATGCAGTTGAAGATATTGGTCTGGGAGAGTGGGACAAATAATCCATCGCTGCGTATGCCTCTGCGTCAACGGAATGACTGTCGGCGTCGAATAGGGCTTGGGCACCGAAGAGGCATCAGAGACACCCCAACCCTGAGGCTCCCGGCATTGAGAGTTTAGGTGGCTTTCTCAACATCAAGCCCGAAGGCTTTCCTGATGATGTCAGCAAAGGGGTCTGCATGGGGTTGGGAGTGTTGCCATCGAGGTCTGCTGCTTGGTGGGCGCACTCGCACCTACAGCTGCATGTTTTTCAAAAATCGGTACCATTTGAGTTCAGTCTTGTCGAGTGGTCGGCCCAGCCAACGGCTTACCTCTTTCCGACAAGGAGTCAGAATCGCACTGGTGCCGATGGCGCCTATATTTCTTGTGAGACGATGACGAGGAAAAGTGGTTCCTCGAGTTAGACAACTTTTTCGTCTTACGCCGATGTTTATCTTTTTCAGAAGTAAGCCCCTCAGTCTCGACCTCAAACGACCGGATGTTCAACCGCGCAGGTGCTTTCCACAGCGGTCCGCCAAACACGAGCTTGGCTGCCAGCTCAACACAGATTTCAGATTCATCTTCGCACACCCCTCAGTGTCGTGACCCATGCCGAGGCACCACACACATATGTTGTGTGGGTCAGTCACAGACATCTTAGAGTCGCTGTCAGTGCATCGTTTAAAATCCAAAACATGAGGTACAGACATCTCGCGGTCGAGAAGAAAGCAAATCTGACGAAAATCTGTCAAAAAAGTGTCAAAGACTTGATAACACTGTGTTGCTCAGAGCAGCGTGTCGAGCGTGCGGTAAAAAGGAACTGAGGTACAGAGCGTAGTGACATGGTATATATACGACGCCCAACGTCAACGTCGTTGGGCTGTCGATCGAGCACTGAGCAAGACGGATCGACAGCCAAGTTGAGGTCCACTACACCCCTTGTCAAAGTTTTTCCGAGCAGCATGAAGAGATCTATCAGATGAGGATTCTGCAGGAGAAAGGCAATCAGATAAAAAACACCAAGACAATATTATTAAGAATTACGAGTATGGGACTCGCACCCTTATGAAGATATAAAATACAGTGACATTTACCTGAGAAGATACAGGGTCTTTAGGACCCAAAGAAAAGGAAAGTTGTACCAGAGGGATCCAGGGGAAAGGAGCAAACCCTTAGAAACCTGTGACTTTTACTTGGCAGAACATTTCTTTTGTCTTTTGGACCACCCAAGACATTGGTAACTTTTCTGCTGGCAACAGTTTGCATGAACACTTTACTTGTAAGAAACCAGCCCTACAGTTGATTTAGGTTATTAGTGTTAGGGACAGAAGTAAGGTTTTTTACACTACGGTAACAAACATTTTGTTTTGACATCCTGACATATTTTTTAGTTTAGTTTGAAGCAGGGAAACCAATCTTCGAATTTAGGGATAGAGAGGCATTTTTCCAACCCTTTTATTGGTCAATCAAAGTTTATAGCCAAAGATATGCCACTTTTGTGTCTGAGCCTTCCTTATGCACCCTCATGGCATCAAATGTGTATAATTGTTTTTTTTTGTTGTAATGTTATAGTTGGTGTTTGCTTGTTTTTGTATTGGTATAGACTAACAACCATAACCCCTAGCCAGCCTCCTGCTACATCGTTTAATTGCAAAAGCCTTTTAAATGACACAATATGTTCTACTTTGGGATAAAAATCTGCATTTGAACACAAATTAGTTTTTGCTCTATAGGACTAAATATTAGGCCAAATGCAAAACAAATCTTTTAAATAATGCTGATAGAAGCAACAGTCGTCTTTGGCATGAACAATCAAAACAACCTGAGACCACAGGGTGATGCCAATGTTTTCTATAACACCGTAAAATACAATGTTCGCTATGTCTACCCTACAACATGGGAAGGGTGGTCCAATTCTTTGGGCTCTTTGGCTTGCAAATCAAAAGCATTTAACTTGCAAAGCATCTTCTTCTGAACCCACATACTTTATTTTAAGGTCCATGCCATGCTGTATTAGTCACCATGTTTGCTCACTTAACATACATCAACATTAATGATACATGTGTGGATTATACAAGGGCTTACCAGGAGGTAGCGGCAGACGCATTCCATTTGCAGCTTCCAAAATCCGGCCCATGATATAAAACACGGATAACTCTTGTGCAGTTCCCCGTTCCTTCCTGAATGCAATACAAAACTATCAGTATGTGAATGACAGAAACAACTGCAACAATTGATATTTCCAGTAACACATCCTACTCAGAAACATGCTGCACAAATAAGTGGGGAACAGCTTGTGCAACTTAGCAAAGAGTAAAGTCGAGTGACTATGTGATTAAACAATATTTGTTTTAAGACAGAAGGTGGGAAAATATCAATTTCTGGCTGTTATGGCAGATATTTAATTCCAATATGATTGTGCACAGGGCTCTTTATCTCTAGATATCCTTGGACATGCACCCCAGAGCATTACCAAGTCTGCATGAGTTTCAGATACCCCTAAAGACACACCTGCTCAAGGAACCTCTTGAAATATTGGCTGTAGATATCAGAACTACCTCCCCCCCTTGAAGGAAGGATTAGTCCCTGTGGCTACTGTGAAGGCACCATGAAGCAAGACACAGTTAATAGATTCAAAGTTAAAAATAAAACACTTTATTAATTTAAAAGTCAAGATGGAGAAACACCTAACTGGCCCTATGCTAAGGTGGGATTTCCCTACCTAAATGAAACTAAAGAAAGTCTGAGTCTAAGAGTTCAACTGAAAAATCTGTCAGTGTCCAAAACCTATACTTGCCCTCACAACTAGATTTATACAATATGTAGGGATGTCAGTAACCCAAGAAACAGTGTTCAAAATAACGTTCTGAGCTTCTTACGGCTTGCAGCTTTCTTTCAGCTCCCTTCCCCAAGTGTAAAACAGTTCCACAAAAAGTCTAAAAATTAACTTTCTTAGGTTCAAGGTGATACAATTCTAAACAATCCTCTGGGTTCCCTTCCCCAAGTTCCAAGCAACACAGTTCAAACACAAAAGGGTCTTGAGGCTCTCCAAGCAAAACAGCTCAAACACAAAAGGGTCTTGAGGCTCTGTCCGAAGGCTTTAAAGGATAGTTCCGGGACTTTTTTTTTTATTGTCCCTACGGTTCAGCCATGTGTTTTTAAGCATAAATCGGTAGATCGTAGAAAACTTTCCTATGGACGTTACACGACTTTTCGTCCATTAACGCACTCGAAATCAGCCGCCATTTTGTGATAATCCTATCATTTCCCCCCATCGACCTGGCTCACCTGCATTTGCAGCACTAAATCAAATCCCCCGCCCCTGAGCCTGACATCAGCAGACGCGTACCGCCCATTTCCCAACGCCAAAGCACGTTTCGTGTCAACAATCGCTGCGCCTCAGCTAATGAAGTGTCGCCATGGAAATGGCAGGACGCCTCTTTCCTCAATAAGTATAAACACACCGTTTCACAACACACAGCAGCAGATTTTCGATTCCATTCCTCTCTCTGTGTTACTTTGAGTATTCTGTGACTCGTTTCTGTGCTCTGGTCAGCTACCTTCGCCGCTTCTAGGCCTTGTGAACACCTGTACCATCTCTGTAAATTATTTTACTTTCTTTACCACACAATGGCTACAATAATGCCGTATATGTACGAGCCCGAGTACACCGAGGAGGAACTACTGGAAAGGCAAGCACGCGAAAACGATGGGGATTCGGACGGCAGTTGGGAGGACCAGTCAACGGATGAAGAGCCTGGACCATGTCGCATGGACGGCATCTCCACCTGGTGCACGTGCAATCGGTGCGAGCTAATGCCAACTGAGGAGGAGAACTGCTGCTGCCGTGAAAATTCCGGGTGCTTGGCCTACATTTCGGAAGGCGAGCCAAGTCCGCAATGCATCACCGAGCTGCCAGAGTTCAGGGAAGCCTGCCTCTCACGGACCGTGTTGAGGATGATGATGGTGCTTATGCACGAACTTCGCGGCACTGTTCGTCCGCGTAATCCGAGTAACGAGTAAGTATACTCTGGTTGTGATGTCAGTGATGCCACTACTATTTCATGGTCGTCTCCCACATATAAAATTACATCTACATATCATTCGAACGCATGTAAATTGGTTCCATATTGTGCATTTTCTAGATAGAATTTTTTTCAAAGCAGAATGACATTTTTTACCTGAATCGACATTGATAAGAAAGTTTTGTCATTTTAATACAGTTTGCATCTTTCTTTTTCACAGGTGGTACAGGCTGGTGGCCTATCGTTGCTTCACTTGGTGGCTTCACGGGAGGCTCGGACACCGCGTTCGGAGAGTAATACCTGCCTGTGCGGTACTTGCCATTAGACAACATTTCCCCAGCGACAGTGGACAATACCGCAGATTTTCCCTGGATGTGCTGCAACCGGAACTTTACAATGTGTAATGTTTATTATTTATGTTCAATTGAAATTAAGATCTAAAATAAAACCCAACATATATTTTAACAATGGTTGTTTTGATTTTTTAAATGAATCTAGTGTGTCTCCATCCCGACCTTGCCTCCTCCCACAAAAATACTTACCACACCACTTTGTTCAAGCGTTGGCAATAAAAGGCCGTTGGATTTTATTGATACAAAACATTGTTATAGGTAAATAATCAATATGGTTGATCATAATAAATCATCCTTTTGGGCACCGGGTACAGAGATGACCCCCTCTGGCCCGTGCCGCCTTGCCACCACAGGCCAGCCTGCTGCTGACTAACTGCCTAGGCATCCAGGGTCTCCAGGGTGAACTGCACCCATATATTCTCCTGGGAGGGTGAGGTATTTATAAACTCACCCCCCTGCCTTCCATGTACTAGATCCAGCAGCCTGCCTCTTACATGCAGTTATATGGCCTCTCCTTGGTGAGGCCCTGCGGCAAACGAGTCTTGTCTGCACGACCACCGCCCCAATCGACCCCCCGCCCTATCAAAGGCAGTTCGCACCGGGGTACTTGCGCTGGCAAGTGGAGCTGTCAGGGAGCGATAAAGGCCAAGAGGTGCCAAATACCATGTACACTTCAAAGTGGTCTATAGAGCATGGGTTGTTGTTCCCATGTCTACCTCCAGACCCCGTGTCTCCTGCCAAGCATCCCCCCTCACGCTGGACGCCCCCCTGCAATCCACATAAGTGTGTCTCCATTCACGAGTCTTCCTATGTCTTGTCTGCACGACCACCGCCCCAATCCACCCCCCGCCCTATCAAAGGCAGTTCGCACCGGGGTACTTGCACTGGCAAGTGGAGCTGTCAGGGAGCGATAAAGGCCAAGAGGTGCCAAAGACCATGTACACTTCAAAGTGGTCTATAGAGCATGGGTTGTTGTTCCCATGTCTACCTCCAGACCCCGTGTCTCCTGCCAAGCATCCCCCCTCACGCTGGACGCCCCCCTGCAAACCGCATAATGCCACGACATATACACGTCATTCATTCACAAACACACCCCTGTTTCAAATTCTTTATAACCCACTTCATATTTCTAATGAGAACTTCTTTGCACTTTGCTAGTCAACCGGTGAAGGTGCTGGTTATCTGCTCTTCGTCTCTGTGAACTTCCGTGACCACTTCGAGCAAACTCGTCAGTTTGCAACCTGTGAACTGCTCCCTGTTCTACGACAAGAAACTACTCTGATCCCTGCATCTAACTGTTTGTTCGTCAAGGTAAGGCCATGTACCATAATCATTTTGCGTCCAATTTTTTAATTTATATCTATTTGCTAGTAGTCATCAAATTGCATCCATGTTTTCTTTTCGTTCAAGACAGTACATGCAATGAACTAGTCACATGATCTGAGTTTAGTCAAATTATTTTTCTATTTTTTTAAAGTTATTCAAATACTTATCCGCATGTGAATAACGTGTATAGTTCCAAGAACCAAAACGAACCTTGCATTGAACCTTTTATGTGTCATTTAATTTTTTAACACATTGGTATTCATAGAGAATTGTTGATCTTTACTTTTCAGAACTTTCCACAATGCCTGCCTGTTCCATTGGCGGTTGCCCTTCGAAGACCCATAATAAATCTGAAGGTACTATAATGCATGTTTTCCCTAAGACAATAGATCAGATAAGAGAATGGGTCCGATATTGCGGATATCCACCGTCTGAGCTTGAAAGTAGAGTCCTAGAAGTCTTTGCGGACAAGAGGGGTGACCGATACTGCATCTGCAGCAGGCACTTTAGCTCAGACATGTACTCCACATCATTGCTAATAAAGAAGAACACACCGCGAGCGAGGCGAAAATTGCTCCCAACCGCTATTCCCACTCTATTCGTCCACATCCCTCCACTGGTGAGTCAAGTTTACGGATTTAGCTCTCGGCCTTGCAGTAGTGTGTAGCATTAGCTAACAATAATTTCCCCATTTATGTATCCACTCAATATGAAGGCGGAAGATTCTCCATCCGTGTCGTTATTGCAGTCAACAGCCACTTCAAGCGCCTATCGGGTAATCTTACTTAGCTATTCTGCCACTGACTTGTTTTAGGCATGTAAATCAATAGTTTTAATTTATCGTGTAATTATTTTACCTAATGGTACACCCTAGTACTCGTCCTCTAGTCTTTGTTTTCAGTTATAATTATTGTTATCCAAAATAATGCAAGTACTGTCTTTCAGGGAGATGCTGAGGAGTCCAACGCATTGAAGACAACCGTTGATGTCACTCAGATGCTCGAGGTACGTTTCCGGACAGTTCCATCAATGGGGATCATCAGATCTTGCATTCTTGTAGCGTGATTGTTACACACAATGTTTCTTTCATTTTTAGCCATTGATATGTCCTTCTGTCGTCGCCCTCCTATGTGCCTTCTTTTTTCAATATTGTGTTCATTACTAATGAAAGTCCTATGTTTCAGGGAGTCGATGGAGCAGTAGTCCAAGAAGAAGGGGGAGCATGCAGTTACGGGTCGGCCCAACAGCTTGCAGAAGTGTGCACCGCAGTTACAGCGTCCCTTGAGGTTCTTATGCATTTCGAGGTATGGATACTGACAGTTCGATCAAGCGAGATCATATGACGTGATTACATCCGCTATACTTCCTCCTTTATTAACGCAAGTACTATGTTTCAGGGAGATGACAGAGCTTCTTCTACAAGAACATCACCCCTAGTAGTTGATGCAGATCTCTGGGTGGTGACACTTCCAACGATCGAGCAAATCGAATCATATTTAGATATCCATAACTGATCATTTGTGCAGGTCTATTTAGATGAGCCTTTGACGCCTGCACAAAGTTTATGTTCTTTTTAACAAAATAGAAAACCATAGTAATGCAATTACTGTGTTTCAGGGAGTTGCTGAAGCGTCATCTTCAATAATATCATCAATGGAAGTCTATGCGGAGCCCGAGGTATGGATCTTGACAGTTCCATCTAACTAGATCAACAATGCGTGAATAATTGTCGTTTGAATGTTCTACACAATGCGTTCATTCCTGTTTTGCTATTGAGATGTACGTGGGTATTGGTCCCCAAGTACATTTTGTGTTTTCAATATTATTATACATACTAATGAAAGTTCTATGTTTCAGGGAGTCGATGGAGCGTCAGTGCGTGATGGATGTGCTTATCATGAAAATAAAGTCGTTGCAGCGCAAGAGGAAGTGGAGACATGCACACACGAGTCGGAGCAACAACGTCCTGATGTTGAAGTTCGAGTCAAGAAAGTTTCAAAGAAAAGAAAGCAAAAGAAGGTTAGTGTCCTGGTCACTATATTATGTTGTTTTTCACTGTTAATAGTTCAATACTGTAAGTTGTGTTTAAACTGAACATCCCTTTTCCAATCTGTCCTCTAGTTGCGAGTGGGTGTACGAACTAGATCTACACAGACAGTGAAGCGAACGAGAGATGTTGCTTGTCAAACCTTTTGGCAGGGACTTGAGACTGGAGATGCATCGTGCCAATGGGAACAATATGAAGTGATTGACAACGGAGCTATACCACCACCAGCCATTGATAGTGAATGTCCTCCTGGTAGTTCGTATGCAGTCGGAGATCAATTCACAGAATCCACACCCGCAAAAACTAAGACCGCGAGAAAGTTGAAGAAATTGTTTTATTCACCCATCGCCGGAGAAGGAACAGATGTTGCAATGGAAGAGAATGAAGTGGACGACAATGAAACACCATCAATATCACTGAACATAGCGGAAGACGATATCACAGATTCTACCTTTCATGTGAGTGACATGTCCTCAACGTTACATGCCGAACCAGCTGGGATGCAGAGTGACAGTATAAGGAAAGAGGCCAAATTCATTGTATTCGATAGTTGTTTGATTGATATTATTATTAGGATGAAATGTGGGCATTCGGTTGGTGGGGAAGTATGTGGGGAGCCATTGATTAATGTGACTCGTGCAATTCGAGGCACTAACCTTAAAATACATGCCACCTGTACAAAATATCATCCTTTCTCATGGTCTGCACAACCCATGCTGGGGCAACTGCCAGCAGGCAATCTACTTTGTGCAGCGGCCGCACTTTTTAGTGGTTCAAGTTTTAAAAAGTTAGAGTATTTCTTTCAGTTTGTGGGAATCCATTTCATTGCGAAAACTCAGTTCTACAAATACCAAATCGATTATCTATTTCCAGCCATTAGCGAAGCTTGGAGAATGGAAAAAATGTCTATTGATAGTACATTCGCGGGCAAACGGTTCAGGCTAGCCGGTGATGGACAGCGACAGCCCAGGATTTTCAGCCAAGTACTGCACCTACCACTTTCAGGACATGGAAAGTAAGAAAATTGTGAGTTCGGTGGTCGTGCAGGTGTCACAAAGTATATCCTCAGTGGCCATGAGAAAGTTGGCTACAATAAGGCCTTCACTAAAAGAAGTAAACAATGCAACCAGTGTTTGAGGATATGCAATATGAGTTTATTGAGAGACTTATTGTTGATGTCCTAGATAGGCACATACATGGAGTTGTGAACGAACCTGTGCAGGGGACAACTGCATTGCCACCCAACATTGCCTCTGTTCCATGTCCACCTAAAGCAGAGCTCATTGAGAAATACACATCACGGTTTAAATGATTGTAATTTGATTGTCTGTTCTCTCGAGTCTCCTCATGTTGCAGGCCCATTGAATATGTGTATCTATGTAATGTGTAAATAAAAGTGATTGCTCAGTGTACATGCAATGTGTCTCTCCACCCTTGCCCCTCCCTTCACCGTGCAGTTGTGCGAACCACCCGGGTGTCACCTGTGACTTTGCTCTGGAGTCTCCTCATGTCGCAGGCCCATTGAATATGTGTAGCTATGTATTGTGTAAATAAAAGTGATTGCTCAGTGTACATGCAATGTGTCTATCCAACCTTGTTCATTTGCGCATTAAATTAAACCAAACAGTAATATAAATCATTTTTCAAAAAATATAGAATGTCTCCGTATTTATGGTTCTCTGGGGCTGCAAATGCACGCAGACAAAATGCAAAGATGGAGTGTAAATTTCAAGTCCTGTGAGATGGCCTTACACTGAATGTAGCTAACTAGGAATGTGTGCTCGTTCAAAGTGAAGGTCAGCTGCTTTGATTTTTTGCTCGGGTGCCGGAATGGCCCACGACTCAGTATAAGGTTCTATTGTTATTTGACCTTGACAGGCCGGGACCATCCCGAAAGACTTCTTTTTGGGGGTGTGGTGCAATAACGTAAACGATAATGAATATAATTTCAGAAACGAAAGCCATTTAATGTTCGTTCATTAGAAGAAATAAAGTCGGCATAGAAGGAGTGGTATTTCGGGGCTGCCCTACGCACAGACACAATGGAAGATGCAAATATAATGTAAGTAACTCTTTAGATGAGTTTATACCGCAATTTAATTACTATACAGTTGCTTTAAAGACGGGTTAAGTTGTACTTGTTCGTTCTATGTGGCATATTGTTTTGTACCGCGCACTATCTTGAGGAGAACCATCTCCTTTTACGGAAGCACCTCAAAACCTTCCTCTTTGCTTCTGCTTTCTCTCTCCCTCTCCCCTGCTACAACTGGTCCACTGTCTGCGACCTCGGTCCTGGGCCCTTCCACTCTCCACCTGCACTGCCTCCCTGTCAACCCCTGCACTGGGGGACTGTCTCAGTATCCTACAGCCCCCCCTTCCCAGCACTTGTTCTGCACTTACCTTGCACTCGCCACCAGCTGGCCCTATGTATTTATTATTTTATGCTACTTACCTTGTACTCCACTTCCCCCCTCCCCTTCCCCTTGCACTTTTACCTTCCCCCTACCCCTGCATTATATCATATCAGTGACGAAGTGGTCCACTGGCGCTCAGGCGGCTCTGAAAAAGGCGGAGGAGAGGGGGTGGGTTACTGGAAATGACGTATAATACCCAGTTGCACTGTCCTAGCTATGAAATAATTTCCCGACCTAATATATAAAATGAATAATTTTAATAAAGATCTGATGGTGAGAATAATTTCATTTTTTATGTTTTTAAAACAGGTACATCCTTCATTATTGTATGTGTCACGAGTACCAGACACCGGCGGATGGCTTTTACAACCGCCAGTTGCTTCTCCGCGTGAACAACGTTACCACCCTGACCATTTTATGGGACGATCGCCAAGTACAAGTATGGCCTTTCGCGGTACTAATGGCTAGATGCAACATACATACCGTTGTGGTGGCCTAGTGCCTCGTTGTTGGAACAGCCATGCGATTATCAGTGCGACCGAAGAGCTTATTTTATCGTAAACCAACACCCTGTGTACTGCACACGAACATCGCTTGCCTCAAGACGAACTATTTTGGATCGAGAGCAAATAAAAATGCAAATCGGTGAATATTCTCTAAACATTTGATGTCAAATAAATGTACTTTACCAAATTTACAATCTTGCGGTTTGATATAAAAGTACAGTTTCATATTCGGAATTGTGGCGCGCTGTGTTGTGAGCTGATCTGTGTTGGTTTCCGGGTTCTGTGTGGAGTCGCGTAGAAGACGCCTGGGCGCGTTTGCCTATGCAGCACAGTCACGTCACGGATAGAGGCGGGGAATATGAATGTTTTGATAAAGTCTGTTTCAGGGGCGGGGGATTTGATTTAGTGCCGCAAACGCAGGTGAGCCAGGTCGATGGGGGGAAATGATAGGATTATCACAAAATGGCGGCTGATTTCGAGTGCGTTAATGGACGAAAAGTCGGGTAAGGTCCATAGGAATGTTTTCTACGATCTACCGATTTATGCTTAAAAACACATGGCCGAACCGTAGGAACAATAAAAAAAAAGTCCCGGAACTATCCGATAACTTCACCATCACAATGCCCTTGCCTTCTTATGACTCTCTGTCACACTTGCGCATTTTTCATAAACTGTTTTCATGTGGGCATCTTGGCTGTTCTCTTTATTTCCTTGCCCCATAAAGCTTTATTTCCTTTCTTTATGTTATGCAGAATTCTCTTATAAGGCTAATTTCCCAAACCTAGTGAGTCCCCCAGCAGCTTTGCTGGATTTTTTTTTTTTTTCTCCTGCTAAGAGTGAGACTCTTTTTCTCCCACTCTTAGGCATGATTTGAGGTATGTCTTTGACTTGTTATGTGCTTATGGGCTATGGGGTCTTTTACTCCATAGGGGGTCATCTGTTTTAGTGTATGTGTTACACAGCACCCTCAGTGCAGTAACACAAGGGTGTCATAGTGACCCCCAAACATAGACTCCATACCCTGGGACGGACTACTGTCTCCCAGGGCATGTAAAGTCACCATTGACTTTACTAGTCCAAAATTGTTAACAGAACCAGTACAAACCATCATATTGTGGAAGTACCGGAAGGGGTTAATTCGATTGCCCCTGGGTCTGTTTCCAAGGGGGCACCGTCCAGTCCCCCCTTGTCGAGTTTCTGGCTGGTGGCAGTGGTTACCACGCAAAATATTCCACCCAAATATTTCCTATGGTATTTTCCCATTGATTTTAAACGCACCACTTTTTGGTGCAATGTTAAAGATACCGCTAGTTTATTTATTTAATATAAAATCACCGGTTGGGTCTTTTCGCCAGAACTCTTTTCTAAAATGGTGTTTGTGTCCGTCTCTGTAACTCCAACCAAGGTCGGGCCCTTTGTACCACTTTTTGGCGGGATTCTCCACAGAAGCCCTCCAACTGGTGCCACTCTGTCTGGGTTCCACAGGATGTGTGGGTGGGGGAATGGGCACCCTGGACTGCGTTGCCTTAGCAACTCAAGTCGCACTCTGTTCTGATCGGCCCAGTGGTGAGCCGCACGGCTCACCACTTAGCATGTATGAGTGACAGCTAGGCTGTTGAATGGGGGTTTTTCTGCATAAAAGCAGGGCGTTTGGGACTGGAACTTCAGAAGTCGCCACAGGACCTAAGAAATCCGAAGAGGGGAGAAGCTGAGCCATCCTCAACGACGACACCACCGGTGGAGCCCTGCTGCAACGACCTCACCACTTTCCTGACGACAAGAGAAGATCTTCTGCTGAAAGAGTCTTCTTCCTCTGAGCTGGTGGGATCAACCAGTTCGCCATTTTCGCCTTCCAGGACGTCTCTTGGTCGAATCGCCCGTGCCGAGCACCCCGGCGGCCGGATAGCCAAGCTTCACCACTGTGACCGCAAATAAAAGGAACGCACCTTTTAAACGATGAACTCCGCGGCTGGTCTCTTCCCTGGGCAGTGCAATGACTCCACATTTCCTCCTCGACGAGATCTTCTCTTCCCCTGGTCGAAACCACAAACTGCACCCGCTGCCAGGAACAACTGCCACCGCTGGAGCTTCCTCAACTTTAAAGGTACTATGTTCCACCTGGCCTCCCTTTCTACGGTTTGTAAAGGTGACTCTTAAATCCTTGGCTTTCCAACTGGGTTGGCCCCCAGACCTTCTAACTTTACCTTCTGAATCAACCCAACCTCTTTTGAAAATGTTTACAAAGACTTGAATGCATTTCTAAACTGTGTGATCTTGGGCACATTTCACCTTGCTCCATTTAAAGTGGACCTGGCCTATTAACCTTGGCTCTACAATAGACTCTACCTTCATTAACTTGTTTTGGTCTTAGAAAAGTGTTGGGAACTGTTTTATTTTCATGACCTGCCTTTTTTCTCTCCCTTTAACTTAATTATTGGAGTGCCATCTAAGTTACAGGCTCGCATCTGTTTTTACAAATAGTGGTGTTTTGACTTAGACTTGTCTAATAATTCTTAAGGGAGGTGTGTATACTTTTCTGATTGTGTTTGAACTTGCTTTGATTTATAGTGCTAGTGTATTGCCTTAAGTGTGTGTTAAATACATAATTATATACTTTTGATACCAAGCTCTGGTCAGTGTTTGCTTGCTCTAAGTGTGTTTTTAGCCCTATTGTGTATCCTCTGTATACTGCCCTACTCTTCTTGAGAGAAGTCTGACTGCTCAGCCACAGCTACCAGGTAAATCTGGGTGGTACAGACTGCTACCAATTGGGTTTACTGCTTACTCCTGTAGTCTTAATTTTCTTGCAGTGGTCCCCAAGGGAACTGCACAGGAGTCTGCCTAACACTTTATATAATATGTTTAACTTCAGGGTTTCTTTCAATTATGCTATCAATATGCATTCATGCCGTTTGAAGCTTTCATTCAATTCGGTATTCAATACGCCTTTAGTTTGCTTAATTTTAAAGTTCTATTCATTTCGATCTTGAATGTACCTTTATATTGCTTAATTTTAAAATTCCATTCAGTTCGGAATTCAACATGTAGTGACTTTGCTTAATTGTAAAGTTTTTATTTAGTCTGGTATTCCATGTACATTAGTTTTTCTTAAGGTTCAATTTCCATTTAGCCCGGTGTATTCATTTGGTTTACTTCAATTAAAATGCACTCTGAGACTTTCGAAAACGTTCTTCCTGAGACACGCGACCACTCTGATACAAAGTATTCCTTCCTGTGCTTTAAAAATCAACAATGGAAATGTTCTTAACCAGAGACTTTCAAAAACGCTCTCTCTGAGACATGAGATCACTCCGATACAAAGTATACTTCAACAATGGAAAATGTTCAGGCACTCACGCACCAAATCATACTGGGTTTCTCATCTGCCAGAAACTCACCGGTCTCATTGATAGCTTTCACACATGTACCTCTGCTTCTGCTATCAGGGGTCCAACTCCTGCCCCTTAGACACTCCTGTGTCGACTCATTGACACAGGGGAATGGATGGCCTCTCCGCACGGCTCTCTTCTCTGTGCCCTCAGTCCGCTCCACGGAGCCCCAGTTCCCATTCCATGCTTCGTGAAACAACCTCTATCTGCAGTCCCCAGCGTCTCAGCATGCTGCACACGGCAAACCGACTCACAGCAGTTCCCTCCAGCAGCCCGCCTCTCCCCAGAAAAGGTCCCCTGCTGGCTACACAGGCCTCCCTGCTGTTTCTCTCTGTGTTGCTTTCTCTCTCTCATTTTATACACCTGCAACTCTTTTAACAGGTTTCAGGTGTGCTTTCCCAATTAAGCTTGCCTGTCCATGATCAAGCGGACGTGCCTGACCTTCACAACACTTTGCAGGCATCTTCTTCGTCCCAGTACAAACGTGGTGAAATGGCATAGTGCTAATTACTTTCAGCTGCCTCTTCCTCGGCTTAATACTGTCAAATGTCACATGAGAGGGAATTAGGGGAGCTGACTTGCAATAACACATAAAAGTCGTGGAAAGGTTAGGTTGGTTGTCAATAGGGAAAGGGGAATGCCATGTCGCGCCTGGGTGCACCCCACTCCCAATCCCCAAGGACTCTCCACACGGGTGATACTCCCTTGCTTCTCCAACCCCAGGGTCGGAATCCAAGAGCGATGGCCTTTCCCTGGGCAGCTGAGAAGAGAATCCAGGGGTTAGGAGTGAGGATACCCTCAGGTTTCTCACAATACTTACTGATGCAGGTCTCTGATGCCGTTATAGCAGGATAAGGAATAAGTTACTTCCCTGTGACTCCTGTTCTCCAACATTAGTATCATAGTTTCAATAGTCCCCACCATCATCTTGCGAATCCTCGTTAACATTGAAGCAGTTAATATTTATATTTAAAACAGCTGTCACTTTACTGCTCTATTTGAGTCATTTGGGGTCATATTTCCCCACAGTCAATAGACAGGTCTCCCTTAGCTCCACCCCTGGAAGTCATCTTCAGATTTGGGAAGTATACGTGAACGTGGCAATATGAGCCAAGAAGAGCCATAAGCGGGGTAGGGTTGCATGTGTATGTATGAAATATATCAATGCTGGAGAATAGCAGTTGTAGGTATGTAACTTATTACTTCTCCAGCATTGGATCTTTCATAGTTTCACATGTTTGAATATATTACAAAGCAGTATACACAATACCACAAAGGAGGAGGTACAGGTCACCTGAAGGGAACACTCACCTCAGAAACACTCACCTCACCCAAGCATGTTGTGCAGAACTGTAGGCTGACCCTGGTCTCCGTTGTGGAATCAATGTTAACACAGTAAAACCTTGTGAAGGTATGCATCGATCTGCAATTGTCCATTAGGGGAACACCGGAGAGAAACTCTGTCATAGCAGCAAAAACAATCGTAGCGTTTGCTCTAGGCCTGCCAGGAAGAGGCCTGCAGGCTTGGCGATGACAGTACATTAGGCATGCAGACAGCCAGTGTGAAATAGATGTCTTGGAAAGAGCATTGCCCATGCCAAAGGCACCAAAAGCCCCAAACAGCAGACTTGCGTAAGCTCCTAGTGGGAGAGACATAGAAGAACAAATTATTCACCCCTGGTAATGTTCTTTCTACTGGATGTTCCTCCCACTGATTCCTCATCTTAGATAATTATGCTCCTGCTTTGCAGCTCTCAGAAAACATTTCCCAGCAGGAGGCATCGTGCACACCAGCGTTGGTGGCTGAGAGTCGTTGATGCGGGTACAAATAGCGCCTTCGGCGTCCCGTAACCTCAGTTGTCATATTTTCCCCTTGCAAAGCCGCATTAGGGATTTTAGACTAAAGTAACTGTTTAACCATTAAAGGAGAGTCATCTGATAATAGCATTAGAGAGCTTCAAAACCATGGGGTTGGGTGGCAGGCTCGGAGGGCGATGAGGAATCCGTGGGAAGAACAGCCAGTAGAAAGAACATTACCAGGGGTAAGTAATTTGTTCTTCTAATGAGAGGGTCCGTAACCTTTTGTGGGCAATGAGCAACATTTGCTTATCAAATGAAATGGTGAGCAACAGCCATATCTCAATTGAAAATATTGTCGTTCAGGTAGTGGCAAAATGATTGCAACTCAAATTGTAACTGTAGTAAATTGAATTTTACAAATAGAATGTGTTAATTAGCAATTTATCAGAAGTCGAAGTGCAAATCTTGATGAAGTTAATTTGCAGACGTTTTTAACTGAATTTGTGTTTAAATTGGTGTTTATAACAAATATAATTGCAAATGGGGTGTAGAGGAAGAGCCAAATAGCTGTACCAATAGTCCCGCCCCTATGTTGCCTATATGTTGGGAACAGGAAATTGCGACATGCGCAGTACCGGTGAGGGTGCCTATACCACAAAGTCTTCAGGAGGAAGTCCTGGACGAAGTGTGAAAACGAATGAGAAAGAAGACTGGTGACATTATGCAAAGTAGAACTGACGCACCTAGAAAAGATGCTAAATTAAGAAAGAATATAAACATAATGGAGAATCTGGGAATGTAGTGAAATAGAGTGCAGGCAATGTGCCAATGTATATTCATAGGAATGTATAGAATCTGGATGTTCCACAACGCACTTTAGCAAACTTCAACCTTGTGAATGGAAAGGGCTTGAAGTGTGGGGCAGTTGAATAAAACAGCTAATGGCGAAGGAGAATTCAAGAAAGGCTGGCTGGCCCAGTGTCAAGAGTCGGGGCCGCTGGGAGTCTGGTTATCTTTTTGAGAAGCTATATGAACGTGAGAAAGAAGCAGAGCTTCTGTTTGAGGTATAATGGAAAAACACTGGAAGTGCGAAGGTATCTTCATTAAATAGTATTTTATGCAACGTTAGAGCTCAAAACGTGGTGAAGATGAATATAGACTTTAGGACGAGCTACACCGAAACCAGAAGATAAGGCCATGCCCATACTCCCTTTCATTCTCAGGCACAGTGAGCTTCTACAGGGCCAAGTTCAAAGCTTTAATTGAATGACAGGCTGTAGAGGTGATGATGGATGTGGGCTAATTGGGTGGGGAGGCATGTCCAGGCTTCCGTGATGCTAGCTAGTGGAATATTGCAGAAGGGTACAAGCTTGCTAACCAATTGTAGAAGGCCACATAGTACAGAGCCCTATAGATTGATAAACCAATAGGATGTTGTATATTTCATGACATCGAAGATGACTTGCACTTTGGGATGGGCTTAGTTGCCCACCTGATCTTAGAAACCCAGTCACAACCCCAGCCTATATAGAACGTATACTTGGATGTTCCCTGAAGACCAACCATAATCCAGTTTAGGTTTTCCTATTTTGCCACATAGGGTGACGTCAATGATGACAAGTTTTTGCAATAAATGTGTATTTTTCCAGGAAACACGTTGAGAGAAATTGAGCGAACGTCCGTAGATGATCGTTGTAACTCCCTGTTTTAGATAATTGTTAATAAAACAGTACTTTGTTTTGCCAACTTCCTGAGTCAGTCTGAGTATTGAGGCATGAGTAATATCTGCATCACCATCCATTTTGAGTTTTGCTACCTCGTCTTAAAGGGCCCCAAGTCCCGGGGGTTCAGGGGCATTTCTAAACACACAAGACCATTAACACTAGACAAACATATAAGATTTAAGGGTATTGTTTAAGGAATATTTGGGGAAAAGTGGCAAATGAGGTATTTGGAAGCATGTTAGGTAAGTAATATTGGTCACATGGTGGAGCATTGAAAGACCATTGTGCAGAGTGGTTTGATACTTCTATCTTTAAATTTGAAGGAATGTATTGGCATTGTAATTAGAAGTTAACAAGAAGTTCATTGCCATATGCACTTTATTCAATCATGGACAATTTGGTTAGCATCTTGCTTAATTGTATACTATGCAAATGCCAGATGGTACGACAAGATGACAATTTTTTTTCCTCCATCTTTTTTTAAAAAAAAATGTATTTCTTGTTTTTAATCAAAAGAGATTTTTTACAAGAATACTTCGAAATATAAGTAAAATATGAAAAAATAAGTAAAATCATGAAATACATTAATGCCATCATAATTTTTACAATATATTATAATATGACCTTAAGCCTCATGAACTTGAGCATGTTAGTGCATCTGACATGTAATTGTAACTAGGACAGATTTTATGAAAGAATCAAGTGTCGCATGGTGTATACAAGCTAAGATTGTTCAGAAACTCAACAGAAGCAATAAATAAACTCATATTCGTGGAGTTTAGCAGATAGGCCCATCTCATATTCTGCTGTACATTAGCAACCACAGTCATGTGTTTCTTGTATGCATTGTTCCTTAATAGGCACAGCGCAGGGCATTCCGCTACGATGTGTTCTAAAGTTTCTTTTTGTGATGTCTTTTGGCAGAACCTACAAAAGTTATCTGACTTGTCTATTTGTTTCCGCTGTGCCAGTAAGTCTCGGGTCAACCACAAGTTAAAACGCATTCTCAAGATTGCCGTGCGAAGTTGAGGGGATGGTGATTTTAACAGGTAAGTTTCAGCAGTTCCCATTTTTTTGTCTGGAAACACATAACTACTAAAAATTTTATATTGCAGACAAAGAGTACGATTCGCCAACCAGTCCTGGTAGAAGATTTTTCTTTTTGCTCGGTTAGGATTCTGTGTTAGAGTTTCTACGTCTACTTCAGCTACAGCCGTTATTTGATAGACATAGGTGGCCCATTTAACTATAAATCGATGATTTGAGTTAAATAAATATGCCGCAAGTACAGCTAGAATTGATTCAGTTTCGATGTTCAATAAGCATTTCCTAAAAATGCACACAGCTGCCAATGATATCTTGCCTTGAGCGATGTAAGACCGAGTTCATACCTTATGCATGATACTGGGGTTGCTTGTGGAAGCTGTAAGATGTTTCTCCAAAATTTTGCTTCCATTCTATCTAGATCTTTCACGTCAGTTAAAGCTCGTGCCTCCATCCCATTTAAAATTGTAGGAGTTACTTTTTGCTGCCAATAATGTAGGGCAGGCTTGATGGAAAATTTACCATATTTATAAAGAATCAATTTAGACTGGGAAATTGCTATATTCAATTTACTTTGTAGTGAACGATGATGGTCAATAGTCACTGAATTGGCTTCAAATTGAGTACCCAGGTACTTATAGCTTGAGACAATATCGAGGGTAATATTTTTGACCCTCCATACGAACTTAGTTCTTTGTGATCTCGCAGGGGTATCAACTACAATCTGGGATTTTTTTATATTCATTGATAGCTCATTATTTTCAAAGTAGATTGAGAGTGCAGTTATTAACTTTTGGAGGCCTATCGGTGTCTTAGAAATTAGCACAAGGTCATCGGCGTACCATAATGCTTGTATTGTAAAACAGTTCATTTTCGGTGAGCCAGTAGGTAAGTTGTAAAATATTTCTTGAACATCATGAATGAAAAAGTTGAAAAGTGATGAGGCCAAGATGCACCCTTGTTTCAAGCCTCTTGATGTGTTAATTGCTGAAGAAAGCAGGCCAGTAGAGGACAACCGAATTTGAATGGACGTGCCTGAATGAAGAGCGGCTATGATATCGATTAGATCTTGTGGGCACTGTGCCTTCAATAATTTTTGAAGAAGTTTTACGCGAGAAACAATCAAATGCAGCATTTAGGTCAATAAATGTGAAGAATAATGCTGTTTTTGTTTGTTGTGCTTGAGCTTTTAATGCATTAAGAATCATTAGGTTTACAGACGTCCCCAATCCGCGAACAAAGCCTGTTTGATTACGGTCTCTGATTTTATTTTCAAGTGTCCAAGTATTGAAGGCCGTTAAGTCTAATCTATTAAATATTTTGCCTGGGGAATCCAATAGCGCTATCGGGCGGTAATTAGCTGGTATGCTACGGTCTCCTTTTTTAAAGATTGGCACAATGATAGACGTACGCCATGAGTCTGGAATCCTCTGTATCTTTAATATGTGCTGGAATATGTTGTTCAGAATCTGGGCCCAGAGTTGTGGATGTTGTTTTAGCATATAATTAGTTATGCCATCTGGGCCTGCTGCTCGCGAAGATGAAGATTTGGTTATGAGCGTCTCAATTATTTCTTCTGAACATTCAATGTTCCAGGTCACTGCTGAGTAACTCTTAGGATCATACTGAAAGGCTTTATCTGTGTACAGTTGTGAAAAATGTGCTACCCATTGATTTTCAATTACTCCATTTAATTGTGATTGCTGAATGTTTGGGTTTAGTTTTTGATTGAGTAATTGCCATATTTGTGCAGAATTCTTACTTATTGCAGCTTTCAAAAAGGTCTCTCCATCCTGTTGAAATAACTGTCCTTTATGAGCCCGTATCCAGGATCTATAACGAGTTTTTAGAGTTTTACCTAATTCTTCATTTTCAGGCCAGGGAAGATGTCTGGCTAATCTCAGCTCTTTACGATATTCCTTTTTTTTTTAGATAGTAACTGATCATATGTACGAGGTGTAAAGACTGGTAGGGGGTGGTCTGTACTTCTGCTCTCTATATGGTAGAGGGGAGGCACAGAGGACCCCAGCCTAGATTCTCTATTCGGTAGCTATGGTCGAGCAATCAAGGCCTAGCTTCTCAGGAGGTGATGCAGGCTGGTTCTTAAGTACAGTGTAGTCCCCAAGCCCCCACAAAGGAATGTTCACACACTGTATTGGTTAGAACACAGTCTTTATATAATCAATATTCAAGGTTATGTACACTTATCATAATAACTCACTTTGTACTTAGGAAAATCAACAATGGCAAATATATACAATTCTAAAGTGGTACCACCCTTTGTATTAGATCTCATTAAAGTGCATCAACAATACTGTAACAATGTCACACAGATCAATAGAGTGAAACCAGCAATAGAGAGAGGAGAGAAAATAAGATGGTTGAGCAATACGCAGAATACTGGCCCCTACCACTAGACACAGTTCTGTGTGGAGATCCCCCCACCTGGGCAACCTGTAAAATAAAGATATAGCACAAGCCCAGTCCATATATTGTTCTGCAAGTCTTATTCCCTCCTATAATGTTTTTACCCCCCCAATGTACCTGGTGGAGTCGAGTTCTTCGAAGAGGCGTCGACAGATCCTTCTTGAGCGACCCCCTTTCAAGCGGGAGTCACGGATCGTCAAGAGGCGTCGAGAAGCGTCGAGGAACTCGGCGTTCGGCGGCGGGGAATCGACGGCCCTTCTTGAATGCCTTCCCTTTCAATCGGGAGACACGGGGCGTCGAACGTCCGTCGAGGAACTCGGCGTTCGGCGTCGGGGAATCGACGGCCCTTCTTGAATGCCTTCCCTTTCAAGCGGGAGACACGGGGCGTCGAACGTCCGACAACAAACAGGGTAGAACGGCGTCGATGAGGCGGCAGCTTCGATCCAAGCGGTGCTCGTCGACGACGGAGCGTTGGCGTCCTGCAAGGCAGAGGCGTGCGGGGCACCTCGATGACAATTGTTCTGGACTGCAAAGATTGTGAAGACGGGGGCCCAGCAAGGGCGTCGAGTCGTTCGAGTCTTTGTGGTCTTCGGGTGGCGGGAAACCCACCGGTAGGTTTCTCCTCGGCGCGTTGGTCGTCCTCGACTTTCTCCGGCAGGATAAAGCGGTCGACGGTGCGGACGAGGGAGTCCTTCGATTCAAATGTTCTTAGGCAAGGAGCGGACGGCTCCGGTCGGCGGCGGCACGGCGTGAAGTGGTTCCCACGGCTGGGCAACACAACTTCGACGGGCCTCCAACGGTTACACAGACCTGCGAACCCTGGTCGACGGTAATGGACTTCGACGGCGGCGATGTCCGGGTGCTTCATTTCGATCTCCTCGGCGGTCCCGTCTCGGGTCGGCAGCCTTTCGAGGGTCTGACTTCCAGGGTGCTTCGGCGAAGATGTAGCAGCGCTCGATGATCCCTCGGAGCACGGGAAGAGGGCGCCTTACCAGGTCCTCTCTCGGGTCAGTCCTCGACGAATTCGGCAGCTTTCAGATCGGTCAAAGCAAGTGCAGCAGCAAGTCTTCTTCTTCCAGCTGGGCGTCGAGGATCAGCAGTTCCAGTTACTCTTAGAGTGGAGACTCAGCTTCTGAACGCTTCTGAACAATTACCAGTGGTGAGAGGTCCCCAGATATACTATTCTGTCTCTCATCCACACTGCTGGCACACACTCAGCAGCCAATCATACAGAAGGGCATTCATGCAGTCAGTCAGCCAATCAGGCACACAGTGCATTCAGGCCACACTCCTCCCTTTCAGACACTCACAACAAGGAATGTGGATTGGGACAAGTACCCAGGCATTCAACACTACACACTGCATTCAGGCCAGTTTCGGGCAGAGCTGTCTCAGTCTTTGTCTCTCATGCCAGAAACCAGACAACCACAACAAGGAGTGTATATTGGTCACACACTCATTTCACCCAGGTCCTACCCACAGGAGGTACACACAACATACAGTCACTGGGAAGGCTCCAGTCAGTCTAGCTGGGCCTTCACAACAACACCATATATGGAACTTCCACCCAACAGCCAGTCAGGGGGAAGGGACAGAGTCAGGGCTTCCCAGGACTTTGGGAAACAAGGTAACAGGCAATAGAAAGCAGGAGGCCACAGGGGCCATCTTGTTTCCTATTAGGAATCAACTGATCCCAATGGCAGGGCCTGGGTATCCCAAAATGGAGGACACCCAGAGCACCTGTCAAATTCAGCATGGAGCTGCCACCAGCCCATACCCTGCTCTGTGGGCCACCCACAGGTGCCCAAAAACATACACTAGGGGCACAGGGTTGTACCCCTACCCATGGGTGCCATAAGGGTATCCCATGGGTCTGTTCACCAAACCAAAAGAGAGAGCTGCACTGCCAGGAGTCCCACATGGACTCCTGGGCAGAAAACACGACAGAACACACGATAAAAAGCAGTAAAGGACAAAGATTCAGAGGCCCTGTCCCTCTGATGCATTTCCAGCATCACACGAGGGTGAGAGCGTCCCGAAGGAATAAAAAGGGTTTTGTAGGTGGCAAGTGCTTCCACATATGTATGAGTATTCTGTGAGTCATTTTGTAATATTAGATTTGCATTTAGGCTTATCAGTTTAGTCGGTGTCCACTTAAATCGTGATTTTGCATTATTGATTGCTAGTTTTTGCGGCATCCAATGAGATTTAATACTATCTTCCTGTGTGTCTCTCAGCCATGATAGAGATAGCATATGATGATCACTGCTCGATTGCTTGATTATCTTAAATTCAATAGATGACATAAAAAGCCCCGCTGATAGGTATATGTAATCTATAGTGCTTGTCGATGTTCCTCTTTGCCACGTAGCATGTTGCGGAATATCTCCCGGTAGTGATCCATTAGCCATTCTCATGTTAAGTAGCTTCATGAGAGAACTCCACTTTTTGTAATCCTGTGTTCTTTTCCCCCGTTCACATTTGAAAACATCAATATTGAGGTCCCCCGCTAGAATAACATCAGTTATTTCTTTAGATTGTGCAATTATATCAAACATATTAGATAGATCTTTGTAAAAACAGAGATCCGTAATCGCGGCTGGGTTTCTATAGATGTTTATTAATGCGAACCTTTTGGACTCCATCGAGATTTTTACCAACTGTATGAACTTATTGGGGTTTTCCCATGCTTGTAACTGTATTTTAGTTCCCATCTTAACGGCTACAAGAAGCCCTGCCATCGGGCGACCTTTTGGAGCTATAATTGCAGGGTTAATTACGATGACATGGTTATCCCATAGTGGTACATCACTTAGCCATGTCTCTTGAAGGACTATGATGTCTGCGTCATTCAAGAGGGAGTTAGGGTTAGTCAAAAGATGAGAGTAACCCCTTGTATTCCAACTTACAAGTGTGGCGAAGTCAACTTTTTGCTCATATTGTTCTTGAGTCGGTGGTGGTTATGACTGAGAGAGACGGGCATTGAGAAATACAGAATCAGCAGCATTGCATTTAAAGCACTGGCAAACACTTGTAGATGGAGTAGCCATTACTTGTTCCGCTGGGGTTGTTTCGCTATTGTTTCTTTCCGGATCTTGAGCAAGCAGAAAACCCATTGCAAAGAGTTTCATTCGTGCCTGCCATAGGCAATTCATAACTAGCCCGGATTTCATCCATAAACGCACAATCCCCAAATTGGTATCGCAAATAAATTCCACTTGGCTAATGTCAAATGAGGCGAGGTCTCCTAGTTCTGGCACATCACTAAAGATGTTAAGTACACTTGTGCGAGACAGATCATATTGAGGGTGAGGAGCCGCACGACATTTTAAAATTAATGTATGATGGTTTGCAAATTTTTGTTTTCTTTTTAGGTCCTGTTTTTGTTGTTTTGTTATAGGTTCTTGAGTTTTGGAGAGTTTACTGTTCGATTCATTGGTCACTCGTTTAGTCTTTTGACATAGGTCAAAATCACTGTCAGATCTTTGTTCATCAGAAAACGTTACTTTATTCCGTTTCTCTATTAAGCATCTTGGCGGGAGGAACGTTCCTAAACGAGTATCCAGATAAGATTCGATTACTGATTTAATTTTGTCATTTTGATCGTGCCTTGTCTCATCACTATGGGTTTTGTTTACCACCTCTGGAACGCTCCAGACATTAAGTGTAGACTGTCTTCTGTTTTCTCTGTCTTTTACACACTGAGTTTCAGCAAGCGCTTTACTATGTGGTACAGTGTCCACAGAGCATTTCGCCACAGTGATCTGTGAAATTTTTTTTGCAGCCAGGTCCTTTATCTCAGATGTACGCTGGAGAATGTATGCATCTACCGCAGCTTTGAGTTGTTCAATTTGTGGCCTCTCCGTTGTTGGCAAGATTCCTTGCATTATTTTTTCAGTTATATCAATTGATTGAGCCTTTGGATAGATTTCCTGAGTCACTGGATTCATTGTTAATGCGGGCTCATTTGGGATTACTGTTTCCAAAGAAGAATCCAGTTGACTTAATGGAGACTCATTGATTTGTGGTATATGATAGTTCGACGATATAAGTGTAACAGGGACCTTTTGACCTGAAATGTCATCATCAATAGATTGGCCAACACTAGACTTTGCAGGAGCAGTCAGGTCCACTGTTTGTGCACGGAATATTCAATTAGTTATTTTGTTATTTCGTTTCATAGATTGGAACGGTTTAGTGATAAGATGTCTTGCACGACCTTTATTATGTGATTGTTTGTTAAATAGATCATATTGAACTCCATTTGCTGGTTGCTTCACTTTTTTAGGTGAATTCTCAACACTTATCCATGATGTATTTTGTTGTGTACTTACTTGCGGATCCGCTTCAATTGGACAAATGACGTGCTGAAATGTTGGAAGAGTGGCAGAATATGTAGTGGGAACAGTCACAATTTCAATACTTTAGGATAGATCATTATATGGTTCTTCAACTCGACAACATTTCTCCATTTGTATCGCTTGTGTTTGAATCCACGAAGTTATATGGTCAATCTTGGCGGATTGTAAATTAATCTTACATTCAAGAGTTTCAAATAGCTTGAACAAACTCTTGATTGTTGTATTTACTGCCATAAGAGTAACTTCCAAAAGCCCGGCATTAGCAGGAGCCTTTTCTTTTTCACGTGATGATTCACGATGTCTTGGCGTTGGAAGTATGTAGGATGCAGCCTCCGAAATGGTAGAGTCCATTGAGCATCGTTGGTGATAGTCCGTCGGTGACCTAGTGAGAGATGTATTCACACTTCTAGGCGTCATTTGTTTGACTTCTTCTACGAAGACCTCCTCATTCGAATCATTAAGATCCTCCTCTTGTATTTCTGTTATTTTATCCAATTGGAGTTTTGGATATTTCTTTTGTTCGATTTGATTTGTAGACTGCAGCATGGTGTTATCAGAAATTGGCATGTTTTCTAAAACTTCCGACTCTACAGTATTCGACATAACAGCCTGCTTCAAAGATTCCACTTGAATTAAGTCCAATGTTGCATTTGGTATATTTAGGTTTGGTTCAATTTGCTCTTCATTGCACCTCATAGAGGGGCTTATATGGATTTCCATTTGTGCCTCATTAGCTTGTTTAGATATACCATCTACATTGAGGACATCTTGTTGGGGAGAGGACATTGTACATAGTAGGGTAGAATTTTTTAATACTGGGCAAAACTGCCTAATATCTTTGCTTGCAAGTTGCGTTTTTAGGCGTGTTTTTGCACGCGGAGTCAAAGTTATTGATGTGGATGATGTAATTTTTTTCAAGTTACTTTTAGACCTGGTTGCGACAACCTCCAATCGTGTAATGGAGGCCACCGCAGGTGAAGACACATTGGTTTTGCGAATTTGCGGAGTTAAAGACATTTTGATTGTGCAACAAGGCTGTGTGTTGATGGAGCGAGAGGACACCAATATGCAAAATTTACCTTTTTGTCGGTAACGGGATCAAAGAGGGCACACCTCCGCAGTCTCCCGTTTGAACAGCGCCAAACAGCCGCACAACAGCCAGCACCCTTTTCCCTGACGGGCTTTACGCCGCAAGGGTGACTCTGGCGCAGGGATGAGGGCTTGGGTTGCTCACGTGACCACTCACGTGGGGGGCTGTAACTCCGCCTCCTCCAGGAAGCGGATTGCGGGAATGCAGTTCCCGGCAAGAGCTTCACTCCTTTGCTCGCAGTGCCGGGAACAGAAAATGCAGTTCAAAAGCACAAGCACAAGGAAAACAGCGCCGCTTCAGAGCACCAACACAATTGTTTCCCCAAGACAATAATGAGGAGTGGTGGCTGGTGAATTCTTAAATTGGATATTGGTAAATGTTTGTCCCAAATATGCAGGGGCGACCAAGTGGAGCGAGAGAGCTCAAATCAACTAAGGGGGGGTCAATGGGGGTTCTTCACCAAGAGCATTTTTAAAATAATGGGCTAAAATGGAGCATTTTACAGCACACTTTCTGTGAAAGTATGAGTGAAAAGCCACACAGGTTACAATCATTTTTATATGCTAGCACATGAAACAATCCAATAGATGCAAGTCACCAACACAGTGCATAGGTGCATTTTCCAACACATTTTCATGGCGTCTTTGCCGACAACCTATGCAAATATAAAAAAACATATTCATGCTGGCTGTGCCCATACAAATACATGCAGGTGCACCAGTATATGATTGTTACATTTTGTGACCAACACTACAAAATATGTACACGTAATAAATTGATGTTTAAAATAATTTCGACATTGCACTTATTCCTGGAGGAAACATTTTCTAGTTTTTGGATATTGCTTACCCCAGTCCTTTCCAGAGTAGGGGTCTGCCTTCAAGTTTTGATTGTTATTTCTGCCCTGGCTGGTTTAGGGCTAATAAGTGTAACCTTACTTTTACTCTGAATTCACTCGTCTCAGTTTCACTTTCTCGCCGGCATTGGTTTCTGGGACTTGCTTTTCTCTTGTTGAGTGTTTCCTACCCACTATGGCAGAAAATACTACCTCGAATTGTAGTGAAGAGCAAATCGTTGAGATCATCCGGACCCCTGAACCATTAATTTTCATATATGCAGACACACGCATTCATACAACACACATTCTCCCTCATTTACCCACACGCTCATACATCAAACAACTTGCATGCGCACATACAAGAAATCAAACACAGCAACATACAAGTGCACATACATACAAACACAATTTATACCCACTTAACTTACCTGCTTGCACACTTAGCACAATACCGAGAGGAGGCAAGCCAGACATCCAATTATGTGCTCATCTCTCATTATTGTGTACTACCTTTGTTGCAGAGCCCGAATGCCTCCGCATTCCAAAAGAAATGCAGCCAGGCACTTACGCACGGAGGCGGCGCCTCAAGCCCACATTGAGGCGGCGCTACTGGCAAAGAGAATGGAACATTTTTGATAAATATACGTGATTGCCTCAAACACAAATCTTGCCTGTACAAATTAGGCATATACAAATAATTAAAGAATGGAAAGTTGGATATGCATGCCACCTATTGATCAATGATCCACAGGTTCACTGTTCATAGGAACAGAAGAAGACAATTACTCATCAAGGCACAAACATGGACATGTGGGTCACTTATTATGCCCATTCAGATCCCAATCGAAGCACATTGTTCAGCAGCAGATGGTTTGCTGAATACACCAAAGGCCAGATACGTTATATGGGGTGGCCGCTCCTTTTTTTAGTAAAAGCAGCCAAATTGTGGAAGCATCTACCCACTCACATCAGGCACATTTCAAATAGAGTATTGTTGTAATAGCAAAAATACTCCTTTTTTCTATAGTAATTACGTAGGTACGTGTACCTGGCTTGAGTTTCTTTTTTTTTACCGAGCCAGATGCACACTGCTCGGTATAAAAAAAAGAACAACCAGCAGACCATACCATTGGAGTACATAACATTTCGAGCAAATTATGTGAATGGCGGGTACAAAAACAACACTTACATGCACAAAAATAATGGCAATTGGAGCTTGTGTAACTAAGGACAGCTGGGCATTCATGTCACATTATGCACCTGACAACCTTCTGCTAGCATCCCCATTTCAACGTACCAGAGCACAGAAAAGGGAGGCCCAGTTTGTTACAGGGCTTGCTGGACAAATGATGTACTTGCTCCAGTCAGTGCTCCTGCACCAAGTGGTGCAGAGATTGGAACCATGGATATTCATCAAAAAGATCAGCATGCTCCTCCAACCCATAGTTAACAGTGCAACAACTGAAAGCACGCTACACATTCCATCTCGCACAACAACTACCTGGGCAACTTTCAAGACACTCACCATGGAAGACCTCAGTGCCACCCAAGCATACCTCAAAGCCAGATTGTATACGGATGACACCTTTCCTGCCTCCATACTCCCGACCCTTCTGGCGGAAGCACTTCTCCCTTATCTCACTATCATCAGTAGCACACTTACTCTAAGCAGCTTCCTCTTGACCCTCAAGACTGGACACATTCTCCCATTTCTCAAGAAACCAACAGTGGACCCTGACAATTTCTGCAACTACCGCCCTATCAACCATCTTCCCATCTTAGGTAAGAGCCTTTCAAAAGCAATAGTCACGCAAATCCTCCAACACATCGAAGCCAACCACCTTTTTCAATCCTACCAATCTAGCTTCATACACAGTTGCAGCATTGAAGCAGCTACCATCAAGGTGATCGACAATGCCCTTAATATGACACAGTAGACCACCAAGCACTCACCAACGCTCTAGATTGCCTCATGGGAATCAGCAAGATCGCCCTGAGATGGTTCAAATCCTACCTTGCTAACGGCCACCGGTTCGTAGAAATTGATTTCTCCAGATCATTAACTTTACCTATCACCTGTGAAGTCCCTCAAGGATCCATCCGCTCCTTCGTGATCTTCAATCTTAACCTGGAAACGCTCAGAACACTCCTGAATTCACACAACATTCACATCCATCAATATGCAGATGACATTCCTCAAGATATCCTCCATCTAAGACATTCACAGGCTCATGGGCTGCCTCACATTGATCCAGTCCTGGATGTTCACTGCTTACCTGAAGCTCAACCCTTCCAAGACCAGATTCCTACTGCTGGACCAGATTCCTACTGCTGACCAAAACCATGAAAGAGACCATGTCATTTTGCCAAAGCAAATTACTTCAATTTTTGTTTTATTACTTATATTCGGGGGTCACCTCCCCCATGCTTCCTCTTCCCCTACACTGCCCCGCCCCAAACTCCTCCACATCCCCTTTTACACCCTAACCCACAACTATCTATTTAAATCAAAGCAACTTCAAAGTAATTACTTCAAAGTAAATTACTTCAAAGTAATTGCTGGCGTTAAAACCACATTATACCACACTAACACCCTGACATTCAGACATGGCTCTCTGTCATGAACCTCCAGGGCTTCACACCCCAGCTGGCCACCTGCGCCAAGTAACTTGGGTTTGACATGAACAGTCAGCTCTCCTTCAAGCAGCACAAAACAAGGAAGACACTAATGGCAAGGTGCCAACTTTATCTCCTGCAGAAAATGAAGCACTTCATCCTGGAAAATAACTTCTGATCTGGTGTCCAAGCCTTGGTCCGCTCCCACCTAGATCGTGGCAATGCCATTCTGGAAGTCCTTCCCAGGTCTACCCTGGCACCCCCGAGATGTGTTCTACATGCTGTAGCATGACTCATCAAAGGACTCAGCAAATTCATCCACATCACCCCAACCCTCATCAAAGTGAACTGGCTCCAGTCACAGGCACGTTTCAATTCTGCTGCATTATATACAAAGCAGTCCATCTAAGTCCTCAAGCTACCTGAGAATCTCAGCATCTCTGAAGCCCTACGGTCAACCAGAAGTAAGGACACAAGCAGGAAGCAAACAACAAAAACACAGGTTTTCTCTGTCTATGTCCCAAGACTGTAGAACCTCCTACCCACCAACACCAATCACTCCTCGCGTCTACATTCCAGGTAAGAACTCAAGACTAACCGCTTAAAGAAATGTCTCCTCCTTAACACCTAGGTTCTGTGTGAAACCTAGAGGTGTCTCACTTGCTAGTCCCCAGAGATCTGTCATCCAGATGGCCAGGACACGGCCATCACTATTGGATCCAGTTCCTGGGGGTGGACCAGTGAGGGAGGCTCACCCGGATGGGGGGTCCCCGGGGAGTGGAAGTGGAACACCAATGGGTGAGACGCAGTATTACCCTTCTTATAACACCTTTTCTCCTTCTACCACGTTTGATATAATTGGAAACTCCCCCCCCCCCCACCTTTTCGGGACACAAACACTTTTTCACGACACAAAAGAAAACGGACTAACACCAGAGCTGTTTACCTGACATGTCCCAAAAAAAGGGTCAGGAAAAGTCAGGCAATTGACCAGAACCACATACACCTGACGGCCCTTTCCCTAGGTGGAGCACGAGAACACACTACAAGCAAGGCAGACAGCACAAGACGGCTATCCCAAGGCGGCAGTTCAAGAGGAGGAGAAAGACGGCGAGAACCGAAGGGGGGACAAGGAGGGAAGCAACCTTGCCCTTTTTGAGCAAGATTCAAAAATCCTCTGTAAAAGGAAGCATAAAACACGAATAATAGCCAGCGTGTGTTTCAGCAGATGTCAACGGTACATGGAACCATCCTACACTGATAACCAGGAGAGGGAGAGACGCTTGCTACCATGATAACGTCCTTGACTCCAAAGACAAGAAAAGCCAAGCACGAAAGTTGCGAAGGATAAATTACCTTACCGTAAATGTTCGTTCTATGAATTCTTCTCCAGCAGATTCTACATCTGATAGATATTCCCTCAAGCTCTGCTGCTTCAGAAAATTTTCGATAGTCGGCATAGTGGACCTCGACCCGGTCATTGACCATCGATCAGTCTTGCTCGCCGTATGTTCGTTGACACCGGACGTGACATCAGGCGTCGTATAAGTACCACGTCCCTACGCCCCAGCTTCAGTTCCCCCTTTTTTTCCAGAGCACAACACACTGCATAGGAAAACAGAGAGAACAAACGAGCTAATGAGCCCTTTAAAAGAAAGTTATATAGACCTCTGAAGTAGGAATCATTGAAAAAGAACACTAAGGTAGTGTTAGAAAAATGTTTGTTTTAGGTCTGTGGCAGGAAGACAGAAAACTGACACAGAGGACCATCACCAAGTCAACGTGAAATAGAAATATGCGCACCAACCACAGACTTTCTGAGCGGGGATGGATGGGAGGGGAGATGAGGAATCTGCAGGAGAAAAATCCATAAAAAGAACATTACAGTAAGGTAATTTCTCCTTCAATGGATTGCTTTTCAATCACAGATTCCTCACTGATAGACTCCCAAAGCAGTAACGAATGGAGGCGGGCAGAAAGTTATATCAAAACGTTTTGCATCAGTGCCCTGCCAAAGCGTACATTAGAAGTACGAGCCACAGGCAGGCTATAGTGTTTTGCAAAGGTGTGCAAAGATAACCATATCGCAGCGCGACAAATCTCCCTGACAGGGACCGCCCTCTGCAATGCAGTGGATGTGGAGACCGCCCTTGTAGAATAGGCCCTGGTGCCTTCTGACTGGGTTAGGAGATATTGGCACACAGTGAGGTGGACAGATCCAAGAGGTTGGAGTACCACGTTCTCCTTACCAAGTCCGGGGCGATCAAGATCACGGTCGCTTGAAACCTCTTCAACCTCCGGAGAACCCATGGAATGACAGGAATCGGAGGGAACGTGGAATGGAGCAGGAACGTCCAATCCACAAGAAACGTGTCCCCCAGTGCACCGTTCGCTGGGAATTCTGTTGCAAACAGATTCACTGCAGGGGTACCCCACAGAGAGAAGACCTCCTGTAGGACCTCCTGGCACACTTCCCACTCGTGTGAGACCGTGCTCTGCCTGCTCAGAGCATTGGTCAAGTCGTTCTCTGTGCCCGCCAGATGAACTGACGAGACCGACGAGACTGAGATCCAGTTCTCCAGCAACCAGGACCAAAGCATCATTGCCTCCGTGCAGACGGAGTGAGAGTGCACACCACCTTACTTGTTGAGGTAGTGCATCGTCGCTGTATTGTCAGTCAAGACCAGGATATGCTTTTCTCTCAGAGACGGGGCAAACGCTTTCAGGGCTAGCCTGATAGCTTGTAACTCCAGCCTGTTGATGCATACATGCCAACCCTCCCGATTTAGTCGGGAGACTCACGATTTTTCATGGAAAAATATTTGATATTTTTCACGTTCTCCCGCCTAAAATTGTACTTTCCCCAATGCATTCCTATAGGGAAATTGTTCTCTCCCGATTTCTCTAAAGAAATCTCCCTCCCAGGTGCCTAGGAATGTTGGCATGTATGTTGATGTGCCACCTGGCTTCCGTTGTTGACCAGAGGTGCTCACCTGCAGATCCTCGCAGTGAGCGCCCCAACCCTTCAAGGATGCATCCGTGACCACTCGGCTCTAAGGCCAAGGAGGCCAGAAGGGTTCCCCCACCAAAAGACTGTTACGGTCTGCCCACCAGGACAGGTCGTTGACCACTAACGCGGACACTCTGAAAAGATCCTAGAGTGTGTCAAGGTACTGAGAACACTGATCGCTCAGTAACCATTGCAGTGATCTCATGCGCAACCTGGCCTGTGGCACTAGAAAAATGCAGGAGGCCATGAGGCCTAGAAGGTGGAGGAAGGAAGCCGCTGATAGAGTGGCATTGTACCGGAATAAGCCCACCATCTGTGTGAAGCTCACTATTCTCTCCTCGGGAGAGAAATCCTTTGCCACCCAGGTATCAAGGACTGCTCTGATGAACTGAAGCTGTTGGAATGGTGTCATGTGGAACTTGTTTAAGTTTAGGGAGAAGCCCACACTGTGCAGCAGCGAGCAGGTGTCCTGCAGATGGGACAAGACCTGCACTACAGACTTCCCTCGGATCAGCCAGTCGTCCAGATATGGAAATACGTGAACTCTGGATCTCCTGAGGTGAGCCGTAACTACCGCCATGAGCTTGGTGAAGACCCTCGGGCACAGGTAAGACCAAAGGAAAGCACCTAGAACTTCCTGTGCTTTCGATGAATTGGCACATGGAAATAGGCATCCTGCAGGTCTATGGACACCAGCCAGTCCTGAAGTTTGAGAGCGTGGGGAATCTCTCTCAACATCATCATCCTGAATTTGACTTTCCTCAAGAACTTGTTCAAGGTCCTGATGTCCAGAATGGGACGGAGACCTCCTCCTTTCTTGCGCACCAGGAAATACCGGGAATACCAACCCGATCCTCTCTGTTCGGGAGGTACCCCTTCCACAGCGCCCTTCAGCAACACGGCTCCCAGTTCTTCCTGGAACTCCTGTCCCGGTTGGATTGGAGGTGGGGGCGTTCTGCCCAGTGGTTTTCTTAGAAAAGGCAGACAATAACTCCACTCAATGAGCTGTAGAGCCCAGGCATCTGAAGTAATCCCCTGACACTGGAGCAAGTGCTCTGTCAACCGCCCTCCAACCGGTGCGCTTTTGAGAGGGGTAATCAAAGCGGCTTCGGAGGCTGGGTCGCTCCTGCCAATGATGCTGCCTATTGACCTCTATAAGCCCCTCTGTCCCTTCTGGAGCATGAGAAATGCGTTTGCCCTTGCCTGGCCGGTGGGAGCTGTGCTCTTTTGCCATAAAGAGCATATCTCCTGTAGCCCGTGCCCTAGAGGCGAAGCTAAAGGCAGGCTAGGCCAGCTGCGCAGCTAGGCCTAAGGATTTGGCAGCACGTTTTGATTCCTTGGATTTTTCTAAGGAATCGTCGGCTTTGTGGCCGAAAAGATCGTCCTCGAAGGGCATGTTCAAAGGTTTCACTTGGACGTTAGGTGAACCCAGAGGTTTTTAGGAAGGCCTGCCTTCTCAATGTTGTGTCCGAAGCCATAGATCGACCCACAGAGCGATGTCCAGGCCTGCTCGCAGCGACTGCTTAGTCACCTCCTTCCCATCCTCCACTAGCTGTAGAAAGCCCTCCCGCATCTCACCTTCTGTAACATACTGGGCAGCGTTCTACACTGCTGTCCATAGGCCAAAGGATTATTTGGCAAAACTGCTTTCCACATTCGTAGCTTTGATGGTCATGCTACCCGAGGTGAATGCCTTCTTTGCCAAGGCATCTACTTTTTTTGCTTCTCTGTCTGGGGCAGAGTGGATGTAGAAGATGGAGGTCTAAAAGAGACCATAGTCACCTGCATAACAAGCTCCTCTGGGGAAGGGTAAGAGGATCGGTATGCGGAGTCTCCTTTAGTCGGCCTGTACTTCCTGGAAATGGTGGAGCTGACTGGAGGAATGAAACATGGGGTTTGCCAAAGAAATAGCAAAGGATCGGCAATGGCCGGGTTCAGAAGCATGTTACGTTTGGTGGCAAGACCTTCCTCTAGGATGTTGGTAAAGTCATAACTCTGCGCAGGTGCCACTGTTCAGTGTAGTCCGAGGGTGTCGATAAAACTTTCTACCAGAGCCCTTCTTAGGGAGAATTCTCTCTTTAGGCTGAATTTCCTAACCTAGTGAGTCCCCCAGCAGCTTTGCTGGATTTCTGGAGTTTGCTCTTTTCTCCTGCCAAGAGTCAGACTCTTTTTCTCCCACTCTTGGACATGATTTATGGTGTTCTTTGACTGTTAATGTGTTTTATGGGCTATGGGGTCCTTTACTCCATAGGGTCTCATGTGTTTTTACTATGTGTGTTACACAGCACTCTCCGTGCAGTAACACAGGGGTGTCATAGTGACACCCCACCATAGACTCCATACCCTGGGACTGACTACTGTCTCCCAGGGCATGTAAAATCACCATTGGCTTTACTAGTCCCAAATTATGAACAGAAACCAGTACAAGCCATCATATTGTGGACATACTGGTCGGGGCAATTCGGGGCAATTCATCTCCGTCCCCCCTGATCGAGTTTTGGCTGGTGGCAGTGGATACTACTTTTTATATTCGACCGCGAATATATCCCTATGGGATTTTCCCATTGTTCGAGGCTACCAACTTTAATTATTTAATTCTCATAGCCTCGAACATACCGCTGGTTTATTTATTTAATATTAATTCGCCGGTTGGTATTTTTTGCCAGGACTCGATTCTAAAATTGTGTTTGTGTTCTCTTCTGTGACTCCACAGAAGCCTCCAAAAGTGGTGCCACTCTGTCTGGGTACCACAGGGGATCGGGGAGGGGGTTTAGGCACCCTGGACTGAGTTACCTTGGTAACTCAAGTCGCACTCTTGTGTGATTGGCCCAAGTGGTGAGCCGGCCGGCTCACCACTTAGCATGTTTGATTGACAGCTAGGCTGAGTGAATGGGGGTATGCTGCATAAAAGCAGGGCTTTGGGGACTGGAACTTCAGAAGTCGCCACAGGACCGGAGAATCTGACGAGGGAGAAGCTGAGCCGACCTACCACAACGACACCACCGGTGGAGACCTGCGGAACCGACTCACCACTTCCCGACGACAGAGACGATCTCCCGGCTGTAGAGGCTTCTTCCCCTGACTGGTGGGCACAACCAATTTACCTTATTTTCTTCGCACCCCAGGACGTCTTGTGGTCGAATTGCCCGTGCCAAGCACCCCGGCAACCGGATAGCCACTTACCACTGGACCGCGAACAAAAGGACCGCCCCTTTTAGCTGGTTTCTTCCCTGGCAGTGCAACGGACTCCTGTCTTCCTCCCCGACGAGATCCTCTCTTCCCCCGGACGAAGCACCGACTTGCATCCGCTGCCAGGAACAACTGCCCCCGCTGGAGTATTCTCACCACTTTCAGGTACTGTGTCCGCCAGGCCTCCCTTTCTAAAGATTGCTACAAGGTAATAATAATCCCTTAACTTTCTGGATTGGGCTGGCCGCCTTGACCCTCTAACTGGTCCCTTTCTTTTGGTCCAACTCTTTTTGAACCTTTGCAAGACTCTTGTGCACTTCAACCGGGTGACCTTGGGCACATTTCGTTCTGATCCTCTTAAAGTGGATCCGGCCTACTGAACTCTAAGTTCACGGTTTTACTTGCCTTCCTCTCTTGTTTTGTTCTTGTGAAAATGTTGGGATCTGTTTTTCAAATTATACTCTGCTTTTCTCTCCCTTTTAAAACTAATTATTAAAGTGCCATCTGCGTTAAGCGCTCACCGCTGTCTGAAAATAAGTGGGGCTTTACTTAAGACTTGTCTAATATTCCTCTAAGGGAGTGTATATCTTTTAGTGACCGTGTTTTTGAACTGCTTACTATTAGTGCCTGTGTGTTTTTCTAGATGTGGTTTTTAAATAAATAAGTGTATCTCTTTTACATTAAGCTCTGGTCAGTGTTTACTTGTTCTACTGTGTTCTACTGTGAATCTGTGTGGTACAGACTGCTACCAAGTGGGTTTACTGCCAAACACCTGTAGTCTTAAATCTTTTGCAGTGGTCCCAGAGGGAACTGCACAGGTTTCTGCCTAACAGCCCTGTATTTAGATACATTGTGACGGTAGAGCTGGGACTGTTGAAACTCGATGTCAGGCCAAGTGTCCAGACCACTAGCGTCTTGGAGGCTTTTAGCTAGTTGTAGCAGCTTGTTTTGGTCATCAAAATAGTCGACCCCTCCTGAACACGAGAAATCGGGTTGACATCTTGGTCATCAGCGTTGTGATCGCCAAAGATACACAGATAAATCTCTTAATGTCGAAAGAAATATTGTGGAAGCCAGATTACCACTGTGCGTCCAAGGATGTCGACGCTACGGTGTCTCAATCTCAGTCGACGCTGACATCCACCATGCCGGCGCCGAAGGACAAACCCTCGACAAGGTCTTTACTCCACAACCCCGGTCCACATTTTTTAGAGACCCGGATGGGTATCTTCAGCGATCACGACGCGCATGACCAAGATGTCGACCCGATTTTCTCGGGTTCAGGAGGGGTCGACTATTTTGACGACCAAAACAGGCTGCTACAACTAGCTCAAGGCCTCCAAGACACCAGTGGCCTGGACACTTCACCTGACCTCGAGTTTTAACAGTCCCAGCACTACCTTCACAATGGGCCTCATTACAAGTTTGGCGGTAGCCTTGCTGGTAAAACCGACAGGCTGCCGCCAAACTTGCAATTTTTTCTGGCGCCTGCGAATAGGCAATTACCGGGTCATTAAGGCCCTGCCGGACCTGGTAATTGGCCATTTGCGGGCACCGGAATGGAATGCTCCCCCATTCCCATTTGGGCACCATAGAGCTCAATGGGAACGGGGAGGTCGGATGCACCGGCACCATTCAGAATAGTGCTGGTCCATCCAACATGCTCTGCTCGCGGGTGCTGTTACGGCCACCAGGTCAGACCTGGCGGCTGTAATGGCACCCATGAGCAGAACTCGTAGTTTGCCGGTCTGGGAACTACGATACTGGCAAGCTTATCGGTACCGTAGTTCCCAGACCGGCAAACTTGTATTGACCCCCAATGTATCTAAATACAGGGTGTTAGGCAGAATCATATGCAGTACCATTAGGGAACACTACATATAATTAAGAATACAAGTGATAGTACAATTTCACCTTTGGTACAAGCCTGTACTACACAGTAAAGTGGTAGCGATGCTGAGCAGCCAGACTTATCGCAAGAGCAAACTAGCAGTAACAGGGATTACACAAAGGAGTACAATTACTCTGACTCAAGCAAACACTGACTCAAGGTTTCTGGTTAAAAAATATAAGTACATTTATTTTTAAACCATCTGTTCAGAAAACACTTCACTTCTATTAAATAAAACCACACTCTAAATATACTACACACAACCAATTCCTTTTGTTCAGGTCAATTCAAGGTAGTACATTAGGATTTGACAGACCGATGTTTCGAAACAAAGACGTTACCGTGGTTTCATATGCGATAACTTTTTGACAGTAATGACAGTTCGGCCTTACGAAAGAAAAGCGTACCCACGGGAAGAAATGTAACCGTAGTCAAACACACTTAGCACATTGAATTAAAACAAGGGAATAGTGGATTAAAATCATAGGCAATACTTTTGTCAAGGCAATAGAATCAGAGGACCTGTTCAAAGAGGCATATAAAAGTCAATAGGCCTGCGCCAGTGTCAAATGGAGCAGGGGCTCTGTTGTCGAAGATCACACAATGAGAACAGTTCAAGATTAACGTTGCCAGGAGTACTGGATATTGTCAAAGGGAGGCAAAAGTTATAAGACGGAAGAAAGAAAGGACAAGCCTTCGGAAAGGAAAAGGGTTCACCCCGATTCCTAAAGGTCGGACGGAGATAACGACCAAATGGACACAGTACCTTATTCGGATGAAGAAAGCTGGTGCTACGACAGTTGTTCCTGGTAGTTCTTGCAGACTCACAGTTCCTGAAGCTTCAGTCGTGGGGACAAGAAGGACGACGTCTGGAGCAATCTGCTCTACCCAGGGATGAAGCCAGCAGCAGCAAAGCAACAATGAATAAAAGGTGTGCTCCTTAAAAACAGGAGAGGGCTCTTCTGATGGCTATCCGGACCACTACAATTCAGTGCAGCGATTTCGACCCAGAAGAGGATTCTCTGGCTGTAGAAGGTGAGCTGGTTGATCCCACCAGGCTCAAGGGAAGAAGACTCCGGACTGGATCTTCTCTGTCGTTGAAGGGTAGATAGCTCAGGACTGCAGCAGGGCTTCACCGGGATCCAGGAGTTTCAGCAGCCGTCTTGTTCTCCGCTTCTCTTCGGTTCTTGTAGTTCCAGTGGCGACTCTGACTTCCAGCCCAAGAGTCCTGCCTTTTATGCCAAAATCCCCCATTCACACAGCCTGGCTGTCAATCACACAGCAGAGGGGTTTGTCCAGCCCCGACAACCACCTCAGCCAATGGACATAAAGTGCGACTTGGGTCTCCAAGGAGACCCAGTGCAGGGGGTTACTGAACCCCTCCCTCACATTCAGCCCACCTAGACACCCAGACGCCAAAGGAGGGCTTCTTCGCAGAAGCCCGCAAAAGGACAGGGAACAAGGAAACCAAACCTGGTTTGGCGTGAAAATCAAACAACAAGAAAGACCTTTCCAACAAGAAATGGCAAAAAACCACGCTAGGACCCAAAATAAAAATTATATGGGGTAGCGGGTTTTATGTTCACGTCTGTCACCACAGCCAGAACATTAACACGGGAATCCCTGCAAAAATGATAGTTACCACTGCCACCAGCCATGTCGAGTCGGGAAGGGGGACACAAAGTGCCCCTTGAGTTTACAGGACAGGGGAAAGATATTCCCTTCCAGTACTCCATTGTAAGATGGCTTGTACTGGATCTGTATTTTAAAAAGGACTAGTAAAGCCAATGGTGACTTTACATGTTTCTGGGGGACAGTAGTCATCCCCAGAAATGGAGTTCACAAGGTAAATCTAAAAGACATTCCCTGTGTCACTGCACTAAAGGTGCTGTGTGACACACAAGTAAAAAGATTATGCCTAGGGAGTTGGTGACAATCCCTAGCCCATGAGCACAAAAAGTACAACACACACATAAAATATACCTTAAGAGTGGGAAAAAGGCTCACACTCTTACCAGGTAGAAAAAATAAACCCCAGAAATCCAGCAAAGCAGGGACTCACTAGGTAAGGGAAATAAGCCATAATTGAGAATTCTCCCTAACACAGGGCACTGGTAGAAAGGATTATCGACACGTTGGGACTGCACTCAACAGTGGCGCCTGCTCAGGGTTAAGACCTTACCAACATCCTAGAGGAAGGTCTTGCAACTGAACGTAACATGCCTCTGAACACGGCCATTGCTGAACCTTTGATATCTCTATAGCAAACCCCATGTTGCATTCCTCCAGTCAGCTCCACCATTTCCGGGAAGTAGAGGCTGGCTATAGAAGACCCCTCATACCTCTCCTCTCACCCTTCCCAGGCGGGGATTGTCATTCAGACAGTTACGGTCTCTTCTGACCTGCATCCACTATGCCCCAAGACAGAAAGGCAAAAAAAGTAGATGCCTTGGCAAAGAAGCATTCATTTCAGGTAGCATGGCCCTCAGAGCTACGAATATGGCAAGCAATTTTGCCAAACACTCCTTCGGTCTATGCACAGCAGTGGAAAATGCTGCCCACTATGTCCCGGAAGGTGCGATGCGTGAGGACTCCCTACAACTTGTGGAGGATGGGAAAGAGTTGGCCAAGCAGTCGCTGCAAACAGACCTGGACATCGCCAACATCTATGGCTTTGGCCATAACATTGAGAAGGCAGGCCTACCTGAAAACCTCTGGGTTTTCACATATCGTCCAAGTTAAATTTTTGGACACAAAGCTGATGATTCCTTAGAGAAATTCAAGGAATCAAAACTCGCTGCCAAATCCTTAGGCTTTGCTGTGCTGCTGGCCAAGCCTGCCTTTAGCTTTGCCTCTAGGGCACAGGCCTACAGGAGATTTGCTCCTTATGACCGAAGAGCGCAGCTTCCACTGGCCAGGCATGGGCAGAAGCGTTACTCCCGCTCCGAAAGGGGCAGAGGGGCTTCTAGAGCTCAACAGGCAGCATCGGCAGCGGGGGCGACCCAGTATCCGAAGCCGCTTTGATTTCCCCTCTCACAGCGTACCGGTGGAAGGACGGTTGACAGAGCACTTGCTCTAGTGGCAGGGAATTACTTCCGAAGCCTGGGCCCTACAGCTCAATCAATGGGGTATTGTCTGCCTTTTCTAAGAAAACCACCGGACAGATCGGGTTCGTATTCCCGGTATTCCTGGTGCCCAAGAAAGGATGAGGTCTCCATCTCATTCTGGACCTCAGGGCGTTGAAGTTCTTGAGGAAAGACAAATTAAGTATGGTGACGATGAGAGAGATTCTCCACGCTCTCCAACTTCAGGACTGGCTGGTGTCCACAGACCTACAGGACGCCGATTACCATGTGCCAATTCATTGAACGTACAGGAAGTTTCTAGGGTTCACCATAGGACATATGCGCTATCAGTTTAAGGTGCTTCCCTTTGGTCTTACCTCTGTCCCGAGGGTCTTCACCAAGCTCATGGCGATAGTTGCAGCTCACCTCAGGAGATCCGGAGTCCGCGTATTTCCATATCTGGACAACTGGCTGATCTGAGGGAAGTCTGTAGTGCGGGTTTTGTCCCATCTTCAGGACACCTGCTCACTGTTACACAGGCTGGGCTTCTCCCTAAACTTAAAGAAGTCCCACATGACACCAGTCCAACGGCTCCAGTTCATCGGAGCAGTCCTAGATACTTGGGTGGGGAAGACTTTCTCTCCTGAGGAGCGAGTAGTCAGCTTGAAACAGATGATGGACTTATTCCAGAAAAATGCCACTCTATTAGCGGCTTCCTTGCTCTGCCTTCTAGGCCTCATGGCTTCCTGCATCTTTCTAGTGCCCGAGACCAGGTTCCGCATGAGATCACTGCAATGGTTATTGAGAGATCAGTGGTCTCAGTACCTTGGATCTCCTCAGAGTGCCCGTGTCAGTGGTCAACGACATATCTTTGTTGGCCAGACCGCAACAGTCTTTTGGGGCGGGAAACTTTCTGGCCTCCTTGGCCTCATACCTTAGTGGTCACGAATGCATCCCTGAAGGGGTGGGCGCTCACGGCCAGGATCTGCAGATGAGCGGCCTCTTGTCAACATCGGAAGCCAGGTTTCACATCAACAGGTTGGAGTTACGAGCTATCAGTCTAGCCCTGAAAGCGTTCGCCCCGTCTCTGAGAGAAAAGCATGTCCTTGTCTTGATGGACAACACAGTGGCGATGCGCTAGCTCAACAAGCAAGGTTGTGTGCACTCCAGCCCGCTCTTCACGGAGGCGATGATGCTTTGGTTCTGGCTGTTGGAGAACAGGATCTCGGTCTCAGTAGTTCATCTAGCAGGCACAGAGAACGACTTGGCGGATGCTTTGAGCAGGCAGAGCACTGTCTCACACGAGTGGGAAGTGTGCCAGGAAGTCCCAGAGGAAGTCAGGAAGTCCCAGAGGAAGTCTTCTCTCTCTGGAGTACCCCAGGAGTAGATCTGTTTGCAACGGAGTACAACTGGAAATGCTAACTGTTCTGCTTGAGGGAATTCCCAGCGAAAAGTGCACTGGGGTAAGTGTTTCTTGTGGATTGGACCTTGCCTCTCCATTACGCATTCCCTCCGATTCCTGTCATTCCGTGCGTTCTCTGGAGGTTGAAGAGGTTTTGAGCGACCATGATCTTGATCGCCCCAGACTGGGCGAGGAGAACATGGTACTCCGACCTCTTGGATCTGTCCATCTCACCAGTTGTCTCAGCGCACAAACTTTTGAAAGGATGAGATATTATGACTGGGACCTCTCTGAGGAAGTACTTGAGGTGTTGCTGGCTGCACGCAGACCATCTACAAGATCTTTGTACGCATGCATATGGAGAAGATTTGAGGCGTGGTGCAGGGAACGCAAAACTGACCCCATCTCTTGCCCCACCACTATAGGGATGGAGTTCCTTATGTCGCTGCTCTCTACGGGCCTTCAATTCAACACAGTCAAAGGATATTTGGCGGCCATGTCCATGTTCAAGAGATGCCTGGATTAAGATTTCTTTTTTACGATCCCGGTAATGGCACAATTCCTGAAGGGCCTTGTAAATAAGATAGAGCCAATGCCCTTTGTTGTCCCTGATTGGGATCTTAATCTGGCTCTTACATTTCTCATGGCAGCTCCTTTTGAGCCTATGCACGCCAGTCCTTTACGGCTTCTCTCTTTGAAAACAGCCTTCTTGGTGTCTATTACATCCGCTAGGCGGGTTAGTCAACTGCAGGCCTTATGCTGTAAACCACTCTTCCTGCGTTTTTTCTGGGAGAAAGTTTCACTCAGGATAAGGCCTGACTTCCTCCCCAAGGTTGTATCAGAATTTCACCTGTCGCAATCCATCGACCTTTCGGTTTTCTACCCTCCTCTGCACCCTTCTAAGCAGGAGGAACGGTCACATTGCCTAGACCCGAAGAGGGCTTTGAGTTATTATGTTGCCAAGACAGCTGATTTCAGGAGAGCTGACCAGCTCTTCGTGGCCTTTTCCTTAGCCCGTAAGGGCCTGCCGATAACCAAGCAGACTTTATCCCTATGAATACGTTTCTGCATAAATGAATGCTAACAGTCCAATGGGAAGGAATTAACAGCAGGCATCAGGGCCCATTCGACAAGTGGGGTCTCATCATCAACAGCATTGTAGACGGGAGTCCCTGTCCGGGAGATTTGTCGTGCTGCGACATGGTCATCTTTGCACACCTTTGCAAAACACGTTAGCCTGGATGTGGCTTGTACTTCGGATGCATGCTTTGGCAGGGCAGTGCTGCAAAACTTTTTTATATAACTTTCTGCCCGCCTTCATTCGTTACTGCTTTGGGAGTCTTTCAGATGAGGAATCTGCAGGAGAAAAGCAATCAATTGAAGTAGAAATTACTTTACTGTAATGTTCTTTCTATGGATTATTCTCCCGCAGATTCCTCATCTCCCCTCCATCCTCGCTCAGAAAGTCGGTGGTTGGTGCGCATCTTTCTATTTCACGTTGACTTGGTGACAGTCCTCTGTGTCCATTTTCTGTCTTCCTGCCACAGTCCTAAAACAAACATTTTTCTAATGCCACCGTAGTGTTCTTTTTCAATTGTTCCTCATTCAGATGTCTATATTACTTTCTGCTAAAGGGCTCATTAGCCCATTTGTTCTCTCCGTTTTCCTCTGCCGTGTGTGGTGCTCTGGAAAAAAGGGGAAACTGAAGCTGGGGCAGAGTGAGGTGGTACTTATATAATGCCTGACATCACGTCCGGAGCCGACGACCAGACGCCAAGCAAGTCAGATTGATGGTCGATGACTGGATCAAGGTCCACTATGCCCCCTATCGAAAATTTTCCAAAGCAGCAGAGCTGGAGGGAATATCTATCGGATGAAGAATCTGCGGTAGAAGAATCCATAGAAAGAACATTACGGTAAGGTAATTTCTCCTTTTCTCTTATCAACCAAAATACTGTCATAAGGATGACGGTGGGGGAGCAAGGCGGTAGAGGCGATCCTAGGGCCATTTATTTTTCTACCAAAGGTGGAAGTGACCAAAGTAGCCATTGCCTCTCCAAAGTCACCAATCACCACCAGAGGATTGATCCTAGAGTGAGTCAGTGCATTCCCCTAGCGCTCCACAAAGGAGGATAATACAGTACCCAACTGTGCACAAACCTCATACAACCTCCTCTCATTCCATGAGATATGGTTAAGAGTAGAGTTAACTGAAAGGACTCCAGTAATTTCAGGAAGAGGGGGGTTATTGGTAAGATTAGGAGAGAAGACTAGAAGGACTTGATAACTTTCAAGCCGGGAACAAATGCACAAATCCAGAATCAAGTATTGGTCCAATGAAATGAACCAGTAGTCCGAGATATTGCTGGATTTGGAGCCAAAACGAGTACATTTCGGGGGTAAGTCCGAAGGGGCAGCACCATTAATCATTAAATAACCAGAGAAGTAAAGTAGAGATGCCCACTCGCACCCCTGTTTACAGGAGCGAGACAATATATCACCTTCCAATGGGGAGAAAACAACCTCATCCCCCATCAAATTAATGGATGAAGGAATCCGTGTGTTAAAGTCCCTACAGATAATACAAGGGAAGGAAGGGAAGTTACCAATCAAAGTCTCGATCTCACTAAGAACAGAGGCGTGAGGCAATTTATAAGGGGGATCGTAAAGGGTAAAAAGACCAACCTCTTTAATACAGGATCCATTGGTAAAATAAATCAAAGCCTTCAGAATATTGAGTGAAATCATCAGAATCTCCCTTAAACCAAGAGAATTCTTTCCACCTAGTAGAAGCCTCCCCTGGGGCATCCCAACTGGCCCTGGATGGCTGGTTTATGTACAAATTGCCACCCATTTACTTTAAGGGGATCGACCAACCAAGTCTCCTGGAGGGAGACCAGCACACACTAGTGTAAAGTGTCCATGAGGCCCCCCCCCCTCAAAAAGATGAGTGGTTGCGAGTGCTCCAGCTCAGTAGTTGAGCTAAAGATTCGCAGATCTCCTCTGGGCCACCACCCTGGAGAGCCATGCCCAGTGGCCCGCCTCCCCCGACCAGCTACCGCCAGTCACTGGATCAGCCAGTGTACTGAGTGCAGGTTGAGGGAGAGGACAGGGAGCACTAAGGTCCCCACTTAGCTCCACCGTCGATATCTTGTCCCATAAGGGGAGTCAATTAGGGTGCACTCATATCCCAATTGGTTAAGATGGGTAGAGTGTGCCAGGATATAAGATAACGTCTCCCCATAGTAGAAGTGAACCACCGTAGTGGTGTTTACGGTGTGCTCACAGAGGTCCACGACTCTAATGTCATCACTACAGATAAACCGTAGGGAAATGACATAATGGAAAAGGTAAAGCACACAAGCATGGTTCAGGGGCTGAACCCACAATGGCCTGTGCCCCATGGTGGCATCCCAAAAGTTCCTTCTTAACACAAAATTCACCAAGAGTAACAAGCCTTGGTTCCAGAGGTTTAGTCCCATCCCCTGGATTCTTGTTTAACGTCAATGATTCCTGGTCTGACAGTTCTTTGTTCAACAAACAGTCCTTTCTTGGGACTTCCTGTAGATTTGCAACTGCCTGGTATTCTCCCCTGCCTGGACTTCTCATGCCCTTGTAGTTGCCTGGTTTACTTGCCTACCAGGACTTCTTATTTTCATAGCTAACAGTTCCGTTTTTACTTCCACAATGGCATATATCTTCTTTGCTTTTGTATATCTGGTTATTTAAACATTTGCTCTGAGTTTCCACCATATCTGCATTCCATGCACTAATATATGACTGGGATTCGTATTGGCAATATGCCTCCTTGATTTGCAAGCAATCTGCTTACTATTTCTGTCTCTCTGCCTTTAAAGTTTACAAATTATGTTTGGCGCTGTCATCGAAATGCTCTGCGGCCCCCACTTTGCTTGGGTTGAGGCACCGGCTTTGTGTGGTGTCTTGGGTCCAATTTGCGCTTATACAGCGCAGCTTTGCCACCTGCTTTCCACTGTGGACTGCTTACACATCGTTCTGATTACTCTCGCAGCTCCACTTCCGCACGCCTGCCTTCCTTCAGGTCTCGGTAGGCGTAGCATTGCTTTCTTCAGCTGCCAAACACCCAGGAATCTTTCCTTGGTGTTAGGGAGAATTCTCTGTTAAGGCTAATTTCCCAAACCTAGTGAGTCCCCCAGCAGCTTTGCTGTATTTTTGGGGTTTATTTCTTTCTCCTGCTAAGAGCGAGACTCTTTTTCTCCCACTCTTAGACAAGATTTGAGATATCCTTTAACTTTGTATGTGTTTTATGGGCTATGGGGTCTTTTACTCCATAGGGCTTCATGTGTTTTTGGTATATGTGTTACACAGCACCCTCCGTGCCGCAACACAGGGGTGTCATAGTGACCCCCAAACATAGACTCTGTACCCTGGGACTGACTACTGTATCCCAGGGCATGTATAGTCACCATTGGCTTTACTAGTCCTAAATTGTGAACAGAACCAGTACAAACCAGCATATTGTGGGCGTACTGGTAGGGGCAATTCGAATGTCCCTGGGTCTGTTGTTCGAGGGGGGCACTATTCAGTCCCCCCAGAGCGAGGTATGGCTGGTGGCAGTGGATACTACTTTTTATATTCAACCGCGAATATATTCCTATGGGATTTTCCCATTGTTCGAGGCTACTACTTTTTAACATAGCCTCAAACATACCGCCGGTTTATTTATTTAATATTAATTCACCGGTTGGTATTTTTTGCCAGAACTCGGTTCCAAAATGACGTTTGTGTTCGCTTCTGTGACTCCAACCCAAGTCGAGCCCTTTGTTCCACCTTTTGGCAGGCTTCTCCACAGAAGCCTCCAAAAGTGGTGCCAATCTGTCTGGGTACCACAGGGGCGTGGGAGGGGGTTTAGGCACCCTAGACTGAGTTGCCTCAGCAACTCAAGTCGCACTCTTGTGTGATTGGCCTAGCATGTTTGAGTGACATCTAGGACTGATGAATGGGGGTTTTCTGCATAAAAGCAGGGCTTTGGGGACTGGGACTTCAGACGTTGCCACAGGAACAAAGAATCCGAAGAGGGAGAAGCTGAGCCGACCTGCAACAACGACACCACCGGTGGAGCCCTGCTGAACCGACTCACCACTTCTTCCAACGACAGAGGAGATCTTCATCCAGAAGAGTCTTCTTCCTTTGACTAGTGGGGATAACCAGTTTGCCCGCCTTTTTTCGCCTTCCCGGATCATCTCATGGCCGCCTTGCCTGTGCCAAGCACCCCGGCAACCGGGATACCACGGTTTTCCACTACCGTGAATAAAAGGTAGTGCCTTTTAACCGGAGAACTCAGCGGCTGGTTTCTTTCCTGGCAGTGCAACGACCTTCAGCTTTCCTCCACGTCGAGACCATCTCTTCCTCTGGACGACGCCGCGACTTGCACCCGCTACCAGGAACAACTGCCCCCGCTGGAGGATTCTCTCCACTTTCAAGGTACTATGTCCGCCTGGCCTCCCTCGCAACAGTCTGTGTGGGGTGTCTCTTAAATCCTCAACTTACCACTTGGGTTGGCCCCAGGCTGGCTAACTGAACTTTTCTGAGCTGAACTAATTCCTTTTTAAACTCTCTGAGAGAGTCTCCAAGCCTTTTAAACGGTGTGATATTGGGCGCATTGGTGTTCTGCTCTCTCCAGGGGGGAGAGCCTGGCCTCTGAACTTTTTGCTCACAAGTAGACTTTGACTTTCCTGCCTTGCTGAGTGCTTCTAAAGTATTGTGTTGTGTGCTGTTTCTAATTTCTGCCTTTTCCCTCCCATTTTCTTAACTTATTGGAGTGCCATCTTTAGTTAAGTGTTCACCTCTGTCTGGAAATAAGTGGTGTTAACTAAGACTTGTCTAATAAGGAATAAGGGATGTATATATATTAATAGTGACTGTGTTTTTGAACTTGCTTACAATAATAGTGCTAGAGTGGTTCTAAGTGTGTCTTTAAATAAATAATTATATACTTGATACCAAAGCTCTGGTCAGTGTTTGCTTGTGCTACTGTATTCGGGTACCTGTCTTGTATACTCTATATACTGTCTAACTCTTCTTGAGAGAAGTCTGGCTGCTCAGCCACAGCTACCTGGTAAATCTGGGTGGTACAGACTACTGCCAATTGGGTTTATTGCCAACACCTGTAGTCTTAAGCCTTTTGCAGTGGTCCCTAAGGGAACTGCACAGGTTTCTGCCTAACATTTGGTTCCTGGTGTCTCTGCGGCACGAACTGCTCGCGCAACGTTCCTCTTCCTCTTTGCTGGCGATCCCTTTGGCTCCACCACACTGGTTCCTGCTTCCAGCTTCCACACGTTCCGCAGATAGATGCAATGGCCCTCATTCCGAGTTAGGACTACACCATGGAGTAAATAGCTCCATGGTTGGCAACCATGGAGCTATTTACTCCATGGAATACCGGCATGGTGAATGGAGTAATTACCGGTCCATTCCAAGGTTGGATGGACCGGTAATTCCCCATTCACCATAGCCCTTCCCCATCCCCATTTCTGCCCCCATAGGGCTCAATGGGAATGGAGAAGGAGGTAATTACGGCACCGTAAATTACGGTGCCGTAATTTACTCCAAGGTCACTTTGCGGGTCCCGTAATTTACTCCTGCTAAAAGCAGGAGGTAAAGAGGGACCTGCAAAGGGAACTCGGAATACGGAGGTAAGGGATTACCGCCATCGGTGCCCTTAAAGGCGCCGGTAATCCCTTACCTCCAACCTCAGAATGACCCCCAATGTCTTTTCCCAAACAGCAACCTCCTATAGTTTGTTTTCCATCTTTAAATGTCCCGGCAGATGTGCCTTCTGAAATCAACTAGCAAGCTCATTGAGATTGAGGCTCCTTCCACCGATTCCAGTCATCCCTCAAATGATCAGGAGGTTGAAGTAGTACGGAGCAACCATGATCCTGATTGCCCTGGACTGGTCCAGGAAGACATGGTACTGGACCTTCTGGATATGGCCATCTATCTTCCACATTGTTTCTGCCGGAGGCCAGACCTTCTTTCTCAGGAGATGGGGTCTGGTTCTTCACCCAAGTGTACACACTCAGCCTGCACGCCTGGCTTCTGAAAGGATAAGTTACAGGGATTGGGATCTTCTGAAAGATGTGATGGAGGTGTTGCTTTCGGCCGGAAGGCCAGCAACAAAAGCTCTATACCGCTGCCATTGGAAGATATTCTGCAGCGGGTCAGAGCACAGGATGTGGATCTCTTTTTATGGGACATCTCAAGGTGGTTTTTCCTTCTTCATTTGGCAAGACAGGGACATCAGGTAGCCACCATCAATGGTTATCTAGCAGCACTATCAATTTTTAAGCGCACGCCAGAACAAGGCTCATACTTCTCAATCCCCTTGGTGGTGCAGTTTTTAAAAGGCATGACTAACACTTTCCCTCCGACACCCTTCCTGGTACCGGCGTGGGATTTAAACTTGGTGTTAACGTTTCTCATGGCTTCCCCTTTTCAGCCATTAAATGTATTCCCTCTAAGGCTACTATCTTGGATGATGGCCTTTATGGTCTCCATTTCCTCAGACCGGCGAGTACACATTGCTGTCCTGTAAGCCACCTTTTCTAATCTTTTCCAATGACGAGGTGACTCTCGGGGTGCACCCCTTGTTCCTTCTGAGGGTTGTATCAGAGTTTCACCTGTCACAGACAATTTGTTTGACAGCCTTCTATCCATCTCATCCATCCAAGGAAGAAAAAAGGCTGCATAGGCTTGCTTCCAAGAGGGCTCTTGAGTTTCTACATTACCAGGACAAGGCAATTCAGACTGGAAGATCAGCTATTCATTGGATATACTGGCCCGAAAACAGGTAAAGGAATAACGAAGAAAAACATCTCTAGATAGATAGTGCTTTGTGTGCCGATGTGATACACCAAAGTGGGTAAGGAAATTCCTGAAGGTTTCAGGGCACATTCCACTAGAGGTTTGGCAGCTACCGCTGCTCTCCAAAGAGGTGTCCCATTAAAGGATATCTGTTGTGCCGAACCGTGGTCATCCATACACACGTTTGTAAAACACTACTGCCTGGACACAGTATCCGCAAAAGAGTCTCGATTTGGTACAGCTGTCGTATGGAGTTCGCTCCTTTACGACCCTGTAATGGTCTTACTGCTGGGAGTCTATCTAAGATGATTCATTATGTGGGAGAACGCAATCCATTACAGTGATCCCCATCGTGTAGCTCAGGAGCAACATGTTGCTCGCAGCACCCTAAAATGTAGCTCGCTAGTTGCTTTGGCCTACTGTGTGGAGTCCCAGAAGGACGACGTTTGACAGTGATGCAAGAAGAATGGCAGTGTTGGATGGTCCAGGAAGTATGGCAACGCTAGCCAATCAGTGTGCCATGGCAGAAAGATGACATATTACTTGTTGTGGAAGCATCATCAGAGTAGGCTGAAGGGCAGGTGTTCGTGATCACATGGGAATGCGCAGCACAGGGATCCTGGTTGGAAAGTCATGAAAATATTGAGACTGTAGATTAGGGAAGCCTCATGAAGATCGAACTATTACAAGCAGATGCAATAACCACCTCCTGCTGCACCCACACTGCCTGGGCTGGATGGGTGTGCAATGTGCATTGACCTAATGAGATGGGCATTCAGGAGAATCTTGGGTCCAACAACTTGGCAGAACTGGCAAGCACTGGGATGATCAATGCATCTTTTGCTGTAGTCATCAGTAAAACCAGCTTTGTACCCTAATTTACAAGGCCAGCCTACCTTCTTCGTGCCCAGAGAGTGGGGGGTAGATCCCTCTCTTCGGCAGGTGCCTCCCTCTGGAATGGCCTCCCTGCCCCTCTCAGACTGGAGCCGGACCTCGTTCCGGAAGCTGCTCAAGACCCTGCTTTTCTCTACCTCCTTCCCCCTCCCTTGCTAATTGCCCCTCCTTCTGCTGTGACTGGTGACCTGGCTCAGGTATGAGTCACACAGAGCACCAGGCCCTCCCTGACCAGTCCCCACCGGCAGCACCCCCTGCCAGCACTGCCCTCCCTGACCAGCCTGGTGGGATAGGCACAAGCCACCGGTCTACCCCCACTCCTTCAAACTTAGATGATGGTCCTCCATTGTCATCCCCTAGAACTCCCACTGCCCCCCCCACCCGCTCCAGAACCACCTGGAGTACTTGCCTGGCCCTTGGGCCACTCCTCACCACCCTGCACTTCTTGTTCTGCACTTGCATGATCCGAATGTCACAAGACCTAGTAGGACCGTTACTGTTGTTCATATCCCCTGCCCCCCCGCCCCCGTTGTGCAGCCTTATGGCACCTAGGAAAACCTTTGCTGATTAGTGCGCCTTATCAATAAATAATCAATAAATTAAATTAACCAAAATTATTATTAGGATATTTATTGATAGCAGGTCCTACTTTGGGAAGCAACAGAGCCCTTTACATATCATTGGGGGAAGGACATGGTGAGCAAAGCAGAGATACAAGGGAATGGGGCGCTCACAACGGGCGAGGAGGGGGGCAGGCAGTTTGGGTGCAAGGGATCTACAACCAATCAGGGGAGGAAGTGGAGGGAGGCAGATCACCCAGTCTCAGGGCAGGTGCGGAACTGTAAGGAACTCATGGGTGCAACACTAAAGACACGCAAGTGATCACAGTTCAAGGGTGTTTATTAAACTGTACAGGAAGGTTGGAAAAACGCCTAATCTAAACCTATATCTAAAATGGGAGCAAGCTACGGCCATCAAATAATAATAAGGCAGTCCTAGTGGCGTCTTGTCAAATAAAAGGGCCTATACTAAAAAAAAAAAAAAAAAACTATTGCCAATCCTTGCAACTAAATACAAAAAGAGTGTGGGATAGGGTTCATAAGAAAGAAAGAAGTGTTCACAAATGATACGTCAGGATGTGGTAACCAGGGGCCTCCATTCCCCACGTTTTGAGCACAGGACAAGGCTGGATTCCTGAGCAGAGCACACTCTCAAGCTTTCCCAGCAGGAGAACACAGTTCCGTTCTCAGGTATCAGGATCTTCGGCGGGTAAGTCTTTTATGCACAAAAGTCTCTTGCCTTCGGGGACCTGATGTGTTCAAAATAACCAAAAGATCCTTTTCGGCTCCCTACACGCACCCCTGTCCAGTCCATCCTGCTTGTACATGGCATCGTCTCATCTGCTGCAAAGCTTAAACCTAAGTTTTTGAATATTCTATGGCAATTTACCAACTCTGAGGCTGGTACTTTGAACTCCTTTATTTTAAAATGGCTTGACCAAGGTTAATCGTATGCAGGGCAGTGCCATTCATCGTGTCCTTTCAGCAGGCGAAGGATGGCCATCTCTGGCCTTAGATGATGCTTCGCACTGGCCTTGATTGCGATTTAATGTGTCTATGAAAAGGAGTGTCCACAGCTTTTTTCACAAGCAATACATGATACAATTGGGTGCAATGTCAAATAGTGCCTTGTTCAATGGTCATATTCGTGCACGCGAAAGGCTCTCCAGATATATCTACCACTTTGTGGGTAAGTCATTGGTATGGGATTACCTACAAATCAAACTCAATGCTGTTAAGACCTTTGAAATCACAGGTGCCTGGTTTAACATTGAAAGGCCTACCCACATGTGTATTTTGACGATGGTGTTGTTTTATTGCATGTCATTGGAACCCTTCAGGAATGTGGCCCTTATTTCGGCTGGGTTGAATACGCAACTCACTCCCGAGGAGCTTTGGGACACATTCATGGGGGGAAATCATGAAGCTTGCATCATATACTTAACTATCTTTTGGAAAAAAGTTGTGCCCATTCTTGAAAATATCTATAATTGTGTGTTGATGGGAGGATGATGCGTTTCTAGCTTGGAAAATGTTTGCTTTTTATCTTGTTGTCAAAAAGCTATTATATACCGCTGTCTGATTGGAAATTTAAAAAAAAAATGGAACTGTTACCTATGAAAATAAGAATTCCTGGTAGGTGAGTAAACCAGGCAACTAGAAGCTCATGAGAAGTCCTGGCAGGGGAGAATACCAGGCAGTTGCAAATCTACAGAATTCCCAAGAAAGGACTGTTTTTGTTGAACAAAGAACTGTCAGACCAAGAATCACTGACGTTAAAGAACAATCCAGGGGAAGAGAACAAACCCCTGGAACCAAGGCTTGTTACTCTTGGTGAATTTTGTGTTAAGAAGGAACTTTTGGGATGCCAACAGGGGGCACAGGCAAAAGGGACGCCCGATTGCGGTGCTCAGGCCCCTGTCTTGTATAAGTGCAGAGTGAAAGCGGAGTTGGCGGCCCGCAAACCGCGCTGACGGGGTCCCCGGGCAGGGAAGTGGTGACCGCAGCATCAGCACACCGCGTTTGAGGTGACAGCAGCACACAGCAGGGCGTAACAGAGCCCCGCCACTGGAGGCTCGCCCTGTGTTTACAAAGGCGGGCTGTGAGGCTGAGGAGAAGTGTGGACCCGGTGGGCGCAGCGGTGGAGGCGACCGGGTTGGGAGAATAACCCGGCACAGAAGCAGGGATTTTTTTTTTAAAAGCTTTATTTTTTACTGGCAACATAGGTACAGTAGAGGCAATTGTAATTCAAACATATGCAATGCATACATCGATAAGATAGAAACAATATTATCTGGCAAAAGATGGTACAGAGTCTTGTTTACTAGCATCAACAAAGCTAGTACAGGCACAAGGTACCGAACACTTCGGACTTAAACTGTGGTGACGGTGGGACACAAATAAGAATGGAACCCTGCCCAAATGTCCCAGGGTCTGGACGAGGAAGGGAGGGTGGAGATAAACAGGTCCTCACATTCCTGGACGCAGGTTAGTGCCAACAATCATTCCTTGACTCTAGGGGCGGGGGGGTTATCTTTCCACTTTAATAGAATAGATCTCTTAGCAACCATGCAAGCCATATTCACGAATGCGCAATGACTTTTGCCCTGAATAGTTGGCCATATACCAAAAAGTGCCCCTAGTGGGTTTTGTTCCAGCGGAGTGTCTATCACTCCGGTCACTGTGTGCATGATTTTACCCCAAAAATCACCCAGCCGGGGGCAGGCCCAGAACATATGTAAGTGGTCATCTGGGGTATGTAGACATCTAGGGCAGTGATGCTGCTCCGACTGGGCCATACTTGTCAATCTAGCAGGCAGTAATATAGTCTATTCAGTAGTTTAAATTGCATGAACTTAAATCTGAAGTTTATTGATACTTTCCTGGTATGTATGCACATGCGACTCCATTGGTCATCTGTTATGTCAAAGACCAATTAACGGGATCACCTGCTGCGTGCACTTGGGGGGGGAGTGATTTTGTCCAGCATCATCTTATAAAGTGTGGATACGATGTGTCTGCAATCCGCCCGAGTTTGAAATGTAGGCTAGGGTGTGGTCTTGGGGGGGTACTCCGGCCATCTAGCTGAGATTGCAGCGCAGATCCTGTAATATTGGAGTCGCTCCCCTCCCGCCCTCCCATGTCCGGGTTTCCAATTGGAGGATGTAATAAATTTGCAGTTAGGGAATAGGTCTGCCAGTGCTCTATAACCCAGTTCTTCCTGCCTCGTCTGAACTGCTCAGTCCCATGTTGGTCTTAACGCAGGGAACTTTAAAAGGGGGAGCCAACAGTAAAATGGGCGGTGAGTCTCAGAGAGAGTGAATATTGTTCGCCATGCTTGCAGCGTAGAGGTTACCGGGTCAAATGGGCAGTCGTCTTTATACGTTGGTCTAGTATTAGGGTCTTTAGATCAGAGTCTGATGCAGCCAAGGCTTCTAATTTGACATGGCGGTGGTGATTCTACATTTGGCAGTTCTATAGCCCCTTTCTTTAGCATAAGCGCCACCTCTTGCTATAGTATTTGAAGATGGGGTTGCGCCGAAAACACAGGTGGAATGTGCAGTGGCGTGTCCTTGAATTGTAAAGAGTGGCCCAGATGTATTGTGTCTAAAACCCATCGGTCTGATGTTATCCGCTCCCACTCGTCGACGCGACGAGACACTCTGCCTCCCAGTATGTCCTGAAGCTTGTCATTGCTGGTTCTTAGACTGCTTGTCCTTCGTGGACGAAGAGTAACCTCCTCTTCTTCTTGAAGCCTGATAGTCTCGGCCTCTACGAGTCACTTGGACCGCTCGTCTGTAGCATTGAGAGGAGTAGGATGGTCTACTGAAACCTCGGTCCCTAGATGACCCAAACCGGGAGTTACCTGATGCCCCTCTGAAGGGACGAAAATAACGAACATTTCTGCCACTTTGGAGGGCTCCAAGAGAGCGAGCAGTATCCGAGTCTTCTTTCATGCTTTTCAAAGCCTCGTCTACTTTCTCTCCAAACAATTGCTCCCCGTCGCACGGCATATCGAGCACCTTGTATTGTACTTCTGGTCTAAAAGACGTACACTTAAGCCAGGCTTGCCTCCTGAAAACCACTACATTATTGATTTGTGGAAACCCTGATTCTGCCAGGTCTACGGCGATGTTAATCGAGTGATTTGAAGCCTCTTCCCCCTCACGTACCAGCAGCATAGACGACTTCCTGTGTTCTTGTTAGGGAGAATTCTCTGTTTAGGCTGAATTTCCTAACCTAGTGAGTCCCCCAGCAGCTTTGCTGGATTTTTGGGGTTTATTTTTTTCTCCTGCCAAGAGTGAGGCTCTTTTACCCTCACTCTTGGGCATGATTTGGGTGTGTTTCTTTGAATCTAGATGTGTTTAATGGGCTATGGGGTCTTTTACTCCATAGGGCTTCATGTGTTTTGTGATGTGTGTTACACAGCACCCTCAGTGCAGTGACACAGGGGTGTCATAGTGACCCCCCAGTATAGACTCCATACCCTGGGACTGACTACTGTCTCCCAGGGCATGTAAAGTCACCATTGACTTTACTAGTCTTAAATTCTGAACAGAACCAGTACAAACCATCATATTGTGAACGTACTGGCTGGGGCAATTCAATTGCTCCGGGGTCTGTTAGTTGAGGGGGCACGTCTCCGTCCCCCCGGATCGAGTTTTGGCTGGTGGCAGTGGATACTACTTTTTATATTCTACCGCAAATATTTTCCTATGGGATTTCCCATTGTTTTAGGCTACTACCTTTATTTAATTATTTACGGTAGCCTCGAACATACCGCCGGTTTATTTAATTAATATGAATTCTCTGGTTGGTATTTTTTGCCAAAACTTGATTCTAAAATGGCGTTTGTGTTCTCTTCTGTGACTCCAACCCAAGTCGAGCCCTTTGTTCCACTTTTTGGCAGGCTTCTCTGGGGTACTTAGGAGGGGTGAAGGGAAATTTAGGCACCCTGGACTGAGTTGCCTAGGCAACTCAAGTCGCACTCCATCCTGATTGGCCCAAGTGGTGAGCCGGCCAGCTCACCACTTAGCATGTTTGAGTTACAGCTAGGCTGAGTGAATGGGGGTTTTCTGCATAAAAGCAGGGCTTTGGGGACTGGAACTTCAGAAGTCGCCACAGGACCTAAGAATCCGACGAGGGAGAAGCTGAGCCGACCTGCCACGACACCACCACCGGTGGAGCCCTGCTGGACTGCCTCACCACTTTTCCCAACGACAGAGGAGATCTCCCGCCGGAGTGTCTTCTTCCTTTGACTGGTGGGGATAACCAGTTTCACCGTCTTTTCGCTTTCCAGACGTACCTCATGGCCGCCTTGCCCGTGCCAAGCACCCCGGCAACCGGGATACCACGTTTTACCATGACCGCGAAACAAAGGTACCACCTTTAACCGGAAAACTCTGCGGCTGGTTTCTTCCCTGGTAGTGCAACGACCTTCATCTTTCCTCCAAGTCGAGATCTTCTCTTCCCCTGGACGACGACGCAACTTGCACCCACTACCAGGAACAACTGCCACCGCTGGAGGATCCTTCCCACTTAAGGTACCGTGTCCCGCCTGGCTTCCCTTGCTACAGACTGTACGGGGTAGATTTAGCCCCTGGCTTTCGAACCTGGGTTAGTCTGGGACACCCTGGCTAAACTTTCTTAAGCCTCTCTAAACTCTTTTTGAACCCTCTGCAAGACTTTCGAAGCATAGTGTAACTGTGTGATCTTGGGCACATTTGTGCTCTGCTCTCTCTAAGAGGGAGCCCAGCCTTTGGACTTGGCTCACCAGTGACTTTTTGCTCTTCTGCCTTGCTAACAGTGTTCCTGAATCTTAGAATGGTGTACCTTTCCATATTCTGTCTTTTTCCCTCCCTTTCTCACAAACTTATTGGAGTGCAATCTAGTTAAGCGCTCACCTCTGTATGAAAATAAGTGGTGTTTTACTGTGACTTATCTGATAAGGAAAAAGGGGTGTATATATTACAATAGTAACTGTGTTTTACAATAAGAGTGCTGGAGTGTCTCAACTGTGCGTTTTTAAATAAATAATTATATACTTTGATACCAAAGCTCTGGTCAGTGTTTGCTTGTATTATTGTATCTGAGTGCCTATTGTGTATACTTTGCATACTGCCTAACTCTTCTTGAGGGGAGTCTGACTGCTCAGCCACAGCTACCAGGTAAATCTGGGTGGTGCAGACTGCTACCAAGTGAGTTTACTGCCAACACCTGTAGTCTTAAATCTTTTGCAGTGTTCCCTAAGGGAACTGCACAGGTTTCTGCCTAACACTGGTGTACAGCGGTGGGATTTGTATTGAGTATACACTTTAGAGTGCTTTAGGATACCTTAGTACAACTAACCACAAAGCTTAGCACTGAAAAAGTAATCTTTCTAACATATCAACTACGGAAACTTATAGTCAAGAGTCCCTTGCTACAAAAACTGCTGATTGTTTAAGAGTATTGTGTAAGCATAAGAGAACCTACTGACTAAAGGCAAGAAAATGGAATTAATAGAAAGGTTGTTAGCTAACCAACGTCTGGATGATGGGTCTGAGGAACCTACCATGCCAGAAAATGTAGATAACAGTATAGAAATTGATATTGATCAAAATATTGATAATCTTGAGGAAGAGTCAGAAGAGGAGGGTGAGGCTGCTGTGACTGTCCCCCCTAGGCCTCTGTCTGCTCTACCTGCTGTACCTACTGGGCCTTTGCCAAGTCCCACACTAAGTCCTCAACATCTCGAATAAGAGAAAATGAAACTTGAACTAGAGTTCAAGAGACTGAATACTCTGGCTGAACAGAGACATCAGGAAATGAATCAAGAACTAAGGCTAAGGGAAATGGGCTCAAGCATGAGCTGGTAATGAAGAAATTATCTGTCGAAAATGCTTCTCTCTCTGGCTCCTCTAGAAGTTCCAGTCCTAAAAGACCCCGGATGCCTAAAGAATTGGTTGGTATGTATGAGTCTAAGCTGGATGTGTTGGATTGGTTGTCTCTGTTTGAATATAATCATGGGCTCCAGAACATCACAGGAAATGACTTACTCACCTGGTCGTTCTCTGGGCTTCCCCCTGTTGCAACTGATGTGGTAATAGAGTTGGGGGAGGAGGATAGGAAAGAGTATGAATGTGTGAAACTAGCTCTGATAGCTAGGTTTGGGAAGACCCCTTCCCAGTATTTTAAGAGGTTTAGAACCCTCAAAAAGCATGATGGTACCCCTTGGGCTACCTGGGTGAGTGAAGGGTTGGAAAACTAAGAGGGATGGATTAAGGGTTACAAAGTGAACACTTATGAAGGTATGAAGAATCTTTTTATGTTGGAGTCAATTTATGATGCCTGCTCTCCTGAGCTCAGACAGCACTTGGCTGATTCAAAGGAATTAGATTCCCGAAAACTAGCTAAGGCTGCTGACTTGTGGGTTGCCAACAGGGCCACTCACAAGGATTCTGGGGTAACTCAGAAAAAGGATGAGGGGAAACAGCCTAAAAAGGACTCCAAAGAGAATTCTAATACTACAAATTCCAAAGAGGGCCCCAAACAAAACCAGAAGGGTAAGCCACCAGGGAAACCACAGCAGAATAGTGTCTCCTCTAGCCTCCATTCCAAAAGGCATTTGGTAAATGCTTTTTTTGTGGCTCTACTGACCTTGTGAAAGGAGATCCCAGATGCAAGGGTAAACCTTCAGGGATCCAACTTCCCTACTTAGCTTTCCCTCCAGAGGAGGAAGTCCCAATGGCAAGTGGAAACTTTCTACTGCTGGCTGATGAACCCATTGGAGTCTCAGCCAGTGTTTCTTTAGTCTCTCTGGGGTTGTGGGAACAACAGAATTTAGATGTGTATAATTCTATCCCAGATAATACTAAAGAGGATTATAAAGACAGTGTCCAGGTGAATGGTCAGGAGACTCTTGCCATTAGAGACAATGGGGCCAGCATAACTGTGGTGGATGAATCGTTTTTCAAGGCAGAGGATGTTGCTAAGGCACCCAAATGCCTCACCAAGTTAGCTGGAGGGCCTGTGCAGATGTGTCCCCAGTTACCAGTTCTCATCCAGTGTAATGACATGGCTGTAAAAATATCTGTCAGTGTACAATGTGAAGTGCCAGGTAGGGTTCTGTTGGGTAATGACCTGAAAGCTCTTGGAGTTGTGTCACATACCCAGAGACCACCTAGTAAAAGGTTACAGGAGCTCACGAAACCTGCAAGAGAGAAAACCCTGCGAGGGTTATCTCAGGAGATGATGACAGAGATCACTCCTTTACCACTGGTGCAACTCACTGCAGTAACTACCAGATCAGGAGCAAAGGGGCAACCCAAGACTCCTTGGAAAAAGTCAGCAGCAAGCACTCCAGTGCTTCCAACAGTTACACCTGTAACTCCACCTCCAGCTGAGGCTGAGAGGGAGGTACAACCCTGTGTGGTTGAACTAGACTCTGAAGAAGAGCTAGTGGGAGGCCAAGAACTTATTGGAGATCTAGACCCTGAGGACCATCCTGAGCTGCAGTCTTTACTGGCAGAAGGTGGGCCCAGCAGGGCAGCTTTCCGTAAGGGACAAAGAGAATGTCCAACTCTGGATGGTCTCCGCCAACAGGCAGCTGCTCAGGCTGATGGGCAAGAGCCTGGGAAGTATAGGTTGCACTGGGAAGATGGCCTCTTCTACAGTGAATCAACTGAGACTGAACCTGGAGACTACAAACGCCTTGTAGTACCACAAGAAAACAGACAACAGTTCTTGCACTTAGCCCACGAGATTCCTTTGGCTGGTCACTTGAGTTTCAAGAAGACCAAGGAAAGGCTCTCACTCTACTTCTATTGGCCAAAAATGGGGGCAGAGTAGATAAGTTTTGCAAGAGCTGCCATACCTGCCAAACTTCTGGTAAGGTTGGCGCCAAGAATGTGGCACCCTTAGTGCCTCTCCCAGTTGTGGGAGTCCCATTTGAGAGGGTAGGGATTGACATTGTTGGTCCCCTTGATCGCCCTACCTCCCCAGGCAACAGGTTTATCCTTGTTGTAGTAGACCATGCTACTAGATACCCTGAGGCAATTCCTATGAGAACTGTTGCAGCTCCGGCTGTGGCTAAGGCCCGCCGTGGTATTTTTACCAGGGTTGGGTTTCCTAAGGAAGTAATATCCGACAGGGGTCAAACTGTATGTCCCACTACATGAAAGCCATGTGGAAAACCTGTGAAGTTACTTACAAGTTCTCAACCGCCTACCACCCCCAAACCAATGGGCTGGTAGAAAGATTTAACAGAACCATGAAGAGCATGATAGGTGCTTTAGAGGAACCTCTGAAAAGAAAGTGGGACCTTCTACTGCCATGCCTTCTCTTTGCTTATAGAGAAGTCCCTCAGGAGGGAGCAGGTTATTCTCCCTTTGAACTTCTCTATGGCCATCCGGTCAGAGGTCCATTGGCCCTGATTAAGGAGGGGTTGGAAGGCGCTCCTCCCCTCAAGCCAGTCAGAGTGACTGACTATGTGATAGGTCTCCGAAGGAGAATGTCACACATGATGGCAGAAGCTAGTGATAACCTGAAAGCTGGACAAGCTTTGGTCAAGCATTGGCATGATCAAAAGGCTAACATGGTTGAGTTCACTCAAGACCAGCTAGTTCTCGTTATGCTCCCAACAAGGCAGAGGGCCTTGCAAGACAAATGGATGGGACCCTTCAAAGTTGTGGGAAAACTTGGAGAGGTCAACTATCTGGTGGATCTGAGCAGCCCCAGGGAAGCTCCTAGAGTCTTCCACACCAACCGACTGAAAGTGTACATCTCCAGACCTGAAGTAGGAGCCTTGCTTCTAGCTTCAGCAGCCGAGGAAGAAGAGAGTGAGTCTCTCCCTGATCTCCTCAGAGGTGTACCTTTAGATGAAAAAATTGAAGGAGTCAATCTCTCTTCAGATCTGACACCTGAGCAACAAGAGGAGTACAAATCTATGTTAAATCAGTTTGCCTCCCTGTTCTCACTCTCACCAGGCTTGACCCCTTGGGGACAGCACAAGATACTCACTGGTGACTGTCTGCCAGTCAAAAGCAGAGGATACCGAATGTCAGAAAATGTGAGAACCCATATCAAGGGGGAGGTCAAGAAGATGCTTGATCTCTGGGTACTAGTCCATGGTCTAGCCCAGTTGTGTTAGTACCAAAGGCAGGATCCAAAGACTTGAGATTCTGTGTGGACTATAGAGCTCTTAATGCAGTCACCAAGACTGATGCCCACCCTTTACCCAGGACAGATGAGTTGGTGGATAAACTTGGTGCAGCCAAGTACCTCAACACATTTGATCCTTACGTCAGGCTATTGGCAAATAGCCTTGACAGACCATGCCAAGGAGAAAACTGCATTTTCCACCCCAGTTGGCTTGTACCAGTTTAAGGTCATGCCTTTTGGATTAAAAAATGCACCTGCTACATTCCAAAGGATGGTGAACCAAGTTCTAGCTGGGATGGAGGACTTCTGCATGGCATACTTGGATGACATTGCAGTCTTCAGCCACTCCTGGGAGGATCATGTGAACCACCTAGGACATGTTTTGCAGGCTCTTGGAGAGGCCAATTTGACTATCAAGGCAGGTAAATGCCAGATAGGTCAAAGTAAGGTGGTCTACCTTGGGCATCAGGTAGGAGGTGGAGAAATAAGGCCTTTGCTCAGCAAGATTGAAGCTGTGCAAAATTGGACAACACCTACTACTCAAACCCAAGTGAGAGCCTTCCTAGGCCTCACTGGGTACTACAGGAATTTCATTGATAACTATGAGACCATAGCTTCTCCACTGAATGTAATCTCCTCTCCAAAAATCCCTAAAAAGGTCAAATGGAATGAGGAGTGCAATCAGGCCTTTGAAAAACTGAAGAAAGCTCTTTGCCAAGCTCCAGTATTGAGAGCTCCTGACTACCACCAAACTTTCACTGAACAAACTGATGCTTCCAATGTAGGTATAGGTGCAGTTCTAAGCCAACTGAATGAGAAGGGTAGGGAGCACCCCATTTGCTTCATCAGCCGTAAGCTGAAGGATCCTGAGACAAGGTGGGCAACAATAGAAAGAGAATGCTTTGCTATTGTGTGGGCACTGAAGAGGTTTAGGCCATACTTGTATGGTTCTACTTTTGTCATTCAGACTGACCATCAACCCTTGGGATGGTTAATGCAAATGAAGGGGGAAAATCCCAAACTATTGAGATGGTCAATCTGCCTGCAAGGGTTTGATTTCACCATTGAGCACAGGTCGGGGTGTCACCATCAAAATGCTGATGGACTCTCTAGGATGTATGTCATCGACTAGAGGTATGAGGTTCATCCAGGAGTGGATTAAATCCTCCTGTCCCTTAGTCTGGGGGGGGCGCGAGTGTTAGGGAGAATTCTCTGTTTAGGCTGAATTTCCTAACCTAGTGAGTCCCCCAGCAGCTCTGCTGGATTTTTGGGGTTTATTTTTTTCTCCTGCCAAGAGTGAGACTCTTTTACCCTCACTCTTGGGCATGATTTGAGTGTGTTTCTTTGAATCTAGATGTGTTTAATGGGCTTTGGGGTCTTTTACTCCATAGGGCTTCATGTGTTTTGTGATGTGTGTTACACAGCACCCTCAGTGCAGTGACACAGGGGTGTCATAGTGACCCCCCCAGTATAGACTCCATACCCTGGGACTGACTACTGTCTCCCAGGGCATGTAAAGTCACCATTGACTTTACTAGTCTTAAATTCTGAACAGAACCAGTACAAACCATCATATTGTGGACGTACTGGCTGGGGCAATTCAATTGCCCCGGGGTCTGTTAGTCGAGGGGGCACGTCTCCGTCCCCCCGGATCGAGTTTTGGCTGGTGGCAGTGGATACTACTTTTTATATTCTACTGCGAATATTTTCCTATGGGATTTCCCATTGTTTTAGGCTACTACCTTTATTTAATTATTTACAGTAGCCTCGAACATACCGCCGGTTTATTTAATTAATATTAATACTCCGGTTGGTATTTTTTGCCAAAACTTGATTCTAAAATGGCGTTTGTGTTCTATTCTGTGACTCCAACCCAAGTCGAGCCCATTGTTCCACGTTTTGGCGGGCTTCTCCACAGAAGCCCTCCAAAGTGGTGCCTCTCTGTCTGGGGTACTTTTTACCCTGGACTGAGTTGCCTAGGCAACTCAAGTCGCACTCCATCCTGATTGGCCCAAGTGGTGAGCCGGCCGGCTCACCACTTAGCATGTGTGAGTGACAGCTAGGCTGAGTGAATGGGGGTTTGCTGCATAAAAGCAGGGCTTTGGGGACTGGAACTTCAGAAGTCGCAACAGGACCTAAGAATCCGACGAGGGAGAAGCTGAGCCGACCTGCCACGACACCACCACCGGTGGAGCCCTGCTGGACTGCCTCACCACTTTTCCCAACGACAGAGGAGATCTCCCGCCGGAGAGTCTTCTTCCTTTGACTGGTGGGGATAACCAGTTTCACCGTCTTTTCGCTTTCCCGAAGTACCTCGTGGCCGCCTTGCCCGTGCCAAACACCCCGGCAACCGGGATACCACGTTTTACCACGACCGTGAAACAAAGGTACCACCTTTAACCGGAAAACTCCGCGGCTGGTTTCTTCCCTGGTAGTGCAACGACCTTCATCTTTCCTCCAAGTCGAGATCTTCTCTTCCCCTGGACGACGACGCAACTTGCACCCACTACCAGGAACAACTGCCACCGCTGGAGGATCCTTCCCACTTAAGGTACCGTGTCCCGCCTGGCTTCCCTTGCTACTGACTGTACGGGGTAGATTTAGCCCCCGGCTTTCGAACCTGGGTTAGTCTGGGACACCCTGGCTAAACTTTCTTAAGCCTCTCTAAACTCTTTTTGAACCCTCTGCAAGACTTTCAAAGCCTAGTGTAACTGTGTGATCTTGGGCGCATTTGTGCTCTGCTCTCTCTAAGAGGGAGCCCAGCCTTTGGACTTGGCTCACCAGTGACTTGTTGCTCTTCTGCCTTGCTAACAGTGTTCCTGAATCTTAGAGTGGTGTACCTTTCCATATTCTGTCTTTTTCCCTCCCTTTCTCACAAACTTATTGGAGTGCAATCTAGTTAAGCGCTCACCTCTGTATGAAAATAAGTGGTGTTTTACTGTGACTTATCTGATAAGGAAAAAGGGGTGTATATATTACAATAGTAACTGTGTTTAGAATATTTTACAATAAGAGTGCTGGAGTGTTTCAAACAGTGTTTTTTTAAATAAATAATTATATACTTTGATACCAAAGCTCTGGTCAGTGTTTGCTTGTATTATTGTATCTGAGTGCCTATTGTGTATACTTTGCATACTGCCTAACTCTTCTTGAGGGGAGTCTGACTGCTCAGCCACAGCTACCAAGTAAATCTGGGTGGTGCAGACTGCTACCAAGTGGGTTTACTGCCAATACCTGTAGTCTTAAATCTTTTGCAGTGTTCCCTAAGGGAACTGCACAGGTTTCTGCCTAACAGTTCTTCTGGTAGATGGTCTAGGATAGGGGCTAGACGATGCCACATTTCTCTTTCATATCTCGCCATAATAGCTAGAGAGTTGGCCGCCTTTACTGTCGTTGCTCCTATTGACAACACTTTTTTGCCAAAAGCATCTTGCCTCCGGGCCTCGTTGTCCGGGGGGGGGTCGTGCATTTATGCTGTGACCTCGCCCTCCTGACCGCGGATACGACCGATTCCGGTGAAGGTTGAGACGATAAACACTTTGGAGTTGACTCCGGAGCTTTGAACTTCTTTTCTAATCGTCCCTTAATCGCCGGCTCCGAGAACAGATGACGCATGGTTCTCAACCCCTCCTTCCAGACGTGGTCTAAAATGGGGATCGAAACCACCAACTTCCTTCTCTTGCCCATATGGTCAAATAAGAAACAATCTTTCTTTTCTTCCTCCGGGGCCAGGCCAAACTCTGTACATGCTTTCCCCATCATTGCGTGGAAGAAACCGATGTCATCCAGCGGTGATGGCTGCGCCGGGCTTCTTGGAGATTCTACCTCAGCCTCCGATTCCCATGTCGGGTCTCTTGAGGGGGATGATGATACGTCTGAAAAAGACTCTCCTCGTTCCGACTCAGACTCTGGTAGTTCTCCTTCTTCTGGGTGGGAGCGAGGACGATCCTCGCTAATTGAAAGAGTTGTTGGTACTCTAGCTGTTGATCGGGGAGCTGGACATGGCTCGTCGTCGGCTGGCATAGCATGTACTATTGCCGGGACACTAACTTGAGGCAATTGCGCGTCCAAACGTCCCAACAGCTTCTGCAATGTGGACAACACCTCCAGGGACAATACCGCCTGTGGATTCAGCAAAGGAGCGGTGACTGGGATACTACGTCCACTCGAGACCGTCAACAAATTGACCCCCTGCAATACAAGATCTGATGGCTGCCCTATCGGGCCACGGTCACCCTCAACAGATGAGATGGAGAAGGCCGCTTCTTGCTGTAACAAGGTCTCAGGCAAGACCGGGTCGTAAACCTCTGGTTGCCAACCCTCCGAAGGGGCCACCGTCGATGATTTTCTCCACAGCCGTCGTTTGACTCGACAAAATGATCGTAGGAAGAGCTTGCGCCGATGGTAAAGAAGGCGTCGATGACCGGACTGCCATTGACGACAACGTTTTTTGTGTCGCAGAGCTTTGAGGCGTTCCTGCCTTTTTTGAACTTGACTTGTGTGTCGACGACTCTCAACTCGAGGAAGACCTGTGGCGGTCTCCTGAGAAGGTTTTCAACAGATCCTTTCTCTCCTTTTTTGACAAGGAGCAAGAAGATGAAGCCTTCTTTGACTAAGAGTCCCTCGTAGAATGTTTTTCCGAGGGACGTTTTTCTGACGAACGTGGCTTCTTCGCCGGTGACTCTGCCAATACAGAGCGACGGGGGGGGTACCGGGGATTTTGATCTCAAGGCCAAGCTATGATTAGAGCCTACCTCCGATGGTGGGTACGCACCCGCTCCGTCATTTAGCCACGTTACCAGGCATCTATTCCGGTCCTTCAGGGTCTTCTGTGAGAAGCCTTTACAGATTTCACACGTGTCAGCCGAATGATGAGGGTGAAGACAGTAAATGCAGTCCATATGCCCGTCTCCTTCATACACCTTTAAGCCGCATGTAGCACACGGACGAAACAATGCCTTCCCAGACATTTGTGAAAGAAAAAACACACTCAACCTTGTAAAAAAGCAGATACTCGAGGTAATCCACTACTTTGGTAGACGGGCGAAATCTGAAGGGAGCCACGGGGGCGGGGCTATTTATACCACTACGTCCTATTGGCGCAGGCGTAAGCGGCCCAAAACGACATAGATAGTACACTGAAGTGTCGAAATTATTCCTATGGAAAATGTCTTTATAAATATACCAAGGGTTCCCAGCCGGATGACGGGGAATATTCTAAGCATGTGAATCCATGAAAGATCCAATGCTGGAGAAGAGGGGATTTCTAGCCCCATATCCACTGCGACCAATGTGACTGCAGGCAGACCTCTCTACTGAGAAGCAGTGAGGAGGAGCTAACCAGGGTTGCAGGGGAGAAGACTGGAGACGCTGGGCAGTGAGGAGGAGGAGCGGAGGGCCATCGAGCCAGTCCGTTAGAACAGAGTCAAAGAAGGGAGTCGTCATAGACATGCATGGCCACACAAAGCGACTGACAGACAGCCCGTTTCAAGGAGACCAAATGGAAGGGCCTGGGGACTGGGAGGTAACACAAGGAGGACTTGCAGCAAGCACTGAGGGAGGACTAGGTCTGTGCTGGTTGTTACTAATGGTTGAGTGAGGAGCCAAGAGGAGAGAAGGAGCAGCATAAGAGTGGCCGTGTGGGAGCTTCTGCCAGAGAGAAGGGACACATGAAGTGGAGTGGAGAGGCATGCTGCTGAAATAGGTGGAGAACGTTGATGCCAGAGTGCTGACATGGGAGACTGTGACACGATTAGGGAGTGAGAATTGCAAACTTGGGGAGAGAGCTCAGGCCAGGGCGGTCAGCCTGGAGACTGGCAACAGAGGGCAAAGTGTAGAAGTGGGAGACCTACTGGAGTGAGCTAATTGAATGGCAGAGATACCCAAAAGAAAGGAAACACCAGGACAAATATGAGTTGGAAAGAGATGCTTTACCAGTTCCAATACCTTGATGAAGGAGACATGGCAAAGGCAAATACAGACTATCCTGTAGAAATTAGGGCCATCATCCAGATGGTCCTGGAGGAGATCGTGGAATGCAAACTGACAGTGGTGCCAAAGTGGCGGACCTATCAGGGAACGTGGTCACGTTGGAGAAACGCCTGGACGAGGCGTAGGCAAACCAGGCCTCCATGGAGGTGGTTGAATCGCAGTTTGAGGTCCGGTTGCGGGACATCGAGAGGAGAGATATGGGGTTGGGCATCAAAGGGGACAATATCGAAAACAGAGAGAGGCGCAACAACCTCCATTTTTTTGGCCTCAAATAAGGGGAGGGGAAATCTCTGGCTGGACTTGAAAAGAAAATCCAGGCAATCATAGGGATTGTCCTGGGGTCGAGAGAGGGCGTACGTGTGACCTTGGATAGAGTACACCGGGTGGGAGGAGGAAACAGGGGACCCCGCTCAGTGTTGGCTAAACTACACTACTATGGTGACAAAGCTGACATCCTAGAGAAGTCCAGGCGCATGTGAACTATCGACTACGAGGATTCTATAGTGGCCATATTCCAGGACCTCTCTGCCCAGACCCGTCTGAGGTGGAAAAAATTGCAGCCCTCTTACCAGATGGCTTGAAAAGAAAAGGAGTAAGATATAGGTGGGGATACCCCTTCACACTAATATTTGAATGGGAATAAGAAAGATTTCACCTGGTGTCGGAAGAGGCTATTTCGAGGGCCACAGAGGATCTTGTGAAACCCCGGAAGGATAACACCGGAATGAAAGGGGAGGAGGGGACATCAGCGAGACATGAGCTTCATGGCCTAAAGGCAGAGCAAGGAGTACAGAATGCAAGAGGCCAGGAAGTTCCAGAAACTTAACACCCCATCCCCCAGATGCGAGATGACATGAGGGGAATTGAAGAGCCTGTTAGAAGTTAATTGCTCAGCAGGGATGATGGAACCCCGTGCCGGGTTGCCGGTTGGACACTTAAGTTCGTATTCCAGAGGGTGGTGTGGGTAAGGAGGGATCGAGTTTGAGAGGGAATGGTTCCCTCATAGTTATTGTTCTAAATCAGGTTGTTTGGGGTGTATGAGGGAGGGGTCTGATGAAGTTGGCGGGGGTAAGAGAGGAGTACAATGAGGCTGCTCGGGAGGGAGAGGAAGGTGAAGCCGGGATGCCACATATAGAGGGGAGATACTAGGAGAATTAAAACAAGCAGGGCAGGGTTTGTTATCCTGGTGGTTCAGTCGCTGTGCCTGAAGTTTTGGGTATGGATGGCTGGATGCCGCAATGAGGGAAGGGGGGTGGGGATGTGGAAGAGGAGCTGGGGGTGACGGAAAGGCAGAAGGGGGGAACAGGAGGGTCAAGAGGGGGAGAGGATGGGTCGTGGGGGTGCAACATGCACTTCATCGTCTCAACAGAATCGGGGAACGGGGCAGGCCAGGCGCAGGAAAAGATGGTGTCTACCACAACGGGGGCATGGCTAACAGGAAGGTAGCAACACTTAATGTGAAAAGGGTTAAATTCCCCAAACAAACGATCTCTGATGTAAAGCTGGATTAGCAGTACTTTTCCTGCAAGAAACATATTATAGACAGGGACGAGAGCTTGCCTTGAGAAGGCTGGGGATTGGGCAGACATACTGGGCTTTTCATAAGGCAAGTAAAAAGGAAGGTGTCGGGATTAGTCTGTCAAATGCCATGCAATTGAGGAAGGTTCAGGTGAGGAGAGGTTTTGGGGGCAGGTTTATTGGAGCGAAGGGACGTCTGGAGGGGAAGCTGCTCACGCTTGCATCTATATACGCACCAAACATACATCAGTTGGCCTTTCTACGGAAGGTGTTCTCAGTGTAGGAAGAGTGGGGGAAGGGCTTGATGACGCTAGGAGCCGATTTTAACTTGATTGCTGATCCGGCGGTGGATTGGTGGTTGGCGAAGGGGATCAAGTTAAAGCGAGAGGGAGCATGAAGCATTCGGTCGGCTGTTTAAGGATCATTTTTGGGTGGCTATATGGAGGTCCAGGTGTACACAGGTGGGAGGGGATACCCTTTCTTCGCCCCCGCATCTAACTTACACCCAGATTTACCTTTTACTGGTCCCAAAGGAGCAGGAGGTGGCGGTATCGGAGCCAAGGGTGGAGGTGGTGATGTGGTCAGACCACAAGATTGTCACAGCAGAATGGTGGATAGAGGAAGGGAGGACCACGCTGAAGATGTAACAACAGTCTCCTCCGAGACCCGGTATTTCGAGACTTCCTGCAAAAAGAGATTGTGCAGTACTTCAGAATTAATGATACTGCGGAAGTACACAGGAAGATAGTGTGGGAAGCAGCAAAGGCAACCGTGCGGGGTCCCCTGATTGTGGAAGGGGCCCGTAGGAAGAAGGAGAGGAAACCCATAGAGGACAGGGTGAGGGAAAAGTTACAGGATATGAGGGCAAGGATGTATGGAGACAGAATTCGAAACAGTATCGGGTGCTTTGAAACAGTATTTTAATTGCTGTATAAGCGCTTACAAGCAAACAAATAAAGAAATAAAATAAGGCTATCAAGAACGGGAGAGGACTGGGAAGGGTTACTGGGGGTAATGCAGGATAAGCGACAGGAACTACACTCTCTGCTTATAGGTGAAGTGGCAAAGAAGATGCACTACGCTAAGCAACGGTTCTACGAGGGAGGTGACAGGATAGGGACACTATTGTCAAATAGGATTAGAGAATGCAGGGTGGAAAGGAGGATTCGCTGACTAAGGGATGAAAACAGGGAAGAGACTGGCCGCAGTGGGAGTATTTCATATCGCTTTGCGGAACACTATGAACACTTGTACTCCCAGCCGTGTATGTCAAGGGAAGGAGAGGTGAAAAAGTATCTGGGAGGGCTACCCATGCAGAGGTTGACGGAGGAGAGGTCACGGCTGGAGGCGGACATAAAGAGGTGAAGAAGTCCAACAGGTGATTAGTTAACTGAAGCCAGGCAAGGCGCTGGGGGAGGATGGATATACGGACCGTTTTTATAAACAGTTTCAGCAAAGTAAAAGACCCCATAGCCCATAAAACACATGGAAAGATAAAGGAACACCTCAAATCATGTCTAAGAGTGGGAGTAAAAGAGTCTCACTCTTAGCAGGAGAACAAAATAAACCCCAGAAATCCAGCAAAGCTGCTGGGGGAATCACTAGGTTTGGGAAATTAGCCTTTACAGAGAATTCTCCCCAACAGCCACCAAGAAGGCTGTTTTCAAAGAGAGAAGCCGTAAGGGACAAGAGTGCACAGGGTCAAAGGGAGCCGCCATTAGAAATGTCAGAACCAGATTAAGGTCCCAATCCGGGACAACAAATGGAGTTGGCGGAAACTTATTTACAAGGCCTTTCAGGAATCGTGCCATTACCGGGATCATAAAAAATGAAGCTTGACCCAGGGATCTTTTAAATACAGACAAGGCCGCCAAATATCCTTTGACTGTGGTGATCTGAAGGCCTGCAGAGGCCAGTGACAAAAGGAACTCCATCACTGCAGTGATGGGGCAAGAGATGGGGTTAATCTCGCATTCCCCGCACCACGCCTCAAATCTTCTCAATCTGCAAGTGTTCCAAGATCTTTTAGATGGTCTGCGTGCAGCAAACAACACCACAAGTACTTCCTCAGAGCGGTCCCAGTGATCATATCTCATCTTCTCACGAGCCACACATGTAGCTGAGGGATTCCGGGGTCAGATGAAGTATCCGACCTTCCGACTGAGTTAGGAGATCCAGACGTTGGGGTAACCAGTGAGGTGGACGGGAATGGGACGGAACGCATAAAGGAGAGGGAAAGTCCAATCCACCAGAAACACGTCCCCCAGTGCACCGTTCGCTGTGAATTCCCTCGAGCAAAACTGTTTGCATTTCCCGCTGGACTCTGTTGTGAACAGATCCACTGCTGGGAGACCCCAGAGAGTGAAGACCTCCTCTTGGACTTCCTGGCACACATCCCACTCATGCAAGGTCGTGCTCTCCCTGCTCAGAGTATCCGCCAAGTTGTTCTCTGTGCCCGCCAGATGAACTGCCTAGAACGAGATCCTGTTCTCCAGCAACCAGAACCAAAGCATCATCGCCTCCGTGCAGAGGGGGCAGAAGTGCACACCATTGTGCTTGTTGAGATAGTGAATTGCCACTGTGTTGTCCATCAGAACGAGGACAAGTTTCCCCTGCAGAGACGGGGAGAATGCTTTCAGGGCTAGCCTGATAGCCTGCAACTCCAGCCTGTTTATGTACCACCTGGCTTCTGTCGTTGACCAGAGGCCGCTCACCTGCAAATCATTGCAGTGTTGCCCCAACCCTTCAGAGACGCATCCGTGACCACTCAGGTGTGAGGACAAGGAGGCCAGAAGGGTACTCCCACCAAGAGACTGTTGCGGTCGGCCCACCAGGACAGGTCGTTGACCACTGATGCAGACTCCCTTAGGAGATGTGATAAGAGATTTGAGGTATTGAGACCACTGATCCCTCAGGAGCCATTGCAGAGATCTCATGCGCAACCTGACCTCTGGCACTAGAAAAATGCAGAAGGCCATGAGGCCTAGTAGGCAGAGTAAGGAAGCCGCTGGTAGAGTGGCATGGTTCCGGAACAAGTTGACCATTTGTGTGAAGCTGACTACTCTCTCCTCGGGAGGGAAGGCCTTCCCCACCTCGGTTTCTGGGACTGCTCAGATGAAGTTTAGGGAGAAGCCCAGCTTGTGCAGCAGCAAGCAGGTGTCCTCCAAATCGGACAAGACCTTCACTACAGACTTCCCTCGGATCAGCCAGTCGTCCAGATATGGAAATACGTGGACCCTGGATTTCCTGAGGTGAGCCGCAACTACTGCCATGAGCTTGGTGAAGACCCTTGGGGCGGAGGTTAGACCAAAGGGAAGCACCTTGAACTGATGGTGCATATCTCCTATGGTGTACCTTAGGAACTTCCTGTGCTTTTGATGGATTGGCACAAGAAAATAAGCGTCCTGTAGATCTATCAACACCAGCCAGTCCTGTAGTTCGAGAGGGGGAAAATCTCCCTCAACGTCACCACCCTGAATTTGTCTTTCCTCAAGAACTTGTTCAAGGCCCTGAGTTCCGGAATGGGATGGAGACCTCCTCCCTTCTTGGGTACCAGGAAATACCGGGAATACCAACCCAATCCTCCGTGCTCGGGCGGTACCTCTTCCACAGCACCCTTCCACAACAGGGCTCTCAGTACTTCCTGGAGCTCCTGTCCGGTTGGATTGGAGGTGGGTGCGGTCTGTCCGGTGGTTTTCTTACAAATAGCAGACAATAACCCCGCTGAGTGAGCTTTAGAGCCCAGACATCAGAAGTAAGTCCCTGACACTGGAGCCAATGCTCCGTCAACTGTCCTCCAACCGGCCCGCTGTTAGAGGGGAAAATCAAAGCGGCTTCGGAGGTAGGGTCGCCCCCGCTGCTGATGCTGTCTCTTGACCTCTAGAAGACCCTATGCCCCTTCCCAGAGCAAGTGAAATGCTTCTGCCTATGCCTGGCCAATGGAAACTGCACTCTCCTGCCGTAAGGAGCATATCTCCTGTAACCCTGTGCCCGAGAGGCGGAGCGAAATGCAGGTTTGACCGGCTGCGCAGCTAGGAAGGATTTGGCAACGATTTTGGATTCCTTACATTTCTCTAAGGAATAATCAGCTTTTTGGCCGAAAAGAAGATTGCTCTTGAAGGGCATGTCCAGAAGACAGAGGTTTTTAAATAGTCCTGCCTTCTTAGTGTTATTAATGACGCCATAGACCGGCCCACACATTCTGCAATGTCCAGGCCCTTCACAGCGACTGTCTGGCCACCTCTTTCCCATCCTCCACTAGCTGTAGGAAGCCTTTGCGTATTTCTCCTTCTGGGACATATTGAGCAGCATTTTCAACTGCTGCCCATAGACCGAAGGACACTTGGTAAAACTGCTTGCCACATTTGTAGGTTTTAGGGCAATGCTACCGGAAGTGAATGCCTACTTTGCTAAGGCATCTACTTTTTTTGATTCCCTGTTGGGAGGCAGAGTGGATGTAGAAGATGCGGGTCTAGAAGAGACTGTAGCAGCCTGCATAACAAACCCCTATGGAGAAGGGTGAGAGGAGAGGTATGAAGGGTCTTCTCTAGCCGGCCTGTATTTCCCAGAAATGGTGGAGCTGACGTGAGGAATGGAACAAGGGTTTTGCAACATAATTGCTAAATGATCGGCAATGGCACGGTTTAAAGCTATATTACGTTCTGTGGTAAGGCCTTCATCTAAAATTTCAGTAAGGTCATTACCTTATACAGGCACAACTGATGAATGCAATCCAGGGTGTCAATAACCCTTTCTATCAGAGCCCTGGATTTAGAAGTATTATGAAGATAGGGCTGGGATTGCTGAAATTCGAGGTCTGGAGAGGTGTCCAGACCGCTGGCATCCTGGAGACCTTGGGTCAGTGATAGACATCTTGGAGCCACAATCAGAACACCATTTGAAACCCATACCCGAGCGACCGACATCTTTCGTCAAGGAATTTGAAAACAAATACGTTTTCTGACGAAAACGTCAAGTGAGTCGAAGCTCTGTGTTCCCAAGCAGCGTGTTGACGCGCGGAAAAAAGGAATTGAGGTTGGGGCATAGTGCTGTGGTATTTATACGACGCCTGAAGTCACGACCGGAGCAGACTACCAGACGCCGAGCAAGACAGATGGACGATCTTCAGCCAGGGCGAGGTCCACTACGCCCCTGTCGAAAATGTTCCAAAGCAGTCAAGCTAGAGGGAATATCTGTCAGATGAGGAATCTGCAGGAGAAAGGCAATCCATTCAAGGGGATTTTGCTGAAGCCATTTTGGGGAAAAACCTGCGCAGGGAGCTCACTACTTTTGAGAACATTTTACAGAAGGAAACAGGCACTAAAAAGGGGCAGATATCCAGGATGTATGGGGAATTGAGAAGGGGAGAACCCGTTGGTATACTGCCAGTATGTGTGAATTGGGCCAAAGACTTGGGAATCAACTTGTCTGATCAACTGTGGGGCACAGTATGCAGGAGAGTTACGTTGTCCACGTTGTACAATATAGAATGCAGGCATTCATATGGATTCATAGGTGGCACTACCCGCCCATGACCCTAGCGAAGATGAACACAGGGGTGGACTCACGCTGACATTCACACTCATGCTGCTGGCGCTGTAAAAAGCCAAATTGTGATTACTATCATATGTGGTGGTGCTGCTCCCATATTCTGACGTATTGGAAGGAGGTACTAGGATGGCTTAAGGATCAATGTAGCCAAGCCTGCTGCTGTTCAGGCCGCGGGAAAGGGAGAAGGATATGTGGGAGGAGGGTCATACGGTCTGAACTCTCTTGGTGGCGGAAAGGAGCTGTGTGGTGCAATATTGGAAAAGGGGGAATGTGCCTACTGAACAGGAGTGGGGTTCAGATGGCAAAATCCATATATGATATGGAATACCTGACACACCTGTTAGATGAGATACGTACGGACATTGAGGGCTGCCTTTCTCTAATAAGTATGGTTAATAACCTGCCTTGGAAAAATGGAAAAGCGGTAGATGAAGATACTGGTCATAGTGGAGGCAATAGGGGAGGCAGTGACAGTGCATGTGGGGGTGTGTGGGGGATGATTATGAGAATGTAATGGTGATTATTGTGGTTAAAGTATTGCTGCATTTGATAAATGACAATAAATATCAAATGTTCAAAAGAAGGAACTTTTGAAAGAAAGAACCACAAGGCTAAGTAGCTTTGTAACTAACAAGATTGTTGTGGGCCAAGAAAGACACACACAAACACTGTTTAACCCAAGGAATATTGAAATAGTATTGAAGAATCCATGGAAAAAGAATCACCCTCTGGAACCAAGGTTCTGTTACCTCAGAGAATATTTATGTTGGAGCTGTTCTATTTTTCATTTATGAACACTTTTTGCAATCCCAGGTTAAAAACATTTCCCTTTTCACCGTATAGTGTGGTATGTATTGTGGGGGTCAGGACAGAACGTTTGGACACAAGGACAGTTTTGATTTTGACATCCTGACACAGACAGTTCCTTAGTTTTTGGTTTTAGATAGGGAAATTGCTCTTAGAGCAGGGTCAGAGAGGCCTTTACCCAACCCCTTTTATGTTAATCAAAGTCTTTAACCAAAAACATGGCAACTTTTTGACCGGCTTTCATTTCTGACTTCTCACATATGGTGCCAAGGTGGGATGCTAAGCCAGTTGATACAAACTGGGATCCTACCAAAACTTTGCAATTGTATCCCTTGTACCCTAAATACAACTCACCATCCAGCAACTAGGAGAGGAGGACTTTACATTTAAAATTAAATCATGTGAGACAGTCTTTAGTGTTAAGCAAAAGATCCTAACTAAGTTTGCCTTCCTCATCAGACACCAACAACTCCTTTTTTAGGGGCACCCTTTGTTGGACACTTTTAGACTATTGGACTATGGTATACAACCAAAAAGTAAACTGAAAGAGATAATCAAGATCGAAATAGATCTACCTCTGATACCCCCTCTAGGTATCATCCCGAGCCTTAGAAGGCCCACTGAGTCCCTATCGAGAGGGAAGCACAAACAGAATCCATTTCCCTGTTGGACACAAGCGAGCCAATAGAAATAGACCAACCTTGTGAGGTGGAGGAAGAGGTATTTTCCTATGCCGACAAATCAGTAGAACACATAGTTCAAGATCCTGACCTTTATAACTTTGACCAGAACATTGGTTAGGTTGAGAAAGAAAGTCCCACAAGAAACATTAAGATGGCTACTATAGAGGAGCTGTTAGATCAGCTGACCGCCCACAAAATTCAGGATGAAGTAAGGGATTAAATCGGACTGGACAGAATTGGTGTCCCTCATCAGAGGTCTATATTGTCACATGAGATGTTAAAGCCATATAAAGTAGGGAAAGATCTGGGCAATTTTTCTTCTCAACGTTGAAAGATTTGCACATCAATTTCATTGGGAAGAGAATTACAAAACTCCTATCAGCTATTAAATCCTTTGGGGACAGCCTCTTTTGATAAAATAAAACAAGGATTAATAAAGAGAGTGTGTCAAACCGACAATTTCTATAAACAAAAATTTAGAAATATTAAACTAAACCCAGATGAAACCCTGGTGGAACTAGAGGCCCGAAACAAAACACTTCAACTCTATGGATGAGAAGGAAATAATTACCAGAAGTACTGGAAACACTTACCATAGAACAGTTTATAAACTCATTACACCCATATCTACAAAACGCCATTTTTCAGTTAAACAGACCTGGTCTAATATTGGCCATGGAAATAGCTCAGAATCATGCTGAGGCCAATAAACATTTAACAACCCTTCATGGAAGGGAAGAACCCAGAAAACAGCTGAGAGAATTTTCCCGTCCCCCTTTCCCAATCAAGGATAGGAACCAAGACGGTTCCTATAAATCCATAATGAGAGACCCAACAAGGGGAGAAATAAAGCCTCTGATATCCACAGAAAAGGGAGAGGTGAAACCAGAAGAACGACAAACCCCAAGACCCATCTCCATAGCATGCTTCCCTTGCAGGCAATTAGGATATTTGGCCCGACAGTGCCCTTCTAATAAGAAAGAAGAGCCCATGGAGATTTTTTATATGGTGGGAAAAGACTGCAAGGAAAGTGACTTCTGCGAAGAAGATACAGAGTCTGCAAGCAATTTCTTTTGTACAAGTACACCATTTAAAATTCAGGACTACGCTATAGTAAACGGAGTACCGGTTAGAGCCCTAATCGATTCAGGGATTAAACAGACAGCAATACGATCTAACCTAATATCAACCAGAGATCTTAAAAGGGGAAACCTGAGAAAAATTACCTCAGGCCATGGAGACGAGGCTTTTATCATAAAACCTCAGTTACCATCCGAGTTCAAGGGGAGTCCTGTCACACTCACCTGTGTCTCTGCAGGAGCGATGGTATCTAAACCTCCTGGTCCTGAGTGCTCTCCCCCAAGTGGACCAGGAAAGTGTACCTGTCAATAAAAGAGATAAATACACTAAGATCTGGGCTAACAGGACCTTTGAACCCCCCTCCCTGTCTCCCTTGGGAAGAGATATGGATTGCTTCCCTATTTCGCAGCTCACCTTTGCATTTAGTTAAATGAGCTCTCCATCCTGCACTCAGCAGGGGCGCTATTCTTCTGGGGTAGGATACCCCGATTGCTCTTTCGGAGTTATAGTGGCCAATGTCTGTGGATGCCAAAGTTCAAACGTCCCACGCTGTTCTGACTTCATAGCGTATGCTGATGTATGGAGTGCCAGTTACTTCACTAGCAGTCGTAACCCAAAGTCCCAGGTAAGTGTGATTCACATATCTGCGCAGCGTAAAGAATGGAATTTGCAGAGCTTATAACTGCTGTTCTTCTCTGTCTTTCAGCTGCTGCCTAAAGTGCTGGAAATAACAGAAGCGCTCGCGAATTAGAGGGTTCCTTTCGGTGAGTATGCACAGCGTTGTTGAGTCTTGCGAGCGCTGTTTGATGTCTCTTTTCCTTTGCATGAGCTGGCGGATGTTCGTGCTACGAGCCAGAATGGAGATAGCAAGCCCGGTGAGTATGAGCGACGCTGCAGAGACTTGCGAGCGCTGACTAACGTGTCTTTTTCCTTTGCAGAAGTTGGTGGAAGCCCGCGTGAAGAGCACAGGGACCGGACCGGAGCTGCTGGAAGAACCGAAGGAGCGCCGCAACGGAGGATCTGAAGCTGGTTTAAACAAACCCGGAAGCTGCGAGAACGTGGACTGGACTCGAGAACAGGTGCGTGGTGAGCGTGTTGCTTACAGCATACAGGATACAACACAAAGCACTGGAGAGTCTTGGGGCGTGGCTTATATAGCCAGCCACGCCCAAGCACTAGAGTGAATAAGGAAGGAGTTCCACACACTTCCTTACTGGCAACAGGAAGTGACTGGTTCATAACAGGAAGTAACTGCAGAATAAACAGGTTATAGACTATGCTGAAGCTAACTAGGGGAAAATGCCAAAACTAGGGATGTTTGTGTGTACTACATGCCAGGTCTGCCAAGCTCTTACCCACCTTGCCCCAGCTAAGTACCCAGTATTCATGACAGTCCACAGAGATTATTACTGCTGTTATTCTGGGGTTACCGGAAGAAACAATAATTGGCACAGACTTTCCCAGCTTTGAGACCATACAAAAAATAATGCCCACAAGATGCCCCTTCCTTACTCCCCTTTTGATTCTTGGAAAGAAGATGGTTTTACTTCAGAAGACCTTGCATTGAGATGGGAAACAAAGGCCAGAGAATGTCTTCCTCACATGGGGGGGGGGGGGGGTGGGCTTCTAACCAGCAACAAGTTAGTAACCTCTATGCAGTAAGCCAGGTCTTTAGGGTAAGGATATGTGATGAATTCAATGGAGTCATCGGGCCTCATTCCGAGTCTGGCGCTAACCAATGGCGCTATTAGCGCCTTGGTCGGCGCCGGACCCGTACCGGCACCGCCCTGGTGGAATGGGAAATTACTGCCCTATTCCGAGTTGACCAGGGCGGTAATTTCCCATTTCCCAGGGCTCTTCCCCATTCCCAAATGAGCCCCCATAGGGCTCAATGGGAATGGGGAAATTGCAAATAACGGTGACCATACTTTACGGTCACCGTTATTGGCTCAAAAGCCCCTTTGCGCCCTCGTTCCTAACGCCTGCTAAAAGCAGGCGTTAAGGAAGAGGGCGCAAAGGGAACTCGGAATGTGGCGGTAAGGGATTACCGGCACCGGTCTCGTTAACGGTGACCGGTATCCCTTACCGCCATACTCGGAATGAGGCCCATCATGACTTCCCCGGTGGTAACCCCCTCCCATGTGGCAGGGGACGGCAGCCGCTACATGATCCTGGCCATGAGAGTGGCTATATGAGGGAGGATCACATGGGAGGGGACTGCTTCCGAGGAGATGTCATAGCTTCATTGGATGAGACATGGTGTCCCTCATTTGCCCATAAAGAAAATCCCCTGATACCCAATACCATAATGGCCTACTGCCATGCATTTATTCCCCCTCCTAGGGAAAATAGAGAAACCTTCTCCCAAACCCCCTTTGGCCATATTTCCATCCCTGGTTTAAAAAGTCAAAGCTCCAAGAATACCTTTTCCAGTTCTAATTTCCCTCCACCAATGTTTAACTTGTTGAGGGCTTGCCAGGGCTCGGTCCCTGCACTTTTTTCTGAGCCCCAGCACTTACTTCTAATCCTAGCTTGATTATGTTGTGGTGTTTTGACAACTTTATTATTTTAACTGTCAGTCATAGTACTATAAAAACAACAGTGTGCACTGGCCTGGCTCTCTTCATCGTGGGCTGGCTCATTGTTATTCACAAACATGGTAACCCAAGTTGGCAGGGTATGGCTATTTATCAATTTTCATGAAAAACAATGAGTTAGAAGGTGACAATGTTGGGCGCTGATGCTGCCCATCCCCTGCTCCAATCAACCTGCTTGACATTGCTGCAAATTCTCTACTGCAATAACCAGCAAAGTGGGTTGACAACAAGAGGGCAGTCCCAGCTAGCATCCCCAACACAGGGGCAAGGTCAGTGAAAAGGTCAATATCAAAGAGGAGTGCCTAGCATGAATGCCAAACCAAGAAAGATGATCTTGGTGCAGTGTTTGACAGGCACGTTAATTAGTTCAGTAATCATTTTGCCTGCATTTCTCTAATAATTTGGTATTAGGTGAAATGACCTTTTTCAAAAAAATGAAACCGAAAAAGATTGACTAGAAAGACCGCTCTGTGACCGCACAGATCGGTCTTTCTAAATCAAACTGTCAGCAAATGTGCCGCAAACACGAGTGTGCGCAAGGGCTGACAGGCACGGCGAAACCGAGAAGACAAACTGCATGAGTCCGAGGTAAGTGTCTCTGTGTGCGCGTACTATGTGTGTGTGTGTCTGTGTGCGTGTGAGTGTGACAAAACGTGTGTGTATGCAGAGCGGATTTGGGGCGGTGGCAGGGAGCAAAGTGGGAGCTTGGGGGGGTGAAACCCCCCCTGAATTAAAAACAGAAACAGCAGTGAGGTCCCTTTCCTGTTTTCTGAGGGGCTCACAAAATCGACCAAAAGAAATCAGTCTTTTTGATATGTTCAGAAAACGGGAAAATGACATAGAACCAATAATTTACCATAGAGGGAAAGCATTTTAGCTCTTATTTTCTATTGATAGATTGTTAAAATGCTCCACCTGTCACTGAAAGGACCAGAGCAAAAAATTAGCAATAAGGTGTTTTAAAGAAATATGTTATGTCAATTGGTATCTGTAAATCACACAATGTATCCATCACCCCCAATGAACCGGTGGCATTTGCAGCCTTAACACCACTTATGTTGGTACTGTATCGAGCAGGGATGGGGGGCCTAAGGGGGCTGGGAACTGCCCACCCCGAAGTGTTAGTGACGTGCAAAAAGATATTTGGCCCTCGCACTTGCTTTCTAACAAATTAAGCACTGCCCTCCATACAGAACTGGCTTATCATTTGGAACCATTGAAAGTGATTTCCCAAATAATGTGCATCCGTTAACATCAATGGACTCCAATTCCTGCAAACACCCAAGTACTGGGACGAGGAGGAAGAAGGGAACGATGCAGAGCAGAAGCAGCCTCAAGCTCAATGAGCATGCTAGTTGTTTTCAGAAAGCACATGTGCGCAGGACATTTAAATATGGAAAACAAACTATTGGGAGGCTGCTGTTTGGGAGAAGGCATTGCATCTCTCTGTGAGGTGTGTGGAAGCTGGAAACACGAATCAGTGCAGTGGAGCCAAGGTGTACACCAGCAAAGAGGAAGAGACCCGTTGCATGAGCAGGATGTGCCGCAGAGACGCCAGGAAACAAGGGAAGATTCCTGGGCATTCAGCAGCTGTAGAAAGCAACGTACCACCTACCAGGACCTGAAGGAAGGCAGGCGTGCAGAATCAGAGCCGTGAGAGAAACTGGAACGATTTGGAAGCAGTCCAGAGTAGAAAGCAGGTGGCGAAGCTGCAATGCCTAAGCACCAACAGTACCGAAGATGCCACAGAGAGCCGGTGAGTCAATCCAAGCAAAGTGGGAACCCAGGGCATTTCGGTTACCGGGCCAAACACAATTTGTAAAATTTAAAGTCACAGAAACAGCAAGAAGATTGTTGGCAAATCAAGAAGGCATATTGCAAATACGAACATCAGCCATATATGAGTGCATGGAATGCAGATATGGGGTAAACACAATGCGAATGTTGAAACAACCACATATACAAACGCAAAGAAGATATATGCAATTCTGGAAGCAAAAGATGAACTGTTATCTATGGAAATAAGAAGTCCTGGCAGGCGAGTAAACCAGGCAGTTGCAAATCTACAGGAAGTCCCAAGAAACTACTGTGTTTGTTGAACAAAGATTGTGGAAGTAAAAGAGGAAATGTTACTTATGAATACAAGAAGTCCTGGCAGGGGAGTATACCAGGCAGTTGCAAATCTACAGGAAGTCCCAAGAAAGGACTGTGTTTGTTGAACAAAGAACTGTCCGACCAAGAATCATTGACATTAAAGAAGAATCCAGGGGAAGGGAATAAACCTTTGGAACCAAGGCTTGTTACTCTTAGTGAAGTTTGTGTTAAGAAGAAACATTTGAAAGAAGGAACCACAAGGCTAAGTAGCTTTGTAACTAACAGGTTTGTTGTGGGAAAAGAAAAGTACAAAGAACTGTTAGACCAAGGAATATTGACATAGTATTGAAGAATCCAGGGGAAGGGAATCACGCTCTAGAACCAAGGTTCTGTTACCCATGTTGGAGCTGTTCTATTTTTCATTTAAGAACACTTTATGCAATTACCATGTTAAAGACATTTCCCTTTCCACCTTACAGTTTGGTTTATAGTGTGAGGGTCAGGATAGAACATTTGGACACAAGGACGGTTTTGATTTTGACATCCTGACATAGACAGACCCTTCGTTTTTGGTTTTAGGTAGGGAAATTCCTTTTACAGCAGGGCCAGATAGACCTTTTCCCAACTAGTTTTAAGTTAACAAAAGTCTTTAACCAAAAGCATGGCAACTTTTTGTCCGAGTACAATATATGATTAGAAACCATACATATTGGTCAATCATCTGTTATTTATATGTTGTGTTTTACGTGGTGTATTTTATACAATATTTTATGTAATGTGATCATTTCTTTTTTTAAGAAAAAGAGTTTGTTTGATGTAATAAAAATTGTAATTATTTAAATAATGATTTAAAGTAAATTGCTTTTTTATCTTTTTGATACCCAGTATTGTTAGGGAGAATTCTCTGTATAGGCTAATTTCCCAAATCTAGTGAGTCCCCCAGCAGCTTTGCTGGATTTTTTGGGTTTATTTTTTTCTCCTGCTAAGAGTGAGACTCTTTTTCTCCCACTCTTAGACATGATTTGAGATATCCTTTAACTTTGTAATGTGTTTTATGGGCTATGGGGTCTTTTACTCCATAGGGTTTCATGTGTTTTTGGTAAGTGTGTTACACAGCACCCTCAGTGCAGTAACACAGGGGTGTCATAGTGACCCCCAAACATAGACTCCATACCCTGGGACTGACTACTGTTTCCCAGGGCATGTAAAGTCACCATTGACTTTACTAGTCTTAAATTGTGAACAGAACCAGTACAAACCATCATATTGTGGAAGTACTGGTAGGGGTAATTAGATTGCCCCTGGGTCTGTTTTTCAAGGGGGCACTGTGCAGTCCCCCCTTGTTGAGTTTCTGGCTGATGGCAGTGGTTACCATGCGAAATATTCCACCGAAATATTTCCTATGGGATTTTCCCATTCATTTTAAACGCACCACTTTTGTTGGTGCAATGTTAAAGATACCGCTGTGTTATTTGTTTAATATTTATTCCCTGGTCGGGTCTTTTTGCCAGGACTCGGTTTTAAAATGGCGCTTGTGTTCGCCTCTGTAACTCCAACCCAAGTCGAGCCCTTTGTTCCACTTTTGGCGGGCTTCTGCACAGAAGCCACCAAAAGTGGTGCCACTCTGTCTGGGTCTACAGGATGTGTGGGAGGGGGGTTTAGGCACCCTGGACTGAGTTGCCTTGGCAACTGAAGTCGCACTCTTGTGTGATTGGCCCAGTGGCGAGCCGCCCGGCTCACCACTTAGCATGTTTAAGTGACAGCTAGGACTGATGAATGGAGGTTTTTTGCATAAAAAGCAGGGCTTTGGGGACAGGAACTTCAGACGTCGCCACAGGACCTAAAGAATCCGAAGAGGGAGAAGCTGAGCCGACCTGCAACGACGACACCACCGGTGGAGCCCTGCTGAACCGCCTCACCACTTCCCGACGACAGAGAAGATGATCTTCCTCTGAACTGGTGGGGATAACCAGTTCCCCCTCTTTCCGCCTTCCTGGATCGTCTCGTGGTCGAATCGCCCGTGCCAAGCACCCCGGCGGCTGGATAGCCACGCTTTACCACTACCGCGAATAAAAGGGTAGTACCTTTTAACCGGGAAACTCCGCGGCTGGCTTCTTCCCTGGCAGTGCAACGACCTCCAGCTTTCCTCCACGTCGAGATCTTCTCTTCCCCTGGACGAAGCACCGACTTGCACCCGCTGCCAGGAACAACTGCCCCCGCTGGAGTTTTCTCACTGTTAAGATGGATTTCTGAACTCTGTCCTGGAGGGGCAGAGGTTCAGAAGGCCAGCCTAGTTTCTTGGAACAGGGTAACCCGTGGATAAGCCAGACCAATCAGGGTAGCGATCGCGGCGGTCAAGACTAGGTCTCAAGAGGGGTGAGGGTGACTGAAAGCCCGCAATGAGCACACAAAGCAAGGACACTTACAAATTATTCCAAGCAGGTGTTATATTAAAAATATATACACATTTATTACAAGGCCTTTGTAACATTGCCCGTAGCGAGAAATCACAATAAAACTCAAGTAAACCAACACATACAAATCCAATACAATATATATACAAATACAAACAAATCTAACGAGTTAGACGCACTAAATGTGTAGACCACATAGATGGGGAGGAAAACAGGCAGTGCGAATAATAATTAGACCCAGTCCGCCTTCAGAGGCACCTAACTAAAAGGAAGTCCAAGCCCTACGAAGAGTGGAGCATTGTGCTCAAAAGTACCTGCACACTCTGGTGCCAACGGGCAAAAGGTGAGTCTCTTCGAGGGAATCAGGCAGTTTAGTTCGAAGAACAAATGAAGATGAACAGAGCTCCGCGACTCAAGCGCAGCCTCCACTGTGGGCAGAAGCAGAGCGCGAGTACGGAAAGGCGTGCTGTTAGACACATCGGGGAAAAGCGATGGGCTACTGCAGGAGGGCGACCAGTTCCTAGCGAGGCTACTCACCGGTCCCCGATGCAGGCAGACTCAGGCTTCTCCGCGTCAGTTTCAGTGCTGGCAGGTTCATATACAAGCAGGGGACGTCTCGGCATCGTGTAGATTCCGCAGCAGCAGAAGTTGAGTTGAGGATGTCCCAAACGCAGTGAACCCGCACAGTTTGTTACAACAGCAGGGCAACAGAGCAGCAGTGTGTATTTCAGCCGAATGTACACTACTCACTTCAGACCTGGGAATGCCAAGTGTACGAATCGTGTGAGAGTGACAAGGACTCGTAATACAACACAACCTGACGGTGGTTACAGAGCAAGACTCCTGGGTAGGCTGGTCAGTCTGCTGGATGGCCCAGAGACACTTCCGAAGGCTTACGTGCAGGAGATGGTGAAGATGCCGAGAATAGTTGTTCCCACTATTCCAAGGGGTCGAAGTACCAGTACAGGCCTGCTCGTTCGATCAGAGGTAGAAAGGGTTTCACAAAGCGACAGCAATGCAGAGGAGCAGTCCTTCAGCGGGTCACCAGCGATTCCTCGGTTCAGCCTCGTAGTTGCAGGATACTTGGCTCCTGTATTCCTTTGTTCGTGAGAACTCAGGAGATCGACATGGTAGTGGTGTTTCCAGCCTCCTCTTATTCAAGGTTCCCTTCGCGCCAAAACGGAGGAGACCCAATGGCAGATCTGCTCATAAAACATTCACACCATACGTGGACCTATCACGGACCATGGGGGTCCCAGGCATTTACGACACCCTAGACTCTCTGGCACCCAGGATGTGTATTGGGACCAGACATCCCAGCCCACATCCTGGAGGCACACACAAGGCCTGTAGAAGCCCGCGAAAGCATCTGTGTTTCGCGGGAAAGTACATGCCCAAATAAGGAAGGCCCCGGGTCGGCTCAACCTGGGGGAGGTGAAAGGCGCAAGACGGTCAGCGGACAGGACAAAGAGCCTCGTGGTCTGGCCATTTTGGAAGCCAGGCCACCATTTTGGGCTAACCGCGAGAAACGCGCTTAAACGCCAAAAGGAGCTCAAAAACACAAGAAACGATCACTGCCACCAATCCTGTCCGTGATTCACTTGCACCGTTCATTTACAATCCAAAGAGAGTATCTGGGGCCTGTAGAAGACTAGAGACAGAAGAGAGCAGTAACTTAGCTTACAGTGCCCTCTTGTGCCATGTTGCGCGAAAGCTGCAACATGATAAAGAAACTACGGAAAACAACGTTTGCCGGTACTGACTGTCTTAAGGGCATGTCAGTTTCCCCGTAAGAATGGAGCGAAAGGCCAGAGGAGTGCGGCAGAAGGCTGCACTTCTCTGGCAAAGTCTAGATCATGGTGAAAACAACAGGAAAAAGTTTAGGGGTTGCCACATGGAAGGAAAATTACCCACAATTAAGAAATCTTTCCTAACAGCTGGGAAGAACAGAGCGTATTTCATCGAGAGGGATTGCAGTTTCTTCTTGACTGAGTGGAAGGATTGACAGGCCTTCTGGACCTCCCTGGTGTAGTCCGGATAAAATCAATAATATGTGATGAGACCAGTGGCGCGGGCCATCTGGAGGATTGTCTCTCTATACCGGAAGTTCATGAGTTTTGCAATTATTGTTCGTGGCTGTGCGCCGGAGATGGGCCGTCCGGTTGGAACTCTGTGGGCACGTTCAATGGAAAAAGCCACCAGGTTCTATACTCGCTCAGGTACCAGTAAGGCTTCCCCCAGCTGCTCAAGGGTAGGGCACTCACCCCGAGTCTGCCAGCTGTGCAGTTGGAAATCGTGCACAATGTAGGTGCAGTCCGCAGCATCAGAGGATGACTACTGGTGTACCAGCGTGTGGTTGGTGGTCGCAGCAGTTTGATCAGAGTCTCAGAGGGGGTGTCTGCGATGCCAGTGCCAGGTGGGCTTTCTCTGCATTGGTCGATCCGTCGGCCTCCCAGCTCAAGCGGGTCCAGTGGATTTGGGGTTTCCTAGCTAATACCCTGTTGTCGTTAGGCAGGTCATGATGCAGTTTGGGTGAGCAGTGGTGTACCCCCGGGCAGGAGGTGGGTCACAAGTCGCACAGGAGCCAGTGTCTCAGAGGTGTAGTCGCACCAGGGGACCCACTGGTGCGGTGTGCTCGTGACTTGCCTTGGGGGGCGGGGTGTAGTGATCCCGGGTCAGGATCTTAAGTTTTTGAAGCAGCCCCCAGAGCCGGTTCTGTTGTGGGCGCTGTGTGTGGGCCCGTCACATGGGGCTGTTCACCCTGCTGGGTTTGTGGTCTGGGGCGCTGGGGATCCGCCTTGCATTGGAGAAGGTCTATAGAGGTAGTGCCCTGCTGCTGGGCCCCTTGTGTTCTATTTCCAGCACCAGCACCGTGGAGGAAGAGGGAAGTCCAGTGCTGGTCCTCACTGTGGGCTCAGAGTGATGCAGTTGCGTGTGCTGGTCCCGCTCCGGTTAGGCAGACTTATTCGGGTAGAGGTGCGCCCCTGGTCGTGACTGCTCTGCCCTGCGTTCATTGTAAGTGTCCTCTGTGGGGGATGGGTCCTGCGCCACCGTTACAGGGTGATGCCCATGCGTTAGGGGCGCATATGGTGCCTCTAACCTTAAGTCTGCTGGCGTGTGCGGTCGCCGGACCCCGTGGCTGGTGTCTGGTCTGTCACGGGAGTCGGGCGGGTGGAAGGGATCACAGGTGGCGCCAGTGGCTGTCGCGGGCATAGTGTCAGGGTGTATCTGCTTCACCCAGCCATTCGTGCCACAGCAGCACGTTCTCTGCCTCTGCTCTGATTTCAATCTGGTGATCCTGCCGGTAGTGGTGGTTTCGGGGCACGCAGGGAGCTTGCCTCTTTGCGCCATCCAATATGTCAGCCGACACTCTGCTGGCGGTCTTCGCCCCGTTAAGTACTTTTCAGGCTCTGATTCGCCTCAGAAAAGTAGCGTGTGTTGCCCAGATGGTACCGCCTCTGTCTTGTCTCGGTTCTGGGCCGGGTAGATGCCTGGGGGCAAGGATATCTCCGGATATTTGCCGCGGCCGACGGGTACCGATGCAACTGTTTAATGATAATATTGAGAGTCTGTCCTGGGCCCCTGGGGCCAACGCTATGAGATCAACCACCCTCCTGATGTTCTCGTATGCTTCCCTATTTTTGATGAACTCTGTCTGATCATTATTAATTAGGAGAACGTTACTACTGGCGAGCACTTTGCTATATAACTTAGCATCTGTTTTCAGCAGCGGAATAGGTGGATAGACAGCACAATCTTCCAGATCTTTTCCTGGTTTCAACAGGAGGGAAGTAGCCGATTCTGCCATTAAGTCTGTTACCTTGACCGTATTGAGAAAGGAATTTAACAATTTGGTGAGGTGGGGGCGGATAGGGCATGGGCGAATACATTACATAACTTGTTTGAGAACCCATCAGGGCCTGGGGCCTTGCCAACCGGGAGTGCTCGGATTGCCTACGCGACCTCCTGTTCTGTTATTCGGGCCTCTAGCACCTCACGGTTGTCTTCAGGGATGGTGGGAACAGCCGCCCGGGCAACAAAGTGACGAGTGTGTGCCAGGTCACTCATATGTCTTGCTGAGACCATGTACTCTTCTATGACCCCCAACTTCCCTGCTTCAGTGCTTATCTGTCGCCCCTCTTTATTTCTCAGGGCCCTGGTGTAAATGTGAGAAGCCATTTACTCAGTTTGGCAGCTAAAAGCTTCTTGGCTTTCTTGCCCTTAGAATAATAGAAAAGCTTTGTAAGGAGAATAGAATGGACAGCCTTCGAAGGGATTGTGTCCTCCGAAGTATTCCTTATCTTGATAGATTACATCCCAGCTTGCTGGCCTTGGACATTTTTTCAGTAGAGGGCGCTACACGTCAACGTCCCTCGAGCTGTTGTCCCTTGACAGCCTCCGTCTCAGCGCCGACGTCATTGTGCGTATAAATAGACTTGCGCCATGACCGTTGCTCAGTTCTGTTTTTCCACGCTTCGTGGGCTTCGGAATCGTGTTGCTCAGTTCTTTCTTCAAGAAGATTCAACTTATTGCTCGAAGATATCATCTTAATTAGATGGCTTCCTCATCCAAACCATCGACCCCACAGTCCGGCTTCAAAAAGTGTTGTGATTGTGGGAAGAAAATGATGTTGACGGATCCTCACAGGATCTGTTTGTGGTGCCTGGGATTGGCGCATCACTGTTCGGAATGCGAGGACTGTATGTCCATGATGGCGAAAGCCTTGAAAGAGCGTAAGGGGAAGCTAGAAAGAGGTAATATCCTTAAAACTTCTACTCCCTCTAAAGTTTCTTCGGCAGGGTCGAGACATTCGTCTCCTCGCCGTCACAGGAAACATTCCAGTTCAAGGTCTCGAAGTGGTTCCCATGAGTCTTCGAGACCGGAAAACTCTAAGAAGAGGTGTCGTAGATCTCCCTCTTCTTCGTCTTCTTCTGTCTCCCCGGAAAGGGTCACCTACCCCACGAAACACAGCTCGCCAGCTAAGTGGGAGGAATTCCATAAGAAAATTCTTAGCGTCTTTGAGAAAGCGGCCTCTACCCCTTCGGAGACGGCTAAAGGTGATACCCTGGGTGAAAGACCCAAGAAATCAAAACGCTGCGAGTCGTTGCACCTGGCGAAAGAACTACCCGAGAGTGTCATGAACCCTCGAGTAAACGCAGTAAGTCTGCGTCATCTAAGCCTTTGTCGAAGGGTCCGTTGATGCAGAAATTGGTTGCATCGACACCGTCTTCGACGCCACTGTCGACTCTGATAAAAGACAGACTGTAACTGTCACTACATCTCAGACAGTAGAGGTGTCGAGCACTTCGACCATGACCTTGAGGATGCCGTCGACAACTTCGATGACTTCGAGTAGGATTCCGATCCTCTCGAGTACTTCGAGGTCTCTTCAAACTTTTTCGATGCCCTTTTCGGGTTTATCGAAGCCTTTAACTTCCAAGTCGACAACTTTCGACGTTTTCTCATCTGGTGACATCCAATTTGGCCCCTTCTGCTCTAGAAATGGGTTTTAAACCATATCGTAGGTCTGATTATTTTAGAGCTTTGTCCTCTATATATGAGGAAGGGGAGGATTCCGACCATGAGAGACTTTTGGTTTACAAAGGACCACAAGACCCATACCAGAGGAATTTATCTCTGAAGAGAACAGGTTAAAAGATCTTCAAGACTCTTTACATGAGGCAAGCAGTTTAGATACTTCTCCAGAAGTAGAGTTGGCTAAACCAGACCCTGGGGAGCATGCTGAGACCCCTTATAGGGTTCTGATGACTAGAATGATAGAATTCATGGGGTAACAGTAGGCTTGCTTGCATTAAACCCAGATTGCGGCTTCCTCAAGGTTCCAGTAGTGACTGAACTTTTCGTCACAAGCGGCTCAATTAGAGTGACCCCTTGGGCCTCACTAGCGGCATCGTTGGTACCATCAAGATCGACCGAGTAGGTCAATAAATTGCATAAATCGATGGAAGAGTCAGGAGTGACATTACTGATGGAAATGTCGCTGGAGGCTACTCGCCGGCGTTTAGCCGAAATGTTTGAGGGGCGCGGTAAGGCTCCTATACCTCTCAGTGGGAGATTGGAAGCAGTAGAAACTGAATGAGTCGGGATTACTTTCCAATCAAACAAGCTTGTCTTCTTTGGAGTCGTGATATTTCTTATACATTTTTTCACATGTTGCTGTACTTGTTTCTGTGGTAGACTTTTTTTCTTGAGTTGATGAGCTTGTTTTACAGAAGCTCTTTGCAGCTTAATTTCAAGGCTCGTGGTGATAGTTTTTGCAGGACCCTTAAATATGTTAAAGGAATTCACTGACAAAGAGACGTGGTTGGTTACTTTGTCTTGAACCGGGATCTCACTTGATGAAGGATTGATGACTGGAGTCGCAGATACTTCGGCGTTCAAGTTGGGATTGGTACCTCCATGGCTGACGGCTGTGGGGCTCACCATAGGGCTGGACTTGACCATGTCTTTGGCAGGCACGGCCGGGACATCCGAGCCATGTAAATGTGGGGTTCCAAGCAGATTGTCTCGCATATTGGTTGTGTCCAAGGGAAATTAGTTGACGTTTTTTCGCATCCATTTCACTGATTCAAGCAAGCCTTCCATCAAGGAGTCATTTTGACAGTGATGGCGTACTGCTAAATCGCTCAACCTGTCCTGCCATCTCACAGAATTTTCAGCGTTGGACTCCATTTGGACTTGAAAGAAACCTGGGAATTGCTCAAGTTTATCGATTTTTGCTGTTAGGTTAGAGATTGCAGCTCCTTGGTCACTTATTGTCCCTATCAGGGATTCAAAAAGTTTGGAAAACGGAGCTAGAGCAACAGCAGAAGCAGCTAGAACATTGTTATGTATCTGCGTGAGGGCTTCGATAGAAATGCCAAACGATTGCGGGGCAAAGTCATGAGACGTCGAAGAGAAAACTGAATTTTCCAGATTGTATTGTGGATTTGAGGAACAAACATTTTTGGCATGGTTTGGCGCTTGAATATCTTCTCCGGAGTGAGTCAGGGAGGCTTGAGGAGTGCTTGAATTCAGCAAAGGATTCACGCACATGGGTGGAGTTGAGGAGGTACCTTTTGCTTTTAACTCAGCAACTCGTTGCAAGCGACTAGCACGGGCAATCACACTCCGATCGAGGTGAGTGTGAGGTAGTTGAGATTCCTGGGCAAGAAACTGAACTGCACAAGATGGACGAACCTCCAAATATTGTTCATTAGAGCTCGACATGGAGGGACAACCGGCCTCGGGCGCTTGACAAGCTAAAGCACTGTCGTTGCCAAATTCGATGTCATCAGTCACAGACCCTGAGAAAGCTCGACCAGCTATATTCATCACAATAGGATTGATTGATGAGCAAGGATGAGTAGTTGAGGACAAGGAGCATAGAACAGATTCGAGAGGCCTCATTAAGTTTTTACCTTCAGATAGTGAAATCTGAGTTGCAGGCACAATTCCAGAAACTGGAGCAGGGATCGTGCGAGCTGTAGGAAGAGAAGAGGCTCCCATCAATGTGAGTGAAGGTTGTGACAAAGGACGGCATGAAGATTTCATCTGAAGCAAAATGTTCCTGTCAAAGGGAGGGCAATTTGTGACGGAATTAGGCATAGAAAGCCGTGGAGCCACAAAAGGTTGTTTGGGGACCAACGAAGAGGCCAGTTGATTTTTCACAATGTGAGGAGGTCAAAGAGGCAATACAGATAAAAGACAGCCCCATTCTAACTTTCAGACCCAGCACCCAAAATGTTACATCAGCAGGACAGAACAAAACTACATGTCCCATAAACAACCACGGGAAATGGAGACCAGGTGGGGGAAAGATAAAATGAACAAAGGGAAGCGGTATAGATACAGCCCGGTCATGCGGTACAGTGACAGATACCCACATAGCAGTACAGGTTGGGTTGGACAAACAGTGCATGGAGCAGGGGGGAGATATGAAGGCAAGCTGGCTGCAGGTGTGGGACTAACAGTGCATGGAGCCGGGTGGAGGAGTGAATGCAAACTGGCTGCAGGTGTGGGAAGTGGGCAGGAAAGGCGGGTGGAAGATGAGAGGAGGGGAGGAGCAAAGTATGAGTTAAAAGAAGCCCAGAGAAACTCATCAGCTGTCTCCCATTACAGCAGCAGCCCTGGCCGGAGACCACAGAGGAGTGGGAGGAATACCCAGGTGATGTACACCGGGCGTACTAGGAGGCTGAAGGCTCGGCACCGCAGAGATCCTTATCAAGAGGCAGAGCCTCTGCCAGGGAGGCTCGAAGAGCGGCAGCGCCGGGCATTACTGAAGCGGATTCACTGACAAGGAAAGTCTGGCTATAAACCATTTTCAAAGGACAGTGTTTCCGTGGGTTTACCCTCTCTGTTTTGTTTTCCTTTTTTTCAAAACCCAAGTTGGACAGCTGGCGAAGGAATGGAAAGCTAGTGCCTGGGGAAAGGAATTTATGTGACCTGATTAATTTTCTCTCAAAGAGGAGCCAAGCTGAAGAGGGCATTCATGCGAACTCTGAATTGATCCAACCCTTTTTTTTTTTTTTTTTTTTCGAGCAAGCCTGCTGAATCACGTTTAAGCATGTTTTGTTGTTTATAACGAGAGGCTGTGTGAAAATTTAACTCAGCAATAAATCATACCTTGTGAACCCTGCATTCCGACTACAGTCTACTACTTTACACACAACAAAGTTTGAAATTCTTAAAAGTTCCTCATCGCTGACTGAGTATGGCATGAATTCATTTGTCATGACGGACTCGGACACTGTGGAGGCAATTTGAGCCGACTCAGAGGAATTTGCAATGTTGGTCAGTGAGGAAAACTGTGGCGACTCCATGATATCAGAGTAGAGACAGGAGGTAGACATGGAGTGAGTAAGGTGGCCATCCATAGAAAGTTCCAAATGAGGCGCCTGATTGTCAGGCAAGCGAACCATGGGGAGAAAGGGAGCACTGTGTAAGACGGCCTTGACGGCGTCACAGGCTGAAGGATCGGCTTCCGCGACAGGCACGCTGGAGGACTGGTCGTGGTTGGAGACTCGATTGGAGTCGAGGTTAGTGACCGGAAATGGGCTCAAAGAACAGTTGGCTTGGGCTGCGAGAACAGCAGGACATGTGGTAGAGGATGGAGTTAAAGACTCGGGTACCTGACAGTGTGAGCCAGGATGCAACAGAGATGAGTGCTGCGATGAGGGGGCACCCAAAGTCAGTGTTGGGACATGAGCAGAATGTAAAGCCAAAAGAGCCCATCCAGTGGCTTTGCTTACCTTGTCCCCGGCGGCTGCCTTCATCGTGGACCAGGGATTTGGCATGCAACGCAGCTGGGAAGATTTTTTCCGTGTCTGGGGTCCATCCGCAGACAAAGTCATTTCTCACGCTGACACCGAACAAGAGGGGAGAGCAAAGGGCGTCAGAGCAGGTGCAGCGGACTGGGGCAGACTGGGACTCAGCTCCTTGATTCCGCGCCGCTCTCCGCGCTCCGGTGGTGTTTTGAAACACAAGGTCTGTAGAAACAAAAACAGGACTGGTCGTGCAGCTCCTCTCTGGACAGCAGGACGTGGAGACTGGGGCAGACTGGGACTCAGCTCCTTGACTCCGCCCAGCATGATATACTCACTGGTGACTGTCTGCCCGTCAAATGTAGAGGATATAGAATGTCAGAAAATGTAAGGACCCACATCAAAGGGGAGGTCAAGAAGATGCTTGATCTCGGGGTAATAGAACCCTCTACTAGTCCATGGTCTAGCCCAGTTTTGTTAGTACCAAAGGCAGGATCCAAATAATTGAGATTCTGTGTGGATTATAGAGCTCTTAATGCAGTCACCAAGACTGATGCCCACCCTTTGCCAAGGACAGATGAGTTGGTGGATAGACTTGGTTCAGCCAAGTTCCTCAGCACATTTGACCTTACGTCAGGCTATTGGCAAATAGCCCTGACAGACCATGCCAAGGAGAAAACTGCATTTTCTACCCCAGTTGGCTTATACCAATTTAAGGTTATGCCTTTTGGACTGGAAAATACACCTGCAACATTCCAAAGGATGGTAAACCAGGTTCTGCCTGGGATGGAGGACTTCTGCATGGCATACTTGGGTGACATTGCAGTATTCAGCCACTCCTGGGAAGAGCATGTTAACCAGGCTCTTGGGAAGGCCAACCTGACCATAAAGGCAGGCAAATGCCAGATTGGACAGAGTAAGGTGGTCTACCTTGGGCATGAGGTAGGAGGTGGAGAAATAAGGCCTTTACTCAGTAAGATTGAAGCTGTGCAAAATTGGACAACACCTACTACTCAAACCCAGGTGAGAGCCTTCCTATGCCTCACTGGGTATTACAGGAATTTCATTGAGAACTATGGGACCATAGCTTCTCCACTGAATGTAATCTCCTCTCCAAAATTCCCTAAGAAGGTCAGATGGAATGAGGAGTGCAATCAGGCCTTTGAAAACCTGAAGAAAGCTCTTTGCCAAGCACCAGTACTGAGAGCTCCTGACTATCACCACACATTCATTGTGCAGACAGATGCCTCTAGTGTAGGTATAGGTGCAGTCCTTAGCCAACTGGATGGGAAAGGTAGGGAGCACCCCATTTGCTTCATCAGCAGAAAGCTGAAGGATCCTGAGACAAGGTGTGCAACAATTGAAAGAGAATGTTTTGCTATTGTGTGGGCACTGAAGAAGTTTAGGCCATACTTGTATGGTTCTACTTTTGTCATTCAGACTGACCACCAACCCTTGGGATGGTTGATGCAAATGAAGGGGGAAAACCCAAAACTATTGAGATGGTCAATCTGCCTTCAAGGGTTTGATTTCATCATTGAGCACAGGTCAGGGTATCACCACCAAAGTGCTGATGGTCTCTCTAGGATGTATGTCATCGACTAGAGGTATGAGATTCATCCAGGAGTGGATTAAATCCTCCTGTCCCTTAGTTTGGGGGGGGGGGGGTCGAGTGTTAGGGAGAATTCTCTGTATAGGCTAATTTCCCAAACCTAGTGAGTCCCCCAGCAGCTTTGCTGGACTTTTGGGGTTTATTTTTTTCTCCTGCTAAGAGTGAGACTCTTTTTCTCCCACTCTTAGATATGATTTGAAATATCCTTTGACTTTGTAATGTGTTTTATGGGCTATGGGGTCTTTTACTCCATAGGGTTTCATGTGTTTTTGGTAAGTGTGTTACACAGCACCCTCAGTGCAGTAACACAGGGGTGTCATAGTGACCCCCAAACATAGACTCCATACCCTGGGACTGACTACTGTCTCCCAGGGCATGTAAAGTCACCATTGACTTTACTAGTCTTAAATTGTGAACAGAACCAGTACAAACCATTATATTGTAGAAGTACTGGTAGGGGTAATTAGATTGCCCCAGGGTCTGTTTTTCGAGGGGGCACTGTGCAGTCCCCCCTTGTCGAGTTTCTGGCTGGTGGCAGTGGTTACCACGCGAAATATTCCACAGGAATTTTTCCTATGGGATTTTCCCATTAATTTTAAACGCACCACTTTTTTGGTGCAATGTTAAAGATACCGCCGGGTTATTTATTTAATATTTATTCCCCGATCGGGTGTTTTTGCCAGGACTCGGTTTTAAAATGGCGTTTGTGATCGCCTCTGTAACTCCAACCCAAGTCGAGCCCTTTGTTCCACTTTTGGCGGGCTTCTGCACAGAAGCCACCAAAAGTGGTGCCACTCTGTCTGGGTCTACTGGATGTGTGGGAGGAGGGTTTAGGCACCCTGGACTGAGTTGCCTCGGCAACTCAAGTCGCACTCTTGTGTGATTGGCCCAGTGGTGAGCCGCCCGGCTCACCACTTAGCATGTTTGAGTGACAGCTAGGACTGATGAATGGGGGTTTTCTGCATTAAAGCAGGGCTTTGGGCACTGGAACTTCAGAAGTCGTCACAGGACCAAAGAATCCGAAGAGGGAGAAGCTGAGCCGACCTGCAACGACAACACCACCGGTGGAGCCCTGCTGAACCGCCTCACCACTTCCCGACGACAGAGAAGGTCTTCATCCCAGAGAGTCTTCTTCCTCTGAACTGGTGGGGATAACCAGTTTGCCCTCTTTTCACCTTCCTGGATCGTCACCTCTATCTGCAAATAAGTGGTGTTTTAACTAAGACTTGTTCAATAAGTAATCAGGGATGTATATATATTGATAGTGACTGTGTTTGAACTTGCTTGCCATATTAGTGTTAGTGTATTTTACAAGTGTGTTTTTAAATAAATAATTATATACTTTTATACCAAAGCTCTGATCAGTGTTTGCCTGTGCTACTGTATCTTTGTACCTATTTTGTATACTCTATATACTGTCTAACTCTTCTTGAGAGAAGTCTGGCTGCTCAGCCACAGCTACCAGGTAAATCTGGGTGGTACAGACTGCTACCAGTTGGGTTTACTGCCAACACCTGTAGTCCTAAGCCTTTTGCAGTGGTCCCTAAGAGAACTGCACAGGTTTCTGCCTAACAAGTATTTAGGCACTTTGGATACTTACCTTCTTTTTGTAGAAATAAACTTTGTGTCCGCTTTCAATTCTGACTCCTCACAGGGCCAATTGGAGTGATGTGATATTCTCAGCCAAGCCTCTGGCAAAAGAAAGATGCAAGATGCCATGACGTCTAGCAACCGTAGGAACACTAGGGCTGGCAGGTATTGGGGGTTCTGGAATTTGGAGACCATCTGCAGGATGTTTAGAGCCCTCTGCTCGGCAGGGAACGCCTTGCCCAAGGGAGAATCCTGGCCTGCTCCGATGAATTGGAGCGTTTTAGAAGGTGGTAGTTGAGACTTCTTTAGATTGAGGGAGACGCTCAGCTTGTGGAGGAGATGGCAGGTGCGACTGAGATAATAAAGGGCTTGATCCGGAGACCGTGCCCAGATGAACCAATCGTTCAGGAAAGGAAAGATTTGAATCCCTGCTTTTCTGAGACTGGCAACCAACCACCGCCAACAGCTTGGTGAAGACCCTCAGGCGGAGGAAAGCCCGAAAGGCACAACTAGAAACTTCTAGTGAGTGTTGCCTACAACGGATCCCAAGTACTTCCTGGGCTTTTGATGGATCGGCACATGGAAGTAAGCAACCTGTAGGTCGAGTGACACCAACCAATCCTGAATTTCTAGGGTCTGGAGGATCTGCGAGAGTGGTCCCATCTTGAATTTGTCTTTCCTGAGGAACTTTTTCAAGTGCCTCAGGTCCAAAATGGGTCACAGACCTGCGTCCATCTTTGAGACCAAAAAATAGCGTCAGTACCACCCCCTTTTCCTTTCCTGTATAGGTACCAACTCTATGGTGCCCTTCTCCAGAAGAGAAGAAACCTCTTGCAGGAGCAGTGAGTCTGGAACAGGAGGTGGCCTGACACAGGGGGTCAATCTGGAGGGCGCTTTAAAAATGGATGGCAGTAATCTTGGGAGACTACCTGAAGCGCCCATGCGCCCGAAGTGATGGTGCACTATTCTTGCAGATGGTATGACAGATGCCCCCCCTAGCGGCGCAGTGTGGCAGAAGTCCTTAAAGGGGGTTAGTGGCACCACCGCACTAGAGGGGACAGATGCAAAAGCCGTCTGTGTCTTACCTCCGCTGCCTCTGGAAGGTCGAAAGAAATGTCTTTGACCTTGACAAGCGGTGGGCTGTTTACCTTTTTGTCTATAATTATAATAACTAAAAGGTTTGCCCTTCCACCGAGTGGAAGGCTGAGCAGGCTGCCTTATTGCCGCACCCAAGGACTTCGCTGCAGCCTTGGACACCTCCAATTTTTCAAGACTGTCATCTGCCTTTTATCCAAAGCGATGTGTGCCGTCGGAGGGCATGTCAAGTAGCTCTGGTTGGATGTCCTGCGCAAACCTAACTTTCTGAGCCAGCCGAATCTTGTCATGGCGGAACTCGCTGCCATAGATCTCCCAATACAATCGGCTGTGTGGAGTCCTGTGAGGGGTCAGAAATGTGAAGCAGACAACTTTTAGAGGATTTTTGAAACAATGCCATTTTATTAAATCAAAATTGTCAAACCAGTGCCTCACTTGCCCTATTCTAACATGGATTTCCCTGCCTAAATAAACTAAGTGAAACACACCAACATAACATGTCTGGTCCTCACACTTCCACACAAACATAAACAAGAAAATATATGGCAATTCATAATGTCAATACTTGTATTTGCAACACCTTCAAAGTCTTTGATTGTAACCTGAAAAAATTCTCCTTAGCCAGGTTTTAGGTCAAAGTTAGTTTCGTTGAATAACACAAAACAACAAGAAAATCCACTGTGAAATCGAGTTCCAACACAGTTCTTAAAGTCAGGTTGTTAAGTAAAACTTCCAAAATTTCACAGTTCAACACAGAAAAGATATTTCTTCTACAGGAAATATACAGGTCAAAGTTCCTTAAACAGCACCAAATGGATTCTGGGTCAGGATGATTTATGCTGCATATGATTCACAAAACACAAATAGTTTGAAATTGGTTTCTTTTCATAGTGCTTCTACTTCTGCTGGTCCACTCTCCTGCCAGACCTATCTGCTTCAAAGATACACCATGCAATTTCACTTCTCTGAGTCACTTTGTTTCACTTGTACTGCTTCTGAAGTTTCAGTTCCACTGACACTTCCAAAGTTTAACACTTCTCCATCTTTAAACAGCTTTAACCAATTCTTCACAACTTTGTAAAAAAGACAAGATTTAGACCCATGCCCTTTTAAATCTGCTCGACAAGCAATGTTTCTTTCTTTTCTTAACACCAACTTCCTTCTAGGGCCGTTTTTCAACCACTCTTGTCTTTTGTCAAGCCACCAACCAAGTACATCCAATTTAACCTCTATTGACTTTAGCAATGTGAGTTCATGACTAATTGCGGTTTCCTTTACATCATAGGTACACATCTACAAGCTTTCACCTTTGAAGATATATTAGCACCTTCTCTTCTGGTAGCAACAGATATTCCCAAATATTAAAATGTAACTTCTGCAGCGTATTCATATATACGCGAGTGCTACATTTGTTGCACTCAATTGTCTGACACTCCCTGGACAGCTTCGATTAATTTCACTCCTTCGCGAATCAAAAGCAACTGGTTACAGTTGCCCGCCTAACAATGCCGGAGGATTGAGAACGCTCAGAATTACTCACCGGTTTCTCGTGACCCTTTCACAGGCCACAGGAATTCAAACACATGGATTTCTCGACCGGGCACACTTCTCTCAGCAAGTTGCTTTCGGTCCAAGTTCAGAGGCACAGAGTTCACCACTACCCCCTAGAGCATGCAGCCTCCAGGTACGGTCCTCTGTGCGAATCTCGCAGCGCGATATCTGCATTCAGGTTCACACAGGGGAAAGCTTGTAAATCTTACGCTTTCTGCTGCAACCTCTGCAATCCAGACTTTGGGGGGAAAGTACCAACTCAGGACTGGTAACTGAAATAAGCTTATGGAAATTCCCAGCGTCCTTTCTTTCCTCCCACTTCTGTGGATTCTGACAGCAACGTGCTTTCTTCTGCCACTTCCTCCTGCCCAAACTGCTTCTGCTGCTGCTACAACTGCTACTACTCCTTGTAAGGAACCTGAGGGTATCCTCACCACTTTCCCTGGCAATGCCTCCACCCAGGTGGCCAGGGAAAGACCAAAGCTACCGGATCCGGACCATATGGGTGGATATGCGAGGGAGGACTACCTGGGGGAGCTATCTTGGGGAGAGGAGGTGAGGTACCCTTAGGTGAGATGCAGTATCCCCCTTTTCCCTTTCATAATGAATCTTCCCCTTCCCAAGCCTTTGTGGGCTATTGTCATTTCCTTCCCCATTTTCTAAAAGAGTGACCTACAAATCCCCACCAGTTAAGTACTGGGACGAGGAAGAGGCAAACAAGATCAAAGCATCCTTTTCCCATCAACCTGCACAATCACCTACACCAGTTAGGTACTGGGACGTGGAGGAGGCAAGCAATAGCAATGCAGAACTCCCAAACAGGTAGTGAGCGGTCTAGTCTTTTTTTAACTAATCAACCTGGCGCAGGGTTTAAAACTGCCATGAACAGAGAAGATGGTGTCAGCTGGGAAAGCAGGTCCATGGACTGCTGGAAGAGCGCAGACTGTTACTGGAAGGCAGCATGGCAGAAGAAGCACTCGAGACCACCAGACAGATGCAGAGCGTATGCAGCGGGAAGCGGAGCTGAAGGAAACTGGAAGCCTGTGGAACACTGCATAGAGGAAGCAGACGTGATCAGGCAGAGCTTCGGAGCGAGGCCCGAGCTGCGAGAGACGCATCAGTGGCAGACGCAAAGCCACAAAGAGCCGCAGCGGAGAAAAATTGAGGAGCTTCATGAGAGAGAGGGATTGTGGCGGCCAGAAACCTCACTTCATCGCTGTGCTGAAAAACTAGTGAGTCAGCCTAGAGAAGTGGGACACCGGGTACGGCAGACAGGCTCTCAAACCTGTGAGGACATTTGTTTTTGAATAGCGATATGAATGAAGGCCCATATTTTTGAATACCAATTTGAACAAAAGCAATTACTTTTGGAATACCAAATTAAAGGGAAATATTAAAGAGCAATTGTGAAAGCATTTAAAAGACCCCATGAGAAATGGAAAGGGGACTTTTCAGAAAACAGCATTTTCTAAATCTAAGAAGGAACTTTATGAATTGTGAGAACGAACATTGGCAAAACCATATGAATGCATGAAAGCAGTAACAGATGAAAGGTGGCAGAGCAGTGGTACCGTGCATACAAGGAACTGGTGAGAAGTGTCAAGTAATGTGCATCAGTTGCGTGACCTATAATGGGTGGATCGTGTGGTCTAACAACTGCGCCCAGACCGAGGACACATACCTATTGAAAAGTCACTCAAATAACGACAGAGAAACCGGTGGTTGAATATCAAGGAAGTTTCGTGTTTCAAGTCAAAGTACTTTTGCTTTGTGAATCCTGTGAAATGTACCTTTGTGAAACCGGTCAAAAGTAACCAAATCAGAGGAGCTGGAACTTATTCCTGAGAACTGTGTTTTGACGAAGTTGAGAGACTTAAAAACTTGGGAAGAGAACCCCTTTGCATTGCAAACTGTCTTGAAGTTTGGGGAAGGCAATCCCTTGGCATTGTGAACTGTCTTGAAGTGCGGGAAAGCGAACCCTGCTGCAAGCCCAGAGCTTGGAGAAGCTCTCAACAGTTATTGAACACTTATTATTTAGATATTTCAACCTGCACATATTTTTCCAAGTATTAAGTTAGGGCCAGGTTAGCTTTGGACACAGAGAGAACCTTTAATTTGGACATTCTGACACAGATTTTTCTTAGTTTTTGTTGGGTAGGGAAAATTCCCATTAGAATAGGGAAGTTAGGCCTTTTTCCCCAACCTTCTTTTCATTCAATAAAAGTTTATAGGTCTTGTCCGTGTCTACTTCGTGATGCCTTCACATCCTCCAGCCACAACCACAACTAATGGCCTGCACCTGTGGGAGCTTTTTAAGCCTCTCGGCCTCCCTCATGTGTGGGCTGTTAAGCCTAATTGCCTGAACTTCAGACCTACATTGCTCTTCAGCCCTCTTCTTCGTCCCAGTACTCTTGGGTTTATGGGACTTGGAGTCCCAAGTAACAACATTAGTTCTAAATGGTAATTTACTGCTTTTAACTTTAGAACTATTTCCCCCCCGCACCTCCGGATTAGGACTCCTGTTATGTGAAGGAACTCCGTAACCCTGTTGCCCTTTGCACCCATAAAAACACTAGTCTGCAGAGAGTGCCACTGAAAGTACTACTGCATGTTACTGTAACACTCCCTTCCTTCCTTCCTTCCTTCCTTTAGACTTGACACCACTGAGATGAAGAACAACAAAAAACCAAAACACTATGACACTGCGCTCGGGTGGACCCAGCTAGGAGGGATAGAAACAGAGGAAGGACTGAAATTACAGAGAATGATGATGTGTTATTTATATAGCGCCTTTAATCGAAGCGCTTTACAGAGCACATATTTACATACAATATCACCCAACTGAAATTGGTACTCATTTATCGACCTCAGAAGGATGAAAGGTTGAGTTGGCCTGGCCGGGATTCGAACCAGCGACCTGCAGATCACGCTCAGATTGCAACAGCAGGCGCTCAACCCGTTGAGCTATCTTACCGGCCTAGAAGCAGGCAAGGAGTCGTCAAAGCCCGGGACTTTCGGACCTGGTAACTGGTCAGCTGTGCAGAGAAGCTGGTCGTTGAATGAGACGACGCTGTAGAGTGTAAGTCCCAGAAGAAATTCATTAGCCGTCAGAGAGCCGACTCACTCCAGTGCTGGGGAAGTCGAGGTTGAGGAGTGACCTCTGTGAGGAGGACCGCTCGGTCCGACAATGACGCCAAGACCGCCAGCCTTCGCGGAGATCCAGATAGAAGCGAAGATCGAACAGCAAACCACTTGCGACCCCAGGAAGAACTGGACATGCGTTCCCAGCACAAACAAGGTAACAGGAACTGCAGTAAACCCGGGTGAGGTACATGGGGACCAGAGAGTCAAGAAAGCCTCAGGAGTAATCTCGTTCATCTCACTGGTGACAGCCAGAGACCCAAGAGTCAAGGAAGCCTATGGGGTAATCTCCCTTGTCACAGCAGTAACATCCAGAGATCCAAGAGTTAAGAAAGCCTTGAGAGTAATCTCCCTAGTCACAGTAGTGATACTCAGAAAATCAAGAGTCAAGAGAATCTCGGGAGTGATCTCCCATGTCACTGTAGTGGCACCTAAAGGTCTGAAAACCAAGAGTGCATCGGGTGGAATCTCCCTCGTCATAATGAGAATCCAATAAGACTAAAGAAGATTCTAGACAACAAGAGTTATCTGGAGATTATCTTCATAACATTCCACGACAGCAAATATTTGCTAGAACTGTAAAGCAAGCTTTCAGAGGCCCTTGGCAAGAAGTAAAAAGACGTTTGAGGAATATTGTCAAAGAATATCCCAAAGCAGCCCTTAAGACTGTGAGAGGTGGACCAGGAGAAGGGAGTCCTCCTTTGTTGAATCAGAAATGAAAGCAAAAGATTGATGAGAAAGAGATACAGACTGAGCGATTTACCAGGTGAAGAGATCCATTTCTAATGGTATTTTTCATTTGGATGTTGAACTCTTTTGTAGGCTAGTGGTAGGTATAGAGCAGGTTTCTGGACAGAGGACAGAGCCTTTCATTTGGACACACCTCCTGAGGACGAGCACCTGAGTTGATAGTTGTTAGGTAGGGCTAACCCTTTAGCGATAGGGAGAGGTAGGACCTTTTTCAATATATATGTATTAAAACTTGATGAAACATGCCACCCATTGTCCGACTCCTTACTCCACCGCGCCACAGGGTGTAAAATGGATAAGCACTTGCTTTGTTACCCACAGTCACAGTCTGTGCTACCAGATTATCATGTGCTAGATGTCTGGTTAGGATTCTGGATTAGATAAGGCTGTCTGTACTTCTTGGCAAAATCCTTATGGACTACTGCTCAAGTCAGGTGACGTGTCAAGCCCGCTGGCATCGTGAAGCCCCTGTGCCAAGTTGAGATTGGTATTCGAAACAGTCGATGCCCCCTGTTCCCATATACATGGGATCGACTGCCCCCTGATCATCCGCATCATCGACGCCATTAATGGATGTCATGGTACCGAGAAATTCGGTCTGGGAGAGCAGGGGCAAGGATTTGTCGTCGAGCATCGGCACCAAGGGTTTGTCCTTCGGTGCCGATAAAGTGACTGTTGACGTCGATCGGGGCTGTGGCACCGAGATGGCGTTGGGGGTGCTCTGACCTTGAGGTGCGCGGGAAGGCCCCGGCATCGAAGGGTTCGGTGCCTTTTCTGGGATCGAGTCTGAAGACGTTCCTTACGCTGATGGCGTTGGCACTGGGGCTTGCGTGGGGTCAGCTGTACCGAGCGCCGGAACATTTCTAGCATCTGGACCTTGAAATCTTCACACTCTTGCCGAGTGGTCAGCCCAGCCGATGGCTTACCTCCTTCCGTCGAAGATTTGGAATCTCGACGGTGTGCTCTTTTTCTTGTGCAATGACGAGGAAGAGTTGCTCATAGGGTGCAACCTCTTCTAATGTTTTACTTTCTCTTTTTCGGTTGTAGGCCCCTCGGTCTCGGCCTCAGAGGACGGGGCGGTCGAATGTGCCAGAGATTTTGTAGGCGGTCGGAACAACGTGAGTTCAGCAGCCTGCTTGCGCACTGATTTTGGGTGCATTTTACCACACGACTGACACTCCTCCATGTCGTGACCCGTGCTGGTGCACCAGATGCATATCTCATGCCGGTCGGTAACTGACATTTTGGAGTGGCACCGTTTGAAACTCGAAACACGGACATCTCGCGATCAAATGAAAAATACAATTCTGATGAAAATACGTCAAAAAGAGTCGAAGATTCGCTCACTGTGTTCCTAAAGCAGCGTGTCAAGCGCACGGAAAAAAGGAACTGCGGCATGGGGCGTAGTGACGTGGTATATATACGATGCCTGATGTCACATCCGCAGCCGACAATCAAGCACCAGGCAAGACGGATCGATAATAGGCGGCCGAATCAAAGTCCACTATGCCCCCTGTTACAGTATCTCTGAAGCAGCAGAGCTGGATGAGGATATCAGATGAAGAACCTGCGGTAAAAAGGGAATCCATTGAGAGAACAATCAAGGTATTTCAGGATAAAAATCCTCCTTACCCCCAAAGGTATAATGCAAGGGAACCTATAAATATTGCCTTAAATACACTGTCTTCGGCTATAAGAACAAATTCAAATGGTTCATCTGTAAATGACTAAGGGAATTAAATCTACCCTTAAACTAAAAAGTTACTAAAAATAACTAATTTTGTTGTTGAGGGCTACAAGTCCCATAAATCCAGAAGCACTGGGACGAGGAAGAGGGCTGAAAAGTCAGGCTGTAGTAGTACTCAGGCAATTAAGCCTAATATCCTACACCTGAACGAACCTGAGAGGCATAAAGGGCTCCCTCAGGTGCAGGCACAGAGTAGCTGGAACTGTGATTGGAATGTGCGCAGTAGTAGCAGAAGCAGAAAGAAGAAGACACGTTGTTGGCAATCCAGGCAGAAGTGGCAGACCCAAAGGGACATTGGGATCCTGATGCTGCAGATTTCACCTGCTTATCCTGTGAGGGCCCTGTTCCCCCAAACTCTGTGCAGAGGCTGTGCAGGGGAAGGCGTGCATGGAGGATGCCTTTCCCCATGTGAGCCTAATAGCAGAGATTGCGCAGCAAGAAGTGTGTTGTCAGAGACCGTGGTGAGCAGCTATCATGAAACCTTAGTCTCAGGAACGAGAGGGGATACTTAATTGAGTGGCCGATCCGGAGATACCTTCAACCAGGAAGGGTGTGGGTCCCAAGTGAAGCAAGACGTCGTAGAAGTTGTGCAACACGTGGATAAAGGAAAACAGAAGCCAGTGAGTTGAACCAGGTGTTCCGATTCCTTGCGTGAGCACGGCTGGCAACAGTATCCAGCTTAAAATTAGAAGCAAGGCAAAGTTGTTGTTTCAGTCTATAAAAATGGGAAACTTGAAATGTAGAATGCGCGTGTGATCGGGTATTTCGGTATCAAATGCTACGGAAAAGCAATGTTTAAACCTTTTAATTTTGTAAAACCTATGAAGAAGTGGGTATAATTATGTTTCTCAAAGGAAGAGTGAACTTTACATTATTATTCACGCAGACAACAATTGGTTATAAAAGATGTCAAGTGTTTAAACCATTGTATTTGAAGTTGGAGAGAGCAAGCATTGCCTAAGCCAAGAGTACTCCCCTGTTTAGACTGAAATCAGCCTTTCACAAAGCCAGAGAGCAGTTTAAAGAATACAGTGAGAGCCCAATAGAACTTTAACATTGCCCAAGATACAAGTGTGCAATGTGAGAAACCAGACGGTGTCTCACCCACTAGTCCCCGGGGATTTGTCATCCAGGTGGCCAGGATATGGCCACTGCTTTTGGATCCAGTTCCTGTAGCTGGACCAGTGCGGGAGGATCATCTGGGTGAGGGGTCTTCAGGGAGTGGGAGTAGGACACTGGATGCTGAGACGTGGTATCCCCTTCCCTAAACACCTTTACCCCATCCTACCAAGTAGGATATTCAGGAACTCTACCCCCTGCTTTTTACAACACAAACACTTTCACACAGACAGCCCGCTATGAGAGAAAACAGACTAACACCCGAGCAGTATACCCGATGTGTCCCAATACAACGGTCAGGCAAGGTCAGGCAATTACTGACCATCACACACACATGACTTCCATTAAGCTTCCCCACACGGATGAAAGGCAGAGCACGAGAGTACACTCAGAGCGAGGCAAAGCATACAAGGAAACAGCAGTTTCTAAATGGCAGCTGAACGAGAGAAGAAAGACGGCAAAACAGAAGGGGATCGCAAGGAGGGAAGTTCCTTTGACCTTTTTGACAAGGAACTGTTACGCTTCCTATTCCCGAGGTTTCAGGAAAGTAAGACCAGGAAATCAGGCTGAAGAATCCTGCATTGTGTCAGAGATACCCAGGGCCCTCACACGTCAATAATCAAGGCGGGGAGAAGCAGTATCAGCCGTGGTACCATCCTTGGCTCCAAGAACAAAACAGCATCAGTGAAATCAACACAGCCAGTGAGTTAGGAGAATGAAATTAGACCGGTCTGTGTTGAAGCCAAGGTTGCAAGCAGCAACATTGTATGGCAAGCACTGGAATGAACATTGTTAAAAAGTGTGTGATAAGAGATGCAACTAAAGTTGAACTGCTGAGGAGGAGCTCAGGGATGTCAGACCACAGACCCTTTGTATCCTCCACAAGGTTTTCTGGGGCCTGAGAAGGCACTACCTCCAACTCGCTCTTCCTAAACATCTCCCTTCTTAAGCTCTCCGACCATCCACCTCCAATTCTCTGAGGGGCATTCGCTTTTCCAAGCAGAGTGTTGGGGGCAGATCTCTCTCTCTCTCCGGCTGGGACCTCCCTCTGTAACGGCCTGCATGGCCCTCTCAAACCTGAGCAGAACCACCTCAGAGACCGGAAGCAACTCAAGACCTTCCTTTTAGCTTCTGCTTTCTCTCTTCCTCTCCCCGGCTGATGTCCTGACTTCTCCACGCACTGGTTACCTGGCTACCCTTGGAACTTGGGCCCAGGCTCCTGCATGTCCAGTTGCCCTTCGCACTGCCACTAGGCTCCCTGTATCTGCAACCCTACAGTGCCCTCGCTCTGCACTTTTGAGCCACCCGCTGGCTGCACTTAGAGTTACCTGCACTTAGCCACCCGCTGGCTACATTTTGAGTTACCTGCACTTCGCCCCTTCCTTTTCCCTTCACTTGTGCGATCTGAATGACAACGCCTAGTAAGCTCATTGTTTTGTCCTCCCTCTGTTTCCCCCTCCTTGTCTTATCGCGCCTAGAACCACTTGTGTACAGGCGTGTTATAAATGCCATATCATCCCAAACCCAGTACAAAACTATAGAATCCCACACTTACACCTGGTTTACTAATCTATCTGTTGAAATATTTCTTTTCTGGTTTCACATCTACTTTGGTAAACCTCTTCCCGAAAATAGAGTTTCCAGACACTTTCACCCAATTAACTACTGCACTGTCTCCATCCTTCAAAAGTATTGGTGTCTTATATTCAACAGACTAATGTTGTACATCCGAAACCACTCCAATCTGGCGTGTGCTGAACTGCTACAGTGATGCTGCTCTAGCCCTCATGTATGACTTCTGCTAATCCACCAAACCGTCTTCTTCATTTTTCCTCCACCTTCAATAGTGTCGTCCATCACATACTCTGGAAAACAATGTCTGGCATAAGCATCACTAGAAAACCACTCTTCTACCTTGTGGGCTGATCATTTTCAGCAAGTGAGTGCTGTTTTGTAGTGTCATCACCAAAGAACACCAAACGGCTGACATGTAAAACTGTTGCCAGAGTCTTTATTTATTGGACATTTATAAGGCACTTATACAACAAGACAGAGTTGCAAAGTGCCACAAAGCACAAGGGAAGGTAACGAGGGAGAAAAATAAACAATGGAAATAACTATGAATAAATAGAAAGAAACAGAGGTCCTACTAGGCCTTGTGACATTCGGAGTGTGCAAGTGCAGTGAAAATGGAAAGAAAAAAAAAAGGGGGGGGTTAATGTTATTAGGGTCCCCTAGGGGAGGAAGTGCCAGAGGTGCCCATTGGGGAGGCAACAGTTAATTTCATGGCCGATGAGACATCCTAGGGGAACAGGGAGGTCTACCGCCCTATAGGTAAGTGCGGGGCACGGGCAATTGGGCAGAAAGGCATGGACCCTAGTTGATTCTTGAGGGACCAGGCTGCCTATCACAGCGATAGAGGGGATGGTTAGCAGGGGAGTGGGGGGGGGGGAAGGAGGAGGAGAAGAGAAAGGTCTTGAGTTTTTTGCAGAACTTGAGGTGGTCCAGTTCAAGACGGAGAGAAAGAGGGAGACTGTTCCATAGGAGGGGGCCAGCCGAGGAGAGAGATCTGTCCCAGCTCTCTGCTTGGAGAAGCGTTTGATCAGCAGAGAGATGGAGCCAGAAGATCCCAGGGATCTGGAAGAAGAGATTTTAGTAAGAGAAAGTTGCTGATAGCATGAACCCAGGCCCCAGACAGCCTTGTGGATGATGCAGAGGGTCTTGAATTTGATCCTTGCAACAAGTGGAGAGACTGTAGGGCTGGAGAGATACGGTACCAGGGCTTGAGGCCAAGGATAAGTATCAAAGCCCTATTCTGGATTAGTTGAAGAGGACAGAAGAGGCGGGTTGAGGAAGAGGTTGTTACAGTAGTCTAGCCTGAAGGGGACCAGAGCTCTAGAGACATTGAGCTTCTGGGGGAAGGTGAGGAAAGGAAGAATGCCTTTAAGGAGGTTAAGTTGAAAGTGGGCTTTCTTGCCATGGTCCAAGATGTGAGGAGTAAATGAGAGGGAGGAGTTGAAGATGAACCTGAGGTATCTGGCCTCAGTGGAAGGAGAGGGAGGTGAGCCTATAGAGGGCGGCAAGAATGCAGGAAGGAAACGGGGAGCAGGTGTCTCGTCAGGTAGGATCTCGCTCTTACTGGCATTGAGACAAAGATCATTGGAGGTGCACCAATACTGAATAGCAGGCAGTCAGGGATGATAGAGGGGGAAGAGGAGGAAGAAGGGAGCTTGAAGAAGAGTTGTGTGTCAGCTGTTTAACACTGGAAATTGGGAGAGATGGCAGAAATCAGGTGAGCAAGAGGTGCTAGGTAGATGTTGAAAAGCCAAGGCAAGAGGATAGAGCCCTGGCGAACATCAGAGGTAGAGAGAGAGTGGTGGAGGAGGATGAGGAGCCCACAAGCACCTGGGAAGGGCAGTCAGTAAGGAAAGAGGTCAACCATTCCAGTGCCCGGTCTGAGATACGAAGTGTATCTTGGAGCCGCTTTATGAGGATAGAATGGTTGACCTTGTCAAAGGCGGAAGAGAGGTCAAGGAGAAAGAGAACAGCAGGAGATTTGAGTCAAGATTTGCGAGCAATTCTTCATAGGTGTTCAGGAGAGCAGTTTCCATGCCTCTGGATTCTCAGAATCCAGATTGATGGTCATGTAAACAACCAATGAGCTCAGTGTGTTGGGTCAGTTGGGGGATGGCCAGCTTCTTTTGTGGTTTACCAAGGAAGGGTGTAGTAGAGATAGGGCGGTAGTTGGCCGGACACGAGGGATCAGCAGAAGGCTTTTTTAGGAGGGGGTGCACAAGGGAGTGATTGAGAGAGGAAGGGAAAGAGCCAGATGCTAAAGAGTGGTTGCAGAAGTCAGCAAGAGCTGAAGTGAGTGAGATGTCCTTAATGGTTCTGTAAGAACAAGGGGACACCAGTTTAGATGAGACCTTCATAGAGCGGACTACTCTAGAGATCTCATCCGTTGTGATAGGAGAGAAGGAGGGGAGAGTTGGTGGGGGTGGAAGAGAGGTGGGGGGAGGGGGAGGAATGGAGGGAGGGGAGGAAGAGAGAGAGGTCAGAATGTTTTAGAGGAGAAATGGGTGGCCAGTGTAGTACTGAGGACGTCCCAAGGAAGAGGCGAGGTGGATACTGCAGACACTGCGGATGGATTGGAAAGTTCCTTGCAGACTTTGAAGAGTTCAGCTAGGCTCTAGAGGTACAGGCCTGGGTGTGAGCCCTCTTCTTCCGACAGATAGACAGTATTGCCTTTGGAGTAGGCGAAAAGCCATTTTGCCAGGGGATGAGCCCGAGGTCTGCGACTTCCGTTCATCAACTCTGCACTTGTATTTCAGAGCGGCTAGACTGGAGTCGTACCAGCGGTTATGCTTGTAGGCAGGTTTCAGGCGGATCCTTCTAACAGGAGCAAGAATGTAAAGAGTGTTAGTGATAGCAAGATGAAGATTGGCAAGGACAGAGTCAGCGGGAGAGTCAAGAGAAGGGGAAGGTGGAGGAAAACGCAGCAGCTCACACCTGTTTCTTTGGACGAATGACCGTGAAGGAGGTTGGCAGTGCTGGTGGAGGCTCGGCCAGGGGGCCGAGAGGTTCCAGATGAGAAGAGAGGAGAGAGTGGTCAGACCAGGAGAAAAGGGTAGTGAGAGGATGGGAGAGTGTGGGATCGGCTGGGATAAAGGCATCAAGAGTTTGTCCGGCAGAGTGGGTAGGGTCGGAGGGCAGAATAGTGAAGGCGAGAGAGGTACAGAGATCGAAGAAGAGGCAGAAACAGTGGAGTCAAGGTGGATGTTGAAGTCTCCAAGGAGGAGGAGTTTAGAGGTATTGCTCAGAAGAGAGTAGGTGAAGTCCGAACATTCCGAAAGGAAGACAGACACAGGCCCAGGGGGCCTGAAGATAGTGGCAAGGGTGAGAGAGAGAGAGTCAGAGAGACACCAAGCTTGCAGACAAGACTTTCAAAGGAGGGGTAGGACTGGGTGAGTATGATAGAGGTAGGGACCCACTCAAAGAACATCAGGGCTATTGCACCATCAGGTTGGTAGGGCCAAGGCTTATAGAGGAGCTTGTAGCTGTCAGGGAGAAATGAGTCAAAAGCAGTGACTGAGCTGGCATTGGACCACGTCTCAGTAAGAGCGAGGACGTCGAGATCTAAGTTTTCAAGAAGGAGGGAGATGTCAGAAGAATGTTTGACAGCAGATAAAGCGTTCACGGTAGCTAAATGTAGCCGGTCACCACCTTTGAAGGTTTTCCGAGGATGGGTACAGGGAGGGGGTATGGCAGTCGGATGTGGTGAAGGAGGTGCAGAGAGAGAGGAAGAAGGAGTAGCTGGAGAGGGTAGGAAGTTGATGAGGGCCTGCAGCTGTTAGTCGAAGAGAAGAAGATTGGGTTGAGGACCCCCCGGCCATGACAGTGCCATTGTGATCGACATTAATGATGCACTTAGAGGATAAGAAGTGTGCCAATAGTACTTCCCATCTAGTGCCACCATTAATGGGTGAAGAGGAAAAAGGGGAGAGAGCAGAGATTAGATGGGAGGTCCATAGGCCAGGGGAGGGGACAGAGAAGAGGATATCATTGATAGTCTGTCTGGAAGTAGCACTAACGTAGGTGTCAGCAATAGCTAGGCCATGACTTTGCCCCGTGACTGGATCCCCAGAGAAAAGGAAATAAGAAAAAGCAGAAACCAGTGGGACATTTTGAGCTTGATTAGGTTTTGTGATTTCATTGGTGGTGACACACCACAGTGCTTAAACAAACCTGCTCCTGTCGCCTGCCAACACTAACTCCCATGGGGACATCATTTCATCAATTCTAGCTTAGATACAGACAATTTGTAGAAGATACACATTTTTGTCTTCTTTACCTCCATTGCCAACTCACTCCCATCTCACAATACAAGGTGCTTATGCCATCCACTGCCCAGCTAAGATTTTATTTCATTTACTGCTTATTCAACCGCACCCAGAACCATCACATCTCCTGATTTTTTTTTTTTTTCCAGACTCAATTCAATCCTACGTTTGCATTCATACTCCAGGTCATCATTGACAACATGAGGATTGCAACTTTCTTCTCCTTTACTTTAGAAATGTATACTGCGCACCTCAGAACCTGGAGGCTTATGGGCGCAACTACAAACAGAACAAAATAACATGGAACATAACTCAATGGAAAGGGGCTAGCAAGTTACTGGGGAAGTACCAACTGTAACGTTCTTTCGACTGGATGTTCCTCCCACGTATTCATATTCCTCATCTTAGAAATATTTGTCAGCTTGCTGCTTCTTTCGGAAATACATTTTGTCAGAGGGCACTGTGCTCGAGGCCGCGTAGCTTGGTCTCTCGAAGGCCACCGTCGACGTCATCCGTCGTATAAAGGGCTTGAGCCGCGCCCGTTGGTTCAGTTCTGTTTTTTCGATGTTAATGGTCGCATCAGTTGTATTCTGTGTCGGCAGATGTCAGGCTCTTAAGGAAGTACAAGTACAACAAGCGTAAGAACTGTACAGAGGGGTAGGTTGGGAGGGTCGATGAGGAATACGTGGGAGGAACATCCAGTTGAAAGAACGTTACAGTTGGTAAGTAACTTGTTCTTCAAATGGATTGTGTCCTCCCACGTATTCCTCATCTTAGATAGACTCCCATAGCAGTTGTAATTTAGAGGAGGAGGGAGTACCATAGTTCTTCAATTATGCACAGAATGAAGGACGGCTTTTGCAAAAAGGCCTCCTTGGTAAGAATTGGTGTCTAAACAATAATGTTTTTCCAAAAGTGTGCATTGATGACAAAGTGGCCGCCGCACAAATGTCTTGCACTGGGACTCTGAAGAGCCGTGGAAGTTGCTATGCCCCTTGTTGAATGAGCCCTTAAACCATCTGGAGGCTCCTTCCCAGCCAATTTGTAACATTCAGATATTGCTAGGATAATCCATCTGGATATAGTTTGTTTGGACACACCAAGGCCCAATTTGTGTCCAGTATACCCGACAAACAACTGATCTGTTTGTCTAAATCTTTCCAGTCTATATATGTAGAAACTGAGAGCCCTTTTAGGGTCTAGTATGTGAAATCTTTCCCTTTTTATCCTCCTCTTTACTAGCGTGCGGAGGAGGATAAAAAGATGGTAAAGTGATTTTCTGTGACAGATGGAAATCCAAAACTACTTTAGGGAGGAAAAAAGGCTCGACCTTTAAAACAACTTTATCTTTATGGAAAACCCTGTGAGGAGGCTTGCAAGAGAGCGCCTGCAACTCACTCACCCTGCGGGCTGAAGTTAGAGCCACTAGTAGAACCGTTTTTAAAGTTAGGAGCCTTAAAGGACAAGAATGTAAAGGCTCAAAAGGGGCACACAAGAAATTTTAAAACTCAATTTAAATCCCAAATGGGAACTTGGAAAGGTGTAGGAGGGAACACATGTGTTAATCCTTTAAGAAATTGGGTAACTAAAGGCATTTTGAAATATGAAACCTCTTCTGAGGAGCACTTGAAGATGGATAGTGCTGCCAAATATCCTTTAATAATAGTTCCAACTTGGAGCCCCGAGTTGGCTAAATGTAATAGAAAGGAAAGCACCATGGGAGTGGCACATTGAAAAGGTTCCACATTCTTATCCCAGCACCAGTTACTGAATTTCTTCCAGCGACACCGGTATAAGGATGTTGTTGCTGGCCTTCTGGCCGAAAGCAAAATCTCCATAACATCATCCGGGAGGTCCCAATTCTTATATCTCAACCTCTCAGAAGCCAAGCGTGAAAGTTGAGTGTCTTGACCTCTGGATGGAGAACCCGACCTTCCTCTTCCGAGAGAAGATCCTCTCTTTGTGGAAGACGTATTGGAGGGCAGATGGACATGTCCAGAAGGTCCGGGTACCACGTTCTCCTGGCCCAATCCGGGGAAATGAGGATTATGGTTTTCCTGAACTTTCTCAACCTCGTGATAACTTGAGGAATCACAGGGACTGGAGGAAACACGTAAAGGAGTGGAAATATCCAGTCCACTACGAACGTGTCCCCTAGAGCTCCTCTCGGAGGAAATTCCCTTGAGCAATACAGTGCGCACTTTCGGTTGGCACCGGTCGCGAACAGATCCACTTGAGGGATTCCCCAAAGGGCGTAGATCTCTTGAAGGACTTCCTGAGATAGCTCCCACTCGTGGGAGACTGTGACCTGCCTGCTCAGAGAGTCCGCCGCCATGTTCAGCTCTCCAGCTAGGTGAACTGTCGACAGAGAGATTCCTTCTTGCATTGCCCAGAACCAGAGCTGCATTGCCTCACTGCACAGTGGGAGTGATCCTACGCCTCCTCGTTTGTTGAGGTAGTACATGGCCACTGTGTTGTCTGTCATTATCAGGACATTCTTTCCCTGTACAGAGGGCAGAAAGGCCTTCAGCGCCAGTCTGATTGCCCTCAGCTCCAAAAGGTTGATGTGTAGTTTGGACTCCGATGGAGACCAACGACCGCTGACTGTCAGATCGTTGGTGTGGGCTCCCCACCCTGTGTGTGAAGCGTCCGTCACTACAGTTATCTTCGGCCATGGTTGCCAAAAAGGTTCCCCTCTGAGGATATTTTCCTTGTGATCCCACCAAAAGAGATCTTGAGCCACCTTGGACGGGACTTGTAGAAGATCTGACATCTCCCCTGAAAACTGGGACCATTGAGTCCTGAGGGCCCATTGAAGGGGTCTCATCCTCAGTCGAGCCTCTGGCACCAGAAAAATGCAGGATGCCACGAGGCCTAGCAACCTTAGAAAGTTGAACACCGGTAGATGTTGGGCATTCTGAAATTTTGTTACCATCTGCAGAATGTGGTGAGCTCTTTCCTCAGGAGGCGAGGCTTTCCCTGACGTGGTGTCCAGGACCGCTCCGATGAATTGGAGTCTTTGGCTCAGAATCATTTGTGACTTCTTGTAATTGAGGGAGAAGCCCAATTTGTGAAGGAAGTGACAGGTCATGGCCAGATGTCCCTGTCGAAAAAGAACAAAGGTAGGTCAACTACCCCTTCTTTTTGTCCCTGAGTCACAACAGGTCAATTCCAAAAGAATCTAGTCAACTCTCAGATTGGTCAGGGCCACAAGTTATTACAGTTGATATAACATTCTTTTATTCCATTGCATCCTCTGCACAACTTAAAAAGGGACTATGAATAAGTCCCATACAAAAAAACTAAAAAACAGAACTGTGTTAACCACTTACAATCTAATTGGTGTAGTTACACTATATCAAACAAATCAAATCAAAGAAGTATTTTTATAGTATTTTTAAGAAAGGGAAAGAACAGTATAAAATCCTGTTGCAAAGTGCTATTTATACACCAATTCAAGTATCAGAGATCCGTGTCACTTCTGCATTTGTTAATGTGACAAAAGTCTACAGAGGCTGCTGTTTCTTTGTTTCTAGTTTTTACCACATATCTGTAACCTCTTGATATTGCTCTATAACATGAATACAAGGTATATATAGTGTTGTACATTCAACAAAGATAACCTTTATGTTTGTTGGTATCAATAGAGACATAGGAAAAAAGGTAGTCACAATTTCCTAATATTAAGTCGACATATGTTTCGGCCATATAAACTCATACATATCACTCTCTCAGTGACGTTGGTTTCGTTGGTACAGGCCGTCTTCAGGACAGAACAGCAAGTTTTTTGAAAACATGTAATTTATACTTCCCCAGGTTCAATATTTCTTGTATAATGATCTAAAACATTTAAAAGAGAACCTTTCTTTTTTTTTAGAGGATATGCTAAAAAAGGACTGATTTACAGTTCTTATCTTTAAAGTGTGGCTTTGGCATATTTTTATTTGTGCCACTACATGGACTAACCTGTTTTAACTCAAAATTTCTTCGGGACATTTTAGGAGAATATCTGGATAAGACATTTCATGACATCATCAGGCTCCTTATCGGATGCTTAATTCAGGTGGTGTGTTCATTCCATACCTATGGGTACACAGGCCTCTGTCAGTATTATTATAATTCCTTTCGGGTTAAATACATTATCATGTACATGAGGCAATTGTTGAGCACTAAAAAGATACCTTATACGTGTACTGGAGACTGGTTATTCTTTAGTTGTCTCCGTAGTGTGATTATGGTCAGCAGTCTTGATTCTATCGGTGTGTTGATGAGAGCGCCTTTGTTAGATACACATATGCACCATCTGAAATGGAAAAACACACCGAGACCCCAACTAATGTTAGTTTCTTTGTGTTGGCGCTTGTATTGTAATGTACAAGAGCAAACTGTCTCTCATACGAATGCCTTCAAATATAACGGCATCAATTATTCAGGGAGCTTTTATCCTCTGCTAATATTTGTATTTTCTAATAGCGTTAGGCCGCCACTTTGCGCAGCTTTCACGTTGAGGTTAAAGACCAAGAAAGGTAATGCCGAGGAGAGCCTTGTTCGTGCAGTTGTTATTCAAAAAAAGAAGTTTGAGTGTGCAGTTCTAACTTCAAGGGGGAGCGTCATTATTTTTAAATTCCTAATCTAGCTGTAGATTCCGCTTACCTCACAAAGTTTGCTTGAATGCTCCTGCTTTTTCGATGCTCCTGTTTTTTGAAAAAACGCCTGCTACGTGTACCGGGCAGCGATATTCAACCTTCTTTTGCGGAATGAGAAGGGACGGTCACATGATCATGCGTAATATGCCCAATACGGATACCCAAACTCTTTTACGTACCAAAAACAATAGTAAAGACAATTTGTCCAAACAAGAAAGAGAGGCGTTGGCTAAATTAAAATCGAATGACACTTTTATAATCAAGCCAGCCGATAAGAGAGGAGGAATATTCCTTTGGGACAAAAATGAATATGAAAAGGAAGTTTTGAAACATCTGAACGATTCCCTCTCCTACCGTAAGCTCCCTCATGATCGAACTAACAGACTCAAAGAAGAAATGACCAGTTTGATGAAACATGCAGTGGAACAAAGATGGATTGACGAAGATGAATATGCTTTCTTGGTCAACAACAATCCTACTACCCCTGCTTTTTATGTCTTGCCGAAGGTGCATAAAAATCTGTCTACTCCACCAGGACGTCCAATCGTAGCGGCCATCAACTCCATCCTTGAACCTTTGTCTATCTATGCTGATTGGTTCCTGAGGCTAGCGTTGGGAAAATGCAGTCGTATATTAAAGACATCACGGGTATGATCAATACCATCACCAGTAGCCACACCACACCGGAAGACATACTTGTTACCCTTGATGTAGTAGCATTATACACAAGCATACCCCAACAAGATTGCCTCACAGTGATGGCACAATATCTGGACTCCCGCACCACTATTCTAGTGCAACTGCCTAAAGCATTTATTCTGGAATGCATACGTTTAGCATTAAGGGAGAATTTATTTCTGTATGAAAAAACATTTTTCAACCAATTACAGGGCACCAGTATGGGGGCCAGCTTTGCCCCAGACCTGGCGAACCTGTATAGGGACCATTTTGAGATCAACCCCATCTACCATCTTAACAATCCTTTTAGCTCCAACATTCGAGCTTGGCACAGATACATCGATGATGTTTGTATGGTCTGGAGAGGTTCAATCATCCAACTGTTGGACTTTCACAAGTGGCTCAACACTCAAAACCCTTATATCCAATTTACCATCGAATAAAACACAACTAAGGTTCAGTTTCTAGACTTAGAAATTATTAAGACAGATGTTGGAACATTGAAAACAGTGCTGTACAAAAAACCGACAGACAAGAACACATTGTTAAACTATTCTAGCTTCCATCCTAAAAGTCAAAAAGAGGGACTTCCATTCGGTCAGTTTCTACGTATTCGTAGAAATTGTTCTCAGATGGCCGATTACAAATATCCCGGTCTGGCCCTGAAAACAAGATTGAAAGATAGGGGCTACCCAAAGCCCACTATATAGAGGGCGTACAAAAGGGCTCATCACATGAATAGAGAGACGTGCCTACAAGCGATGCAGAAAACATCTTTAGACAAGATCACGTGTGTTAGCACATTCAGTCCCGTCAGAGTTCCCCTTCGAAAAACAATTCTTAGACATTGGGATATGATTAAAACAGAAGATTTTAACCTTGCAAAACCTCACTTTGCCTTTAAAAGGCAAAGAAATGTGAAACATAATTTGGTCCACACTTATCCATTACCATCAACACCTAAACATACCCAGAGCACACTATGGGGTTTACCTCTGGTGACAGACCACCATAAATGCAGCAAATGTTCAGTTTGCCCACAAACAAAAGAGATGAACAGTATCACCTTAGGTACACGAGTAGTCCAACTGCCGGAATTCACCAACAGCCTAACTACCTGGGCTGTCTATGCCATAATATGCCCATGCAATCGAGTACTCATAGGCAAGAATAAGCGACAGGTAAGACAAAGAATCTGTGAGCACAAATCGTGCATAAAAAATCAAACTGAGAATAAACCACTGGTAGCCCACTTTATTAAAAAAATCAACCAACTGAAATGCTTTGGTGTGTTCTACAAGTGGTGAAATAGGCCCCTAGAGGTGGAAATCGAGATCTCACCCTAACCCGGTGTGAACAAAGATGGATCTATAACATCAATTCGGTAAAGAAAGGGTTAAACATAGCGGTAGAATGGAATATTTTCCTGTGAACTATTCCACTACGTGACAGTCTCCTGGCAGGCATAACGTACTATGATCACCGTAGCCGGAGGCATCAGTCTGGCACAATTTACAATGTCAACTAACGAATATGAGGGAATGGAATTTATTACCCCAAGAAAGATGCAATAGCATTATTATTCTCCATTCATATATTTTTTCTGAAAGCAGACTATTCTTGCGTGAAAAAATCCTTGATACCTTTCTATCTGGGCATCTTGGGCATGTCTTCAAAAACGAAACCACTATATGTATAGGATAAGGGAAGTCAGGGCACCTTTCCTATTCATATTCACTTTTATATACGTTTTTTGATAATAGAATTTTAAACAAATAGCGAGTGAGAGACAAATATTTTTCCATCAGACCTCACTCTAAGTGCACGACGACTGGAATATTCCATGCTATTCACTGACTAACACGAGAGAATAGCCTCATGCCTACCCACTCGACCAGAGTATGGAGATGAAAAATGCCTTTCTGATGTCTGTTTGCTTTTCCTGATGTGCAACAGAGTTAATTCGTGTCCTTGTCTGGTGCCAGCCCCTCTTTAAAAGACATCCTTTTTTCGTTGCTCTATGCAGCATTTTACAGCACGTCTCTAAATATGAAATTATATATGTGTAGCATGTAGTCTTGCCATCCACCATTAAACTACACATCCCAGCAAAACATGTAGTTTTCTGGACCAACTAAACGTGCGCTTCACGTACGGTCACGTGACCGTTTTACCGTTTTTGTTTCCCATTCCGGAAAAGAAGGTTTAATATCTAGGCAGGCTTTGCCATCTACCAATAAACTACACATCCCAGCAAAACGTGTAGTTCTTTTGGACCAATCAAATGGGCGTATTATGCATGGTCATGTGACCGTCTCTTCTCATTCCGGAAAAGAAGGTTGAATATAGATGCATCCCGCTGCCCGGTATGTGTAGCAGGTGTTTTTTCAAAAAACAGGAGCATCAAAAAAGCAGGATCATTCAAGCAAACTTTGTGAGGTAAGCGGAATCTACAGCTAGATTGGGAATTTAAAAATAATGACGCTCCCCCTTGAAGTTAGAATTGGACACTCGAACTTCTTTTTTTGAATGGCAACTGCACGAACAAGGCTCTCCTCAACATTACCTTCCTTGCTCTTTAACCTCAACGTGAAAGCTGCGCAAAGTGGCGGCCTAACGCCATTAGAAAATACAAATATTAACAGAGGATAAAAGCTCCCCGAATAATTGATGCCGTTATATTTGAAGGCATTTGTATGAGAGACAGTTTGCTCTTGTACATTACAATACAAGCAACCGCACAAAGAAACTAACGTTAGTTGGGGTCTCTGTGTTTTTCCATTTCAGATGGTGCATATGTGTATCTAACAAAGGTGCAGTCATCAACACACCGATAGAATAAGACTGCTGACCATAATCACACTACGGAGACAACTAAAGAATAACCAGTCTCCAGCACACGTATAAGGTATCTTTTTAGTGCTCAACAATTGCCTCATATAGTACATGATAATGTATTTAACCCAAAGGAATGATAATAATACTGACAGAGGCCTGTGTACTTGTCTTATCCAGATATTCTCCTAAAATGTCCTGAAGAAATGTTGAGTTAAAACAGGTTACTCCATGTAGTGGCACAAATAAAAATATGCCACAGCCACTGAGAAAGGGTCACCATCTTGAACTTGTCCTTCCTGAGGAATTTGTTCAAATTTCTAAAATCCAAGATGGGTCTCAATCCCCTTTTTGGGAATGAGAAAATAAGGGGAGTACCAACCCTTGTTCCTCTCCGCTACAGGTACATGTTCTATTGCACCTTTCTCTAGCAGGGTTAAAATCTCCTGCACAAGGAGCGGGTCTGGAATTTTTACAGAGTTGGCTCCCGGTGGATGATCTTGAGGCCTTTGATGAAAAGGTAGACAGCAACCATGGGTCACTATCTCTAGTGCCCAGGCATCTGACGTAATGCCCCGCCATTTTTCCAGATACTGAGTGATTCTGCCTCCCACCAGGGTCTTCTGGGTTAAGGCCTCAAAGTGGCTTTGCAGTGGCTTTGCAGTGGCTGAGGAGGTAGTAGCCGCTGCTGTGGCTGATCTAGCACCTATCCCTTTTCCACCACGAAAGGGTTTTCTTTGTTGTCCCCTTTGACTGGCCTGCCCTCTCCCTTTTCCAAAAGAGGAATAGAAGCGAAAAGTGCGACTCTTCCAGGAAGATGACCCTGCATAAGAGTGCTGTTGAGGTTGCCTTATAGCGGCGCTGAGTGATTTTGCTGCTGCTTTCGAGGTCTGCAGCTTTTCCAAGCTCTCGTCCGCCTTGCTGCCAAACAACCTCAAGCCGTCAAAGGGCATATTAAGTAACCTGGATTGAAAATCAGATGCAAAACCATATTTTCTTAGCCATGCAAATCTACGCAAGACCGTGCTAGATGCCATGGATCTGCTTATACTCTCTGCAGTATCCACTCGTGACTTGAGGCACTCCTCCATAGCCTCCTTCCCATCCTTTACTATCACCAGGAAACCATCCCGCTCCTCACCCTCCGGGATGTGATCAGCCGCTGCATCTAAACAGCTCCACAGGGTGTAAGTGAACCTAGCTAATGTACAAATCACATTAGTAGACTTAAGGGCCATACTACCAGAAGTAAAAGCCTTCCTCGCCCAGGCATTAATCTTTTTATCGTCCCTCCCAGGGGGCATAGAGGGATAAACCGACTGTCTATTTGCAGTCGCAGCTTGAATTACCAAACTTTCAGGTGAAGGATGCTTAGATAAATATTCTGGATCCGAGGGAGCAGGTGTATACTTTCCTACAAATTTCTTATTCACAGCTGGTAGAGATTCAGGTGCCTCCCAATTTGTCATAATTCTCTTTTGAAGAGCTTTGTGGAAGGGAAGGACTGGGTCTTTCTGAGGTCCTTCATCAATAATGTCTGCTAAGTCGCACTAGTCATATCTTGGGGACACGGTCTTCCACCCCATAAAATCTATCACTCTTCCCATGAGGTTCCTATACCCCAGTTCAGCATGGTCTGTGGGGTCAGGCCTTTCAGAATCTACCTCAGGTGAGGTATCTAGGCCACTGGCCGATTGTAGGCAGTCATAAAGGTCTGATATTTTTTAATTAGGATCTACCAGTTCCTCAGGGACTTCTCTTGTCCCAAATCGAACACCAGCTGATGTAATTTCCTCATCAGATGTTTGTTCCTCAAAAATAACAGACAGATAAAAAAAAATTCTTGCCTGGGCTGAGGAGGGAACGCTTTTTCTAAAAGGTGGAACAGACATAGCCTTTGCCATAGTTGTCATCTTGGGAACCGGTATGAAAGATTTCCCAGACAAAGGCGTTGACGGCATCGACACCGGCTTCGACATACTCAAAGGATTCCCCAAGGTCATCGAGGATGGCTTCGATGTCGAGTAAGGCTTCGAGGCCGAAGGTATCAACGGCATTTTTGGCTTTGACGGCGTCATCGAACAACGCGCCGAGTCGATAGCTGACTTCGACAATGAGGATGCCATTTTGTCCTCAGGCAACCTCGATTTATGCACCGAAGTTTTCTGTACAGTCTCATGAGGTGCTGGAGAATCATCGTCCGAGGACGCCCTCGACTTTTTGTCGGATTTAATGTGAGACATTTTGGATTTCCCTCAGTCACCTTTAGAGTGGACAGGGACATGCTCTTCAAGTAGCTTTTTTGAGGGGGTCCGGACCGCCTTTTCAAATTTTTTTAGCATTGAAGCCCTAAAGGCCTCCCATTTCTTTGCTGAATCATCATGCTTCGAAGGACAAGAAATTAACCTTCTTCGGGCGAGGAAGAAGAGGACGAAGATCTATGACATCGCTTTTTTGATTTTTTCGATGACGAGGAAGAGGACTTCCTCGAGCGACTTTTCGACCTTGATCGTCTCGACTCATGACGAGATTTAGATCTCGATTCTCTCAAGTCTTTTAGCCTTTTAACAGACTTGAAAGACTTCCCCACCGCTAGCTTACCTTGGCGTTCCTTAAGAGCCTTGTTCCACTTCGCCTGACACGACCCGCACTCGTCGACTCAGTGATCAGGACTAAGGCACCAAAGACAGTTGCAGTGAGGATCCGTAATGGACATTTTTCGAGTGTTGTCAGGGTTGAGGAAGAAGACTTCTCGATTAGAAAAACTGATGTGCCGTTTTGATACACAAAGCAGAAGCTCGGAAAAATGGAACTGAACCAACGGGCGCGGCTCGAGCCCTTTATACGATGGATGGCGTCGACGCTCGACGGCGGCCTTCAAGGGACCAAGCTACGCGGCCTCGAGCACAGTGCCCTCTGGCGAAATTTCTTTCTGAAAGAAGCAGCAAACTGACAAATATATCTAAGATGAGGAATACGTGGGAGGACACAATCCATTCACATTTTTTAAAAAAAAATGTAAATGTTCCATCAGGTTAACCTTTCTCATATCTTCTGGAAGTGAGTTCTAAATCTTTGGGGCAGCTGCATAGAAGGCACCTTGTTTGACTTGTGTAAGAGAACATCTAGGCTCTTTTAGCTGTAGTGTGTCATTTGATCTGAGCGTTCTTATGTTGGACTTCACCTGTACGGCCTCGGACAAATAGACGGGACCCATACGCATGATGCCCTTGTGTATCATGACCAGAACGCAAAATCTGCCCTCATCTTCTATCGGCAACCAGTGCAAAGCCTTTCTTGCTTTGGTGACATGGTCAAACTTTCTCAGGCCAGTATTAGCTCTGACTGCGCTGTTTTGTATGACCTCAACTCTTCCAAACTCTGATATATTTATCCCTACAAGGAGACTACTACAATAGTCTATCTTAGACCCAATGATTGCTCTTGCTATAATTTCACAGTTGGTTTGTGAAATAAAGAGGCGTATTTGTGTGAGCAGTTTTATGTGGTATCGTGAGGAGGACACCAAATAGCTCACTTGTGCCTTCATGTTGAGATGTTGATCCAGGACGATACCTAAGGTTTTGATCTTTGTTTTGGTCTCCAGAAGGTACCAAGCGAGTGTGAAATGTATGTAATTCTCCTCTAGATTTTCTATTCTATTTGGTGTACCAACAACCATACGTTCCGTCTTTTCCTTATTTAGAGCAATCCCATTTTCTACCATCCACGCTTGAACAATATCATAGACCTCATTTTGCCTGTCATCCACATAGTTAGTAAATTCAACATTATTCCTGTCCAACAGATGGAAGAGAGGGATGGTAAATATATTACAAAAAGAGGGTGACAAACAAGCACCCTGAGGAACTCCAAAAAGCAAAGTACTGGGCGGAGCTTTCGCTGTGTCACTACACACTCTGTGTTCTATTACTAAGAAAGGATTGTACCCATGCCGAGGCAGCTTCTGAAAACTTGGCTTCCTCCTTCAACCTGGTGACCAATAGATGGTGGTCCACCAGGTCGAAGGCTGCAGAGAGGTCTAATAACTTTAATATTGATGTTCCACCCTTATCCATGGTACGAAATAGGTTAGACTTCAAGTCCAACAGTGCCGTCTCTGTCCCACGGCCTTTTCTAAAGCCAGATTGTCTGTCGTGTAACACCTTATGATTGTTAAACTCTGAGATCTGGATGTACGCCACCCGAGAAGGGGGAGTTACTGATAGGCCTGTAGTTGAGCCTGTAGGTGGGTCTCTTGAAGTGCAAGAATATCCGGGTTGTGCGTCTTAGTGAAACTCTCTAATTTAGCCCGTTTGAGGGGGGTATTGAGCCCCCTCACATTATGCATTATCCATCTGAACCCAGCAGGAAATTCTGGCACAGCCCTGTGTGAAGAGGTGCCGGCAGCGGCCTTGGGAAAAGCCACCAACTCGCACACATCGGACGAACTCGGCGATCCTGACGGGAGCGGAGCCGCCCCCGCCGAACGCTACGGCGGGGTTAGCTACTCACCTTACTGGAGTCGCCGACCCGGACTGGGAAGGGGGCGGGAACCTTGTCAGGGTGCAGGCCGCAGCCCGCGGCCGAGGAGGAGTAAGAACCCCGACATCAGAGGCCAGCCCTATGTACAAAAGTCCCGGCGCCGCATGGATGCCGCCGACGGAAACGCTTCAGGAACAGTCCCCATGCTACAGGGGCAGGCGAAACTGACGGCAGGGAAACCCGGTCTTAAGGGAGGGGGGCCAAACCTTCCCAACCAATAACAGACGAGCTAGGCAAGACGTTTGCTCATTGGTGGGGATTTGAACCCAGTGAAGTATATAAAGGCCCGCCTTTTCTAAACAAGGCTGTCTGTTATTTTCAAAGGACACCGAGGAGCACGCAGGCAACCCCGAGTGGTGGGCCTACCCAGATAACCCGAGTTAGAGGACCACAGCCTTATCCCAAGGGCAATTGGGGAAGGAAAAACCCCACGGTGAAGCAACCGCCAGAACTTTCAGTTTATTATTGATTTACCACACCTCAGTTATTGACTCTTTCCGGATCAACCATACGGCAATAATAAAGATTATTGCAGCACGAGTTTTGTCTCCTGTCTATCATTCTCACACCCTGTTTTTTGCCCCCTCGTCCCTCTCCCGGGAGCCTCTTCAAGGCGAGACCCGCCCTCAACTGCCTCCTCCCTCCTCCCTCCACCCCCTCTGTTGTGGTATCATGCCCTCTGCAGGCCCTGCTTGCCCGGCCACTCTGGTCCTTCCCTCTTGCCCACCCACCTCCACCCCGCACCCCGGTCCCCAACTCGGAGTGCACCCGCCCCCCCCTCTATCCGCCCCCCACCCGGACTTGTCGGTCCTTACTTGTTCCAACATGTTTTCTACTCCACCCTCCTTGGCTCTACTTATTGCCCATTCCCCAGCACCCTCTTCAGAATATCTTCCAAGGCTTAGGCCCACTAATTCAACTGGATCCATTCCCCGCTTCCTCTGCCCCTCCCGGTCGTCCTTCCCCCTCCCGGTCGTCCTTCCCCATCAGCATCGGGGGGCCCCTCAGTGTGGCTCTCCACCTGTTCCTTTCCCCTACCGTTGATCACACCCATGGTTTGGCCCTTTCCTCTTGCACTGAGATGGTTGGGTCTCGTCCCGAGGCCTCCCTTTCACCCTCAAGCTCCAAGTGCAATACATTTGCCGCTTCCTGTGGCATAGTTGCCCGCCTCTGGATCCCCTCCCATTCGAACAGTAAACCAAAGGGGAATGCCCATTTATATTTTATTCCATTCCAGGTTAGCTCCCTCAGGACTGGGCCCATGTTCCTTCTTTCACTAGCGTGGTGTTTGCCAGGTCCTGAAACAAGGAAATCTCTTGCCCCTTATAGTGTACTGGTTTGCGCTGCCTGGCCACATGCAACAATGCTTCCTTCTGTCCATATCTGGCAAATGCGGCCAGGATGTCACGCGGCCTGGCGTTGGGGCCCCGGGAGGGTCGCCCGACTCTGTGCACTCTGTCCAGTTCTATCGATTCTGGGCTCCCCTTGCCAAAGAGATCAGCAAAAATACTCTGGATTTCCCCCTTCAGTTCCCGGTCCACCACCGATTCTGGTAAGAATTTAATCCGGATGTTGACCCTTCTGGATCTATTTTCAAGATCCTCCACTTGGGCTTCCAAGCTCCACGTCGCAATGTCCAGCCGATCAATCGGCTCACTGTTAGACGTTGTGTCCTTCTGAGTTTCCTGCAGCCCTCTTTGCAGTAAGTCCGTTCTCTCCCCTAACTGGACTATTTCTTGTTTCAACTCTCCTAGCGCCAAACTCAAATCGGATCTCTTCAGCTGGAATTGGTCCTGAAAGGTTTTAGCTAAAGTCTCTCTAAAGGCCTGCATTTCCCCTCTGAGATCCTGCCTCATCATTTGTGCCGAGTCCACAGCCCCTTCCTGCTCCAGCCGCACTTTTGGCTGACCATTGCCATCTCTATTTGGCTCCCTGGCCTCCATTGCAGGCCGCAGTGTGGGGAGGGTACCTTGGGGGTCCACTGCGCACAGACCGGTCTGTGCCGTTTTCCCCTTGGCCCTGGAGGACATCTAAATTCGTGGCGAAGCCCTTCCAAGTTGTACACCCTCCAAGTTGGCACCCTCCACAGCCCACTGCTTGATGTGAGCCGGATAGCACGCGCCCTCCAGTTGGTGAGTGAAAACAAGCCCAGCGGCCCTCCCCTCTCTTATGTCTCTGAAAAGACCCACTTCTATGTTGCCTGTTGTTAGATGATTACCACTGGGTGTAGTCCTTAGCCGGCCAGGCGCTGGGGTGATTAATCTGCCCGCCCCAGCAGAGGCGCTCCCAGGTCCAAACCCAGTGTTTACCGTTGATGGGGGATACAGTCCTCGCCGCTCACAGCACTTTCACCAGTGGCAATCATCACTTCTGGGCGCCGCTCCACAGCTTCCGGGAGCTACCCTACCACCTGGACACAGTCACACACTTCTTCTTTGTAGAGGCCTCACTCAGGAACCATGGGCACCTCGCCTACCCCTGGCGAGTCCTGATCCCTATTGAACCTCCCCACACTTCTAACCGGCCTCGAAGGATGTTCAGAACAGAGCAGCCGTGTCACCCCCAGGTTCCCGCAGAGGCCGACTCTCTCTGTGCCCCCCTGCTGAGTATTGGCCCTGTTGTGCTGCTCTGCCGGGACCCACTTCCCAGCCGCTGTGGGGTGGTGCCGAAGGCGCCCAGACGAACTCCTGATGGGGCCTCCTCCTCCCCACCCCCCCATGCCTACTCCTATCCCCGGAGTGTCAGCGCCTCTTGCCCCCGCTCCCTGGCAGCGTAGTACTGCTTCCTCGGGGGCCCCACCGATCCTGCCCTCCTCCTGCGACGATGCCTGCCTTCTGTCAGTTGAAATCTTTCCTCAAGGGGGGGGGATCTCCTTCCCCCTGGCGCGCTGCTTGGCCACGCTCTACACCCCAGCCTCCGGAGCTCGCCGCCAATGCTCCCGGGTGCTCCTAGTCCGCCGCGCCAGGCCCCCGCAGAGTCCAACTGAGGCGGAGGTCCTGCGCCGGGTTGCTGGTACTCCTTCTAAGCACAGCTGTGTCAGACCTGCTGCTCTCCTTCCCCTGCCGACAAGGCACTGCTCCTGCCAGCTCTCCCCTTCGCACCTGGGCTCCCACGCCACGCGCCGGTCTAACAGTTCCCCGCGCCTGCAGTCTCCTCAACTCACCCCGTCTGGGGGTTTGGGACGCTGCAGCGGGGCTCCCCTACAGTCTTCCCATCTCTGAGGCTGTGCTGGCGTGCAACTGCTCCGATCTGCTCACTTTCTGGGGGGCCCTGGCAGAGCCCAAGGAGCCCTTCAACGGTGCCCAGTGCGCACTCCTCTCCTCGCCGGCGAACTCGCTCTGATCCGGAGGCCGCACCTCCTAGTCCGCGGACCCCCTCAGGCAACCTCCCACTGCTTTCACGGGCACCCTCGTACCCCTGCTGTGCTCCACAGGATAGCTGCGATCCAGCTCTGGCCTCCTGCACCTGGGGGGTGGTGGGATCACAAGATGAGACGCCTCAGAGCCCGGGAGCAGCCGTCGGAACGTCTATTCCGTGCCAGCGGCCATCTTGGAATCAATTTTAATATATTTTATTGAAGATTAACATACAATATTCAGGGGAATAAAAGAATGATCTGACCAGGCAGACTGACGTACCACTGGAACAGTCATGGGTAGATTATGTGCAGAAATCCAGTCCAGCACATTGCCCATAATGTGTGTTGGCTCTTTAACCAGCTGTAAAAAAAAAACAAGATTACCCAGGGCTTTTCCAAGTTTTTGGCTGCTAAATCTTTTTTGCATCCTAACCACAAATTCATGTCTCCCATGATGACAGCTTTGGTGTTCAGTTTAAGGAAGGAGAGCAAACGATTGCTCAAGTGTGCCGAGAAATCCTTCATGGGATTAGGTGGTCTATATAATAGTATCACGTTCAAGGTATTTTCTGGTTTAGCTCCAATCTTGAGGTGCAGTGTTTCACAGCCATCAATACAATCAAAATCAATTTTCCAAACATCTAGTGAGGATCTAAAGATGGCAGCAACCCCCCCCCCCTTTATCTTCTTTCCTAACCTGCCTAAAGATTTTATATCCACTAGTGATTGCCAGCGATAAGGTGGACCCGGCTGCTTTAAAGAGCCAGGTCTCAGTAATGACACAGATGAACAAGTTACTTTCTTACCTGGTAACGTGCTTTCGATGGGATATTTCTCCGACGTATTCCACATCTATGACAGGTAATCACCCCACAGCTGTGCTGCTTCGTGAAAATTTTCGGCGTCTGCGTCCTGCGTCGATTATGTCGATACGCTCCCTCGAGGGCCTCCGTCGAGCCAACGTCACCGGATGTTATAAGTAGGACGCTTGACGCCCCTAGCCTCAGTTGTAGTTTTTTCCCAGAACGTGTGGCACCAATCTTCTGCCAGTATGACTACAGAAAGCCTTGCGTAAACGTAAGCTGCAATCTGTAGAGGGGCAGGTCAGGAGGATGCGATGTGGAATACATCGGAGGAACATCCCATCGAAACAACGTTACCAGGTAAGAAACTTGTTCTTCGAGGGGATTGTGTCCTCAGACGTATTCCACATCTAAGACAGACTCCCAAAGCAGAACCAACGTATGGAGGTGGGAAAAGAATTTAGAATTTTTGAATTCCCAATTAAATTGCAGAATAGAGAACCGCCTTGCCAAAGGCCAAATCTTGCCCATGGATAGAATCCAGGGAGTAGTGTTTGACAAAGGTATGGACAGAGGCCCATGTGGCTGCTCCACAAATGTTACGAATGGGAACACCCCTCTGCAGAGCAGTAGAGGCAGCCACACGTGTGGCTGCTCCACAAATGTTACAAATGGGAACACCCCTCTGCAGAGCAGTAGAGGCAGCCACACCCCTAGTAGAATGGGCCCGTAAGCCTACCGGAGGGTCCTTACCCGACAAACGGCAACATTCAGAGATTGTCAAGATAATCCATCTAGACAAAGTCTGCTTAGTAACAGCTTGTCCCAAACGCCTTCCAGCGTATCCTACAAATAGCTGATCATCCACTCTGACCCGGGACATGCGTGAGATGTAGAAACTTAAAGCTCTCCTAGGATCCAACTTATGGAGCCTCTCCTCTTCCTTACGAGGATGCAGAGGAGGATAGAACGCTGGAAGAATGACGTCTGGCTCAAATAAAATTCTGACACAACCTTCGGAAGAAAAGCGGGACGAACCCTAAGGACAACCCTGTCCTTATGGCACACTGTGAAAGTGTCATGATTCCTGCCCCTCATGTCCCCAGCCCTCCAAGATGTCAGGCTGGAGCCAGGCCACGATCACCTCCATGGCACTCAAGGGCCTCTCCATCCCTCCAAAGACCCACTTGGATTCAGACTTGGCGCTTTTGGCACCAGACTCACTCACTCCCATAGGATAACATTGGGGATTGGACTTGTAGTGCATTGATGGGGATAAGATGGATGCCCCCACATATTTCGGTTCCCAGAACTGCATGTGCAGTCTAGTCTTTTGGGTGTGGTTCTGCCCAGAGACACCTGGGATACCCAGAGACTATTTAAGCCACGCCCAGGTTCAGAAACATGCTTTGTGTTTTCTGCACCTGCAGCGTGACACTCACCGTGTTCGGATCGGTCTCCAGTAGGCCTGCATCTTTCTTCTGCGCTCAGCTCCTGCAAGAACAAGAACACTGTTAGGAACAGCCTTACATTGCGGCGCTTCTGCCCATCATTCATCGCTCCTTCTGTTCTGCGGGCATCTTCGGCGGTGTCATTCCCATCCCGGCACACCACTTCCTAAGGAAAAGGGAAAAGAACAGAAAAAAGGCATTAGTAAGCATTTAGCAAATCTTTGCTTATTTTTAAAGACTGTACGAGCTTCAAACGCTTACCTGAATCCCAGCCGCTCTGGGGGAACTCTGTCTCTGGAACTTCTAATCCATCTGCAAGAGGGAAAAGACACTCCAGGTTAGCGTGGAAACATCTGTAGGCATGGCATACCGCGCTTACTCACCGCATTTCTTCTTCATAACCGGCATCCATGCTGAAAACGTCGCAGCACCTAAAAGACACAGAAAAAGAACTCAGTTCAATACAAATACGAAAGGGTCACATCGCGCATCGCGCTCTCACTCACCTTCAGCGCTACTCATCTCAGCAGTACGTCGCCATCCCCGGACGCCGGCCATCATCTAAGGAAGGAAAGGAACGAAGTTCGAGAACTGTTCAAAAGACTCATTATACTTACCTGTCAGACTTGCCAGTGAAGTAAGTAGGCAGCAACGAGCCTGCATCAATCAACATGCCCCTGTGCTGAAAGCAGGACGGAGAGCACACTTTCCAAGAAAACAAGGTGAGCTGTGGATCAAAGGGAAGGATTGGACCCCGGGGAAGAAGGGGTTCAAGCACACAGAGACAATAGGGAGTTAAATTCTACCAATTCTGTTTCAGGCCCAGTCTCCAGTCGAGTAGACTCCAGGGAAGGGTTCAAGGTTGTAAGAGGTCAGAACAGGCTGAGTGACGTCCCCGTGGATACCAGGTGAGCGTTACAGAACACAAAGCCTCACATCAAAATCCACCTGGGCGTCATGGAAACATCAGAAACCGACCAGTTAGCCCTCATGTTGGGGCAGCTACGTTCCGAAGTACATGCAGCCAGGCAGGAGACCAACACCCTGAGGAGAGAGCTGATAGGAGCCAAAGAACGCACTGATGATTTAAGCTGGAAACTTCTCCAGTCACAAGCAGGGCATGCACCATTGCCGGGAAGCGTGCCCTCGATGCCAGCACCATCAGCCAATCCCGTTCAGATAACCCTTCCTGGGGCAGTTCCCTTGGTCCCGCCCGAACGATTTACGGGGGATCCCAAGAGGTTTGCAACGTTCATGAACCAGTGCCACCTGCACTTCCTTTGTAGACCAGGGGCCTTTCCGAATGACCAATAACGGGTCACTTTTTTGCTATCCTACCTGAGTGGTAGCGCTGCGGACTGGTCTGTAGTCTTTGTGGCCCAAGACGATCCTTTGCTGCATGACTTCAGGGGCTTTCAGCAGGAGAGGGAAAAGCTGTTCGCCTGTCGTACTCATGGGCAGGCATTAGACAACAAACTTCTGTCCCTACGCCAAGGGAATCAAGACCTATTTACATACATAGCCACATTCAATAGACTCGTAGTTGAAGCAGAATGACCAGTGGAGAAGAGAACCACGTTATTTCATCAGGGATTGCGGGGGGAGCTCAAGGATGTTCTCGCACAAGTAGTGAACCCCCCGAAAGACTGCTCAGAATTCATTGACCTTGTTGTTCAACTGGATCATAGGTTGCAGGACCAAAGAGCAGATCGAACCAGACCGGACCCTTGCCCTATGTATGTGCGTTCAAAGGACAATATTGCCCGCACAACGGAAGGTTCAGGAGAACCAATGCAAATCGGGGGGTTCAGATCCCCCTTGACTAAAACGGAAAGGGATAAAAGGAGACAGCAGCAGTTATGTCTGTACTGTGGAAGGTCAGGTCATTTCCTTAAAGAGTGCCCTGTGAAGCCACCGAGGATGACGGTAGGGGCCACGGACAAGGAAGATACCATCAAGGAATCGGAAAACTACCCAGCCCGGCAAGTGTAGGGGTCCACTTGTCGAGCGAAGAAAGTGAACTAAAGACCTCCCATTTTGCACTATCTGTGGTCTTGATCAATCACCAACAACCCTCTCGGATGCACGCAGTAAGAGCGTACATTGACAGTGGAGCCGTTGGGAATTACATAGACCAGGATCTTGCGGCAAAGATGGGGCTTCCGTTACGCCCTAAATCAACCACTGACACTGTTACCACTGTCGACGGCACGGAAATAGCTTCTGGTCCAGTATCCCAATGCACTTCAGCTTTAACCCTTCTGTGCCAGGATGGACACCAGGAATCTATCGGTTTCGACCTCATTAAGGCACCACAGTTCCAGTTCATTTTGGGACTGCCATGGTTGGTAGCTCACAATCCTCGAATCGATTGGCGAGCAAAAGAATAGGCCTTTCCCGAGACTTGCGCCCACACATGTTATCGCCAAGAGAAACAACCAATAGACACCAGAACCTCCATGCTTGCGACTGTGGCAATCGGCACCCTACCAAGCGAATACAAGGACTTTCAAGATGTCTTTCAGAAAGAACAGGCTAATACCCTGCCACCGCACAGACCATACGATTGCCAAATCGACCTGATACCCGGTGCACAAATCCCTTGTGGGTGAATTTACGCACTCACAGAACCAGAAAACCAGCAGCTGAAGGCCTATCTTGACCAATACCTGGCCAACGGGTTCATCCGTCCCTCGAAGTCTTCAGCAGCCAGTCCTTTATTCTTCGTACTGAAAAAAGGAGGGGACTTGAGAACGTGCATCGACTATCGCGCACTGAACCAGATTACCGTAAAAAAACACTACCCCCTGCCACTGATCCCTGAATTGCTTGATCAAGTCAAAGATGCCCAAATCTACACAAAACTAGACCTGAGGGGGGCATATCACCTTGTTCGCGTACAACAGGGGGACGAATGGAAAACCGCTTTTCGCACCAAATACGGCTTGTACGAATATCAAGTAATGCCCTTTGGCCTTTGCAACGTGCCTGCAGCATTTCAATACTTCATGAACGATGTCCTACGGGAATTGATTGATGTCTGTGCTCTAGTGTACATCGACGATATTCTAGTATATTCCGCATCAAAGCAGGACCACTTCAAACACGTCCGATCCGTATTGGAGAAACTCCGTCAACACCAGTTCTACGCCAAGCTCGAAAAGTGCTCATTCCACGTCTCTGAGGTGGAATTCCTGGGCTTTATTCTCAGCCCAAATGGAATCCGAATGGATGTACACAAGGTAGATGCTATCCTGAACTGGCCATCCCCAAATTCATTCAAGGCGGTTCAAAGTATGCTGGATTTTGCAAACTTCTACCACCGGTTCATCCCAGGATTTTCACAAATCGCGCATCCCATCACGTCATTGCTAAGGAAAAGCAACAAAAAGTTCCAGTGGACAACAGAAGCCGAGGAAGCTTTCCAGGAACTCAAAGCAAGATTCACATCTGCCCCAATCTTACGCCACCCTCGCCCTGATCTCCCATACCTGGTGGAAACGGACGCCTCAAGCATGGCTATGGGAGCCGTCCTCTCACAAAAGGACCCCGAAACGGGCCAGTTACATCCTGTTGCCTTCTGGTCGTGTAAATTTACACCCCCTGAACTCAATTACGCTATCACAGACAAAGAACTCCTGGCCATTAAGTCAGCCTTTAAGGCATGGCAGCACTACCTATTGGGCGCCAGACACACAATCACCGTAATAACTGACCACCGGAACCTCCAGTACCTAAAAACGGCAAAGGCCCAATCCTTACGACAACTACGTTAGGCTCTTTTTTTGCTGAATATGACTACATGATTACATTTCGACCAGGGGGGAAAAACGGGAAGGCTGATGCCCTTTCCCGTATGGGGGTAGAAGAGCAAGGGTATCATACCCCTGACCCAATATCAATCATCCCGAGTGACAAGCTCCTAGGAATCACAGCAACTATAACTCAGAAAGAATTACATGAAGAAATCCAAAACCTGATGAGTCCGGAGCAATTACAAGCGTGGAGTGCACAAGGAGAACATTACATGATAAAAGATCAGTTGCCCTACTTCAGGAATCGTTTATTCTTACAAAACCAAGAACTACGAGAACAAGTCATGTCCGGTTATCATGATTCCTTGCTCGAGGGCCACCCCGGAATCGCTAAAACCCTAGCCAAGGTAAAACAAAATTATTGGTGGCCCACGTGGCGTAAAGACATTATCCAATTCATCATATCTTGTGGCGTGTGTGCTCAAAACAAGTCATCCAAGCAGAAACCGGCTGGGCTATTACAACCATTTGAAATCCCACCAGCACCCTGGCACACGTAGTCCCTCGAATTTTTTACTGACTTACCACCCAGTCAAGGGTTTAACACTATTCTTGTGGTCATGGAACTATTTTCAAAAATGGCACATTTAATTCCTCTTAAGGGGCTCCCAAATGCTTCCACTCTGGCAAAGGTATTTCTTGAAGGCATCGTACGGCCCCATGGATTTCCTTCAGTTTTAGTCTCAGACCGAGGTACTCAATTCGTATCTAACTTCTGGAGAAAATGCTGCTCTATGGCCCAGATCGACATCCGGCTATCCACCAGTCACCCTCCCCAAACGGATAGTCAAACTGAGAGGACAAATCAGACGCTCGAGCAGTATCTGCGTTGCATGTTACACCAAGCTGAAGGAAGCTGGTTTGACCTATTATGGATAGCTGAATATTCTTACAATAATTCCCTACACACCAGCACTGGGCAGACACCCTTTTATACCATGTATGGCAGGCACCCACGTACTTCTGAGTTGGACGTTCCTACAACCCTGGAAATGCCAGCAGTCAAAACCTTGCACACGACCATTTCTCAAACCTTTAAAAGGGCAGCTGAACACCTACTTCAAGCTAAGAATCGCCAAAAGAAGTTTGCTGATCAACACCGAGCAAAGGCCCCCAACTACCAATTGGGAGACAAAGTCTGGCTGGCGTCTAAACACGTGTCCATTAAAGGAACCCGAACTCTCCGTCCAAGATACCTGGGTCCATTCACCGTCACCTCTGTGATAAATCCTGTGGCGGTCAGACTAGCTTTGCCGTCAAACATGCAGATTCATCCTGTGTTCCACGTGTCTCTCCTTAAACCTGTTCAACCTGGGACCCAGGTAGCAACGCCACCGCAGCCAATAGTAGTCGCCGGGGAGCCAGAATTCGAACTCAAGGACATCCTGGATTCAAAGTATGTCAGATCCAAATTCAAAGTACGTCAGATCCTTCCACTCTATTCAGTAGACTGGAAGGATTATCGTCCACAAGACAGGACATGGGAGCCTTGTGAGTACATCCATGCACCGCGCTTGCTTAGACGATTTCATCAAAACCATCCAAACAAACCAGGACCAGACAGAAGAGCCACCTTGAGAGAGGCCTTGGGGAGGAGTGCTGTCATGATTCCTGCCCCTCATGTCCCCAGCCCTCCAAGATGTCAAGCTGGAGTTAGGCCACGATCAGTTACATGGTCCTCAAGTACCTCTCCATCCCTCAAAAAGACCCACTTGGAGTCAGACTTGGCGCTTGTGGCACCAGACTCACTCACTCCCATAGGATAACATTGGGGATTGGACTTGTAGTGCATTGATGGGGACAAGATGGATGCCCCCACATATTTTGGTTCCCAGAACTGCATGTGCAGTCTAGTCTTTTGGGTGTGGTTCAGCCCAGAGACACCTGGGATACCCAGAGACTATTTAAGCAACGCCAAGGCTGAGAAACATGCTTTGTGTTTTCTGCACCTGCAGCGTGACACTCACCGTGTTCGGATCGGTCTCCAGTAGGCCTGCATCTTTCTTCTGCGCTCAGCTCCTGCAAGAACAAGAACACCGTTAGCAACAGCCTTACTTTGCGGCGCTTCTGCCCATCATTCATCGCTCCTTCTGTTCTGCGGGCATCTTCGGTGGTGTCATTACCATGCCGGCATGCCGCTTCCTAAGGAAAAGGGAAAAGAACGGTAAAAAGGCATTAGTAAGCATTAGGCAAATCTTTGCTTGTTTTTAAAGACTGTACGAGCTTCAAACGCTTACCTGAATCCCAGCCGCTCTGGGGGAACTCTGTCTCCAGAACTTCTCATCCATCTGCAAGAGGCAAAAGACACTCCAGGTTAGCGTGGAAACATCAAGAGGCGCGGCATACCGCGCTTACTCACCGCATTTCTTCTTCATAACCGACATCCATGCTGAAAAGGTTGCGGCACCTAAAAGACACAGAAAAAGAACTCAATTCAATACAAAAACGAAAGAGTTGCATCGCGCATCTCGCTCTCACTCACCTTCAGCGCTACTCATCTCAGCAGCACATCGCCATCCCCAGACGCCGCCCTTCATCTAAAGAAGGAAAGGAACGAAGTTAGAGAACTGTTCAAAAGACTCATTATACTTGCCTGTCGGACTCTTGGCAGTGAAGTAACTAGGCAGCAACGAGCCCACATCAATCAACACGCCCCTGCGCTGAAAGCAGGATGGAGAGCACACTTTCCAAGAAAACAAGGTGAGCTGTGGATCAAAGGGAAGGGTTGGACCCCGGGGAAGAAGGGGTTCAAGCACACAGAGACAATAGGGAGTTAAACTCTACCATTCCTGTGTTTCAGGCCCAGTCTCCAGTAGAGTAGACTCCAGGGAAGGGTTTGAGATCGTAAGAGGTCAGAACAGGCTGAGTGACGTCCCCGTGGATACCAGGTGAGCGTTACAGAAAGGTGGCTTAGCGGATAGTGCCTGCAATTCACTCACTCTGAGAGCAGAAGTAACCGCAACTAAAAAGACAGTTTTAAAGGTCAACAGTCTCAAAGGACAAGAATGTAAGGGCTCAAACGGAGCTCCCATCAGGAACTTTAACACTAACTTCAAATCTCAACCAGGCACCTGGAAAGGTGAAGGTGGAAACACATTAGTGAGCCCTTTCAGAAACTGAGAAATCAAAGGAATCTTAAAATAAGAACCCTCCTCAGACGAGCGCTTAAATATAGACAGCGCCACCAGGTAACCCTTAATGGTACCCACTTGCATGCCTTTGTGGGCTAACGAAAGCAAAAAAAGACAGAGCCACAGGAATGGCACATGAAAAAGGATCCACATTCTTAACCCTTCACCAATCGCAGAACTTTCTCCAACGGCAACGGTACAGGGACTTTGTTGCGGGCTGTCTGGCCGAGAGCAACACCTCCATCACGTCTTCAGGGAGGTCCCAATCCTTATATCTCAACCTTTCAGAAACCAAGCATAAAGGTTGAGAGACTTGACCTCTGGATGGAGAACCTGACCCTCCTCCTGTGAGAGCAGATCGTCTCGATAGTGAAGACGGCGTGGAGGGCAGATGGACATGTCGAGAAGGTCCGGGTACCACGCTCTCCTGGCCCATGCCGGAGCAATGAGGATCATTCGAGAACCGAACTTCTGTAACACTTGCGGGATGATGGGGACTGGAGCAAACGCGTACAGCAGTGAGAAGGACCACTCCACTACAAACGCGTCCCCTAAGGCTCCTATTGGAGGAAATTCCTGCGAGCAGAATCTTTCGCACTTCCGGTTGACACTGGTGGCGAAGAGATCCACTTGAGGGGACCCCCAAAGGGCGAAGATCTCCAAGAGAACTTCCCGAGCCAGCTCCCACTCGTGAGAGACCGTGCTCTGCCTGCTCAGATCGTCCGCTGCCTCATTTTCATCTCTGGCCAGATGAACTGCCGAGATCAAAATTTCCTGCTGGATGGACCAGAACCAGAGCTGCATCGCCTCTCTGCACAGAGGGAGTGACCCTGCCCCCCCCCTTTCTGTTGAGGTAGTGCATGGCCACTGTGTTGTCCATCAGAATCAGGACATTCTTTCCTCGCACAGTCGGCAGAAAAGCCGTCAGGGCAAGCCTGACGGCCCTCAGCTCCAACAGATTGATATGGAGCCTGGACTCCGACGGAGACCAATGCCCGCTGACTGTCAACTCGTTGGCATGAGCTCCACATCACCGTGAGGGATGCGTCCGTCACGATCGTCATCTCCAGCCAGGGTAGCCAAAATGGAGCCCCCCTCATAAGATTGCCTTCATCGGCCCACCACAGAAGGTCCCTAGCGACCGAGGGCGGCACCTGAACGGGATCTGACATCCTGCCAGAGGACTGCGACCACTGCATCTTGAGAGCCCACTGCAGAGATGTGGCACCAGGAGAATGCAGGATGCCATGAGGCCGAGCAACCTCAAGAACTCGAACGCCGGGAGACTCTGGGCTTGTTGAAACTTGTGCACCATCTGCTGAATGTGATGAGCCCTCACCTGGGGAGCAAAACACTGCCCCAGGGATGTGTCGAGCACTGCTCCGATGTACTGGAGCTGCTGAGTTGCCGTCAAGTGGGACTTCTTTAAGTTGAGGGATAAGCTTGTGAAGGGAGTGGCAGGTTACGGACAGATGATCCAGGACTTGCCTGGGAGAGTGCGCCCTGATCAACCAATCGTCCAGGTAGGGGTAGGCGTGATTCCCCCATTTCCTGAGATACGCTGCCACCACCACCATGATCTTGGTGAAAACCCTCAGGCGGAGGTCAATCCGAACGGCAGGACCCGAAACTGAAAGTGCGAGTCGCCAACCGCGAACCTCAGGTACTTCTTGTGCTTGAGATGAATTGGCACATGAAAGTATGCGTCCTTGAGGTCGAGAGACACCAACCAGTCCTGAAGTTGAAGGACTTGAGAGAGAGTAATCATCTTGAACTTGTCCTTCCTGAGGAGCTTGTTCAAACCGCGCAAGTCCATGATGGGTCTCAATCCCCCGTCTTTCTTCGAAATCAAACAATAAGGGGAATACCATCCCTTGTTCCTCTCCGCTACAGGCACCACTTCTATGGCGCCTTTCTCCAGCAGGGCTTGTATTTCCTGCGCAAGGAGCGGATCTTGACTCTTTAAAGAGAGATTCCCTGGTGGATTGTCGTGAGGCCTCTGCCGGAAAAGGAAGACAGTAGCCGTGGGCTATGATCTCCAGAACCCACACATCTTTTTTATTTTTTTTATTTTATTTCATTTAGTTTATACAAACTTTTTGAAACATTTTCCCTTCTGTACACATTTACAAAAGGCAGAGATTTCGCAAACATCCCTGTTGGCCCAAGTTAGCACAGTTTGTTCCATTCATCACATAGAAAGGTGTGGAGAACAGACTAAAAAGAAAGGCTATTCACGGTGGAGTAAAGTCCAATCCACGTTGATCACAGCTACTGTACACTTATCAGTTGATGTTGTTTCAGTTAGTCTCTCAGGTTGCTGTTTCGACATCTCTGCCCCTTTGTAGTTTCCGATTCCTGAGGTAATATCTCTCAGTTTTCCATTGATAACAAGATTTCCAATTTTTGTAGGAAATTTGTCAGGCCAAAAACGTCTTTCTGTAGTGGATTTGCAAATTTCAACCAAAGCTCTTGTCCCGATAGGGTTGCGTATTGGTTAATTACTTTGCTCAGATGCACACTTCTCAGATCTGTTAGTCCAGGGCAATATAACGTGAGATGTTTTAACGTTTCAGAGTGGTCATTACAGAATCGACAGCTCTCTGTCACACATCTGAAGTAATGACACGCCATTCTACAAGATGCTGCGCCAGCCTTCCCCCAACCGGCGAACCATAGGACATGGCCTCATGACTGAGCTGAAGCGGCTGCGGCATTGCCTGAGGGTAAAGAGGCAACTGCCCGAGTGGCCTTGGCACCTCGAGTACCTTGTTTTCCACCTCTGGCACTCCTACAGTTGCCCCTTAGACTTGCAGCTCCTCTCGCTTTACTAAAGGATGAGTAATAACGAAAGGAACCTCCCCTCCACTCCTGTCCCCTAGGACGAAAAAGCAGAGGTTGGCGGACTGCAGCGCCCAACGACTTCGCTGCAGCTTTGGAGGTCTGCAACCGCTCAAGGCTCTCGTCAGCCTTGCTGCCAAAAAGATGTTCACCATCAAAGGGCATGTTGAGGAGCCTGGCTTGCACATCAGGAGCAAACCCTGACTTCCTAAACCACACAAACCTGCGTATCACGGTGCTCGCCGCCATGGACCGGCTGACACAGTCTGCCATGTCCAAACCCGACTGAACAGACTCACACATGGCATCCTTGCCATCCTGAATAATAGCAAGAAAACCACCCCGTTCGTCCCCTTCGGGAATATGTTCAGCCGCTAATGAAATACAGTTCCACAGAGTGTACGTGAAACATGACAAGGCACATACAGAGTTATCCGCCTGAAGAGCCATAGCCCCTGAAGAAAACACTTTCTTCGCCCAGCCATCAAAACGCTTGTCGTCCCTATCAGGAGGGATGGTAGGATAGGACGCCTCCTTTGCTGGGGCCGTAGCCGCCTGCACCACCAAACTCTCCGGTGTGGGGTGCGTGGTCAAGTAGCAGGGGTCACTACTGGCTGGGCGGTATTTTCGCGGCAAAGACTTGCCCACTGCCGGGAGACTCTCCGAAGCAGTCCAAGCCACTGCCACCCTTCTTTGCAGAGCCATATGGAATGGCAGTACGGGTCAGTGGGTGGACCTTGGTCGAGGATATCCGTCAGGACATCCTGCACAAAATCAACTGGGGGCGCCGACCACCCCAAGTAGTCTGTGACCCTTGACATAAGGCACCGGTATGATGACTCGGCATGGGTGCCAGGCTCAGGCCTACAGAACTCCACCTCCGGAGAGGTGTCCAGACCACTGGCGTCATGCATTGACTGACACAAGTCCTCAATCTGGCTATGACCAGAAAGAATCTCATCTGGCACCGTGTCCGGAACCAACCCATCTTCAGAACCCTCTTCCACCTCGGAAATATACTCCATAGGCTGGAAAGGGGGCAAAGAATACGGGAGAAAGACATGTTTTGCCTTGGCCAGAGCCTTTCTAGGGGGTTCCCCCGTGCCACGGGGTACCTCCGACACCACAGCCCCGAAAGGCGTCGATGGCGTCGAATGAAACGGTGTCGACGTCCAGTGAATCGGCGTTGAGCGCTGCGCCGACAACATCGGCGGCTTTGACACAGGCCTCGAGGGTGGAGCCCCGAGCGTGTCCTTTGACAGCTGGGCGCCGACGACTTCCTCAGAGGCGGAGCCTCGAGAGAGTCCATCGATGACCTCGGCGCCACCGGCGTCCTCGTCTTCTTCGAAGACTTCACAGGTGCACACGGGCTCGAGCGCGTCGAGGACCGGGACCTGGAACGGGCATGACTGGAACAATTCCCCTTGTCCGAGTGGGACCTCTCCCGCGAATCGTGCCGACCACCCGAGCCCAAAGGCATACGAGCAGTATCTCCAGTACGGTCACAACCGACCCCTCTCGGAGGGGCGGACGGACAGGAGCCCTGTGATTGAAGAATCGCCAACATTTTCTTCCAGAAGGAAGCCCATTCCTCTGGAGAGGAACGCTTGGTGGGATAAGAAACCCGCCAACGGGAGGAGTCCTTGAATTAGGACGGGGAAGGCAACCGATGACGGCGCTTCTGGGAGTGCCTCGAAGAGGCAGAGGAGTGGTGGGACCCACTCTGGGACCGAGACCCCCTAGACTTTCGACTACGATGCGGAGAGTCGCCCCACGAATCGTCCGTCGAATGCCCAGTGGACCTCGCCTTCCAGGGCTTGGACAGCTTACCGACCGACAGATTCTTCTTACGTTCCCGCAATGCCTTGGACGTGAGCGACTGGCAGTCGACACAATCATTGGTGTGGTGGGCCTCCCCGAGGCACCAGAGGCAGGCGTCGTGGGAGTCTGTCACCGACATCTTGGACCCGCAGTCCCCACACTTCTTGAAGCCCGGATACGGGCTGGAAGAAGAGGAAGACATCCCAACAATACTACACAAACGAACAGGTTCAAAGAACCGAAAGAACAGAAACTCCAAAGAGTCGAGGCGCGCCGAGATCTCCGAAGTGAACACGTTCGCAGAAAAAACAGAACTGAGGCTACAGGCGTTGTGCATCCTACTTATAACATCCGGTGACGTCGGCTCGACGGAGGCCCTCGAGGACAGCGTATCGACGTCATCGATGCAGGACGCAGAAGCCGAAAGATTTTCCGAAGCAACACCGCTGTGGTGATTACTGTCATAGATATGGAATACGTCAGAGGACCCAATCCCCTCGAAAAGATGTTCACCATCAAAGGGCATGTTGAGAAGCGGGACTTGTACATCAGAAGCAAACCCCGACTTCCGCAAACACGCAAATCTGCGCATCACGGTGCTCGCCGCCATGGACCGGCTGACACAGTCTGCCACGTCCATGTTAGGGAGAATTCTCTGTTAAGGCTAATTTCCCAAACCTAGTGAGTCCCCAGCAGCTTTGCTGGATTTTTGGGGTTTAATTTTTTCTCCTGCTAAGAGTGAGACTCTTTTTCTCCCACTCTTAGACATGATTTGAGATATCCTTTGACTTTGTAATGTGTTTTATGGGCTATGGGGTCTTTTACTCCATAGGGCTTCATGTATTTTTGGTATGTGTGTTACACAGCACCCTCCGTGCCGTAACACTGGGGTGTCATAGTGACCCCCAAACATAGACTCTGTACCCTGGGACTGACTACTTTCTCCCAGGGCATGTAAAGTCACCATTGGCTTTACTAGTCCTAAATTGTGAACAGAACCAGTACAAACCATCATATTGTGGGCGTACTGGTAGAGGCAATTCGATTGCCCCTGGGTCTGTTGTTCGAGGGGGCACTGTCCAGTCCCCACGGAGCGAGTTTTGGCTGGTGGCAGTGGATACTACTTTTTATATTGAAACCGTGAATATATTCCTATGGGATTTTCCCATTGTTCGAGGATAATACTTTTTAACATAGCCTCAAACATACCGCTGGTTTATTTATTTAATATTAATTCACTGGTTGGTATTTTTTGCCAGAACTCGGTTCCAAAATGGCGTTTGTGTTCGCTTCTGTGACTCCAACCCAAGTCGAGCCCTTTGTTCCACTTTTTGGCGGGCTTCTCCACAGAAGCCTCCAAAAGTGGTGCCACTCTGTCTGGGTACCACAGGGGGTATCGGAGGGGGTTTAGGCACCCTGGACTGAGTTGCCTCGGCAACTCATGTCGCACTCTAGTGTGATTGGCCCAGTGGTGAGCCGCCCGGCTCACCACTTAGCATGTTTGAGTGACAGCTAGGACTGATGAATGGGGGTTTTCTGCATAAAAGCAGGGCTTTGGGGACTGGGACTTCAGACGTCGCCATAGGACCAAAGTATCCGAAGAGGGAGAAGTGGAGCCGACCTGCAACGACGACACCACCGGTGGAGCCCTGCTGAACCGACTCACCACTTCTTCCAACGACAGAGGAGATCTTCATCCCTAAGAGTCTTCTTCCTTTGACTGGTGGGGATAACCAGTTTGCCCGCCTTTTCGCCTTCCCGGATCATCTTGTGGCCGCCTTGCCTGTGCCAAGCACCCCGGCAACCGGAATACCACGTTTTTCCACTACCGCGAATAAAAGGGTAGTACCTTTTTTTTTTTTTTAAATATGTTTTTATTGACAATGGACATAGCAAAGTGGACCTCGCGGCCCTTTCAACCAGCAATTAATGCAAAAGAAATCACATTGTCGGTAACATTTTCTGATTTAAACCCCCATTATCTTAACTCCCAATCCCAATTCCCCCCTCCCGCTCCCTCCCCCCAAGCGATGAGCATGCCAGGTTTAGAGAAGATGCAACTACTTTAAGCATAAGGGAGTACACTTGCGTAGCACTTGGTAGTAAAACATGTTCCTTGAAACAGTGGGGTAGTACCAAGAAAAAGATAGGCCAGGGTCAGACTCGGCCTCCAAGGGGCATGAGACCCTGTGTAGAGTAAGCCTTTGTACAATCCCTCTATTATAAACGCATAGAGGTACAATCGTCGTGCAGCAGCACTGCTGTCCATTCTTGTGTAAAGTCAGACATAGTGTCATTTGCTAATGCAGTAAGTTTTTCGTAGCTGAAAATCGCCCTAAGTTTGCATAGCCACTCCTCTTTGGAAGGGGCCAGGCCACTCTTCCATTTTTGTGCGAGTGCCAGCCTTCCTGCCCGTAACATAGCACCAATGACTTTAGGGAACGCATTCACTTCCGACTCCGGCATGGGGGAGCCCAGTAGGATTTCCAATGGGTGCAGCGATGGACCATAACCCTCAATATCCTTAATCCAGCTAAGTAGTTCCGTCCAATAAACCTGTATGGACGGGCAGTTCCACCACATGTGAAACCAGGTTCCCTCTTGGTGGCACCCCCTGGGGCAGAAAGGGGAAACATCCCGGTACATCCTTGACAACAAAGCTGGGGGGCGATGCCAAGAGTGTAGGATTTTAAAGTTATGTTCCATGGCTGCTGTATATAGGGAACCCGTGAAAATACACTTAAAAACCGCCCTCCAAGTGTGGTCATCTATTGACATTCCCATCCTCTCTTCCCATATGCGCTTGAAGGGTTGTCTACCCTCTAGGTCCGCCGTATTCAGTACACTGTAGAATTTAGCCAACGAACCTTTACGCGATGTACTCTTGGCCAGAATAAGTTCGAGAGGGGTGAGGGGGCGACTAAGGCGTCCGGACCACAGTGGCTGGGTGAGTATCCCTTTGAGCCTCAGAAATTCAAAAACCGTGGGGGGCCTATCCATCAGGGCCTCCTTCAAGCTATCGTATTCGATGAAGCCTTCTTCCCGTGTGAGTTGGGAGATTCTTTCCAGGCCCATGTCGGACCAAGCCTGGGTGTCTCGGAAGCCCCTCCTGCCCAGGTCAATGGGTGGGCCCCAGAGCGATGTCAGTGGAGAGGGCCACGAAGTCAACAATTTATTAGCTTTACTGGGTTTCCACAGCGACCAGAGGACTGCAAGAGTGGGATGTGTCCTGAGCTGTGGGGGGAGGGACCTGGGAGAGGCCCATAGGTAGTCCCTGACCTTTTTCGGGTGAGCGTGGTTGTCTTCAATGTAGGTCCAATACGTGCGCATGTCGTCCCTCATATGCTCCAACATTACCCTAAGCTGAGCTGCTTTGTAGTAGAGTCTAAAGTCGGGGAGTCCAAAGCCACCCTGGGATTTTGGGAGGGTCAGAGTGGAGGTTTTAACCCTGGGTCTTTTGCCATTCCAGATAAATTGTAGGACACGAGACTGGAGCACGTCAAAGAAGGCCTCGGGTATCACAATGGGAAGGGCGGAGAAGAGATAGAGAAGGCGAGGTAGTATATTCATTTTCACTGTAACCATGCGTCCGATCCAGGAGAGTGTGAGGGGAGCCCATCTCTTGAGATCCCTACTAACCCGGGCGAGAATATCAGGAAAGTTGCTCTGGTATATATGTGACAGATCTCTGGGAATACAGGTGCCCAGGTAAACTGTGGATTCTCGCTCGATTCTAACCCCCAGAATATCGGTATTGTTTCCGATATCTAGTTCTCCCGGGCCCATGGGCATGATGCTTGATTTGGACGCATTTATTCTCAGCCCCGAAAAGGAGCCAAAGGAGCGTATAAGGTCAAACAGCCTCGGAAGGGATCTATGAATGTTAGTCAGATAACAGAGTATATCATCTGCGAATAGGGACAGTTTAAAATCACACTCACCACACCGTAATCCCGTAACTTCCGGGTCGCTCCTAATCGCTATGGCCAGGGGCTCCATGGCCAGAGCATATAAAAGGGGTGATAGGGGGCATCCTTGTCTGGTGCCCCTGGAAAGGGAAAAGGGCTCTGAAGTACCCCCGTTAACTAACACTCTCGCCGAGGGCGAGTTGTATAATGCCGCGACCCACCCGCAGAAATTATCTCCCAGTCCCATTTTCCGAAGAACTTTGATCATGTAGGGCCATTCGACGCGGTCGAAGGCTTTCTCCGAGTCGAGCGAAAGGAGGTATCCCTCCACTCCCTGTTCGGAAGCCTCGTGCATAAGGTCGAGAGTCTTTCTTATGTTATCTGACCCCTGGCGCCCCGGGATAAAGCCCACTTGGTCCCCATGTACGAGGGTAGGGAGGAGTTTTGCCAATCTATTCGCCAAAAGTTTGGCCAATATTTTAACATCGGTGTTTAGCAGCGATATGGGGCGATAAGATTGGCAAAAAGCTGGGTCTTTGCCTTCTTTAGGTAAGACCACTATTAAGGCTGACATCATCGTGGGCGGGAGGGTACCTTGTCTAAGTGCAGAGTTGAACAATTTGGCCAGAAAGGGGGCGAGCGTAGATCTATAGGTCTTGTAAAATTTAACCGAGAAGCCGTCATCTCCCGGGGCAGTGCCACTCTTTAGGGAGGAGATCGTGTTGACGATTTCCTCCGGAGAGATGGGGATTTCCAGGGTGTCTGCCTTCTCTGGGAGTAGGCCCGGGACAGGGAGGGAATCCAGGAATCTATCAACATCCATCCCGTCCCCCCCATAATCTGAGCTATACAGTTTTTCATAGTATAGCCTAAATTGGTCAGTTATTTTGGAGTCCCTTGCGGTTGAGTTCCCATCCGGTGAGCGGATTGAATTTACTCTCCTGCTACTCCTAAGTTCGCGGAGTCTCCAGGCCAGAATCTTATCGGCCTTTTCCCCCTTTTCCATATACTTTTGTTTCAAGAATGAGAGCTTCCTTTCTATTTGCCCCACCTGAAGGTCGGCCAATCTGGTGCGCAGCTTCTGCAATTCCTCCCATTGCCCAGGAAACATCTGTGTTTTTAGTTTACCGCCCGGTTGAATGGCCTCTATCTTGCTTTTCAAATCCTTCTCTTCCCGGTCCCTCTCCCTTTTTTTCCCCGCTCCGATGCCGATCAGGGTACCCCTAATCGTTGCCTTAAATGCCTCCCATACTCCACTGGTGCTAACCTCCCCGTTGTCGTTAAGGGTGAAATAGTCTTCTATGGCTGTCAGGAGGGTTTGGCGTGTTTCCTTGTCATGTAGAAGAAGATCGTTACAGCTCCAACGGGATCCGGTTACAGGGGCCGGGGGGAGGCCGATCCTAATCTTAACCATATCATGATCCGTCCAGGGGACGGTCTCCACCCCAGCACCCGCGACCTCTTCCTGCAGTGATGAGTCTACCAGAATATAGTCTATGCGTGAGAAGACAGCATGGGGTCTAGAGTAAAACGTGTAGCTGGGGTTCATGCCTTTCTTGGGTGCACCCGTGTCACACAACCCCAATTCCCCATTCACTTCCTGAAAGGCTAGTGCCAACTTTTTGTGGAGCCGGCTGTTGGGGCAAGGGTTCATCGATTTCCTATCCCTCTCGGGACACAACACCATATTAAAATCCCCTCCCACCAGGAGGGTGCCCTCCGCGAATGCCATTATCGTCCCCTTCATGTTCTCCCAAAAGGTGTCCTGCGCTTCATTTGGGGCATAAATGCAAACCAAAGTAAACAAACGTCCCCGCACATCCCCTTTTACCATGAGATACCGGCCTTCCGGGTCTGCCTTAGACATTTTAAACCCAAAGTGAGCCTCGGGGGATACCAGTAGGGCTACTCTTCTCTTCTTTGACTGGGTGGAGGCAGTGTACATCTGCTCTATGTGTTTAGCCTTGAGCTTGGGCTCCTTTCCCCGAACCCAGTGAGTTTCTTGCACAAAGAGAACGTGTAACCTCGCCCTTGAAAATTCCCGTATGAGCAGAGACCTCTTGGTAGGCGAGTTGAGACCCCGGACATTTAAGGTCCCCACTGACAAGGATTGGAGTGAATCATCCATTAGGGCACAGTATGAAGCTCATTACTCCAATTTCAGAGACGCAAGCGTCGTTACTCCCATAATGCTTTTGTACTTCCCTGAGGGCTAGTGACAGTCCCCGGTGTATGATCGGGTCCCCAAACCTTGGCGCGCTATAACAGTTCCCCCAACACCCCAACTTCTCCCCTTCTCTCCCCCCACCCCCCTCCCCCCTGATCGCCTGGTTGTGTTGAGACATTGTTCCTAAATCACACAACAGGCCACCCGTGTCTCCCCCCTCCGGGCTTTAGAACTCAACATTAACACCCATTCGAGCCCCCCCTCTCTCCCTCCCGGGATCAATACAAAGCGAGGAAAAAAGAAGAAATGCCAATATCCCCCATCACAGTAACAATAAATGAGTTATTCGTCGGACACCATTAGCTCGCTTCAGTCAATCTGCGGGTCCGGTGATGTTGGGGCCACTCTCCTGAATTTTCTCTGGCCTCGTACTCTGCGCCTTTCCTTCGGAGCTTTGTTTCCCTTTGGGCCCAACGGGATGCGCTCCCGATCCCGGTCTCCCGTTTCCAGGCCTGAACTGTCTAGGAGTTCACCCGTCACTCTTTGAATGTCATCTTCGGTGATCAAAGCATATTTATATCCCTCGAGCTCGAAAGAGAGTGAGAATGGATACCCCCACCTGTAGCGGACTCCCTTGGCTTGGAGCATTTTTGTCAGAGGGGAGCAAAGGCGGCGTCTCGCTAGGGTAAAAGCCGACAAGTCTTGATATACCGATATCTGGGCCCCCTCCCATTCCACCGGGCCTTTCTTGCGAGCAAGCTCAAGGATTCTGCTTTTCTCGGAAAAGTAGTGGAAGCGTACTAATACTGATCTGGGGCCTCTGGAGGTCGCCCCCGCTCTGTGGGCCCTGTCAATTGTGGGTTCGTTGGTGTTGGACCCTTCAAAGAGCACCCTCACCACCGCGTGGATTGCCTTGACAATGTCTGCCTGGGTTTCCCCATCTTGTTCCGGGAAGCCCAGGAAGCGTAGGTTGCAGCGACGTTCCCTATTTTCCAGGTCATCCATTTTTAGGGAACATTTCTCTTCTCTTCTCTCCAATTCCGACAGGCGCATGTCAAATTGCGTCTCGAAAATGTCACTCGAGGCTGTGTTGTTCTCCAATGCCTGCACCCTGTCGTCTATAGTGTTCACCTTTTTGTCTAGGGAGTCTAGCCTGAGGGCAATATCAGCTCGGAAGCCTCTGATTTCCTCCAGCAGGGCCGTCATCCCCCTAGAAACCGTGCCAGCGTCCACGGACTCCTGCTATGTTTGGGCCGCCATTCCAGAGGCCTTCCGAGGCTCAGGGGGTGAGTGAGGGCGACGGAACTGTTGTAGGGCTAACCTCCAGCTCATAGAACCTCACCCGGGTTCTTCACTTCCCCTGGGGTTGTCCTCCCCCGTCTGTATTGGTCGCTGAGAAACTCTCAGTTCTGCTATGTTCGGGGCGGGATGTGGGTTATTGTTTTTCGGGGACCCTCACCCGCCCCGCCGTGGAATCAAGGGGGAGGGCGTCCGCTCTGCTAGGCCCCGCGCAATCCAGAAGACCAGTTCACCGCTCAGGGGGCTCTTCGCTGTCCACTTATTCCTTTTTTTTTTTTTTATTTTTTTTTTCCCGCTTATAATTATTTTTAATTATATTATTTTTATGTTAAGTTGGCCTTCCCCCTCCTCAGGTCTCCTGGGGCCCCCGCCTTCCGTCTAGAGCAGGGCCGAGTCTCCTTACCCCAAGAGCCTGCGGGCTGTTGTCCTGCGTAGGCCTTGTCACGCTCCTCTCCCGTCTTACGGAGCGGAGCGCAGCCTGGGTCCCCCTCTTGCGGTGCCGCCCTGCTGCGCCTCCAGGGCAGCCGCGGCGGCTTCCAGGCACGTCTCTCCGGCCTCCGGCGCTGTCGGATGGGTGGCGGGATCGCCCGCCGGGGTCGTCTGGGCCTCTGTTGGCCGGATTCGAGCCCGGGCTCAACGCTGCTCCTACGCGGTGCCGCGGGGCAGCCGGGGGGAGGGGCCTCCCTCGTTCGAAGTTCTCGAGCTGCGATCTCCGGATCTAGGTCTCCGCGGGACCTCAAACTTGGGCTGGGGGTGCTCGGGACCGTAGTATTAGTGGGGGTAGTGGCGATTCCTCACTCCGGGGGTGTCAGGGGGGGGGCTCAGGTCCCGCGAACGATGCCCAGATGGGGAGACGCGCTGAGATGCGTCAGTACATCTCGGCGCCCCCTGGTGGATCCGTAGTACCTTTTTTACCGGAGAACTCCGCGGCTGGTTTCTTCCCTGGCAGTGCAACGACCTTCAGCTTTCCTCCACGTCGAGATCATCTCTTCCTCTGGACGACACCGTGACTTGCACCCGCTGCCAGGAAAAACTGCCCCCGCTGGAGGATCCTCTCCACTTTAAAGGTAATGTGTCCGCCTGGCCTCCCTCGCAACGGTCTGTGTGGGGTGACTCTTAAAGCCTCAACTTACCACTTGGGTTGGCCCTAGGCTGGCTAACTGAACTTTTCTAAACTGAATTAATTCCTTTCTGAACTCTCTGCAAGACTTTCCAAGCCTTTTAAACTGTGTGATCTTGGGCGCATTGGTGTTCTACTCTCTCCAAGAGGGAGCCTGGCCTCTGAACTTCTTGCTCACAAGTAGACTTTGACTTTCCTGCCTTGCTGAGTGCTTCTAAAGGATTGTGTTGTGTGCTGTTCCTAATTTCTGCCTTTTCCCTCCCTTTTTCTTAAACTTATTGGAGTGCCATCTTTAGTTAAGCGCTCACCTCTGTCTGGAAATAAGTGGTGCTAACTAAGACTTGTCTAATAAGGAATAAGGGATGTATATATAATAATAGTGACTGTGTTTTTGAACTTACTTATAATAATAGTGCTAGAGTGTTTCTAAGTGTGTCTTTAAATAAATAATTATATACTTGATACCAAAGCTCTGGTCAGTGTTTGCTTGTGCTACTGTATTTTGGTATCTATCTTGTATACTCTATATACTGTCTAACTCTTCTTGAGAGAAGTCTGGCTGCTCAGCCACAGCTACCAGGTAAATCTGGGAGGCACAGACTGCTACCAATTGGGTTTACTGCCAACACCTGTAGTCTTAAGCCTTTTGCAGTGGTCCCTAAGGGAACTGCACAGATTTCTGCCTAAAAGTCCAGACCCAATGGAACGGATTCACACATGGCATCCTTGCCATCCTGTACAAGGGCAAGAAAGCCATTCCATTCCTCCCCTTTGGGAATATGTTCAGCCGCCAAAGATACACAATTCCACACAGTGTGAGTGAAACGTGCTAAGGCACTCACGGAGTTGGCTGCCTTCAAAGCCATACCCCCTGCAGAAAATACTTTCTTCGCCCAACCGTCAAAACGTTTGTCGTCCCTTTCAGGAGGGATGGTAGGGTACGACGCTTGCTTTGCTGGGGCCGTAGCCGCCTGCACCACCAAACTCTCCAGAGTAGGGTGCATTGACAAGTAGCAGGGGTCGCCACTGGTTGGACGGTACTTTTTCGGCAACAACTTACCCACTGCCGGGGGACTCTCCGGAGCAGTCCAAGCAGCAGCCACCCTTCTTTGCAAGGCCATATGAAATGTCAGTACAGGGTCAGTTGGTGGACCTTGGCCAAAGATATCTGTCAGGTCATCCTGCAGAAAATCCACTGGTGGCGCAGACCACCCCAAGTACTCCGTCACCCTTGACATGAGACACTGGTATGAAGACTCGGCGTGCGTGCCAGGCTCAGGCCTACTGAACTCAACCTCTGGAGAGGTGTCCAGACCACTGGCGTCGTGCAAAGACTGACGCAGGTCTTCCAACTGGCTATGATCAGACAATAGTTCGTCAGGAACCTCATCAGGAACCAAACCTTCATCAGACCCTTCATCCACCTCAGAGATGTAATCCAGAGGCTGGAATAAATCCCTGGATGAGGACGCAGAAAAAGGTTCAAATACAGGCCTCACTGACTTTCTCAGGGCCTTCCTCAGAGTTTCCACTGATGCACGGGGTACCTCCGGTAAAGCCTCTGCAAAAGGCTGAGGGCGTCGATGGAATCGGCGTCGACGTCGAGAGAGGCGCCGATGGCTTCGACACAGGCCTCGAGGCTGGAGCCCCGAGCGTGTTCTTCGACGGCCTTGGCGCCGATTTCGTTCACGACTTCCTCGTAGGCGGAGACTCGAGAGAGTACCTCAACAAACATGGCGTCGATGGCGTTGATGTCTTCTTAGAAGACCTCACAGGCTCCGACGGTCTCGAGGGGGGCGTCAAGGACCGGGACCTGGACCTGGAGCGGGCATGGCTAGTGCGATCCACCTTGTCCAATCGGGACCTCGACGGCTCCCGATGATCGCGCCGACCACCTGAGCCCGAAGGTGTGCGAGCGGTGGCCCTAGCGCGTTCTTTGCCGACTTCTCTCAAAGGCGTGGACTGAATGGAGCCCTGCGATTCGAAAATCGCCATCATCTCCTTGCGAAAGGCATCCCATTCCGCAGGAGAAGAATGCTTGTTGGGACAAGCTACCCACCGTCTGGCAGAGTCCTCGGACGAGGACGGCGACTGGTGACAGCGCTTCCGCAAGTGCCTAGAAGAGGCAGAGGAATGGCGGGAACCACTCCGGGACCGAGACCCCCCCCTGGACTACGCCGACGCAGAGAGTCGCCCCTGGAATCGTCAGTTGAAAGCCCAGTGGATCTCGACTTACGGGGTTTGGAAACCCTACCGACCGTCAACTTCTTCTTCCGCTCCCGCAAGGCCTTCAACGTCAAAGACTGGCAATCGTCACAGTCATCGGTGGCGTGGTCCTCGCCGAGGCACCACAGGCAGACGTTGTGCGCGTCCGTCAGTGACATCTTGGAACCGCAGCCGCAGCACTTCTTGAAGCCCGGCCGCGGGGTAGAAGAAGACGAAGACATGATATATTCACAAGCAACCAAGTTCAGAGAACCGATAGAAATCAGTAGAACCGAGGCGCGCCGAGATCTCCGAAACAAACACGTTCGTGGAAAAAACGGAACTGAGGCTAGGGGCGTTGTGTGTCCTACTCATAACATCCGGTGACGTCAGCTCGACGGAGACCCTCAAGGGAGCGTATCGACGTCATCGACACAGGACGCAGAACATTTTCTGAAGCAGCACAGCTGTGGTGATTACCTGTCATAGATGTGGAATACGTCGGAGGACACAATCCCCTCGAAGTCTAGATCTTGGTCAGATACATATGAAGCAATATCAGTGGCATGCTGTAGTAATGATCATGTATTAAGTAGCATGATTTTAAGTATCGAACTGGTTGCTGGACCATTATTCTGAGCAGGGTGGGAAAAGACGGGGTTGTTGTACACTAAGTATCATAGGCAGCCTACTGTCCCTTTCCTGACGTCGTGGTTCTAATAATATCCTGCCAGGGTTTTCCTCATTCAAGCTACCCGGCTGAGTTGGAAGATTTCTAGAAGTGGGGCTCTGTATAATTTCCCCTATGGAATTGTAACGCTCACCTGATTCTCGCAGAGGCGCCGGTCTTGACTGGGCGACTACCGTATCTTCAAAGGTGATGTGTAGCACCCGGTTGGCTCTTTGGGCTGGACCTCTGTGCACTGTATGCCTGACGTGTAGAGTAAGATGTCTGCAGATAGAAAATATGGGGTTAATGAACTGGGTTATTGGGGTGTCCCTATCTCTTTCCTCTTCTCCTCTCCTGTAGACCCCCAAAGGTTAACGCTCTCACCTTAGGTAAGTGAATGCCGAGCTCTCCATCTGCCTCGGGGCAGGGTGCTGTAACCAGTTTCTTCACTGGATAGGTAGCGCATGCCTCTTGACTTCAGGGGACTGCTGTCCGTCGTTTACTGCACGAACGGTAAGTTTCGAGTCATTCAAATGTCTTTAAAGTCTTTAGTAATGATATCTCTTGTTTTGCAGGGTTCCGGCGATGGCGGATGACGGGCTGAAGTGAGTTGAAGATGGAGCCCGTGTGATGAATAGAAGCGCCTGGAAGCACGTAAGTAAGCGCTTGTTGCCTGCTTCACTATGCGCTCTAACTGTCTTTTTATTTTGCAGGTACGAGTTCGGAGCGGCTGCAGGGTGCCGGAATACCCACTGGATTAGATGTGGAAAGGAGTAATGGCACGTGAGTATTAAAGTTCCCCAATGTCTTTAAACGCACCTTGTTTTGTCTTTCAGATGCGGGATGCAGCGCCGAAGGCCTCCGGAGCGTGCGAAGAGTTGGTAAACTTTTGTCTTTCAGATGCCGGAATGCAGTGTGAAGACCTCCGGAGCGCACAAAGAGTAGGTAAGCCTTTGCCTTTCAGATGCCGGAATGCTAACCTGTTCTTTCTTGTCTTTATAGGTGTTGCTGAAGACTGGATTCAGGATGGTAAGCCTTTGCCTTTCAGATGCCGGAATGCTAACCTGTTCTTTCTTGTCTTTATAGGTGTTGCTGAAGACTGGATTCAGGATGGTAAGCCTTTTTCCTTAGGCCCAGGACCGGATGCAGAAGACACGATGAGCGTTCTGCTGCAGAGGTTGCAGAATAACGCAAAGCAAGATTCATCCACCGGGTGTGGTTTAAATAGCCTCCTGTAGTGCTTAGGTGTCTCCTTCCACAGCCACGCCTAAGTAAGAAAAGAGTTCCTGGTAAGAAAAGAGTTCCTGCCTTCCAGAAGAGTTCCAGTGTTCTGAATCTAGGGAGTGGCTCCAGCCCCACCCAACAGGAAAAGTAGTTCCAAACAGAAGAGGATCAGAGGCTCAACTGGCAGGCAAGTAAGCAGCATGGTCTGCTGATGGTAAATCCACCCAAGCATTATGAGCCCCGCGCTTCCAGCGCTGGGACTGGGCATATTTATGAGCCTGGTGCCACTGGCGCCAGGACTGGGTCCAAAAGGTCCCAATTGGGACTGGTTGGCACTCGGAACCTGGGTTATGGATCTGCTTCCAAGGGAGTTGGGAAAACCCTGACCTTTTGGAAGCAGAGATCATGACAGTACCCCCCCTCAAGGCCCCTCCCAAACCAGGCTTCTCCGGGGGTTTTGGCTTGTCAGGAAATGTTCGGTGAAATCTTTTGATTAGGCGAGGAGCGTGGACATATTCAGCAGGTTCCCAGGATCTCTCTTGGGGGCCGTAGCCTTTCCAGTCAATTAGGTAGAATAGTTTAGATTTGGAGATCTTGGAGTCCAGAATGCTTTTGACTTCAAACTCGAGTTCTCCATCCACTAGGATAGGTTTTGGATATTTGGTTAGTCGGGTTTGAGGTTGCACGGGTTTTAATAGAGAGACGTGGAAGACCGGATGTATCTTCATGTGCGGGGGCAAGTCCAACTTGACCGCTACTGGGTTTACTATGGTAGTGATGGAATAGGGACCAAGGTATCTTGGGTTGAATGTGCGTGGCCCTTTTAGAGATAGATATTTGGTGGATAACCAGACTTGATCCCCTACTTGATAGTGAGGGGCTTCCTTCCGATGTTGATCTGCTCCTTTCTTGTATTGTTCTTTAGCCCTTTGAAGGTGAGAAACAGCTTCCTTAAAGGCTTGGGTGATTGTAGAATGCAGGCAGTCTACTGCTGGTGTTTCAAGATCTTGGAGGGGATCCAACTCCGAGGTTCGAGGGTGACTACCGTACAAAAGAAAAAACGGGGTTTTCCCAGTTCCCGAATGGACAGAGTTATTGTAGGCATACTCGGCTATCCAAAGGATATCTTTCCAAGTTTTTTCAGTTTGTTGCAGCATGCAGCGTAAATACTGTTCCAGAGTTTGATTGGTCCTCTCGGTTTGTCCGTCGGTCTGAGGGTGGTGACTGGTCGATAGTCTCACATCAATTTGAGCCGACCGACAGCAACTTCGCCAAAAATGAGAAATAAATTGACTACCTCGATCCGAAATTAGAACCGAAGGAAAACCGTGCAGTCGGACGATGTTTTCGAGAAATTCTCGGGCCAGAGTTGCTGCTGTTGGCAAGCCTTTGAGCGGAATGAAATGTGCCATCTTGGAGAATAAGTCTACGATTACTAGAATCGTATTGTATCCGGAGCATGGAGGTAGATCGGTGATGAAGTCCATAGAAAGCGTATGCCAAGGGCGAGGTGGGATGTCAATAGGGCGTAAGAGGCCTGCTGGTCTTTCCTTTTGACTCTTGTTTTGGGCGCATACTCCACAGGACATTATAAAGTCTCTGATATCTTTTTTCCAAGACGGCCACCAGAAGTAGCGCTTGATCTTTTCTGAGGTCTTGGCTATACCGGGATGACCTTCCATTAAAGAGTCGTGATAACAAGAGATTACTTTTTTCTGTAAATCTGTGCTGGGTAGGTATAATCGTTCTTGGAAATACAATAAGTTGTCCTTTACTGCAAAGTCCTTTCCCTGCAGATGCCAATTCTGTATGTCTGCTGGAGTTACAAGTTGCCTGGCTTTATCCTTAACTTCCTCTATGGATTCTGTGGCGATTACACCCAGAATTCTTTGTTCGGGAATGATTGGTACAGGTTTAGGGTTGACCAAGTGTTCTTCCACTCCCATCCGAGAAAGGGCATCGGCTTTACCGTTCTTTGTACCAGGTCGATAGGTAATTATGAAGTCAAACTCGGCAAAGAATAATGCCCAACGGAGTTGTCTAGAGGATTGGGCTTTTGCGGTCTTCAAATATTGCAGGTTTTGGTGATCCGTAATCACAGTAACGGTGTGTCGGGCCCCCAGCAGATAATGCCGCCAAGCCTTAAAGGCAGACTTGATAGCCAGAAGTTCCTTGTCAGTAATCGTGTAATTGATTTCAGGAGGCGAGAATTTGCGGGACCAAAATGCCACGGGATGCAACTGATTGGTTACCGGGTCCTTTTGTGATAGAACTGCCCCCATGGCAAGGCTTGAAGCATCAGTTTCCACGATGTAGGGGAGTTCGGGGCGAGGGTGTTTTAAGATTGGTGCAGAGATAAATTTAGTCTTCAAATCCTGGAAAGCTTGTTCCGCCTTGGTAGACCATTCAAAACGTTTGTTTTTCTTTAACAAGGCAGTGATGGGCTGGACTATTTGAGAGAATTCGGGGATAAACCTGCGGTAAAAGTTAGCGAAGCCTAACATGCTTTGCACACCTTTTACGGAGGATGGTGATGGCCATTTGAGAACTGCATCGACCTTCTTTGAATCCATACGCACTCCGCCAGGTGATAATATGAATCCCAAGAATTCAACTTCAGTCACGTTGAAAACACATTTTTCCAACTTAGCGAAAAGTTTGTGTTGACGCAATCTTTCGAGGACCATTTTCACGTGTTTCCGATTCCGATGAAGAATAAACGAGGATGTCGTCAATGTAAACAACAACACATACATCTATGAGCTCTCTGAGGACATCGTTCATAAAATATTGTAAGGCGGCCGGGGCATTGCAAAGTTCCGAAGGGCATGACCTGATATTCAAATAGCCCATACTTGGTGCGGAAGGCCGTCTTCCATTCATCGCCCTCTTTTACTCGTACCAAGTGGTAAGCTCCTCTAAGATCCAGCTTTGTATATATGCATGCTTTTCTGACTTGGTCCAGGAGTTCAGGGATCAAAGGTAACGGATATCTATTCTTAACGATGACTGGTTCAGGGAGCGATAATCGATACAAGTTCTAAGGTCTCCTTCCTTTTTTGGAACGAAGAACAAAGCTGAAGAAGCAGGGGACTTGGAAGGACGAATAAACCCATTTGCCAGGTATTGATCCAGGTATTGTCGAAGGTGAAGGTTCTCAGGCTCGGTGAGGGCATAAATTCTACTACAAGGAGGAGTAGATCCAGGTATCAGGTCTATCTGGCAGTCATAAGACCTATGAGGAGGTAGAGAGTTAGCCTGATCCTTCCGGAAAACATCTTGGTATTCTAGGTATTCGGGAGGTAACTGGGGAGTCTCTGAAGAAATTGCGGCCAGTGCAACACCAGGTGGAGGGTGACAAGTAGAGACACATTCTGGAAACTGGACCGTTCTTGCTCGCCAATCGATCAGAGGATTGTGTTTCTCTAACCAAGGTATTCCTAGAATAATCTGAAACTGAGGGGCCTTGATCACATCGAACACGATCTTCTCATGGTGTCCATCTTGACTTACTAGCGTCACCTCTTGAGTGGTATGCGTTACTGGCCCGGAGGCTATCTCCGTACCATCCACCGTAGTAATGACGTCCTTTACAGCCTTGGGACAAAGAGTTAGATTCATCCTCAAAACCATTTCATGATCCACATAATTGCCGATGGCACCGCTGTCGACGTAAGCTTCAATTGCATGTAATCGATCCGGATTATCTGGGCTAATGAGGACCATAGGTATCACGAAATGCGAGGTCACGGAACTGGTTTTCACGCTCGGCAAGAGGACCTCTATTCCTGTCGGGCGAGGTCGTTTCCCTGCTCAGAGTTTGTAACTTTGGTAACTGCAGCTCCTACTGCCTTCTTGGCAGGTTTCACCGGACAGTCTCGAAGAAAGTGCCCTGAGTTTCCGCAATATAGGCATAATTGCAACTGTTTCCTCCTTTCCCGCTCCCTTTGTGTTAGAGGACCTTTCAGACCCCCTATTTGCATGGGTTCCCCGGAGTCTACTCCTTTGGAAGGAGTTGGCGGTTTGGAAAATACTCGAGCATCAAACTTGGAACGATCGGCCTTCCTGTTCTGCAGCCTGTGATCTATTTGAACGACCAAGTCTATATAATCCGAACAGTCTTGTGGGGGATTCACTACTTGGGCTAAAACGTCTTTGAGCTCTCCACGTAGACCTCTATAAAACAGCGTAATCCTTTTGTCCTCAGGCCATTGAGTTTCCACTATTAGTCTATTGAAAGATGCAATATAAGCCAAAAGGTCTTGATTACCCTGTCGCAACGAAAGAAGCTCATTGTCCAAGGCCTGCCCCTGTGAATGTCTTGCGAACAGTTTTTCCATACTAAGCTGAAAGGCTTGAAAATCATGGAGAACCGGATCATCTTGATTAACTAGAGGGATCGACCAGTCTGCCGCATTGCCACTAAGGTACGAAAGTACAAAAGCTACTTTTGCTTGATCAGTTGGAAAGGCTGCTGGCCGGCATAAGAAGTGCAACCGGCACTGATTGATAAATACTGCAAACCTCTTTGGGTCACCAGAAAATCGTTCGGGCGGAGCCAGAGGTACATTCCCAGGTAGGTTGATCTGCACTGGATTCATAGAGGATGTTGAAGGAAGATTTGCCCCTGATGCGGGTAACGGGGTCTGTCCGGCTTGTGACTGTAGCACTTGTCTAGCAAGATTGTCTGTTCTCTCCTTGGAAATAATTAGTTCCCTTCTTAGAGCATTCGTTTCCTGACGAGCTGCATGCACTTCTGCCCTTAGTTCCCCAAGTAACCGGGCTAGGGGGTCAGTATCCGAGGTTTCCATAGCGCCTGGGCGAGAGTTTTGCGGTAGGCTTTGCGTTCTGTAACGCTCACCTGATTCTCGCAGAGGCGCCGGTCTTGACTGGGCGACTACCGTATCTTCAAAGGTGATGTGTAGCACCCGGTTGGCTCTTTGGGCTGGACCTCTGTGCACTGTATGCCTGACGTGTAGAGTAAGATGTCTGCAGATAGAAAATATGGGGTTAATGAACTGGGGTTATTGGGGTGTCCCTATCTCTTTCCTCTTCTCCTCTCCTGTAGACCCCCAAAGGTTAACGCTCTCACCTTAGGTAAGTGAATGCCGAGCTCTCCATCTGCCTCGGGGCAGGGTGCTGTAACCAGTTTCTTCACTGGGTAGGTAGCGCATGCCTCTTGACTTCAGGGGACTGCTGTCCGTCGTTTACTGCACGAACGGTAAGTTTCGAGTCATTCAAATGTCTTTAAAGTCTTTAGTAATGATATCTCTTGTTTTGCAGGGTTCCGGCGATGGCGGATGACGGGCTGAAGTGAGTTGAAGATGGAGCCCGTGTGATGAATAGAAGCGCCTGGAAGCACGTAAGTAAGCGCTTGTTGCCTGCTTCACTATGCGCTCTAACTGTCTTTTTATTTTGCAGGTACGAGTTCGGAGCGGCTGCAGGGTGCCGGAATACCCACTGGATTAGATGTGGAAAGGAGTAATGGCACGTGAGTATTAAAGTTCCCCAATGTCTTTAAACGCACCTTGTTTTGTCTTTCAGATGCGGGATGCAGCGCCGAAGGCCTCCGGAGCGTGCGAAGAGTTGGTAAACTTTTGTCTTTCAGATGCCGGAATGCAGTGTGAAGACCTCCGGAGCGCACAAAGAGTAGGTAAGCCTTTGCCTTTCAGATGCCGGAATGCTAACCTGTTCTTTCTTGTCTTTATAGGTGTTGCTGAAGACTGGATTCAGGATGGTAAGGCTTTGCCTTTCAGATGCCGGAATGCTAACCTGTTCTTTCTTGTCTTTATAGGTGTTGCTGAAGACTGGATTCAGGATGGTAAGCCTTTTTCCTTAGGCCCAGGACCGGATGCAGAAGACACGATGAGCGTTCTGCTGCAGAGGTTGCAGAATAACGCAAAGCAAGATTCATCCACCGGGTGTGGTTTAAATAGCCTCCTGTAGTGCTTAGGTGTCTCCTTCCACAGCCACGCCTAAGTAAGAAAAGAGTTCCTGGTAAGAAAAGAGTTCCTGCCTTCCAGAAGAGTTCCAGTGTTCTGAATCTAGGGAGTGGCTCCAGCCCCACCCAACAGGAAAAGTAGTTCCAAACAGAAGAGGATCAGAGGCTCAACTGGCAGGCAAGTAAGCAGCATGGTCTGCTGAAGGTAAGTCCACCCAAGCATTATGAGCCCGGCGCTTCCAGCGCTGGGACTGGGCATATTTATGAGCCTGGTGCCACTGGCGCCAGGACTGGGTCCAAAAGGTCCCAATTGGGACTGGTTGGCACTCGGAACCTGGGTTATGGATCTGCTTCCAAGGGAGTTGGGAAAACCCTGACCTTTTGGAAGCAGAGATCATGACAGGAATTAACAGTACTGCCTAAAGGGTTTGAATCCTGTAAACAAGGCACGACTGTCTCTGCTCGTTTCATACGGGCCAATGAAGCAGGTTCCTGAAACTTGGCAGAGAATGGAGTCGATGTGACGCTACCAATATCCATGCTGCTATTAGGATATCCAGAGAGTATCGTACCTAATCTGTCTATAAAACGACCAGCCAGCACAGACCCAGAACAGACCAGACTGGCTGATGTGCCGGCGCTCACGCTCCTGGTTGCAAATTTAATGAGGCAAAGAACTACAAAGCTGATGGGGGATGTAGATTTAGCAAAAAAACGATCAACACGACTTTAAATGAGAATGCAAAGATAGAAAGATAAAAATAGAGAGCAGAGCCTAAACTGCAGATGTGGCACAATGTTCACACCATCACAAAGCCTTCAAATTATTGGAAGTACATATTAAGATTCCACTCCCTTGGTATTTATAGAAAATAATATTTCAAATTATATAAGACTGGGGTGGGCATTATGAAAAATACTTTGGTTTTCAGAGCTTGATGGCATACTTGTCAATGGGGAAAAGCCTGCTCCCACCTCCCTCCCCACCCTCAAAGAGGTCTAGGTGAAACAATGTGTTATCGGAGAGAAAACATTAAATGTTCCCATTGATTTATGGAATAATAACTACCTCAATTGCACTGTTCAAGTTATATCAAATTTGTGAAAATATAACAATCAGTAACAAAGATAAACACATCCTTGTAATAAATACAAATACATTGAGGACTTGGGATGTTAACTCTGGTCTTGTGTACGAGACTGCATGCTACGAAATATGACATCTTTCATACGCTATTCTGACTTGCACAGATGACAGTATTTGTACTTGTACAGTTTATTTTACACCCTTTCAAATATCTCAAACAATGACCAGATACAGCTGGTAGATGTTGGAGGTGTAAAGGTTTGTAAAGTTTCTAGAATCAAATGGAGCACATATTTTGATCTTGCCAAAGTTTGATGGATTTTGCAAGGTGCAGAGGGTGATCTGTGGAAAAGACTGGAAAAAATTGAAGAGTACCATAAAATCCATTATAAGCTTATCCATACAATCTCAGTGAGAGTTACACACTATCTTTTGGTGTCTTTGGTTGTGCAAGAGTCGATTTCCACATTGAAGAAAACCTCAGCAACACTAACAGTGAAAGTGTGGGCATATATGAAAAATTACCTTCATGGTGATTCAGGTTCCCTTAATCCTGGCTCTCCCTCCTTCACAACTGTTTGGGAACGCCTGTATTCGCAGATGGGCCAGAAAAGCTGGCTGAAAAAGATAGCTGTCACTTTAAGAGTTTTAGGAGGGGAAGGGCCTACGTCATGCATGCGTGCGTCCCTCAACGCACTGGGCCCACACCTTAGCCTTCTGTCGCCAACGGTCCACACCCAGTTCCTGCAGTTTTGCCGAAGCGGTAGAATTTAAGTACATGCATACTGCAGGGGAAGGCTGGGTGGGTGTTGTGAAGGAGGGAAAGCCCAGACCAAGAGAACCTGGATCACCATGAAGGTAATTTTTCATTTCTCTGTCGTCCTGGCTCTCCCTCCATTCCAACTGGTTGGGACCAGACTAAAAAGCCTTTGAATAAGCAAGGGTGGAGAAGACAGCATGTACAGGATTCAGGCAAACAAGTTGCAGAGAACCGAATGTTGCATCCTTTCTGGACGATGTGTCCATAGCATAGTGCTTGCAAAAGGCAACTGGGGTAGCCCAGGTAGCTGCTTTATAGATGGCTACAGTGTGAACGTGCCTGGTAAAGGCTACAGATGCTGCCTTGGCTCTAGTAGAATGTGTGCAAAGTCTCTGCAGAGTCGCGAGCGCTTTCAAGTCGTAAGCCTTGGAGATACAGGAGACAACCCATCCGCAATAGAAGCCTTTGCTGCTTTATTGCCAGGATAAGGACCACTGTAGATAACAAAGAGCTGATCTGCTTTTCTGAACAGTTTGGCCCTTTAAAGGTAGAATTTTAAAGTTCTTACTACATCTAGATTATGCAATTTTTCTTCTGCCGCAGAAGTATGCGGTCTAGGATGAAAAACGGGAAGACATAGTTCCTGGTTTAAGTAAAAATTGGAAACCACCTTAGGCAGAAAGGAGGGAACTGTATGCAAGACAACTTTGTTTTTATGGAACACAACATATGGTTCCTTAGATGAAAGAGCTTGGAGCTCCACAATTCTTCTAGGCGAACTTATGGCCACTAAGAAGGCCTATTTCCAAGTTAGGAATTCTAAATCGCATGAAACCTTAGGCTCAAATGGGTTTTGCATTAGGGCTACTAAAACCACGTTGAGATCCCACTAAGGTGGAGGTTCACGAATAGGGAGATGTAAATGCAAGAAAGGCCCTTGAAGTGCCTTTTAAAGGCCTCATTGGAAAGAGAAAACGACTTGTGTTCTCTATTCAGGTAAGCACCAATAGCTGATAAGTAATGTTTGCAAGTGTCTACATTGACGCTAGTGGAAACAAGATAAGACATGAAGGACATGATGTTATCAATGGAGGCCTTTAGAGGGTTAAGGTTTTGTTCTAAGGCCCAGAGACAGAAACATAACCATTTGCTACAATATTGTTTCTTAGTGGAAGATTTCCTGGAGGCCTATCACAGCTTAACAGGAACCAAGCTTTCAAGTTGAGCAATTGAGGGGAGTGTTAGGCAGAAACCTGTGCAGTTCCCTTAGGGACCACTGCAAAAAGTTTAAGACCACAGGTGTTAGCAGTAAACCCAATTGGTAGCAGTCTGCACCACCCAGATTTACCTGGTAGCTGTGGCTGAGCAGCCAGACTTCTCTCAAGAAGAGTTAGGCAGTATATAGAGTATACACATTAGGTACAAAAATACAGTAGCACAAGCAAACACTGACCAGAGCTTTGGTATAAAAGTATATCATTATTTATTTAAAAACACACTTGTAAAAATACACTGGCACTAATATGTCAAGCAAGTTCAAACACAGTCACTAGGAATATATACACCTCCCTGATTAAATTATTCGACAAGTCTAAGTTAAGACACCACTTATTTGCAAAACAGAGGTGAGCGCGTAACCTTAGATGGCACTCTAATAATTCAGTTTAAAAAGGCAGAGAAAAGGCAGAAATAGGAAAACACACAATACCAACACTTTTAAAGAACCACAGCAAGTCAAGGAAGGCAGGGTCTACTGTAGAGCAAAAAGTTCATAGGCCAGGCCCACTCTTGGACAGAGCAAGGCAGAATGTGGCCAAGATCACACAGTTGAAGTAAACTTTAGAAGTCTTTGCAGATAGTTCAAAAAGGAGTTGGATCAGTTCAGAAAAGTTAGTTAACAGGTCCGAGGTCACCCCAGGATAGAGCGTCAGGGATTTACGGGACACCTTGGACAGTCTGCTGCAAGGAAGACCAGGCGGGACACAGTACCTGAAATGGTGAGAAAGCTCCAGCGGGGGCAGTTGTTCCTAGCAGCGGGTGCAAGTCGGTGCTTCGTCCAGGGGAAGAGAAGATCTCGACGTGGAGGACAGCTGGAGGTCGTTGCACTGCCAGGGAAGAAAGCAGCCGCGGAGTTTCCCGGTTAAAAGGTACTACCCTTGTATTCGCGGTAGTGGTGAAGCGTGGCTATCCGGCCGCCGGGGTGCTTGGCACGGGCGATTCGACCATGAGACGATCCAGGAAGGCGAAAACAGGGCGAACTGGTTAACCCGACCAGCTCAGAGGAAGAAGACTCTCCTGGAAGAAGATCTTCTCTGTCATTGGGAAGTGGCGAGTTCGGTTCAGCAGGGCTCCACCAATGGTGCCGTTGTTGCAGGTCGGCTCAGCTTCTCCCTCTTCGAATTCTTTAGGTCCTGTGGCGACTTCTGAAGTTCCAGTCCCCAAAGCCCTGCTTTTATGCAGAAAACCCCCATTCATCAGTCCTAGCTGTCACTCAAACATGCTAAGTGGTGAGCCGGGCGGCTCACCACTGGGCCAATCACACAAGAGTGCGACTTGAGTTGCCAAGGCAACTCAGTCCAGGGTGCCTATTCCCCCCCCTCCCACACATCCTGTAGACCCAGACAGAGTGGCACCACTTTTGGAGGCTTCTGTGCAGAAGCCCGCCAAAAGTGGAACAAAGGGCTCGACTTCGGTTGGAGTTACAGAGGCGAACACAAACGCCATTTTAAAACCGAGTCCTGGCAAAAAGACCCAACCGGGGAATAAATACTAAATAAAAAACCCGGCGGTATCTTTAACATTGCACCAAAAAAAGTGGTGTGTTTAAAATGAATGGGAAAATCCCATAGGAAATATTCCGGTTGAATATTTTGCGTGGTAACCACTGCCACCAGCCAGAAACTCGACAAGGGGGGACTGGACAGTGCCCCCTTGATAAACAGAGCCAGGGGTAATCGAATTACCCCTACCAGTACTTCCACAATATGATTGTTTGTACTGGTTCTGTTCACAATTTAAGACTAGTAAAGTCAATGGTGACTTTACATGTCCTGGGAGACAGTATATTGTTATTGTTATTTTGCATTTGTATAGCGCCTTATATACCATTGGTATGGTCTGAAGGCGCTGGTAGGTTGAACGCCCTTGGGAACCGAAGTTCGGGTCAGTGGAAAGATTAGAGAGAGTCCAAAAGTGCGTGTGCGCACCGGTATGTGTGCAGCTGGTGCAGAATTCATGTGGTAGCTGCTTCTTAGCGGTAGGTGTGGTGGTGGAGAGATCAGGGATATGTGTTCGGTCTGGCTGGAATTATCCAGACCAAGTGTGGCGGCGTTAGGCCTGAGGAGATACACCTGGCTGGGGGTGTGAGACCAGCCATGTTTACTTAGAGTGATGGGGGGTGAGCGGCAGATGTTGATATGAGAACAGTTATACCGAATGGTGTCATAGTATCTCTGTGTTCTAGTTGAATGGTGGTGTAAGGAGAGAGTAAGCGTGGGGTGTGATATGCAGTATGCTCTTTCAAAGATTCCTTGCATTCCAAAACAAAATAAGCACGTCGCGCAATTCTGAGCGGTCAGGTCCGTTCTATGTGTTTTGGTTCACTTCCGCTCTATGCACTATTCACCCATACACTCATTTGTTCCATGCGTTCGTCCGCTCCACAACGTTTGTTCGTTCCATACATTTGTTCGCTCTCCACAAATTCGGTCACTCTCCACACGTTCGTTCGCTCTCCACACGTTCGTTCGCTCTCCACACGTTCGTTCGCTCTCCACACGTTCATTCGCTCTCCACACGTTCGTTCGCTCTCCACACACTCGTCCGCTCTCCACACACTCGTCCGCTCTCCACACACTCGTCCGCTCTCCGTAGCCTCGTTCGTTCTCTGCTCCATCGTTCGCTCTCCGTACACTCGTTCGCTCTCCACACCCTCGTTCGCTCTCCACACCCTCGTTCGCTCTCCACACCCTCGTTCGCTCTCCACATCCTCGTTCGCTCTCCGCACGCTCAGCCGCTCTCCGTACACTCGGCCGCTCTCCGCACACCTGGCCGCTCTCCGCACTAATCCGCTCTCCGCACATTCAGCCGCTCTCTGCACACTCAGCCGCTCTCCACTCTCAGCCGCTCTCCACTCTCAGCCGCTCTCCACTCTCAGCCGCTTTCCACACTCGGCCGCTCTCCACACTCGGCCGCTCCCACGCTCATTCGCTCTCCACGCTCCTTCGCTCTCCACGCTCCTTCGCTCTCCACGCTCCTTCGCTCTCCACGCTCATTCGCTCTGCACGGTCCTCCGCTCTGCACGGTCCTACGCTGTGCACGGTCCTCTGTTCTGGACACTCTTCAGCTCTCCACGCTCCTCCCCTCTCTGCACTCAACCTCTCTCTACACTCAACCTCTCTCTACACTCATGTGCTCTCCACATTCACCTGTCTTCCACATTCATTTGCTCTTCATATTCGTCCTCTCTTTACTCTCAGCTAACCTCCACACTCATCCGCGCTCCACACTCGTCCGCCGGCAGCGCTCCTCCTCCACGCTCATCTACACTCATCTATATTCATTTGGTCTCCTATTCAGCTCTCTCATCCTCCGCACTCATCCGCCCTCCTCATTCATCTGTTCTCGACATTCATCCGCTCTCGACACTCACCCGCTCTCGACACTCATCCGCTCTCGACACTCATCCGCTCTCGACACTCATCCGCTCTCGACACTCATCCGCCCTCGACATTCATCCGCTCTCCATACTCATCCGCTCTCCATACGCATCTGCTCTCAACATTCTTCGGCTTTCTGCACTCATCCGCTTTCTACACTCATCCGCTCTCCACACTAATCCGTTCCCCCCACTCAGTCGCTCCCCCACTTAGTCGCTCCCCCCACCGCTCTGCACACTCATCCGCTCTCCCCACTCAGTCGCTCCCCCCGCTCAGTCGTTCCCCCCATTCAGTCGCTCTCATGCTTCTCTGCTCTCCACGCGCCTCCGCTATCTACGCTCCTTCACTCTGCACGTTCCTCCGCTCTGCACGCTCTTCCGTTCTCCACGTGCCTCTGCTCTCTGCACATAGCCGCTCTCCACACTCGACGGCTCTCCACACTCTTCCATCCTCCACATTAATTTGCTCTTCAAATTCATCCGCTCTCCACACTCATCCGCTAATAGTATTCATCCTCCTACACTCATCTACAACTCATCTATACTTATCCACACTCATCCTTACTCATTCGCTCTCCCCACTCATCTGCTCACGTCCTCCACACTCACCCGCTCTCCACAGTCAGCCGCTCTCCACGCTTATCGGGTCTCCACGCTCATCCGCTCTCCACGCTCATCCGCTCTCCACGCTCCTCCGCTCTCTACACTCAACCGCTCTGTACATTCATGAGCTCTCCACATTCATCCGTCTTCCACATTCATTTGCTCTTCATCTTTGTCCGCTCTTTACACTCAACCGACCTACACACTCAGCTGCCTCCCACACTCATCCGCCAACAGCATTCATCCTCTACACTCATCTATACTCATCACAGTCATTCGTACTCCCCACTCGTCCAATCACGCCCTCCACACTCTTCTGCTCTCCACGCTCATCCGGTCTCAACGTTCATCCGCTCTCTGCACTTTCTACATTCCCAGTGATTTATTCCTATTGTCCACTTCACTGTTTTAGATCTCCATTACTCGTTTTAGTTCTGTTTGTCATTGTAGGTTACAGTCTGGTTAGTTTAGCTGTATTTTATTTATTTATTTATTTATTTATTTTGTGGTTTGCTGGGTCGGTGTTATTGTGATGATTGGTGTTGCTGGTTTGGAACTGGTTGGTTTTAGGGAAAGAGCCAGGTTTTTAGTAGTTTGCGGAATGCCGTTAAGTCCTTAGTTAGGCGGATGTGGGGAGGGAGCGAGTTCCATAGGGTTGGGGCCAAGGCTGAGAATGATACTCCGCCTAACCTGACTGAGTTTGTCTTGGGAATTACTAGGAGGCCGGCTGAGCTTGATCTAAGGGTGCGAGTGGGGTGATAAGATATTAACTTTTCTTGAAGATATTGCGGTCCAGTTTTATGTAGTGCTTGATGGGTGAGGCATAAGGTTTTGAAGGCCACTCTACAGGCTACTGGAAGCCAGTGCAGTGTCTTGAGGGCTGGGGATACGTGGTCTCTTGGACCGAGCGAGAGTAGGACTTTGGCCGCCGCGTTTTGTGCTCTTTGGAGTTTATTCAGTTGGTAGGCATGAATTCCGAGGTATAGGGGGTTTCCTTAGTCCAGTCTTGATATGACGATTGATTGGACCGCGGAAACTCTGTTGGGAAATGAGAGATATGTAAAGATGCGCCTAAGGTTTTTGAGGTGGTAGTGGCAGGACTTTGAGACATTGTTGACTTGGCGCGAGAGTGTTAGGTCGGAGTCAAGGGTGCATCCAAGATTTTTCACTGTGTTGGAGGGTGTCGGTGAGTTGCCCATGGCGGGTGGCCAGGGAAGTGGGTGTGGTAGAAGATCAGAGTTGCCGCAAACCATGATTTCTGTTTTGGATGGGTTTAACAAGAGGTGGCTTTGGGTCATCCAGCGTTCTATGTTCAGGAGGCAGGATGCAATATCAGGTCGGGAGTTGGGTTTTGCGTTCAGGATTTTTAGAATTAGTTGAGTGTCGTCGGCGTAATTGTAACACAGGATGTTGTGTGAACGAATTATTGGTGGGAGGGTGATCAGGTAGAGATTGAATAGGAGGGCGGATAGACATGCTCCTTGTGGGACTCCTGTGTCGACTGGTTGGGCTTGGGAGGTAAAGTCGGAGAGTGTCGTTATTTGGTGCCTGTCTTTGAGGAACGAAGCTATCCATTTAAGGGCGGTTCCACGAATCCCTAGGGAGTGGAGGCGGTCCAGGAGGATTGCATGATTGATCGTGTCAAAGGCGGCCGATAGGTCGAGAAGGATTAGTGCGGCGCATCCCGCAGAGTCGGCTGTCATTTTAAGGTCATCCCAGATCGAGGTTAGGGTGGTTTCAGTTCCATGACGGGTTCTGAATCCTGATTGGGCGGGGTCCAGGAGATTGTTGGCTTCAACAAAGGCATTTAGTTGGGAGTAGGCGGTTCGGTCAATGAGTTTGGCAAGGAACCTGGTGTTTGAGATAGGGCGGTAGTTTTTGGGCTCGAGAGGGGCGAGCGAAGGTTTTTTAATTAGAGGTTTGACGTGCACCAATTTGAATGCGTCTGGAAAGATACCGGCGGAAAGGGAGGCATTTATGATAGATCTTGTGTGTTCTCCTGCGCAGGTGGAGGCAAAGATTTCTTTTAGGGTTGTGGCTGGGCAGGGGTCCAATGGTGATCCAGATGGTTTGCGGGCAGATAGGAGTTTGAGAAATTGTTCTGGTGATATTGGACTGAAGGAATCGAACGTTGGTTGCGTAGAGGTCGCAGCTGATGGGCTGGCCAGTACGGGCGGAGGATTGCCAGGTGGCTGTAAGAGAGCCAGTTTGGTGGTTAGAGTTTTTGTCCTTTCGATAGCCGTGGAATAAAAGTGGAGGGAGAGAGAGTCACACAGTGATTGTGACGCGGTCGGGATGGTTGTGTTACAAGCCGGATTGGTGAATTCGGAGATAATTTTGTGAAGTTCTTTGCTTTGGTTTTTGCAGTTTAGGATTCGGGAGTTGTAGTGGGCCTTTTTTGCTTTCCGGATTTTGGCTTTGTACCGATACAGGTGTCGGGCTAAGGAGGTCTTGCTCTCATGGGTTTTCTCTTTCTGCCATTTGCGTTCTAGGTATTTGTATTGTCTTTTAGTGGTCTTCAGCTCAGGGGTGAACCATCTGGGGAAAGGGCCACGGCGGGTTGATGGTTTGCACAAGGGGGTGAGCCGCATCAGAGAGTCAGTCCCAGGGTATGGAGTCTATTTTTGGGGGCCACTATGACACCCGTGTTACTGCACTGAGAGTGCTGTGTAACCCACTTACCAAAAACACATGAAGCCCTATGGAGTAAAAGACCCCATAGCCCATAAAACACATTACAAAGTCAAAGGACATTCTCAAATCATGCCTAAGAGTGGGCGAAAAAGAGTCTCACTCTTAGCAGGAGAAAAAATTAAACCCCAAAAATCCAGCAAAGCTGCTGGGGGACTCACTAGGTTTGGGAAATTAGCCTATACAGAGAATTCTCCCTAACAGGGAGGGGTGAAGAACCTGCCCTCTTCCGTTGAGTCAAAAGATCTCTAGAAAGTGGAAGGTCTAAAGGGGTAAACCCTGCCAACTCCAGAAGATCTGGAAACTAAAACTGGCGGGGCAAGAACGGTCCAAATAGAATCATTGTCAGGTTGTGTGACATTATGAATTTCAGCAGAATTTTGTGAATCAATGGAAGAGGTGGGAAGGCATATAGTGCTAAATTTGACCAATCCAGATATAGAGCATCTCCCAAGGACTGAAGACCCTGACCTTGCCTTGACGCACATTTGCAGACAAAGTGTGTTGTGTTGATTGCAAAGAGGTCTACTGATGGATGGCCCCACTTCTGAAATATCAAGTGTGCTACTGATGGTTTCAGCTCCCATTCGTGTGGAGAAGACTGTAACCTGCTTAGTTTGTCCGCCGGGACGTTCCTCTTGCCCTCCAGATGGGACGCCAGCAAGAAAATGTGATTTTGAATGGGCCAATACCACATTTGTTCTGCTAGGAGACACAGCGGGTGGGAACGAGTCTCCCCTGCTCGATATAAACATTGCAGCGGTATTGTCAGCTTGAATTTTCACCACCTTTCCGTGAAGTGAGGAAAGAAAAGATTTACGAGAGCGAAAAATATGGCTCTTGGTTCTAGTACATTTATGTGGTCCTTCCTTTCCTGAGAGGACCAAAGACCATGAGCTGTTAAGCTTTGACAATGGGATCCCCAACCGTACTTTGAAGAGTCTGTTGTTATGACTATCTGGTGAGGGGGAGGTTGAAAGGGAGATCCGGGTATCAGGTTATCTGGGGAGTTCTACAGGCACAGAGAGTCTTGGACTTGGCTTGGAATTTGGATCTTTGTTTCCTGGGGATCCGAGAGCTGATTCCAGTTGAGAGCCAGATGCCACTTGGTCGTTCTCATATGGAGCCTTGCAAAGGGAACTAGGTTTATGCAAGAGGCCATGAGGCCCACGCGCCTTTGAAACCACCAAACTGTTAGTGACTGCTGAGTGGAGAACCGAACAATGGTTTGTTGAATTGTTTCCACTCTTTCCAAGAGTGGAAAGACTTTGTGCAGTGTAGTGTAGTGTCTATAACTGCTCCTAAGAATTGGATCCTTTGCGAGGGATTGAGTTGGCATTTTGTTACATTTATGGAGAACCCCAGGCTGAACAGAGTATGGCAAGTAAGTTGCAACTTCTGAAGCAATACCTCTGGAGACTGGACTTTGAGAAACCAGTCATCTAGGTAGGGATATAGATGGACTGTCTGCAACCCAAGGAAGGCTACTACTGACCCCAGAACCTTTGTGAAAACCCTGGCGGCAGAATTTAGCCTGAACGGTAGACATGTGAACTGGTAGTGAGACTTTCCTATTGTGAATCTAAGAAACGGATGGTGGAGTTTGTAGATGGGGATGTGAAAATACACATTCTGTAGGTCTACCAATGCCATTCAATTGTTTGGATGTAGGGAAGCCAGATGATGTATTCTTGGGTGTATACCTTCTCTTTTTGGAAGAGTAGTACGATTTAGGAGAAGTGGAGGAACCACTGTTGCCTTGTATACATGGTTTAAATGCCTTGACATTTTGGTGATATGGTTGTTTCACCGAGATGGAGCTGAGATTTTTAGCTGCTGTGACACTGGCCTTACATTTCTGTAGGACCTCATCTGTAGATGGGTCAAACATTGTTTTGCCATCGAATGGAAGGTCAAGCACCTTCTCCTGAATATCCTGGCGAAGGGAAGAGGAAGACAGATAAGCATGTCTCTGCATACAGACTGCACTGGTAACTGTTCTAGCAGTTGTGTCAGTTAGATGTTTAACTACTTGAAGTTGTTGCATAGCAGCTTTTCTGCCTTCAGAGATCCAGAAAGAGAACTTGTCTGAGGCATCCAGAGGTAGCATGTCAGTGAAGCGCTCTAGATTCTCCCAGTTAATGATATTACATCCTACCAGAACTGTAGCAGTGTTAATCTGCCTAAGTTGTAAGGTAGAGGTGGTCTAAGACTTCTTACCTTGGGTCTCCCAAGCTTCTGCATTTTTGTCCAGCACTGAAGCTGGTGAAGGAGAAGAGTTTCGGCCCTTTGTGCCTGTGTTTCCAGCTTATCCTTTGGGAGGATTTCAAGAGTTTGCATGGCTTTAGTGACAAAGCCATGGAACACTTTAGAGGGTGAATGAGTGGTGTCCTCCTCTGAATTTGAGTCAGTGTCCATTGACATTCTTTGTTTTTCGGGTGGAGGAACAGGGTCCACATTGTCCACTGGTACCGGAAAAGGGCTTGAAGTATGGTCAACTGGAAATGATCCCTGCGGTAGTACTGGTGACATTTTGTCCTTGATGCGTTGAACCAGGACTTTGAGGAAGGGCTCAGAAAGCATAGTTTCCAACACAGTGTTAGTGATGTCGTTTGCCATTTGGGAAGGGCTAGGTAAAGGTTCCTCCAAGGTAATAGAAGTAGAAGAATCAACCCTATAAAGCATTTGGTTAGGTTTGAAAATGTTCTACACCACTGGTCTAGGTACCTGAATGTTGGTTAGAACCAATTGGGGTGCAGGTTGTGATGGCCCCAGTGCAGGATGGCCCAAATTGTCCTCAGACTGAGGAGAAAATTGAGGTAAAATGTGAGGAGTATGAGCTCTCACAGGAGTGTTGAACAATTATTCTGGTGGAACAGTAAAAAATGTTGAAGCGTCAAAGTCTTCCGAGTCAGAAATTACAGTTAAATTGTCTTTCTGGCTTTCCAGTACCGAGCCTGAGACAGAAGGCACGGGAGATTTCTTCCGTTTGTATTTTCGCCGAGAATCCGGTACCGGACTAGCTCTTGAATGAGAGTGCTTATGCCTCTTAGGAGAGGACTTTATGTGCAGAAACCGACTTGGTTTTGTTCGGTACAGGGGAATCGGAATGGACTGACTCAACCCCGAGGCGCAAGCCTCTTTGCACGTACCCTTGCCTGTTCAGTGTAGCAAGGCAATAGAGGGTGTTGCCGGTACTGTTGCTATTTTATCTGGAGTAAATAACTCTTCCGGTGGTTCTTCTATACCCTTTCCCACCTGATGGTACTAACACTTTCGCACCTGGAGGTACTAGTGCTTTCCCACCCAGAGGTACTTTCAGGTGAATGGGCCGGGAGTTACCACCTGAACAGTCCCGTGAAGACTCCGGTACTGAAGAGGCAGTCTTCCCTTTGTTACAGACAGACGGTGCTGAAACTAGTACCTCGCCTGAAGGTATAGTTCCCCTCTTACCGACATTGGCCTCCCTCCTGTTGCGAAGAAGTCCCCGGTCGCCTTCGGTACCGGTCCCAGCTCGGACATGGAGAGAAGGTGAGTCTGCAGAGACCTCGGGTGATTTCCACAGCAAAATATGCAGGTACTCACCGGGCGATGTATACCCAGACAGTGGACACAGGCATGGTGAGGGTCGGCAGCTGAAAATTGCTTCCGGCAATGGATGCACTGCTTGAAGCCTGTGGCATACGGCATGCGTAGAGGGAGGCACTGTCATGCCCGCGCCGCTGGCGCACGCATTGGCAACCATCATGGACTACTTGGTACTCATTTATCCTCCTAATACTCCTTGAACAACTCCTTTTCACGCCTTGGTCTTTTATTTCCATTTGCTCAACTTTGGTTCTTTCTTATTTTATTCAATTAACTACATTTACCATAATGCACCTGGCTGCAGTCCTCAATTCCTGGCTATTCTCATTCATCGTTATTGGGACCACAATCCCCAGAAGCCCTTGCGGCCAGTGCTGCTTCCACCTGCTCAGGACCAGAGAGGGAGGAGGCAGATTGTCTTCAGGTGTGCTGCTTCAGGTGCTGTCAATTAGCCTGCCTCAGAACAGGGCATGGCTGTATATAAGCAGCTGCCTGCAGGAGCACAGTGTCTTGCATCTTGAGTTCTCCCCGTTCCTGTTTGCCTTGACCCTTTACTTTGTATGCTGTTCCTGTTGCTGCATTATCCTGTTTTGTTCCAGTGCCCTTTCCGGGCTCCCTGCCTTGCAGCCTATCACGCTCCGCTGCCTTCTACCTACAGCCCTTGTCCTCTGGGCTTCCTGCCTTGCAGCCTATTACTGTCCTCTGCAGCCCTCTACAGTCAGCGACCCTGCTCCTCTGGGCTCACTCCTAGCTGCCCTGCTCCTCTGGGCTCCTTGCCCTGCAGCCTGCCTCACTCCGGCTGCCTACCGTCCTTGTCGTCTGGGCTCCCTGCTCTGCAGCCTGCTTCACTCCGGCTGCCTACAGTCCTAGTCCTCTGCTGCCCGCCTTGCAGCCTGCCTCACTCCGGGCTGCCTACAATCCTTGTCCTCTGGGCTCCCTGCCCTGCAGCCTGCCTCACTCCGGCTGCCTACCGTCCTTGTCCTCTGGGCTCCCTGCCCTGCAGCCTGCCTCACTCCGGCTGCCTACAGCCCTTGTCCTCTGGGCTCCCTACCGTGCAGCTTGCAACCTTCTGCTGTCTCCAAGCCCTTGTTCCCTGGGCTACTTACCTTGCAGCCTGCACCTCTTCGCTGCCTACAGCCCTGCTCCTCTGGGCTCCCTACCTAGCGGCCCTATTCTTTTGGGCTCTCTGTCTGTCGCCTACTACTAATCTCTCTCTGTCCTGTTCTTCTGGACTCCCTGCCTTTCAGCCTACTACAGTCCTCCGCAGTCCAATACAGTTTGCCTGCACCTAGTGCCACTCTTGACTGCAGACCTGCTTCCTACTTTGTAGCCTTCTGTTTTCCTGACTGCTGCTCCTTGTTCTCTTCCTTGAGTCCTCTGTACTCCACCTTAGGTTATCTATTTCAGTCTAACTGCCTTTCCTTCATTTCCTTCTGCTAGATTGCTCATTGACTTCCTTTTCGCTGGATATTTCTGTTCTTGTCTTCTCATGTGTCTTATGTAATCCCTTTGTACAGAGCTTACCTTTGGTTTCCGGCAGGCAACCTCTGCCCCTTCCTTTGTTGCGTATTCAGTGTTAGACACCCACTGCTGTTGTTCCCAGCCATGAGCATACAGCGTGGGCCTCTGTTATAGCAATCTGTGCAGAAGGCTGGAGTTTCCCAAGGTTCGTGGAACACTCTTCCCCATTTCAGCATACACCCCAAGAGGGAATCCAGTTTGTTTGTACCTTTGTATCTTTTGCCCCTTTTGGCTCATAGCTACTGTTTCCTACTCTTCTTTCTTGTTGAACTTCCTGCTGTGTGTGCTTATCTGCTACGTTACCTCAGCACAGCCACCCAAACCCTACTTGGGTACCCTGTGACACTCTTGACAGAGTGCCATTCCTGACAGGCACTGCAAATAGAAAAAATAAAATAAAGAACCCATCACTAGGAAAAAAGGGATGGACAGCCAAAGGAACGCCCAGAAAAGGGAGTCGCAGCGCAGCAAAAAAAATTCGGACCCACCCAGTAGGCGAAAAACAGGAACTGGGTGTGGACCGTTGGTGACGTAAGGATAAGGTATGGGCCCGGCATGCGGAGAGACGCACGTGTGACATAGGCCCTTCCCCTTCTAAAACTCTTAAAGTGACAGCTATCTTTTTCAGCCAGCTTTTCAGGCCTGTGTGCGGGTGCAGGTGTTCCCAACCAGTTGGGAAGGAGGGAGAGCCAGGACGACAGAGAAATAAGTTTGTATTGAACTTTACAAATATTTATTATTTGGGGACCGATTTGAAATCTATTGGCAAATTTAGGATACAATCAAGTTTCATGAAAAAGTAGCTGATGAACGTGTATGATCTTTAGTCTTCTGAATGCATAGTTAATGGATAAAATACACGTGTATCAGATCATAACATCTGAAGATTTTGTATTTCAAATAAAAAGGAAACAACAAAAAAGAAAACACTTCAATATAACCTTTTGCAAGTTGAGGAATATTGTCACTATACTGGAGGGAGCAGTCATTTATGTTTTGTTGCAGTCATGCAGTTTCCCATTACCTCCCTCCATTCTACATTTCAATTGTGCTCTCACTATCTGCCACTTTATGTATCCTTAGCTGCTTAGATAGACAAAGTTTCTATGGTCAGGATTTTCTGATCGAGATGGTTAATAAAGAAACACAAATATAAATGTCCTACTGAAATAAAGCAACTTACAAACAAAAAACAGAGGAACCTAGGCAATATTTCTTCCAAACGGTTTCCATTACCAATAAAAATTGTTTCAGCTGAAAGAGAAAGAAGAAAAATATATGTTGAGGTTTATTGGAACCGACATTTTATAATAGCGTACTGCAATGCTCTGCACAATTTGCATGCAGAATCAGAATTTAATTTGCAGCTTTTCTGTATCCTGTCAAACATCTTTCTGCATCTTTCAAATTCAGTAAATGGCAGTGGGCCTCCAGTTATGGGAAGCGAGGAACAAGTTACTTACCTGTAACTGTTGTTCTCCAGCATGGGTCTGGCATGGATTCACATGCTCATGAATATTCCCCGTCGTCAGGCTGGGAATCCTCGGTAAAGAAAAAATCAGTATCAGTTTCGTTTCTGATTTGTCTTTCTTAGTAGTAACCAATCACTGATCTCTGGGTCATACTGCCCCCAGCCAATGACTGCCCTCTCCTTAAGCCCCGCCTCTGGCAGCCATCCTCAGATTTGGTAGCACACAAAGTGGCAGTATGACCAAGTGAAGAGCCGCAGAGGGGTAGGTGGGAGGGTTGGCATGTGAATCCATGCCAGACCCATGCTGGAGAACAACAGTTACAGGTAAGTAACTTGTTCCTTCTCCAGCATGGGGTCTGGCATGAATTCACATGCTCATGAATAAAAGAATGCATAGCAGTATACACATGCACAACCACGGGAGGTGGCAAAGGCTCAACATTAAGCATTACATCCAAAACTCAACATTAAGCAATTCATACCTCCTCACCAGGCTCACCTTAGGCGAACAGGTTGCGCAGCACTACTTGGCCGACCCTGGACTCCTCCCTGGAGTCCTGATCGACGCAGTAGAATCTTGTAAAGGTGTGCGTCGACCTCCACATAGCAGCCCTGCAGATGTCCAGCAGGGGCACACCAGACAGGAATGCCGTGGTAGCAGCGATCGCTCTGGTCGAATGGGCTCTCGGACTGCCGGGCAGCGGTCGGTTTGCCAACCGGTGACAGTGCATGATGCAGCCGGAGAGCCACCTGGAAATGGAAGTCTTTGAGAGAGCCTTCCCTTGATTCACAGACCCCAAGTTCACAAACAGTTGTGACGTCTTCCGAAAACTCTTTGTGCGGTCCACGTAGAACTTCAGCGCTCTAGCTACATCCAGCGAGTGCAAAGTCCTCTCGGCCGACGTCGACGGGAAGAAAACTGGTAACACCAAGGGCTCGTTGAGGTGGAAGTCCGACGGCACCTTGGGCATGAAGCAGGGGTGCGTCCTCAGCACCACCCTTGTGTCATGAACCGCGGGAACGATCGGAATAGTCCCTTCATAAATTCCTTCACCAGGCGATGAGACCACAAGGATGCCCGTCCCGTAGTCATGGTATATCGGGAGATGGCAGCCAGATGTATTTTGATGGAGGCATGTGCCAGTCCAGCTTTGGCCAGCCACAGTAGGTACGGCAGTACTTGAGGGGCCGTAATCCGCAGAGGGTTAATCTTCTGTGCATGGCACCAGACAGAGAACCTCTTCCATTTATGACCGTAACACCTGAGAGTTGAGGACGCCCTGGCTTTTGCAAGAACCTCTCTGCAATCAGCCGGTATATCGTACCCTCCAAACTCTAGTGCTGCAGGAGCCAGGCCTGCAAGTTCAGCGACTGCGGGTCGTGATGGAGAATGGCGCCTCCTTCTCTGGAGAGAAGATCCGCGTCCGCCGACAGCTTGACTAACGGGGACGTTGACAAGTCCAGAAGGTCCGGGAACCAGATCTGCCTTGGCCACGCCAGTGCGACGAGGATCATTCTGCACCTGGACTTCTTGAGCTGGTTGATGAGGCGGAGCAGCATCAGCAACGGAGGGAACACGTTTAGAAACAGGCAGTCCCAGGGGAACGAGAAATCATCGCCCATGCTCCTCGGCTGTGGGAACCTGCTGGCCAACCTCTGGCACTTGGAGTTCGTCGCCATCGCGAACAGGTCAATCTGGGGTTTGCCCCATCGTTGGAAGAGCCGATCCACCTGGTCCTGGCGTAGTTCCCACTCGTGGCACGAGCGCAGCTCCCTGCTGAGTGAGTCGGCAATGGTGTTTTTTATTCCTGCCAAGTGGAAGGGAACTAGAAACATCGCTCGGCAACGGCCCAGTGTCACAGATCCTGGGCCTCCTTGGATAGGGCTGGGGATCTGGTGCCCCCTTGCTTCCGTATGTAGAACATCGTGGTGGTGTTGTTGGTGAAGATCCTCACCACTTTGTCCTTGAGGGACAGAAGGAACGACTTGAGCGCCCAGAACACTGCTCGGAGCTCCAGAATGTTGATGTGGAGGGACCTCTCCTCCAGGAGCCAAAGGCCCCTTGCGTGGAGATCTCTGGTGTGGGCCCCCCAACCCTCCAGAGAGGCGTCCGTTGTCACCGTCTCCTGAAACGCCGGGGTTTGAAAGTCCGTGCCTGTAGTGAGGTGAGCATGGGTGCCCCTCGGATCCTGTCCTCGAAGCAGCCCGTCGCCTGAAACCAGTAGGCGTCGAGGAACTCCTGTAGCGGACGCATCCGAAGTCTGCAAATGGGTACAAGATAGATGCATGAGGACATCATCCCGAGAAGGGACTTGATGGACCTCACCCTGGCCACGTCCGTGGCTAACAGGCGCTGCACCTTGCCCAGGATGGTCTTGGTCCTCTCCTCTGACGGGGAGGCCAGTTGCCCCACTGTATCGAGCTTCGCTCCCAGAAACAGTGCTACTTGCGATGGAACCAGGTGGGATTTGGGGCAGTTGATGGCGAACCCCAGTTCCGTGAGCAACCGGACGGTCCTCGCTGTGTGTTCCACGGCGAGTTCCCTTGTCCTTGCCCAGATTAGCCAGTCGTCCAGGTAGGGGTAGACGTGGATCCCCTGCAGGCGCAGCCGCGCCGCCACTGGTGCCAGGCACTTGGTGAATACCCTGGGTGCCGACTTTAATCCGAACGGTAGGGCTCTGAATTGGTAGTGGCGTCCCTGAACCACAAACCTGAGAAACTTCCTGTGTCCTTTTAGAATGGGGATGTGGAAGTAAGCATCCTCCATGTCCAACGACGATAGGAAGTCGCCTTCCTCCAGCTGTCCCAGCACGTGCTGGAGGGTTACCATCCTGAATTTCTGCGCTTTGATGTATTTGTTTAACCGACGCAGGTCCAGGATGGGGCGCCAACCGCCTGTCTTCTTTTTGACGAGGAAGTAACTTGAGTACACTCCGGAGCTCCGGAGCCTCCTGGGGACGAGCTCGATGGCACCTTTCTTGAACATCGCCCTTACCTCCAACAGCAGTTGAGGGACGTGATTCTCCTTCCTGGCCACGGGAGGAATGCGAGGGCACTTCTTTTGGAATTCCGGTGAGTGCCCGTTGGCCAGGGTGTCCAACACCCAACGGTCGGTGGAGATGGACTCCCACACGCTGACGAACTTCGTCAGCCGGCCTCCCACCGGGGTGCTTCGGTGGGGGCCCGACAACACGGCCGGGTCAGTCTTGCTTGGAGACGGCCTTGCCGCCTTGGCCTCCTTGGCGACAACGGCGGGATCCCCCTTGCTTGCCGCGACCTCTGTAGGCCTCTTGGGAAGAGGAGCGGGCCGCCTGGCGGTAAGTGGTGGAGCCACCGCTGGATCCTTTGGAGGCACCCTGTCTGCCTCCGGAGCTCCAAAAGGAGCTCCGAAAGGGCCGTCGCTGTTGAAGCACCCCTAGGGCCCGGGCCGTCTCCGAGTCGGTCTTGATGGCCTGTAGAGACTTGTCCACCGCCTTACCAAAAAGGTTGTTGCCGTCGAACTGCATGTCCAACACTCTGGTCTGGACGTCCTGGCGAAAGTCTGTCGCCTTGAGCCATCCTCGTCGTCGGAGGCAAACTCTGTTGCCCAGTTGGCGAAATCCGGTATTGGCAATGTCCGTTGCCACCGTTATGGCGTGATCCGATGCCACCTTGCCTTCCTGCAGAATTTCTAGGGCTTCCGCCCTCTTGTCGTCAGGCAGGAAGTCTAGCAGGGGAGCTATCTTGAACCAGAGTCCCTGTCGTAGCGGGCCACTATAGCTAAGGCATTGGCCGCCTTAATCGTCGTCGCCGCCGACGAGATGACTCGTCGTCCCATGGAGTCAAACTTCTTGCCCTCGCTGTCCGGCGGGGAAGTGGAAGTTGAAGCCGTCGCACCCGCCGCTTTCTTCTTAGCCACTGCCGAGACGACAGAGTCCGGCGTGGGCTGGGCCCTGAGGCACAAGGGGGCGGCATCGGGGACTCTGTACTTCTCGTACCTGTCCCTCTTGGCGGGCGTCGTGGAAGGGTTCTTGAGGACGGCAAGCCCCTCGTCCCAGATGTCGTCGAGCAAAGGCACCACGAGGACCGTCTTCCTCTTGGCCTCTCGTCGCTGGTAAAGAAACCCTTCCTTTCTTTGTTCTTCTTTGTTCTTCAGGGCAGAGCTGGAAGAGCTCGGATGCCCTGGTTATCATGGCGTGGAAGGAGCCAATTTCGTCGGCTGGAGCAGCCTGCGGGGGGGTGATGACGGGATGTCCGCTGTGTCATCGCCGCCGTCGTCGTCCGTCCCTGTCGCTGTATCCGTCGCCGTATCCTCTCTAGGGTCCGGCGAGGGGCACAGGCCTCACGGGCACGAAGGGCGGGGAGAGAAGGACTCACCTCCGCTTGTTCGGTGGGTTTCCCGACAGGCCTGGTTCTGGATTCTCCGTCGGGGTCCGTGGTAATCTCATCCTTATCTCAGTAAATAAGGATTGGATCGCCAACAAAATGGCCGCCGAGCTATCCTGGGGCTCGGGTAATGGCTGCGACGGACGGGATGGCCGCTCCACTGGGCCCTCTTCGTCGCCATCGTCGCTATCTTCGATCACATCAGCGGGGACCGCCCCCTGGGATCAAACCTTCTCGAACCTCTCGTTGAGGCCTATGAACCTCTCGTTGAGGCCCTTCTCGGTTTCCACCAGCTCCTCCTCAGAGGCTGATTCCGAGTCTGTAAAGGCCACCGCCCCCCGCCTCTTTTTCCGCCGGGGACTTCACAGGGGTCTTAACGATGGGCTGGAAAGAGGATTCCCTCCGCGGTGGCAGGGATACTCGGGGACCAGAGGCCGTTTCCACTGGCGTAGTCTCAGCCGGCTTCGCCAGGGTCGCAGCGACCACTTCGATAGAGGCCTTTGCCGGCTGGATCAAAGCCCTCACCACCTTAGGTGCGTCCTGGGCCTTCGCCTTGGGGGGAGGGTCAGTGCCTCGCTCCCCCTTCAAGATCGACCGGGGCCGCTCCAGCAGCTTACCCAGGTTCTCGGACTTCCTCTTCCCCGAACCAGAGCGCTGACTCGTGGTTCAACGTGCAGGGGAAGTCGCGCCCTGCCTGGCAACCGAAGAGCCCGACCTTTCAGCGCTCCCGGTGCCCGCGGACTTGCGGTGCTTGGCCTTCTGTTGGGCCCCCGTCGCTGGGGCACCCTCAGAGGACTTAGAAGCCCGCTCAGACTTTTTCTTCACCTTCTCACATGCTGTGCCCTTCTCCAGCCAGGCGGTGAGGCGGGACCGACGATCTTGTTTGGTCCGTTCCGAAAGGTTCTTGCAGAACGGACAGTCCTTCTCCACGTGCGTCTTGTCCTCATGAAGGCAGTAGAGACATCGCGAATGCTCGTCCTCCTTGAAAACGTTTTGTAATCCGCATCCAGGGCAGCACCTGAATAGCTTGGATCCGGGCGTCGAGCTTCCCTTGTACTGGGCCATGTCCGTTAAGGAAGGCCGCAGATCTTCCGGAATCCTCCAAGAAGCGTAAACTCGACGGAAATTTCACCATTGAGGGTTGTAGAAGAATTCCGAAACGGGTCCCCGTTATCGGAAGTAGAAACGGTGGAGCTTGAGGCTCAATTAAACCGAAAAAATTAGAAAATCTCCTGAAAAAGCGCGAAAACGCAGCAAAAACTCGAGAGCTAAAGCACGAGGACTGCCAACACTTGAGCGTGCGGTAAAAATCTGAGGATGGCTGCCAGAGGCGGGGCTTAGGGAGAGGGCAGTCATTGGCTGGGGGCAGTATGACCCAGAGATCAGTGATTGGTTACTACTAAGAAAGACAGATCAGAAACGAAACTGATACTGATTTTTTTCTTTACCGAAGATTCCCAGCCTAACGACGGGGAATATTCATGAGCATGTGAATCCATGCCAGACCCAATGCTGGAGAATTTATAGTACTTCCCAAATGTTGTTCTTCGCACATACCATTTCATTTACGAGAGTGGGGGTGTAAGTGTGGGGGTGTAAAGACTGGAGGGGGTTCTCTGTACTTCTGCCTACTATATAGTTGGGGTAGAAGCACACAGCACCCCAGACAAGGTTCTCTAATGGTAGCTATTGACGAGCAACCAAAGCTGAGACTCAAGGGAGGTGATGCAGGGTGGTTCGTAGGTACAGTGAGTCCCCAAGCTCCCCACAAATGAATGTTCACACACTGGGCCTAATTGACAGAACGTTTTCCAATGGGGGTTTGCCATTATAAAATGCTTCTGTGAATTAGGCACACTATGTTATATGCCAACACAGTTCTTTTATTAAGTAAAATAAGGTTTAGGTAATCATATCAATAAATAACACACTTTACTCAGGCAACACTTCTAATAATGGCTATAATACACACAACTATGTGGTACCACAGTATACTTAGATTAAGTAAAAATACACCAACTGCTGACAGTTATTAAAAAGCATAAGAATTACTAAGCATTGTATAACTTCATAGTCCTTAATGTAGTAAGGCAGGCAATATTCAGAACATTGGCAGAATGCCATCTTTAGGACCAAAAAGGCATTACTGTGTGCGGATCCCCAAACCTGGCAACCTGTAAGGAAAAGTTAAAGTGTACTTCATGCTATATATTACAGCCCAGGCCAAACATGTTCATTAATAGTCTGCTTCTTTTTCTACAGATCCCACTACCCCCAAAGTACCTGGGAAGCCACAGGGGAACAGGATCCAAGACGTATCTGGGATGAATCCTGAGGATGGAAGATGCTCTTCCTCGTTGCAGTAACTTTGGTGCCTTGGCAGGTGAAGTGGTAAGAGTTTCTTAGCTTTCCTCAACGAGACCCCTCGAGGATGGACACCCTCTGTAAGGGGTAATCGCTGGGATGTCTATGTCGAGCAGAAGTAGGGTACCAATCAGGGTCAGAAAGGCAGCAATGCAGGTCTGTCGCGGTGGTCACCATTGCTGGGTTGCTAAGCTGGCTGTGGATGCCCCACGAAGGTGAAACTTGCTGTGGACACCGAGAAGGCTTGGATGAAGATGATACGTCTTTTAATGGTCATCAGTGTCTTTCCGTGACGACGGGTTCAGTGGCAGAAGTAGGTGTTGGGTTTCGCGTTTCACCGCCTTTTGGTTCTTCAGTGCTGCAGCCACAGTATGAACCTCAGGATGGCTTCTGCCGACCTGGACACAACCACTGAACTGGACAGCGGACCCTCACCAAGTCTGAAACCTCTGGACGCTTTCTTCAGGGATTGGTAGCGGCAAAACCACCAGCGGACACTCTTCTGAAGGCAGCGACCCTGGATCTTCTCCAGCGTGGAAAAGTGGATAGATGCCATGGCAGCAGAGCCTTCTGAAGGATTCTTCACTTATTTGGAACTCGCAGCTCTGTGTGTCGGGCAGCAATATGCCAGAGTACCCCCTCTACTGGGTGATACTCAGCAGCTTATTTTCCAGCGGTCACAAACACTTCTCCGGACCCTGGGTGACACAAATGGACTTTTTGACTTCAAGATGTCCAAGCACTCCGCTTCTGGTCCCATGAAGATCCCTTCTCTGGATGGCAGATACACAAGACTGGTTTACAGGATACCGTGGGTGAAGAGGAGCAGTTGCATGATGTTCCCTCATAGCTAAGGAAGAGATCGCCTATCCAGGTCCTCTCTGGTTGAGTGTTTGAGTCAGTAAAGCAGCCTTTGGATTCTGTGAAGAGTTGAAGCCGCAGACTTCATCCTCCAGCTGGACCCAGGATACAAGCTTAAGATCACTTCAGCTGCTTGCTTCAGGTTTCTTTTTTCAGCTTCTGACAAGGAGGTGTCAGGTGCCTTGTTATACAAAACACTCCCCAGTCACTCAGGCTGAGCCAGTCTCAGCCAGCAAATCGCACACAAGTGCATTCCTGCAAGAAACACCCAAATAGGCTTACAGGCATTCAGGCCATTCCCCCAAAACCAGACACCCACAACACAAGATGTGGATTGGGGGCACTGCCCAGCCTTTCAGAGCACTCACTGCATTAATTCCAGTTTCAGTCAGGGTTGGCGCAGGCATTGTGTCACACAATTAAAACCAGACACCCACAACACAGAATGCGATTTGACTCCATACTCCATTCATACGGTTCTATGTGAATGTTCTGCTTTTTGAGGACCACACATAAAAAAGCCTGATTTATTTCGGTTGTTTATGTGAAGCCCTCAAAAAGCCGAAATAGCATGAATTTAGGAGGTTTCACCCCCGGATGCCCCCTTTTCGCCCTTCGCCCAACTGCCTCCTCTCACCACAAGCATACACACTCTCCCCCACCACGTTCACACACACACACACATACACACGCAACCAGTTACATGTATCCCCTTCCCCTTCAAAAACATTCCTTTTACACATACAAACCAACAGTCAACCACTAAATCGCCTTGGTCTTCCGCGACTCTCATCTGGGTCCCGCTGTGCCTTTCAGCCCATGTGTGCACTTGTGTGCATCGCAGAGGCTGACAGTCCGATTTAGACAGCCCGCTCGGAGTCGCATTTTTAAATCTGTCTTTTTTCAAATCGATTATCAGTAATTGATTTTGTCACTTTGTACCATTCATACAAGTTCCATCCCAATGGTGTACCCACAACAAGCAGTCCCTGGGAAGGCTCTAGCCAGTCTGGCAGGATACCGCCCCAGAGCCATATATGTTCCTTAAATCCAACAGCCACTCAGGGGACGGGAACAGAGCCAGGGCTTCTCAGGACTTTGAGAGACAAGGGGTAAAGGCAAAAGAAACCATGAGGCCACAGTCGCCATCTTGCCTTTGTGTGGGACACCATTGATTCCTATGGCAGAGCCTGGGGATTCTAAAAATGGAGCATACCCAGATCCACTGTCCAGTCAGCATGTAGCTGCCACCAACCCATACCCTGCTCTGTGGGCAACACATATGTGCCAAGAAACATACACTAGGTACAAGGTTATACCCCTACCCATGGGTACACTAAGGGTATCCCATGGGTACTGTTCACCAAAAGGTAAAAATTAAGATCTACACTAACAGGTGTCCAAACTGGACTCCTGTGCAGATGAATACACAGAACACACCAACAGAGAAGTGGTAGGAGAAGGTCGAGAAGGACCTGTCCCTCCAAAAGCATTTCCATCATCACAGGGGGCTCTGCCATTGTCCGTTAATGGCCCTGGAGACCACAGGAGCAGCCACATGTAGAGAATCCACAGTGTCCCTCATAACCACATTGAAGGAGGACACCTCATCCACAGGCCCCATGAAACCCTGCAGTCAATCACAGGTTGAGATGTATCAGGCACCACTAGACTCCTAGAGTCCAACCATTCTGAATAGAAAGCTATAGGTCCCTAAAACTTTCTCCAGCAAATGACGTAGCTTCCAGAGGACATGCAGCATCAAAATCCAAATCCTCTGCAAAAATAACAGAGCCAAGTTCTCTTGTCTGTAGACTATGACTAGAAGGGAAATGTTCCCAGAACCAGTTTCCCACACAGTGGCTAGCCAGTCAGAATGGGCAGCATCTACTGTGCCATGTCTTGGAGATGGGAGGCTTTTAACAGGAGCCTTGCCTCCAAGAACACAGTGACTGGCCTGGGTGCTAGCAAAAAGACAGATCTGAAAGAAGAACAAATGACTTAGCCCGGGTAATATTCTTTCCGATGGATGTTCCACCCACGGATTCTTCATCTTAGATATATATTCTCCTGCTTTGCAGTTCTGTGAAATGTTTTTCCAGCAGGGGGCGCCATGTGCTCTGACGTCGATGTGTTATCAAGCCGTCTTCATGACCGGATGTGATGTCGATGCAGGTACAAAGAGCGTGCTCTGCGCCCTGTGACCTCAGTTGTCATTTGTTCCCTTTGCACAGCGTGTTAGGGATTAGAGACAAAACGTAGTCCTTCAGGCATTCAAGGAGTCATCATATGATTGTATCAGAGAGCTCCTTAACCATGGGGTAGGTTGGGAGGGCGATGAGAAATCTGTGAGAGGAACATCCATCAGAAAGAACATTCCCAGGGGTAAGCAATTTGATCTTCTAATGGATTGTGTCCTCAAACAGATTCATCATCTTAGAAAGACTCCATAGCAGTAAGACCTTAAGGAGGAGGGAAGGAGGGAACTCCATGGCGATTATGTCACCACTTTGTTAAGGACAGCCCAGCCAAAACGAGACTCATTTGAGGCTACTGTGTCCAGGAAATAATGAAACGTGTGTATGGTGGACCACGTCGCGGCCTGTCAGATACACTTTACAGGGTATCTCTGTTTGGAGAGCAGAGGTAGTTGCCACACCCCAGTGGAGTGTGCCCTGAAGCCTTCAGGGATCTCCATACCCACTCTGATGTAGCATTCAAAAACACAAAGCATGAGCCATCTTGAAATGGTTTGCTTTATTATTCCTTTGCCCGTATTCAGGCTGGTATATCCAATGAACAGCTAGTCTTCCAGCCTGAATTGATTAGTCCTTGCGATGTAAAAACTCAGAGCCCTCTTGGGGTCGAGCCTATGCAGCCTTTCTTCCTCCTCGGATGGATGAGGAGGGGGATAAAAGGTTGGCAAACAAATTGTCTGCAACAGGGTAAACTCTCATACAACCTTTGGAAGGAACGAGGGACACACTCTAAGAGTCACCTTGTCCTGGGTACGACCCTTGTTCAGATGTGCGCTTGAAGATAGAAAGCGCCGCTAAATAGCCAAATGAAGAAGAAAAGACAACACCCTAGCAGTGTCACAAAAAAGGGATCCACATCCTGTACTCTGCATCAGCTGCAAAAGTCCTTCCAATGGTTGCGGTATAGAGCTTTAGTCGCTGGCCTCACGTCTTGCAGAAGGTCCCAATCCCTGTACCATACCCTATCAAAAGCCAGGCATACAGGTTGACTTGAGCGTATGTATGCTCAGGTGAAGAACCAGCCCCCCTCCTGGGAGAGAAGGTCTGGCCTCTGCGGACAGAAGGCTATAACCAGAAGGTCCGGGTACCATGTCCTCCTAGTCCAGTCTGAGGCAATCAGATTCATGGTTGTTCTATACATCTTCAACCTCCTGATTACTTGAGAAATGACAAGAATTGGTGAGAACACATACAGGAGCTCGAAGTTCCAGTCCACCACCAGTGCTCCTTTCGGGGGAAGTTCCCTGGAGCAAAAAGGTTTAAACTTCCTGTTCACACTGAAGGTGAAAGATCCACTTGAGGGATTCCCCAGAGGGCGAAGATCTCTAGAAGAACTTACTAACATAATCCCACTCATGGGAGATAGAGCCCTGCCTGCTCAGGGCATCTGCTATCGTATTTGCATTCCTGGCTAGGAGAATTCCCGATAGGGAGATCTTGTTCTGTAACTACCCAAAACCAGAGCTGCATTGCCTTTCTTCCTGTTGCCGACTCGTTTGAATAGACGGCGCGAGTCCAGTACTCAGATGTGGCTCCGACTCTGGCTCCGGCTCCAGGGAATGCTACTCCTACTCCTGCTCTCAGAGCAAACGCTTCGCCTCAGTTCCAAATGGGCGTCCTGCGACCTGCGTCCATGCGTCTGAATGCTGCTAGAGGAAAGCACCAAAAACCACCAGAGCACACGTCAAGCCGCACCAATGTTGCTGTCACTGATTGGAACGCAGTGTAAGCAGTGGCCGCTTCCGACGTGACGACAGCTGGGTTAACATCTACCAGCATAACCCACGCATTGTCTTTCTGGATAGGGGAAGTCTTAGTTACTTACCTGTAACTGTATTTCTCCAGCATTGGTATCTTTCATTGATTCAGATGCTTGAATATTCCCCGTCGTCAGACTGGGAATCCTCAGTGATAAAAATAATTATTAAAATGTTTTTAATATACACACATTGCTACATAGAAATGCATGTACATAGCCCATTATGGCCTATGAGCCATTCTATTGTGTAGTCCCTCCACCTCACTTTGGTCAGTTTTGACCCCAACCAATGAGGTGGCAGGGCTTAAGCTCCGCCCCAAGCAGCCATTTTCAGATTTTGAACCGTAGAGACTACAGTATGATGGATGCTGAGCGTAGGAGCAGCCTCTCAGGGGAGGCGGGTGGGCGCATGTAAATCTATGAAAGATACCAATGCTGGAGAAATACAGTTACAGGTAAGTAACCAGGACTTCTCTAGCATTGTATCTTTCATAGATTCAGATGCTTGAATAGAATACTAAGCAGTTAAACAAAACATGCCACCATCCTATCCATATATGCAAATACAGAAAAAACATATTTCTGATCAAACCTTTACCATGCAGCAACACAACGGTTACATACTCCGGGAAAGGTGGGAAAAGGAGGCTGGTCCTACCTTATGCAAAGAGATGGCGGAGCACTGCCTGTCCAACTGCAGTTTATTTGTTGGTATCTTAATAATAATAATAATAAATTGGGTGATGCAAGAGGAGACCCAGCATGCCAGACCTCATTTGGAAATATGCTGGCCCTTTGTATAGCCAGAGAAGGCGATGAACAGCCTATTTGAAGAACGGAACTCTCTAGTCCTTTGAAAATAAAACTTTAAAACTCTTGCTATGTCCAGAGAATGCAATGTTCGTTCTGCTTCCGAAGAATGATTCTGGAAGAAAGTTGGCAAGACAATGCGTTCTGTGAGCGTCATTTCCAATACTGCCTTCGGAAGGAACTTAGGGTGTGGTCTTAAAATGACACAGTCCTTATGGAACAAGGTGAAGGGAGGTTCAGAAGATAAGGCTTGTAACTCACTGATCTTCCTGGCCGAAGTAATGGCTAGAAAGCAGTTTTCCATGACAAGAACTTTATGTCGCACCTATGGATGGGCTCGTAAGGAGACTCCATGAGGGCTGTTAGCACTGTGTTCAAGCTCCAGGCTGGAACCGGCGTAGGCGGGTATGTACGTAGAAGTCCTTCAAGGAAGATCTTAACAGCCGGAAGGGAGATTAAGGACTGCGTCTCCGGGGCCGTCGTGTATGCCGTAATGGCCGATAGGTGGACCTTGATCGAAGACAGTGAAAGATCTGCTTTGGCCAAGTGCAATAAGTAAGGAAGTACTTGCTCAACCGAAGCGATGAGAGGATCAATAGATTATGTCTCACACTACTTGGAAAAACAAGTCCATTACCTGGTGTAGGTGATGCGTGTAGAAGGGACCCTCGAGGCCCTGATTATATCCCAGCATTGCCAGGCAGATTGAGATTCATCAGTTTGTGCTGCTCAGGCGTCAATAGATACTGAAGCGCCTTAAAGGCGAATCGGGGGCCATTGGGACAGGTGCTGTAGGGTCGAGTACTAGAACTGCCGTGCCCAGTCCGGTGCAATTAGGATCACAGAACACTTCTGCTCTTTCAGCCTGCGTAATATCCTGGGAATGAGGGGGAAGGGGGGAAAGGCATATAGGTATTACCCCATCCAATCCACTGAGAAAGCGTCTCCTACCAACCTTGTCTCTGGGTACCTGGAGGCGAACATTTTCCATTTCTTTTTGGCTCTGTTGGCAAAAAGATCAAGATGTGGATGGCCCCATAAGGCGAAAAAATCCGCTGGGCTTCCTTCTCGTCCAGCTCCCACTCATGAGAAGACATGTAGTCCCTGCTCAGCTTGTCCGCTAGGACACTGTCCACTCCCGGAAGATATTTCGCCTTGATTTGAACTCCGTGATGCAAGGCCCATGCCCATAGTAGTTGAGCTTCTTGAGACAAGATCTCTGACCTTGTGCCTCCTTGCTTGTTTGTGTAGTGCATGGAGGTCGTGTTGTCTGTCAGTGAGTACCTGCCCCGCTACTACCGGAAGGAAAGCTCTCAGTGCCCACGGAATGGCCCTGAGTTCCAACACGTTGATGTGGAGTTGTGACTCCTGGGGTGACCAGGAGTCTTTGGTTTGTAGGTCCACAAGATGAGCGCCCCAGCACATAAGAGACGCGTCCGTCCTCAAGAGAAGGGTCGACGTTGGTGCCTGAAACGGCATTCCCTGTAACAGCTTCTGCAGAGAGTTCCACCATCGAAGAGCCCTGTGCAAAGTCGTAGCAATCTGGACAATGTCCTCCCACAAACCGAGAGCTTGCTTCCATTGTTGGTCCAGAGCCTCCTTAACAGGCCCTAATGCAAAGCCTGTGTTAGGTAGAATCCTGTGCAGTGCCCTTAGGGACCACTACACACAATTAAGACTACAGGTGGCAATACAAGTTTTATTTTTTTAGTGTTTTATCAAAATGTATTGATTTTACAAAATGTGTGTTCTGTTTGTTGCTGTTTATACTTTTGCTTCTCGCAGGAAAGCAGGTGAACACTTGATCGATCTCGTTAAGTTTTTTAATTGAGTTGGGAGGTGGGCCAGAAATTTGTTTGCGGCAGCCTTGTCCAGTGTTTCTATCCAGTCGAGTTTGTTAAGTTTTTGTCAACAGAGGAAGCAAAAGTTATAAGAAGGAGGGAAGACAAGGGCAAGCCTTGGAGATGAAGAAAAGGGATTCACCCTAATTCCTCAAGCAGAACACCGTACCTTATTCAATGAAGAGGCTGGTACCACAGCAGTTGTTCCTGGTAGTTTCCTGCAGAACCACGGGTCCTGGAGCTTCTGGAAGAAGGAGGACGTCTGGAGGGGTCTGCACCACACAGGGATGAAGCCGGCAGCAGCGACGGTGAATAAAAGGTGCACTCCTTAAAAACAGGAGAGGCTCTTCAGATGGCTATCTGGACCACTATAGCCGTGTGCAGCGATTTCGACCAAGAAGAGGATCCTCTGACTGTAGAAGGTGAGCTGGTTATCCCCAACAGGCTCAAGGGAAGAAGACTCCGGACTGGATCTTCTCTGGTCATCGAAGGGTAGATAGCTCAGGACTGCAGCAGGGCTTCACTGGGATGGGGTAGTTGCAGCAGCCGTCTCCTATTCCGCTTCTCTTCGGTTCCTTGTAGTTCCAGTGGCGACTCTGACTCCTAGCCCACGAGACCTGCCTTTTATGCGAAAATCCCCCATTCACACAGCCTGGCTGTCAATCACGCAGCAGGGGGGGTTGTCCAGCCCGGACAACCACCTCAGCTAATCATGGCAAAGTGCGACTTGGGTTTCCTAGCATACCCTGTGCATGGGGTGACTACACCCCTCCCTCGCATTCAGTCCACCTAGACACCGAGGCATCTAGAGGAGGGCTTCTTGGCAGAAGCCCGCCAAAACACAGTGAACAAAGAAGGCAAACCTGGTTTGCCGCGCAAAGTAAAACACAAGAAGGACTTTAACAAAAAGAAATGGTGAATAAACCCGACCGGAGCCAAAAGAAAAAGTATTTGGTGAAGCGGGTTTAAGTTTGAAGCTAATATAATAGCCTAAAACAATACCACGTTTATATAGTATAATCGCGGAAGAAAAGTTAGGGTAGATACCACTGCCACCAGCCAAGTCTAAATGTTAAAAGAGCGAAACAATGCTCTAGGAGGTACAGATAAAAAGGGCTAAGGATTAACCCTTTCCAGTACTCCATGTAAGATGGGGTGTACTGGATCTGTGGTTAAATGACTAACTAAAGTTAATGGAAACTTTACCTTTTCTGGGGGACAGTAGTCAGCCCCAGAAATGGAGTCGGTGGGAAGTCTAAAAGACAACCCTGTGTCACTGCACTGAAGTTGCTGTGTAACACACAAAAGAAGGGGGCTACTGAAGTGGTGTACTCCAGAGTCCACAATCACAAAAACAGATGAAATACACATGGCAAAACATGGGTAAGAGTGGGGGAAAAGCTCACACTCTTACCAAGTGAAAAAAATAACTCCAGAAATCCAGCAAAGCTGCTGAGGGACTCACTAGGTAAGGGAAATTAGCCTTTGAATGAGAATTCTCCCCAACAGCCTGCAATTTGGTATGAGGAATATACATGAGGACATCATGCCCAGGAGGGACTTGTAAGAGCGCACCAATGTCGTTTCTCTCCCTAAGAAACAAGAGGTCAAGTGGAGAATTGCTGATGCTCTTTCTGCCAACGGTCTCACTCTGGGAATGTTGGTGTCGAGATCGGCTCCCAGGAAAGAAACTGTCTTGCTGGAAACTGGACAGGGCTTTGCTTTGTTTATGGCGAAACCTAACCCTCTTAGGAGATTTGTTGTCTTTGAAACTGCCAAGCGTGCGCTTGAGGCAGAACTCGCTCTCATGAACCAGTCGTCCAGATATGGAAAGACTTCTGTACCTGTCCTCCTGTGTTTTGCAGCCACTGGTGCTAGGCACTTGGTAAACACTCTCGGTGCTGATCTCAGACCAAACGGGAGCACTCAAAACTGAAAATGAAGATGGCCCACAGTGAACCTGAGGTATTTTCTGTGTGCTGGATGGATGGTACGTGGAAGTATGCATCCGCCAACTCTAGTGTAGCCAAGAAATCGTGCATGTTTAGCCAAGGAAGCACTCCTTACAGAGTTATCATCTTGAATTTGATGCGCTTGATATATTTGTTTAGCGCTCTCAGGTCCAAGATTGGTCGCCATTGACCATTCTTTTTGACGAGGAAGAAACGGGAATAGAAACGCTTCCCCCCCAGAGAGTAAGGTACTGGCTCTATCGCTGCTTTGTGGAGCAGTTTCTGTATTTCGGACATGACTTGTTTTAACATATGTACCTTGCGTGGAGCCGGGGATAAGGAAGGGGGCTGGTCTAGAAATTCCAAAGTGTGTCCCTCACGCACCACCTGTAACACCCATTTGTCTGATGTTATTGACTGCCAGCGTTGGTAGAACTGGCTCACCCTTCCCCCCACCAGGGTGTGACGTTGAGGGGAAGCAGCTAGACGAACAAGTTACTTTCTTACCTGGTAACGTTCTTTCGATGGGATGGTCCGACGACGTATTCCATATCTATGACAGGTAATGTCCACAGCTGTGCTGCTTCGGAAAATCTTCGGCGTCTGCGTCCTGCGTCGATGACGTCGATGCGCCGTCCCGAGGACCTCCTCCGACGGCCGACGTCACCCGATGTGATAAGTAGGAGGCACGACGCCCATAGCCTCAGTTATAGTTTTTTCCCCCAGAACGTGTGCCACCAGTTTTCTGCCAGTCAGACACACAAGGCCTTGCGGAACGCAAGCTGCAATCGCAAAATAAATTCTGCAGCGGGGAAGGTAGGGAGGGAGCGATATGGAATACGTCGTCGGACCATCCCATCGAAAGAACGTTACCAGGTAAGAAAGTAACTTGTTCTTTGAGGGGATTGGGTCCTCCGACGTATTCCATATCTATGACAGACTCCCAAAGCAGTACCGAGCAAGGAGGTGGGGCAGAGACTTTGTTGCAGGCCGCCTGGCCGAGAGCAACACCTCCATCACGTCTTCAGGGAGGTCCCAATCCTTATACCTCAACCTTTCAGAAGCCAAGCGTGAAGGTTGAGGGATCTGACCTCTGGATGGAGAACCTGACCCCCCCTCCCATGCGAGCAGATCGTCTCGGTAGGGAAGACGACATGGAGGGCAGATGGACAAGTCAAGAAGGTCCGGGTACCACGTCCTCGAGGCCCATGCCGGAGCAATGAGGATCATCCGGGAACCGAACCTCCGTAACCTCTGCAGTACTTGCAGGAGGACGGGGACTGGAGGAAAAGCGTACAGCAGTGGGAATGATCACTCCACCACGAACGTGTCTCCTAAGGGTCCTTTTGGAGGAAATTCCCGCGAGCAAAACCTTTCGCACTTCCGGTTGACAATGGAGGCGAAGAGATCTACTTGAGGGGTCCCCCAAAGGGCGAAGATCTCCAGGAGAATCTCCTGAGCCAGCTCCCACTCGTGAGAGATCGTGCTCTGCCTGCTCAGAGCATCCGCCGTCTCGTTGTCGTCTCCGGCCAGATGAACAGCCGAGATCTAAACTTCCTGCTGGATGGCCCAGAACTCGAGCTGCATCGCCTCCCTGCACAGAGGAAGTGACCCTGCCCCCCCCTTTTTGTTGAGCTAGTGCATGGCCACCATGTTGTCCGTTAGAATCAAGACACTCTTTCCTCGCACAGTCGGCAGAAAAGCCTTCAGGGCAAGCCTGACAGCCCTCAGCTCCAACAGATTGATATGGAGTCTGGACTCCGACGGGAGACCAACGACCGCTGACTGTCAACTCGTTGGCATGAGCTCCCCATCCCGTGAGGGATGCGTCCGTCACGATCGTCACTTCCGGCCAGGGCAGCCAAAATGGGGCCCCCTTCATCAGATTGCCTTTGACGGCCCACCACAGAAGGTCCTGGGCGACCGAGGGCGGCACCTGAACAGGGTCCGACAGCCTGCCGGAAGACTGAGACCACTGGAGCTTGAGTGCCCACTGCAAAGATCTCATCTGTAGACGAGCCTCTGGCACCAGAAGAATGCAGGATGCAATGAGGCCAAGCAGTCTCAAGAACCCGGACGCTGGGAGATTCTGGGCAAGATGAAACTTGTGCACCATCTGCTGAATGTGAAGAGCCCTCACCTGGGGAGGAAAACACTGCCCCAGGGACGTATCGAGCACTGCTCCGATGTACTGGAGCCGCTGCATTGGTGTCAAATGGAACTTCTTTAAATTGAGGGAGAAGCCCAGCTTGTGAAGGGAGTGGCAGGTGACGGACAGATGATCCAGGACTTGCTCGGGAGAGCTCCCCCTGATCAACCAATCGTCCAAGTAGGGGTAGACATGGATCCCCTCTTTCCTGAGATGCGCTGCCACCACCACCATGAGCTTGGTGAAAACCCTCGGGCGGAGGTCAATCCGAATGGCAGGACCCGAAACTGAAAGTGCGAGTCGCCAACCGCGAACCTCAGGTACTTCTTGTGCTTGGGATGGATCGGCACATGGAAGTAAGCATCCTTGAGGTCGAGGGACACCAACCAGTCCTGAAGTTGAAGGGCCTGGAGGACTTGAGAGAGAGTAACCATCTTGAACTTGTCCTTCCTGAGGAGTTTGTTCAAACCGCGCAAGTCCATGATGGGTCTCAATCCCCCCGTCTTTCTTCGAAATCAAAAAATAAGGGCAATACCATCCCTTGTTCCTCTCCGCTACAGGCACCAGTTCTATGGCGCCTTTCTCCAGCAGGGCTTGAATTTCCTGCGCAAGGAGCGGATCCGGACTCTTCAAAGAGAGGTTCCCAGGTGGATTGTCGTGAGGCCTCCCCCAACCGGCGAACCATGGGACCTGGCATCATGACTGAATGGTAGCGGCTGCGGCGTTGCCTGAGGGCAAAGAGGCAACTGCCTGAGCGGCCTTGGCACCTCGAGTACCCTTGTTTCCACCTCTGGCACTCTTACGGTGGCATCCTTGACTGCTAGCTCCTCTCGCTTTACTGAAGGACGAGTATTAGCAAAAGGAACCTCCCCTCCATTGCTGTCCCCTAGTACGAAAAGGGGGAGGTTGGCGAACTGCAGCGCCCAACGACTTCGCTGCAGCTTTGGAGGTCTGCAACCTCTCAAGGCTCTCGTCAGCCTTGCTGCCAAAAAGATGTTCACCATCAAAGGGCATGTTGAGGAGCCGGGACTGCACATCAGGAGCGAACCCAGACTTCCGCAACCACGCAAACCTGCGTATTACGGTGCTCGCCGCCATGGACCGGCTGACACAATCTGCCATGTCCAAACCCGACTGAACGGCCTCACACATGGCATCCTTGCCATCCTGAACCATAGCAAGGAAACCATCCCGTTTGTCCCCTTCGGGAATACGTTCAGCCGCTAATGCAACACAGTTCCACAGAGTGTGTGTGAAACGAGACAAGGCACATATGGAGTTGGCCGCCTGAAGCGCCATACCCCCTGAAGAAAACACTTTCTTCGCCCAGCCGTCAAAACGTTTGTCGTCCCTATCCGGAGGGATGGTAGGATACGATGCCTGCTTTGCCGGGGCCTTAGCCACCTGCACCAAACTCTCCAGAGTGGGGTGCCTGGACAAGTAGCAGGGGTCGCTACTGGCTGGATGGTATTTTCGCGACAAAGACTTGCCCACTGCCGGAAGACTCTCCTCGAAGCCAGAGCTCTGAGCGTGTCTCTCAACGACCTAGGTGCCGACAGCGTCGACGACGACCTCGGCGCCACAGGCGTCGGCATCTTCTTCGAAGACGGCACAGGATCACGCGGTCTCGAGCGCGTCGAGGACCGGGACGTGGAACGGGCATGGCGAGAACGGCTACCCTTGTCCGAGCGGGACCTCTCCCGCGAGCCGTGCCGACCACCCGAGCCCGAAGGCGTACAAGCGGTGTCTCTCGACCAGTGCCGACCGACCCCACTCGGAGGCGCGGACGGACCAGTGCCCTGCGATTCAAGAATCGCTAGCATCTGCCTCCCGAAGGAAGCCCATTCCTCCAGTGTCGCTTGCATGGAGGGATAAGCGACCCGCCGACGGGCGGAGTCCTCGGAAGAGGACGGGGAAGGCGACCGACTCCTGGAAGGAGACCCACTGGACTTCCGACGATGACGCGGAGAGTCGCCCCTCGAGTCATCCGTTGAAAGCCCTTCAGACCTCAACTTCCGGGGCTTAGATACCCGACCTACCGACAGCTTCTTCTTGCGTTCCCGCAAGGCCTTTGCCGTGAGCGTTTGCTAGTCGACACAGTCGTCCGTATCGTGGGCCTCCCCGAGGCACCAGAGGCAGGCGTCGTGCAAGTCCGTGACCGACATCTTGCACCCACAGTCCCCGCATTTCTTGAAGCACGGATGCGGGGTTGAAGACGAAGTAGACATCGCCACGAACAGGTCTTCACAAAAAACCGAACAGGTTCAACGAACCGAGAAGAAAACAGCAAACTCCAAAGAGTAGAGGCGTACCGAGATTCATGAAGCGAACACGTTCACGGAAAAAACGCAACTGAGACTATGGGCGTCGTGCGTCCTACTTATCACATCGGGTGACGTCGGCCGTCGGAGGAGGTCCTCGGGGATGGCGCATCGACGTCATCGATGCAGGACACAGACGCCGAAGATTTTCCGAAGCAGCACAGCTGTGGACATTACCTGTCATGGATATGGAATACGTCGGAGGACCCAATCCCCTCGAATGTCAGTTTTGCTTGCTCTGTGACTTCCCTTGAGCGGCGCCCCGCCTTCATCTCTGGGCGTACCTACTGGAAGAATGGTATTTGGAGTCCTGGTAGGAACTACCTTGCGACATCTGGCCGTAGGAAGGGCAGTTAAAACCTCTGTACTTTGAGGATGAACCTCGAAAAGGACGAAACGACCAGTGATCCTTGTCTTTGTCTTTCAAGGAGCTGATGACACGTGCCGTGTCCGTGTCCATTTTGATTCCTTTGAGGTGGTCATCGATCGTTTTCCCCAAAGAGTTCTTGACCATTGAAGGGCATATGCAAAATCTGCGATTGGACCTCAGGCTTGAAATTGGTAGCCTTCATCAAGGCCTGTCTTCTCAGCACTGTGCCGTAGGCCATCTGCCAGAAACCTGACACCGCCACATCGACTGCAACGTCAATCATGTGATCCGAAGCTGCTTCCCCATCGGCGATAATCGACCTGGCTTCCTACTGGAGTTCTACAGGTAGCTGTTTGGCCAGCTTGGACATACAGAGCCAAAGCTCGCGGTCGAATCTCGCCATCATGGCCAACGCGGATGGTAAGCAATGCTGATGCGGACACTTTCATGCCCATAGCCTCTAGTTTGCGACCGTCCTTGTCCGGTGGGGCTGATAGAGGTGATGCTGGATTGGTCAACTTTTTCCTAGCTGCTACTGTGATAACCGAGTCCGGTTTTGTATGACCTCCAAGACAAAGAGGAGCAGACTCCGGAGCCTTGTACTTTTTCTCTGGCCTGGAAACTAGAGCCGGGGTGGATAAGGGTGTGGCTAATATCTTGGAACCGGACTCCCAAATGGTGTCGAGGAGAGGAATGGTAGTAACAGTTCTCTTACGCTTGTCCCTGAGCACTGACTTCTTCTCCTCCGATGTGACCTGTAACTGGAACAATTCTGCGGCTTTGCCGACGATAGTATGAAAAGAGACTAGATCATCCGGCGGTGAAGAGCCACCCGGAGAATCTTTCTTTCTGGGCTTTTCGACAATGTAATCGTCCCATTCACTAGTGTTCGGTCTTGCGTGATCTCGCCTTCTTCCGGTTCAGAAAACTCTCTGAAAGGATCTTCTTGCCAGTCTGAGACCGAAACAGAGGATGGTACAATCGTTGGATCTCTAGCTGGAGACCTTGTCCTGTGTAAAGATGCCGGAGAAGGAACCCTTGTCAGTGAAGCACTAAGTGTCCTGCTCCTAGACCTGCGCGGTGGCTTGGGTGAACGCACCCTTTTCTGCGGCCTACTCCTGGAAGGCGAATGTCTTGGCGTGCTTTGTCGAGGTGAAAAATCCCTCTGCGGAAGGTTAGACTCTCTCGGTACAGTTGCCTTGCTTTTTTCATTTGTCGTCTGTTCAACTCTTCAATGATCCTTTGCATTGATAACATTAGCACAGCATCATAAGGACCAGCAGTCATCTCTGTAGTAGGTTGCCAAGGAGGACTGTGTTCCTTTGGTGCAAGACAGTGTTGTTCCTCAACAAACTCAGTGTCTGAAAAATCCTCTTGCAGGATGACGTCAGGTAGCTCTGGCATTTCTCCTAAGGGAAATAATTGTGTTCCCTGTGGTTCAAGAGCGTCCACAAACTAAGGCGGCACTTCTAAAGACTCAGGGAGACTGTCTTCATTGGTTGGTGTAACAGTGGCGTCAACGAGGGGAGTTTTGGCCCTACATCTTCTGTCTGTAACGGAACTTGCGGTGCCGTCAACAGAGCCGTGGTCGAAGTTTTCGTCAACGACAGCCTCGTCGACGGTGGATCGGTGGACGAAGATTTCGTGGACGGTGGCTTGTCTTTATCTGTCAACAAGTGCATGGAAGAAGATTTCGTGGACGGTAACTTCTCTGTCGAGTGCTTCGTGGACAAATGTCTCTTGGACGAGTGATGAGCCTCCTTTGTCGACGATTGTTTCGTGGACGATAAACTCGCTGACGGGGACTTAGTCGATGGGGTTTGCGTGGTGGTCGTCGATGAGGATGCCATCGACGGCTTGGTGGACGACGGGCCTCTACCTTTACTGCCTTTCGGAGACGGCCACTGCGTGGACGACTGCCCCCCCCCCCCAGTTTTTTGCAAACTCCTCCTTACCTTTGGACGTTGTTTTTGCCGTAGAATGCATCTTATGGCTTGTAGAGTCCAGGGGAGGAAGGAAAGGTATCATTTCCTCTTGCTCTTAGGAGTGAGAGAGGAGCACCTTTCCACTGAAGAAGCCCTTCTTTTAGAAGTTTGCTTCTCAGCCAACTTGCTGGAGTGAACAGGGGCTGTCGTCGCAGATTCCCCATCAGAAGAAAGTTCCTTAGCTTCCAAATGCAGGAAAAGACTTCTATGCCTGTCTTGTACGGTTTTAGTTGAAAAAGACTTGCAAATGTGACATTTTTGGATGTCATGAGGATAAAGACAGTATATACAATGATCATGGGGATCTTTCATGTAAACCACCTTTCTCTTGCACCTCATGCAATCCCTGAAGAGTGAAGGCTTCTTGGTAGTCTGATGGTCAGCCATCTGAAGAGAAAGGTCACTCGACGAATTCTGGGTCAAAAAGTTTTTTGACACCCCAAAAACCAGTGGAGATAACTCCTAGCCAGGGGAATGTGGTAGAGTATATAAAAATATACACTACTGTGAAATTTGAAGTAAATTTGAAAAAAGCTCCTAGAGCTTGAGGATTCCCTGTGTCAATTAGACTGCGGTGAAAAATCTGAAGATGGCTGCTTGGGGCAGAGCTTAAGCCCTGCCACCTCATTGGTTGGGGTCATATAGGACCAAAGTGAGGTGGAGGGACTACACAATAGAATGGCTCATAGGCCATAATGGACTATGTACATGCATTTCTATGTCGCAATGTGTGTATATTAAAAAGAAATGTAATAATTATTTTTATCACTGAGGATTCCCAGTCTGACAACGGGGAATATTCAAGCATCGGAATCTATGAAAGATCCAATGCTGGAGAAGTGACCCTATGCCACCTCTCTTGTTGATGTAGTGCACGGCCACTGTGTTGTCCGTCATGATCAGGACAGTCTTCCCCTGTATGAAGGGCAAAATAGCCATCAGTGCCAGTCTGATCGCCCTCAGCTCCAACAGGTTTATTTGAAGATTTGTCTCTGCCAGAGACCACAATCCACTCACCGTCCGCTCATTCAGGTGGGTGCCCGAGCCTTTCAGAGATATGTCTGTCACTATGGTCGCCTCTGGTCATGGTTGCCAAAACGGATCTCCCGCTATCACGTTCTCTGTACAAGTCCTACACAGGAGATCCTGATGGACTGTGCTCGGGACGTGAATGAAGTCTGTCATACTGACAGAGACTGCGACCATCGAGTTCTGAGTGCCCATTGGAGCAATCTCATTCTCTCTGGCAGCAGTAAGATGCAGGATGCCACCATGAGGCTGAGCAATCGTAGGAAGTCCAGGGCTGGCAGAAATTGGGCAGACTGGACCTTGGTGACCATATGCAGAATGTGTAAAGCCCTCTCCTCAGGGGGGTGGGGCCCTTGGCCAAGGCAGAATCCAGGACTGCTCTGATTAATTGGAGCGTTTGAGAAGGTGGCAGTTGAGACTTCTTTAAATTTAGGGAGGAGAAGCCCAGCTTGTGAAGGAGATGGCAGATGCGGTTGAGATGATCCAGGGCTTGATCCTGAGACCGTGCCCTGATTAACCAATCGTCTAGGTAGGAAAAGACGTGAATTCATCATATCCTGAGACTGGCTTCCACTACTGCCAACAGCTTGGTGAAGACTCTCAGGGAGGAGGGAATCCCGAAAGGTAGAACTCGAAACTGGTAGGGAGTGTTGCCTATGACGAACCTCACATACTTCCTGTGCTTTGGATGGATCGGCACATGGAAGTAAGCGTCCTGTAGGTCGAGAAACACCAACCAATCCTGAATTTCTAGGGGCTGGAGGATCTGCGAGAGTGTTACCATCTTGAACTTCTCCTTCGCAAGGAACATTTTCAAGCGCCTCAGGTCCAAGATGGGTCGCAGATCTCTGTCCTTTTATGGGACCAAAAATAGTTGGAATACCACCCTCTATTCCTTCCTGTACAGGTATCAACTCTATGGTGCCATTCTCCAGAAGAGAGAAAAACTCTTTCAAGAGAAGTAGGTCTGCAACAAGAAGTGGTCTGGCGAGAGGGGGACAATCTGAAGGGTGCTTTAAAAAGGGGAGGCAGTAACCCAGAGTAACTACCTGAAGCATCCATGAATCTGTAGTAATGGTGCACCATTCTTGCAAATTGTGTGACCGACAACCCCCTGCCGGTGTAGCATGGCAGAAGTCTTTAAAGAGGTTTTGCGACAGGGGCAGCACTCGAGGGGACAGACACATAAGTTGTCTTTTTTACCTCCTCTACCTCTGGAAGGTTGAGAGAGATATCTCTGACCTTGGCAGTTGCTTCCCTTTCTGTGCATAATTGTAGAAATGAAAGGGCTGGCCCTTCCATTGTGTTGAAGGTTGAGCAGGTTGCCTAATTGCCGCCCCTAAAGACTTTGCCACAGCCTTGGAAGCCAGTCATTTTTCAAGGTTGTCATCTGCCTTTTGGCCAAAAAGGTGTGTACTGTCAAAAGGCATGTCAAGCAGTTTTGCTTGGACGTCCTGCGCAAATCCTGATTTTCTGAACCAGGTGAATCTTTGCATGACAGAACTCGCTGCCACAGGTCTTCCGACACAGTCGTCCATGTCGCGTCCTGACTGAAGGGATTGTCGCATGGCTTCCTTTCCATCTTCCAAAATGTTAACATTTTCCCCTCAGGGATTAGCTCAGCTGCCTCAGCTATTATAGACCATAAGGTGTGTGCATATTTAGACAGTGCACACAAAGCATTAACAGCTTTTTAAAAACATGTTTGTATTGACTTTTTATTTTCCCCACATTGGTATGGTATGGTAATGTTTATGTATAAAGCACCTATACACAAAGCAAGGGTTTCAAAGCGCTCAAGGAGGGTGGGAACATTGGGGGAAAAAACAACAGTCATTCAGAGCCCTTGAAATCCTGAGACGATAATAGTCTGCACAGGCAGAGTAAGTGCAAATAATACAATTAACAGTTGAGACACAGCAAATAGGCCTGATGACGATTTTGCAGTTTTACCAAGTGTACTTAAGGGGTGAAGGAACAGGAGAGAACAGACAGACGATTCTCAGGCAAGGTTCATTCAGATTGTGCAAGTGCACAGAAGGTTACAGGGAGGGGGGAGGTCCAAGTGCAACCAATTGGTGGAGACTGGGGTAAGTACTGAGAGAGCCACTCTCATGGGTCACTTCACAAGTGCAAGTTTCCGAAACTTAAGGAGATCAGGCTCAAGACGGAGGGCGGCAGGGAGGCTATTACAGAGGGAGGCCACTGCTAAGCATAAGGATCTCTCTCCAAATCTGTGCTTGGGGAACCGGCTCACTCGCAGAAGGTTGGAGGTAGACTAGCGGAGGGCTCAGGAAGGACAGTATTTAGGTAGGCAACGTTTTATATAGGTAGGTCCCAGACCCCAGAAAGCCTTGTGGACGGTATCCAGTTAATATGTCAAAAAACATTTTCCGAATGACAAAAATGTCAAGAACATTTTACCGAATGTTTTTTTTTAATGTATTATTTTTTAATGTACATTTTCTTTTTGTTTCGTGAGTAAAAAAAAAAGGGTTAAAAAAAGGGAGGGTTAAGCTCCCGTTTAAAAAAAAAAAGACATTCTAAATTTTCTTTTTCTGTATAATTTTTTTGACATTTTGGCATTTGAAATAATGCAAGTCGAAATAGTCACTATAAACACTTGTGGACAAAGCAGAGGGTCTTGAACTTGATCCTTGTAGCCAGTGAAGGGATTTCAGCGCCTGAGAGATGCGGTCCCTTGGCTTGATGCCAAGGATAAGTCTTGCGGTTCTTCTGTTATAGATGAGTTGCAGATGGCGCAGGGCAGAGGCAGAGAGGTTGAGGAAAAGGCTGTTGCAGTAGTCCAGCCTGGAGAGAACCAGGGCTCTGTAGACAGTGAGCCACTGGGGGGAAAGTGAAAAAAGGTAGGGTAACCTCTAAGGAGGTGTAGCTGATAGTTAGACTTTTTAGAGATGTCCGAAATGTGAGAAGAGAACGAGAGTGGAGCCTAAGTTGACCACAAGGTTTTTGGCCTCGCAAGTGGGTGTGGGCCCAGGGCTAAGGGAAGTCGGCCACAGTGAAAGTGGGAAGGCGGCAGTAGTGGTTGCAATGCAAATAATCTCAGTTTTACTGGTGTTGAGGCAGAGGTCATTTGCAGCACACCATGACTGAGTAGCAGACAATCACATATGAGTGACAAGGAGGAGGTGGCTGAGGGAAGCCTGAAAGATAGTTGTGTGTCATCTGCGTAGCACTGGAAGTTAGAGGTAAAAGTGGCAATCACACGTGCCAAGGCAGCCATATAGACCTTGAAGAACCAGGAGGATAGGTTAGATCCCTAGGTAACGCCACAGGATGAGAGATCAATAGTTGAGAGAAAGGATCAGAGTTCCACCTGGGATGGGTGGTCGGAGAGAAAGGAGGTTAACGACGCCAGAGCCTGACTGACATTGGAAGAAGAAAAGGCACAAAATAAACTGAGAAAGATACTCATTATCACTGAACACTTTTCACTAATCCCCATCTTCCTCCAAACCCCAGGTGCGACTGTACCCCAATAATTAAACATAAAACAAACCCTTATAACTTTAGGTGCAAAACCCCTGTATCAAGGGGCATCATCATAGGGACAGTGCCTTCAATTATGGATCATCTGCGCATGATGGAGGGGAAAGCCTTGCAGACTCTACCCATTAGGCTGAGCTTTGACCATATCAACCGGATCCTAATCACATATTGGACTCCAGCTCTTTATGTGTGTAAAGGAAGCCCCCACCATGTACGAAGAAGTAATACATTCCATTAGGTATATCTCATTGGCTTTCGAGGCCCATTCCCTCTCAGATGGTAATGGCTCTCTCTTCCAGTTAATCGCCAAGCAGGCCCTCACTGCCAATAACAGAAAATGGACCATATGAGGTATGGACCTCCAACTTCCCTCTTCTTCCTCCAAACCAAATACGATTAAATTGGTGTCCAACTGTCTTTCAATGCCAGTACATAGCTCTTCCTCTACATTTATGACAGCAATATGGACTCACTGATGTAAATATTTTCGATTGCTGAACTCGGTCATATTGCCACTTATGCAACAATTTCACCCGATGCAATTTATATTGAAAGGCAAACAAAGTCTTATGGGCCCCTGTACACAATTTACTCCATTAGGTCTCATCCACGTTCATATTCAAATCTCTTTCCATTTTGCTTTGAGGCCTTCCGTACTCTTCTCTCTGGCCAACACTAATGCAGCATACATACAAACTCGATAGTAATCCCTTAGTTTCCATGTGCGTATCTAGTATGTTCTCTGACAGCTCCCTTTGAATCGCTGACTTCCATTTTCGGGATGCAAGAACACCCTTCATCTGTAAATATGAAAACATCGAGAGATTCCCAATATGCATGGAATCTTCCAGTTCCCATATGGAAATATCCTTCGCCTTTACCCACAACTGACTCTCTTCAATCCAGCCTCAAACCACTCCTGATATCTAGATAGGTCCGGAAGATCGTCCCGAATATGTGGGGCCCATAAATGGCTCAACAGTGATGGCCACGTGATGACACCCTTCATCGCTGGTTGCTTTCTCCAAATTACCCAGATCAACCCCAAAATACCATGGTCCCAAATCCTATTTGGTACAAACCTCATGGGGACCCGCAACCATTCCCCCACTGTCCCAGGTTTCAAATGATAATTTTCCAAATACACCCAGCGCTTATCTTGATCAATCCGCAGGTGATACACCAACACCCTCAGTTGCGTTGCACTATATTAATGGATCAAGTCTGGAAACCCACCCACCCCAAATCCTTGGGGAGTACTAATGTATCATAGGCGATTCTTGACTTCCTACCCTGCCAAAGAAACCGGATAATGCACCCTTTCGCTTCCTTTAAGCACTGTTCAGGCACTTTTACTTGCAGCATCTGGAACAGATAGAGGATCCTAGATAAGGAGGAGAAATTACACACCGTAATGATCTTTCCATGGATTCTTCTCCCGCAGATTCCTGATTCCTAGATATCCTCATCCAGCCCTGCTGCTTCGGAAAAACTTCAACAGGGGGCGCAGTGGACCTCGGCTCGGCCGTCTATCTGTCTTGCTTGGCACTCGATCGTCAGCTCCGGGCGTGACGTCAGACGTTGTACATATACTGCATCACTACGCCCCATACTTTATTTCTCCCTTTTCCCCCTGTACTTGAAAGCTGCAGAGGAAAGGATGGGAGACGAGGCTAATCAGTGTACACAAAACTTTTTTTTTTCTTAAAGAATCAATGGAAAAACAAATGACTAGCCAGATAGGAGCAGTCACATCAGAGCCATTACCAGGCGTCTCTTCACTTCAGAAGAAAGGTGGTGCATGTAGTAGATACCACGGAATGAAGTGCTTGAGACACAAGTATTGGCAAAGCCAAAAGAATGCCAAGGAAGATATGAGATAAGAAACCAAGTAGTGACCAAGCTAAAACTAGTTCAAGGAACTGCAGGTTAAGAGGAAACCTGTATTGGCTGAAGTCAGAAGAAAACAGAAAAGTAACAAAATGCACGATGGCCAACCAAGCCACGGTACAGTGTTAGAAGCGTGTGACACTGATGAACGAACCAAGCTTTACTGTCAAAGGAAGGCAGTGGCCAATAGTTGATGGAAAGCAGTCAAGAAAGGGACCTTTAATGGGTGGACCGTGTCGTCCGACAACTACGCCTAGATGTAGTGACGCCCTGAAAGGTGAAGCCAATGAAAGTATCCATAAAGAAGATTGTGTTTTGCAACAGCCACTTATGTGATTTTGAATTTAAGAAACAGAACTACCTATGTGAACCAGTGAAAAGTACTGATGTCAAAAGAGCTGGGAAGTGTCCCAAGGAATTTGTTGTTTTGTTGCAGCTGGAAGATTTGAATTCTAGGGGAGGTCAGTGTTTTATGAACTGTTTTGAACTTGGGGACGAGGAAGTAGATTACAAACCGAGAGCTGGAAGAAGCTCATAACTTTATTTTGAACACTATTCATTTTGATGCTGACATCCCTACACATTGTATACAGTTAGTTGTGAGGGCAAGTATAGGTTTTGGACACAGGTAGACATTTCATTTGGACCTCTTGACACAGACTATCCTTAGTTTTCTTTAGGTAGGGAAAACCTAGCTTAGCATAGGGCAAGTTAGGCCTTACTCCACCCTTCCTTTTAAGATAATACAAAATATTGAGAACCAATTTTGAACCTATTGTCTGTATCTACTTCATGATGCCTTCACAGGAGATGGTGAGAGATCTACGATCCCTAAAGATCTTCTCATGAAACCAGTATGCTTGAGTTGCTTTGGTTGCCCCAATGTAGCGTTATATCATAGAGCCTTCACATTACATACCTTACATTTTTGGTTAAGGGATGATGTTGCTGATTGCCCAAACTGAGTTACTATTGAGAAAGCTTCTGTTCGCCCTGTCCCCCTAGATTGCATACTTAGTATGGCTAAAAAGCTGTCTGTTGCTCAGATCACTCCTTTTATTAAACATGTTTTTAAGGAATGGAAGAAGAATTGGGAAAGTTGTGGCTTGAAATATCTTCTGAGTTTGGATTCTTCTCTGTGGAACAATCTGGCTGTATGGATCGATAATCATACCCTCTCCTAGTCCTCATGGCAACCTGCAGGTATTTGGAAACTGAAGCAAGTCCACAATGGTGTTTCGATGCTTACCTTTGAATTCCTGCGGTTTAAATATAAGTTACATTGTGCGGACGAATGCCGTTATTGTGTGCTTTGTGGTGTTTTTGAGAATTTGTTTTCGCCCGTGAACGCCTCTTTACATGATGTGCCCTCTGTTGAACATTTGGCCAACCGCGCACCTCTTTCAGCTTAATTTCTGTACAAACGTCTTGCTCCGATAGGTGTTAACACTGCTTCTGAACATGGTAGGGCTGTACGGTGCTCAGTTTTGGGATTTGCAATTTCTGATGGTGAATGGAACCATATTTGTACTGGCCCGTATAGGTTTAAGCTTGACTTGGATCTGAGGTATACACAACAGCAAATTATTTTGCATTGCATTTATTGGCCCCCTGGAGAAAGAAACAGTGTAAACTTGTCCAGGATGATACATGTAGGAATTGCAAGTCGGATGTGGGGACTGTACTACATATTTTTTGAACATGTTAAAAAATCAAGTATTTTTGGGAGGATGTCATGCAGCATATGGACCTCGTATTGGGTCTTTCACTTCCGCTAGTCCTTTCTTAAGTGGGCTGGGGTTGTTTCTGGTAGGATTTTGCCTGTCCATTGGCTTACTCTTCTGGACTTGTAAAGCTCTATTGGTGGCCAAGAAACATTTTAAAATGCTGGAAGAGTGACCTTAGGCCGTCTGTAGATGACTGGCTGAATGACTTGTCGATTCTTTTATGCAGAGAAAGGGTAACATTTCAGGTCAAGAAAAAAGCAGTCAAGTAGCTCCCCACCTGTGAAGGCATCAACAAGCAGACACAGCAACTGAGTAAAACTTGGGTCACAAACTTTTATTCAAATAAGAAACGGATAGGGCAATGCCTAACTTGCCCTAGAAAGGTGGGATTTCCCTACCTAACTAAAACTAAGGAGAGTCATTGTCAGGTAGTCTAAAGCAAAACTCTGTTTGTGTCCAAAACCTATACGTGCCCTGACAACTACTTTAATGGAGAAATTACTTACTGTAATGTTCTTTCTATGGATTCTTCTCCTGCATATTCCTCATTTGATATATATCCCTCCAGCTCTGCTGGTTCAGAATATTTTCTACAGGGGGCGTAGTGGACCTCGACCCAGCAGTCGACCGTCGATCCATCTTGCTCAGTGTCTGGTCATCGTCTCCGGACGTGATGTCAGGCGTCATATAAATACCATGTCACTACGCCCCACACCTCAGTTTCTGCCTTTTTGCCCCCAAGCATCACATGCTGCACAAGAAAACAGAGAGAACAAATGGGCTAATGAGCCTTTGAAAATGAAATAACTATAGAAATCCAAAGGCGGAACTATTCCAACAAACAGTACACGTAGCATTCGAAATTATATATATTTTCTTTTAAACCTGTGCAAGGAAAACAGAAAACGGACACAGAGGACCATCACCAAGTCAAAGTAAAAGAGAAGATGCGTGTCATCCCCCGACTTTCTGAGCGGGGCTGGATGGGAGGGGAGATTAGGAATCTGCGGGAGAAGAATCCATAGAAAGAACATTACGGTAAGTAACTGTTAGAATTCGTCCACTGTATATTGTTGAGCACGTAGAGTAGCCGACAAATTCTTCTAAGTAATGTACCCGTTTGAGTGGGCTGAAAGGAACACACAAAGGGATCTATTAACGAGAAGATGGAACACCAGATGAAGACCGCAGGCTGCAGAGAAGAGGAGACCAATGTCAGTGCACGTGGTAACACAAACAGAGACTATTGAGTGATTACAAGAAGAACTAACCCGAATGGCAAGTCCTAAAGGATCTGGCAGCTGAAATTGGGGCCTTCAGGTCTTAGGAATGTTGTGTAGCCCTAGAAATAAATGTGGTATGCTTAGAGTTAGAACACGGTTTAGGATCAAGGAGACAAATAAGGTTATGAAACAATAGTAGACTCTGCTTACCGTGGGTCTGTGGTAGGAACGCGAATGAAGTCCAAGGGTTGTGGCAGTCCATGGTTCTGGTGCGGGGAAAACGGGATTGCAGTCCAGGAGTTCTTTCCAGAAGTGAAGAACGAAGGAGCCAAAGGATACCTAAACCGCCGGAACGAGGACGCCTAGGGCTGAGGTGGCACTATTCTGTAGTTCCCAATGGGCCACCGGAACCCGACGGCACGCGGACACCCAAGGATTCCAGGAAAGATGCACAATCGGAAGTCTCTAGTCGTGTGAATGTTCCAGAGTAATGAGGCAGCAATCCGGTAAGGAAGAAATAAGGTCGGCAACTGGCGGGCGGTAGTATGATACAGAACATGAGACGAGGGGCAATCCGAAGAACAGCGGTCCGGGTAGTAACGTTGGTAGGCAAACAGAAGGTGGGGTCGTAAGGCAAAAAGAAGTCGAGATCTAAGCCGAAGTCAGCAACGTAGCAATTGGTGTAACAGGGGTCAAACGTAGGCAATCTGGGGACAAAGCAAGATTTGGTATATGAGCACAGAAGTCAAACATGAGCACAAGAACAAAGCTACCTTGAAACAAATCAGAAGCACTGCACCAGGAATTGATGAGGTTTAAATAAAAAGTCACATGATCCTGCCGATACGCGACCAATGACGTGACACATGGAGAGGACGCCAGTGTCTCCAGGGCAACCTCCAACGCTCCAACATTAGGGATCTACCTGTAACGAAGACCCGAAGCGGAGCACATGAAAGACGCTCTATGGGGCGCATCAAAGGACCATGGTGCATGATAAAGGAACGTTGGTTGTTGCTTTTCTGCCCTGCTGCACTATGTAATATCATACTGCCGTGATTAACACCATGATTCTTGACAGCCACTTCTTCAATGGATTTCTCCTGCAGATTCCTCATCTCATAGACTCCCAAAGTAGTAGATGAAGGAGGCGGGCAGACAGTTACACCAAGACACCAAGAAATTTTGCTGCACTGCCCTGCCAAAACGTGCATCAGCTGTACGAGCCACATCCAGACTATAGTACTTAGCAAAAGTATGAATGGATGACCATGTCGCAGCGTGACAAATCTCCCAGACAGGACTCCCCTCTGCAATGCTGTTGATGCTGAAACTCCCCTTGTCAAATGGGCCCTGATGCCTGCTGGTAATTCCTTTTCAGCAGACTGGTAGAGTTCCGCTATACAGAAAATTAACCAGCGGGATAAAGTCTGCTTAGTTTTGGGTAAGCCCTTATGGGCTAAGGAAAAGGCCACAAAGAGCTGGTCAGCGCTCCTGAAATCAGCTGTCCTTGCAATATAACTCAGTGCCCTTTTCGGATCTAGGCGATATAACCGTTCCTCCTGCTTAGAAGGGTGTGGAGGTGGGTATAAGGCCGGAAGGTCGCAGGACTGAGACAGAGGAAATTCTGAGACAACCTTGGGGAGGAAGCCAGGCCTTACCCTGAGTGAAACTTTCTCCCAGAAAAAACGCAAGAAGGGTGGCTTACAGCATAAGGCCTGCAGTTCACATACCCGCCTAGCTGATGGAATAGCCACAAAAAAGGCTGTTTTCGGAGAGAAGCCGTAAGGGATAAGAGTGCAGAGGCTCAAAAGAAACCACAATCAGAAATGTCAGAACCAGATTAAGGTCCCAATCCGGGACAACAAAGGGCATTGGTGGAAACTTATTTACAAAGCCTTTCAGGAATTGTGCCATTATCGGGATCATAAACAATTAATCTTGATCCGGGGGTCTTTTAAATCCAGACAAGGCCAGCAAATATCTTTTGACTGTGGTGACCTGAAGGCCTAGGCCAGTGACAGAAGAAACTCCATTGCTGTAGTGGTGGGGCAAGAGATGGGGTCAATCTCGTGTTCCCTGCATGACGCCTCAAATCTTCTCCATCTGCATAAGTACAAAGACCTTATAGACGGTCTGCGTGCAGCCAGCAACACCTCAAATACTTCCTCAGAGAGGTCCCAGAAATCATATTTCATCCTGTCCACAGCCACGCATGTAGGTTGAGGGATTCCGGGATCGGGTGGAGTATCTGACCTTCCACCTGGGTTAGGAGATCCGGATGCCGAGGCAACCGGTGAGGTGGACAGATCCAAGGGGTCGGAGTACCACGTTCTCCTCGGCCAGTCTGGGGCAATCAAGATCATGGTCGCTTGAAACCTCTTCAACCTCCATGGAATGACGGGAATCGGAGGGAAAACGTAAAGTAGAAGGAAGTCCAGCCCACCAGAAACGCATCACCCAGTGCACCATTCGCTGGGAATTTCCTCGAGCAAAACTGTTCGCATTTCCTGTTGGACTCTGTGGCGAACAGATCCAATGCTGGGATATCCCAGAGAGCGAAGACTTCCTCTAAGACTGAGACTGGGCTCTGCCTGCTCAGAGCATCCGCCAAGTTGTTCTCTTTGCCCGCCAGATGAACTGCCGAGGCTAAGATCTGTTTCTCCAGCAACCCGAAGCACATCATCATCGCCTCCGTGCAGAGGGGGCAGGAGTGCACACCACCTTGTTTGTTGAGATTGTGCATTGCCACTGTGTGGTCCGTCACAACGAGGACATGTTCGCCTGCAGAGACGGGGCGATTGCTTTGAGAGCAAGCCTGAAAGCTTGCAACTCCAGCCTGTTGATGTGCCACCCGGCTTTCGTCGTTGACCAGAGGCCGCTCACCTGCAAATCTCACAGTGAGCGCCCCAACCCTTCAGAGACGCATCCATGAATACTCGGGTCTGAGGCCAAGGAGGCCAGAAGAGTTCCCCCGCCAAGAGACTTTTGCGGGCCGCCCACCAGGACCACTGATGCAGACACCCCGAGGAGATCTGAGGGAGTGCGTAGGTACTGAGACCACTGACCCCTCAGGAGCCATTGTAGGGATCTCATGCGCAACCATGCCTCTGGCACCATAAAAATGCAGGACGACATAAGGCCTAGGAAGCAGAGGAAGGGAGCCGCTGGTAGAGTGGCATGGTTCCAGAACAAGTCGACCATTTGTGTCAAGCTGACTACTTTCTCCTCGGGAGAGAAGGCCTTCCCCACCCGGTATCTAGGACTGCTCCAATGAACTGGAACTTCTGGACTGGTGTCATGTGGGACTTCCTTAAATTTAGGGAGAATCCCAGCTTGTGCAGCATCAAGCTGGTGTCCTCTAAATGGGACAAGACCTACACTGCAGACTTCACTCGGATCAGCCAGTCGCACAGATATGGAAATAGGTGGACCCTGGATCTCCTAAGGTGAGCTGCAACTACTGCCATGAGCTTGGTGAAGACTCCTGGGGCGGAGGTTAGACCAAAGGGAAGCACCTTGAACTGATAGTGCAGATCTCATATGGTGAACCTTAGGAACGTCCTGTGCTTTTGATGGATTGGCACATGGAAATAAAAATCCTGTAAGTCTATCGACACCAGCCAGTCCTGTAGTTCGAGAGCGTGGAGAATCTCTCTCAATGTCACCATCCTGAATTTGTCTTTCCTCAAGAACTTGTTCAAGGCCCTGAGTTCCGGAATGGGACGGAGACCTCCTCCCTTCTTGGGTAACAGGAAGTACAGGGAATACCAACCCGATCCTCTCTGCTCAGGAGGTCCCTCTTCCACGGCACCCAGTTGGATCGGGGGTGGGAGCGGTCTGTCCGGTGCTTTTCTTACAAATGGCAGACATTAACCACACTGAATGAGCCCAGGCATCAGAAGTAATTCCAGGCCACTGGAGCAAATGCTCCGTCTACCGTCCTCCAACTGGTGCCCTCTGAGAGAAGAAAATCAAAGTGGCTTCGAAGACTGGGCTGCCCCCGACGCTGATGCTGCCTGGTGGCCTCTAGAAGCTCCTTTGCCCCTTACGGAGTGCAAGAAACGCCTCTGCCCTTGCCTTGCCGGGGGAAGGGGAGCTGCGCTCTCCTACTATAAGGAACATATCTCCTGTAGCCCTGTGCCTTAGAGACAAAGCTAAATGTAGGTTTGGCCGGCTGCGCAGCCAGGCCTAAGGACTTAGCCGCGATTTTGGATGCCTTCAATTTTTCTAAGGAATCAGTGGCTTTCTGGCCAAATAGAAGATCGCCCTCAAAGGGCATGTCCAGAAGCTTGACTTGGACATAAGGCAAAAAAACAGAAGATTTTAAATAGGCCTGTCTTCTTAGTGTTATGGCTGATGTCATAGATCGGCCCACACAGTCAGCAATATCCAGGCCCATTCGCAGCGACTGTCTGGCCACCTCTTTCCTATCCTCCACTAGCTGTAGAAAGCCCTTGTGCTTTTCTTCTTCTGGGACATACTGAGCAGCATTTTTAACTGCTGTCCATAGACCAAAGGAGGAGTATATGGCAAACCTGCTTGCCACATTTGTAGCTTTTAGGGTCATACTGCCTGAAGTAAATGATTTTTTATGCTAAATCATCAACTATTTTTGCTTCCCTGTCGGGAGGCAGAGTGAACGTGGAAGACGCAGGTCCGAGAGAGTAGCAGCCTGCATAACAAGCCCCTCCAGCGAAGGATGAGAAGAGAGGTATGAAGGGTGTCCTCTCCCGGCACATATTTTCCAGAAATGGTGGAGCTGACGGGAGGAATGGAACAAGGGTTTTGTCACATAATGGTTAAACGGTCAGCAAATTCAGGGTTCAAAGGCATATTGCGTTCTGTGGTGAGGCCTTCATCTAAAATGTCAATAAGGCCATAACCTTGTATGGGCACCACTAATGAATGCAATCCCAGCGTGTCAATAACCCTTTCTACTAAAGCCCTGAATTTAGAAGTATTATGAACATAGGGCTGGGATTGCTGAAATTCGAGGTCTGGAGAGGTGTCCACACCGCTGGTATCATGGAGGCCTTGAGCCATCTGAAAAAGCCGATTTTGGTCATCAAAATAATCGACCCCTCCTGAACCCAAGTAAATAAGGTTGACCGCCAACTGATAATTGGCGTCATTACAGCCAAAAATACCTGCCATAGTATCGAAAAATTCAGACCGGGGTTGTGGGGTGAATGTTTTCTCGACAACTGTCGGCGTCACAAGTTTGTCTCTCAGTGCCAACATCCTTGGATGCACAAGGTTGAACCGGCTTCCATTGAACCTCTTTCGGTGATGAAAGATTTATCGGCGCCGATGTTGTCGGTACCGGGGAACTAGAGGGGTCGGATATGCGGAGCGCCACTCTTGGCTCAGAAGCCTGCTGCGTGGGGGGGTGCGTGGGGGTTAGCCGCGCCGACTGCAGCATGTTTTTTGAACATGTCAAGCATGGAGGACTAGAAATTCTAGAAATGCAGATTTGGGTTGCATTTTGGCACACGACGGACACCCGTCAGCGCCGTGACTCGTGCAGAGGTACCAGAGACACAAGTCGTGTGGGTCAGTGATGGACATCTTGGCGCCACAATCGGAACACCGCTAGAAACCTGATACCTGAGACGACCATCATCTTGCGTCGAGTAATTGAAAAAAGTACTAGAGTGTTCTGACAAAAACGCTGAGTGAGTCAAAGACTCGCCTGTGTTCCCAAGCAGTGTCTTAGCGCACAGAAAAAAGGAACTGAGGTGTGGGGCGTAGTGACGTGGTATTTTCTACACGTCGGGAGCCGACGACCAGACGTTGAGCAAGACAGATCGACTGTCGGGTCAAGGTCCACTATGTCCCCAGTCAAAAATATTCCAAAGAGCAGAGCTGGAGGGATATGTATTAGATAAGAAATCTGCAGGAGAAAGGCAATCCTTTTAAATAATGTGAAGGAATGTCAGCATCAAAATGAAAAGTGTTCAAAAAAGAGTTAAGAGCTTCTCCCAGCTCCTTGTTGGAAAAGGTGTTTCCCTTCCCCAAGATTCAGGATGGTTCACTTTGTCAAAAAGAGGGGTTCTCTTCCCCACACTTTCAAGTCTCTAAATGTTCCAAACCTAATACAATTCCTTAGGATACTTCTCAGCTTTCTGGCAGCTTTGCCTTTCCTCAATTTCACCAATATCACAAAAGTTCAGTTCAATAATATCAGATCACTCAAATTTCTCCTTGATAGTCAAACACAAGCTTGTGAGTGAGTTACATGGCTTTTCTTTTAGGTGGGTGTATTCTGTCTAGGAGCAGTTGTCGGAACACACGGTCCACCCGTTACAGGTCACGCAACCGACACACCTTACTTGCTGCTTTTTCCCAGATACACTGCCACTGTTTCAGCTTCACAGCGGTATTGGATTTTCCTCTTGACTTGTTTTGCCACCATTCACTTGGTACACTTTCAAATAGTCTTAAAGCTTATGCTACTTATTTTTCTTTTAGTTTTCACAGTTCCTTATATTCTTATGGCACTTGCCAATGCTTTTTTTCCTTCACTTTAGATAATTCACCATTTGAAGACATTAGTGTTAGGGAGAATCCTCATTCTATGGCTGATTTCCCTCACCTAGTGAGTCCCCCAGCAGCTTTGCTGGATTTCTGGAGTTTATTTGTTCCACTTGGTAAGAGTTTGAACCTTTTCCCACTCTTACATGTGTTTTGCCAGGTGTATGTCTACTGTTTCTGTGATTGTGGGCTCTGGAGTACACCACTTCATGAGCCCCACTTTTTATATGTGTTACACAGCACCTTCAGTGCAGTAACACAGGGTTGTCTTTTAGACTTCCCACCGACTCCATTTTCTGGGGCTGACTACTGTTCCCCAGAAAAAGTAAAGTTGCCATTAACTACATAGTCACTTTAACCACAGGTCCAGTACACCCCGTCTTATATGGAGTATTGGAAAAGGTTAATGCCTAGCCCTTTTTTATCTGTGTCTCCTGGAGCCTTGTTTCGCTCCCTTAACATTAAGACTTGGCTGGTGGCAGTGGTATCTACCCTAACTTTTCTACCGCGATTATAGTAAATAACATGGTAATGTTTTAGGGTATTTTAGTAGCCTCGAACTTTAAACCCGCTTGACCAAATACTTTTTATTTCAGCTCCGGTTGGGTTTAGTCGCCATTTCGTTTTGTTAATGTCCTTCTTGTGTTTTCCTTTGCGCGGCAAACCACGTTCGCCTTCTTTGTTCACCGTCTTTTGGCGGGCTTCTCTGAAGAAGCCCCCCTGTTGGTGCCTGGGTGTCTAGGTGGGCTGAATGTGAGGGAGGGGTATAGTCACCCCCTGCAAAGGGTATCCTTGGAAACCCAAGTCGCACTTTGTCATGATTGGCTACGGTGGTTGTCCTTGCCGGACAACCCCCCTGCTGGGTGATTGACAGCCAGGCTGTCTGAATGGGGGATTTTCGCATTAAAAGGCAGGACTCTTGGGCTGGAAGTCAGTCGCCACTGGAACTGCAAGGAACCGAAGAGAAGCGGAGAAGAAGACATCTTCTGCAACTACCAAGTCCTGGTGGAGCCCTGCTGCAGTCCTGAGCTATCTACCCTTCGACAAGAGAAGATCCAGTCCGGAGTCTTCTTCCCTTGAGCTTGGTGGGATTAACCAGCTTGTCTTCCACAGGCAGAGGATCCTCTTCTTGGTCGAAATCACTGCACACAGCTGTAGTGGTCCGGATAGCCACCTGAAGAGCCTCTCCTGTTTTAAAGGAGCACACCTTTTATTCACTGTTGCTTTTGCTGCTGCTGCTAGCATCATCCCTGGGTAGTGCAGATCGCTCCAGACGTCGTCCTTCTTGTCGCCACTGTTAGGACAGTTTTTCTGAAGTCCAGTTAAGGGCCTAGTAAAACCATTCAACTGAGGCAGTACAAGACTCCACTCTTAGTATAAGACTGTACCACCTGAGTACATGGTAGCGTAGGCAGAGCAGCCAGGCTTATCTTAGGAGGGAGAGAGGGCAGTAGATACAGTACAAGTGAAAATTGTAATACAAATGATCCAAAGAAACACTGAAACACTATGTATTATAAAAATAAAGGATTTATTTAAATACAAGCAGGCCCAGATAAATCTAGGGGTTAAGTAACTACTGAAACATTATATGAAATCACAATATAAAACACAACACTATACTTGAAAGTACACAGACCCAAGTATAGACCTTATTTGGAACACCTAACAGTAGTTCTAGGGAAGTCAAAACCTTGTTATACACATTTAGTATAGGTCAAGCCTATTCTTTGGGAGTAAAAGACCAATGGTTACTTTTAGATTACTTTTGGTAATACAAGGACAGTAGGCCCTTCCAGTTGTATAGTGACTCTTGGAACAAATCACATAAACAGTCAACTGGCCAATATACTTTTGGTGAATAGTGAAACACTTATTCTAGGTGCAGTAAAAACCTATCACTACTTTGGTCATAACACACAGTTATACCAGGTGAGCAAAACCTAATGGATGTAATATACAATTACAGATGCTTTGGAAATCAGGGAACCCCAGATGGAGATAAGCAATAACTCTTGTAACTTGTTTTGGAAGGCACACAGCTAACCCAAGGTAAGTAAAACCCACTTACTTTAACTTCACAATGAAGGGGAAAGTAAAACCCAATGTCACACTTTACTGAATAGATATTCTAGGTAGGCAACAACCTAATGTAGACTTATTAAAGACAGGCTAACAGCAAGTCAGGGGAAGCAAGACCCAGTTGGGGGACACTCATACAGTTATCCTAACAGGACTAACCTGGTGATACCAACAGTTGGAGGACACTCATACAATTACCCTTTAGGAATAATCTGGTGAAACCAACACATTACTTTTGTAAAGAGGCACAACCTAATCACAGGAGAGTAAAATACCTTTACATCTACTTTCTTTTAGACTGGCAAAACAGTGGCTAAGGAAGGAAAGATGTTAACCATACTTTTAAGAATAGTGCATCACACATCCAAGATCAGTAAGGACTTTTGTAACTGTTCACTCTTAGAATTACAGTTACCAACCAACCAACTCTTTACAAGTAAGTAAAACACTTGATTTCTTTTCTAGGCAGAAGTCCCAATCCCTTCAAAGTCTTTTCCCTTAGAGCATGAGTGTTCTCAGTGGCAGAAGGGGGGTCACTAGGACTAGTGACCAACAGGCAGTGTTAGAATAAGTTCTTTAGTAGCAAAAGTCAGGGTTTCCTTAGGAAAACTGGCAACCAAGTGAGGACTTTACTTCTAGGGTTAGAAGAGGGTCCAGGGGCTTCACAGAAGACACCCCAGCAGGATTCTAGCAGTGGGACTGGGTGTACTGGACGAGGGACCTCCCAATCACAGAAAACACCCCCGGACTAGACAGAAATCCCAACAGGCTTAAGGTAAGTATACACCCAAGCCAACACAGTACCTCAGCAATGAAGAAGAGATTGCAGCAGGAGAACTTCAGGGACTGCAGCCAAATACCCGGTCACTGGATTCCTTGTCCTGGAGACTGAACACAAGACCTCAGAAGGGACTTTGCAGCAGGGATCGATGAAGAAGGCTCTAGGCAAGATTTCTCTCGCGGCTGAATGCGGTTCTGCGGGTTTGGCGCCTTTTCAAGGAGCACAGATGAAGACAGAAAATCGCGGTTGAATTCTCGTCGTTTAAAAGGTCCAGCACTCTTGTGAGGGGACTTTTTGGACTCGATTCGTGTCTCTGGAGATAGACCAAGATGCCCACGAAGTTTCAGCGAGATTCGGAATTCGGAAGACCATGCACCGCACAGTGGCAGGAGGTCCCAGGGTATTGGGGTATTGCAAGAACGCAAGGTCGCAGGAACCCGTGGGATGGCTCAAAATGAAGGTCTATACTTGGGTCTGTGTACTTTCAAGTATAGTGTTGTGTTTTATATTGTGATTTCATATAATGTTTCAGTAGTTACTTAACCCCTAGATTTATCTGGGCCTACTTGTATTTAAATAAATCCTTTATTTTTATAATACATAGTGTTTCAGTGTTTCTTTGGATCATTTGTATTACAATTTTCACTTGTACTGTATCTACTGCCCTCTCTCCCTCCTAAGATAAGCCTGGCTGCTCTGCCTACGCTACCATGTACTCAGGTGGTACAGTCTTATACTAAGAGTGGAGTCTTGTACTGCCTCAGTTGAATGGTTTTACTAGGCCCTTAACTGGACTTCAGAAAAACTGTCCTAACAGCCACGACTGAAGGCACAGGAACCTTGAGTCTTCAGGAACTACCAGGAACAACTGCCATGGCACCAGCTCTTCTTCACTTGAATAAGGTACTGTTTCTGACCTCGAGGAACTAGGGTGAACCCCTTTTCTCCTCACCAAAGGCTTGTCCTTATCTTCCTTCCCTCTTACATTTTGCTTCTTCCTCTTATGACAATATCTAAGTACTCCTGGCAATCTTGAATCGTGAACTATCTGACTGTGTGATCTTTGACAACAGGAACCCGGTTCCACTTGACACTGGTGCAGGCCTATTGACTTTTATCTTCTTGTCTGAAAGTGTTCTCTGATTCTGTCTGCCTTGACAAAAGTATTGCCTATGATTTTTGCCCCCAACTCTCTTTTGTTAACTCAGGTGCTAAGTGTGTTTTAACTCCGGTAATGTTTCTTCCCATGGGTACGTGTATCTTTACTAAGACCGAACTGTCATTACTGTCAAAAAGTGATTGCATATGTATTCCCGGTAATGCCATTTGTTTCATAACACCGGTCCGTCAAATCATAAGGTACTTACCTTGAGTTGTTCTGCACAAAGAGAATTGGTTGTGTGTAGTGTATTTTTTGTGTGATTTTAAAGTACTAGAAGTGAAGTGTTTTACGAATAGATGCTTTAAAATAAATGTGCTTTTACTTTTCAACCAAAAACCTTGAGTCAGTGTTTGTTTGAGTCACAGTAATTGTGGTCCTTTGTGTAATCTATATTACTGCTCATTTGCTCTTGAGATAAGTCTGTCTGCTCCGCTACTGCTACCACTTTAACAGTGTAGTACAGGCTTGTACCAAAGGTGAACTTGTATTACTACGTGTAGTCTTAATTGTGTGTAGTGGTCCCTAAGGGCACTGTACAGGATTCTGCCTAACAATTAGGATGAGAACATTTGACACCTACCTTGTAACTCGCTCAGAGCTCTCACAAGAGTCCACCTGGATCAGATGTATGTGGGGCAATAGCCAAATATTGATACTCAAATTGGCAGACATCATTGCTATCGTAGAGGAGAATCTTGTGGTAAAAATGGCAAATAAGGGATATAGTAATATATCTGAGTATCCTCAAATGATAGGAGATATTGTAATGTAACTATTGCCAATTACTTTTCATATAAAATCTATGGCTGTTGTTTCGAATTGAATGGAGAAGATGAACTCAGAATGTATTCTTGTTCAGTCCAAATTATTTTGTATGAAGTTATATGGTTTTAATTGTTTGTTTAAATGTTTTGGTTTTCTGAAGGTTGTACATGTTCATGTGTCATTAAGGCTTTAATCTTTATTTTAATCTAAATGTAAAGATTGTATGTGTTTAGTTTATATTTTAACTTATGTGAAAATATCTTTTTGTAAAGGTGTTTTGCAAACCATAAACAATAAAAAAAAATACACCATTCCCTTTATCCTTATGGCACATTGCCAACATGTGTTTTAATTAGATTACACAATCTACAGTCTCTTCTATCCTTATGGCACTTGCCAACATTTCATTTCTTCGGTTTACACAATTCACAGTTCTTTTTTTATCAGAGATTATCACCAACTACTTGCAATTCAAATCGTGTTCAATCACACTTGCTTTCTTTTGATTCGGTATTCAAAACATAAGGCTTATTCTTCTAATTCAAATTGTGTTCACTGACACTTGATTTCTTTTGATTTGGTATTCAAAATATAAGGCTTCATATCATTCCATTCAAGCTCATTGCATAACTTGCCATCAAATTCTCAGTTTATTCCCCTGCTGGGAAACTGTACCCTGCTCAAGGGCGTTTTCACACTTTTCAAATAGTTCAATTTCTCTGGACCTTCCTTGGCCTTCTCAATTGAATTTAATTCATAGTTCTGTATTCACAAATCCTTCTATTCACTTTTCTTAGCCTTCAAGTTAAAGCCTTCAAGTTAGCGTATTGTCAAAAGTCTTTATTTTAAGCTGGACTGACGTTCACAGTGCCTAAATGGTCCGTCGACTCACTCGCGAGCGATCCAACCGCCACATAGCACGCTGTTTACCTTGTGGTGTCCCAGAGTCATTGAAACTCCTTTGACTCACTGAATATGCGGTCTCTGGGTACTGCTCTTTGCATCGGAAGGCTCTCTGTGGCTGTCGTTGCTCCTGGCTCCGCGGGCCTTGGTCACAGGCTCTCCGCCGGCTCGGTTGAACAGTGACCTTTCCTGCTTCTGCTGCAGCGGCTCTGCAGTTCCTGGACACTTCGGGCATGCGTCTCCCTGGTCTCTCTTCTCTGACTTCTCCTGAAAACCTTCCACAGGCGATCTCCTTAGCCTCACCTGAGCAGGCCATTAATACCACCCTCCAAGCCGCAGGTGCAGGCAATGTTCCTTTACTGAGTAACGGTCATGGTACTCGGCATCCCTCTTCCCCGTCTCAGTACCAGAGTGGTGTTTGTGCATGTCAGTGTTAATAAAGAGAGGATGTATAACTCTGGGTTGTCTGTTCCTTGTCTCAGTACCTGATTGGGGTATATTGGGAGAGCGCTTTCTAGAATAATAGGGTAGAGCTTGATAATACCCTATAAAGGCTTGAGGGATGTTTGACTCCTGGTGAAAGGGAAATGGGGGATACCATTTCTCACCCAAGGGTGCCTCATCCCCACTCCCCAAGTCTCCCCCACCCAGGTGATCCTCCTTCGCATATCCATCCCCAGGGTCAGGATCCGAAAGTGACAGCCTTTCCCTGGCCACCTGGCAGGAGGATGTATTGGGGAAAGAAGTGAGGACGCCCTCATATTCCTCACATACCATTCCCATAGAAATATGGCCTCCTGCACAAGGGACATTTGTTGATGGAATTTCAGGACCAACCCGGACCGCTACACGGACTTCCTTTTGCATAAACGTTTGAACCTTCCATTTGTCCACATGTCGTCAAATCGGAATGCTACAGAGATTTGTTCCTGCATAACGTTTGAAAAAATTGCTCGCATGTTGCCAACCTGGACGGCTACACAGACTTCTTCCTGCATAACATTTGAACATTCCATTTGCCTGCACGTTGCCAACTCGGAAAGTTACAAGGACTCCTTCTCAGCTCACGTTGAGATTTCCATTCACCCTGCACTATCATCCATAGACACCACTCCCATTTGTTTAATTTCATGTAGTCAATTAGCACCGTGGACTAGAGACACTTATACCCCTGCTGACATTTTCTACGGAACAGTGTACATGCAACTTGAATATTTTCATCAAACGTCAGACAGTGTTACGGAAAGGAAGCATTTCCCTCCCTGTCCATACTACTCTGTTTTGTCTTGTTTAGTTCCTTACCATTGTTTGGTTTATCTGTTTCGAGCTCTCTGTTGGGATCTCCGGGGGACATTTCACCTTTGCCCTAGATTGACCGGACAACAGTACCAGATGGTATCGAGGTTGGTCCTGTCATTTAGGGGATTTGGGAGGTATTCAGTATATGTTCCAAGGGTACGGATTGTAATAATTTGTATTGCAGCCGGTGAGTCGTGGGCGTGTCTCCTCTTCCAACTGCTAGACCTTTCTGTCTGTTATTACATAAACAGCAGAGAGTTACAACAGTGGGAAGAATGCATCTGCTACGGTGTGGGCTGTCAGGACTTCTTCCCTCATAGGGGAGCATCATTGGCAGGGGCTCTGAACATAATCAGAAGCCTCTTTACACATTGAGATAGCAGATGACATCGACAATCTGGTCCGTCTGGTATCAGAGTTGCGTGTTGATAAGGCAGCAGCGTATCAAGCCACACACAGAAGAATTGATGACTTGCAAGAAGTGTCTCGCCCCATTGGGCAGAAGCTGCTGATCATCAGGTTGCCTCCGGTTCTAGTTTCCCTGCACCCCGCAAGGACCCAGTTCCGGTGCTCATGTCCACCCAATTCCCTCTGGCAGCCCCAGAGAGATTTCAAGGGGATCCCAAACAATATCGGACATTCTGTCAGGTTCAGGTGTCTCTTTTACCACTTCCGAGTCACACCAATCCGCCTCCTCCTCACCTGTGAGTTCTGATTCCAAAGTTCCACCGAACCTTTTCTTCCACTGCTCTTCTTTCTTCTTTCCTTTTTTTTGAGGATGGGGTCTGCCCCAAAGGGAAGCCATCCTGACCCCAGAATAGAAGGTCCAGGGGGCCCCACCTCCGGTTCAGACCAAAGCGGAAAAAGCCGTAGGCACAAAAAAACCCTTTCCGATGGTATCTGGTGGTCTTCACAAATGCAGAAGGGATGATCCAGACGTGCAGGGATGAGATGCCGGTATGGTATGCAGCAAAGGAAGGCAGTGGAGGAGTCAGGTCAAGAGTCCGGGGGCGAGCCAAAAAGACAGACAAAGAACGGCCCGTAACTAAGGACGAGAGGAGAAAGAAAGAGGGAAGGGAAGAAAAAGAGGGGAGAAAAACCTAGAAATCTAGGGGGAGCCCACGAGAGCCAGGAGGGCAAGAAGAGGCAGACTAGAGAGCCTGCAGCAGGGAAGAGCAAGCCGGAACAGAGGGAGAGCGAGGGGCCGCAAGGGCCGAGAGAGAACACTTACGAGCGCTCCAACCCGAAAGCCTGACGCAAGTAGGTTGCAACGCGGAGACTTCCGGGTTGGAGCTACTAAAAAAAATGCCTTCCCCGGCGGCCGTCGGAAAGACTAGACCGCAGCTGAGAGGCTGGGGGGGGAGACTTGGTGGAGCGGTTAATGGCCGCTCCAGCGCCATCGGCTCCATACACGCCAGCTAAGGCAGCGTGTGACAGTATGCCCCCCTCCACGGCCTACACCACCCGGTTTACCCGGATGGAGTCGATGGAACCGCCGAGTCAACCTAGGTGCATGAACATGGGACTCGGGTTCCCAAGAGTCCTCAGAATGAGGATACCCCTTCCAGGCCACTAAGTATTCAAGCTGCCCTCTCCGATACCTGGAATCCAGAATACTCGAAACCTCGTACTCCTCGGGGAGAGTTGCTTGGCCCACAGAAATGGTTCCCCTTTGTTTGTAAGGAGTATCTGGATCAACAGGTTGGAGAAGGGAGGAGTGAAATACAGGATGAATCCGATGCATGCTTTCAGGGAGTTGTAATCTAAAGGCCACAGGATTTATCTGTTTGACAATCTTGAAGGGACCCAGAAATCGGTGAGTGTGTTTGGTCGGGTGAACCCATCGAGGTAGATACTTGGTGGAAAGCCAGACTCGGTCGCCCACCTTCCAATCGGGACAGGGTAGACGAGATCGGTCAGATTGCTCCTTATACCTCCTACTGGATAAACATAAACTCTGCTGAGCAGACTTGTGAGCAGAGGCTATCTCGGCAAGATGGGATTCAAGCATAGGGATATCGGAGAAGGATTTAAACATGGGAAGTAATCCCCGTGGGTGTTTCCCATAGGTGCAGAAGAAAGGACTGAGACCTGTAGCTGAGTGTTTAGAGTTATTATATGCAAATTCTGCAGTGGGTAGGAGGGCCACCCAATTGTCTTGCACACTGTTAATGTAGCACCTAAGATATTGCTCAAGAGAGGCATTAAGCCGCTCTGTCTGACCATTAGTCTGTGGATGAAACCCCGAAAAAAGGGCACGTTCAACCCCCAAATGCTGACACAGCGCTGCACAAAATCGGGAGGTGTATTGACTACCCCGATCGCTGATAGTTTTCTCGGGTAACCCATGTAGCCTGAAGATATCCTTTAGAAAAACCCACCATTGCTGAAGTGGATGGCACTCCTGGTAGTGGGGAAAAGTGAGCAAGTTTGGTAAAGGAATCCACAGTAACCATCAGAAAAGTACAGCCCTGAGAGGGAGGTAAATCTACAATAAAGTCTGTTGAAATATGGGACCATGGCTGAATAGGCGTCTCAGGTTGTTCAAGAAGGCCATAAGGTTTATGGGTCGGGTTCTTATTCCTGGCACAGGTCTGACAAGATCTACAATGTCTTTTGATATCCTGCGTAAGAGTGGGCCAAAAAAAAGAAAGAGAGATGAGATCTAACGTACCTCGTACCACTCTATGACCAGCTGTCATATGGTTGTGACCCCAACCTAGGATCTTCAATTGTAGGGTTCTAGTGGGGATGAACAATCTCGGTCCAACTAAAAACAATCCGTCAGACCATCGGACCTGGTGTTGTTTGTTCCGAGGTATTCTTGCTTCCGATTCGGGCGTAGTGACCATTCTGACCTCTTGGAGAAAAGAGGAAATCAAGTCCACAATACGGTTCCTAGGAAACATATACTCAGGTGCGGGTACTGTCAGCACTTCGGGGACATCACGCCTAGATAAGGCATCTGCCAGACTGTTTAGGGTACCAGGAATATAGGTAATGGTGAAGTCGTTTTGACTGAAGAAATGTGCCCAGCGTCCTTGTCGTGAATTAATGCATTCCATATTCCTGAGGATCTGTAGGTTATGATCCGTGTGTAGGGTAAACGGATGCGAGCTTCCTTGTAGTAGGTGTCTCCATTCCTCGCAGGCAGCCTTCAATGCCAGTAATTCCTTCTCTATCACAGAATAATTTCTCTGGCTGGTAGTGAGGGTCTTTGAGAGATAATCTACTGGATTTTCCTTCCCGTTTCTGACCTGAAGAAGAACAGCTCCTAAAGCCCTAGCCGATGCATCTGCTTCTACAATGAAGGGCTTGTTTTGGTCTGGCTGGCTCAAGACCGGAGCTGTACAGAACTTCTCTTTAAGCGTTAGAAAGGCTTGGTTAGTTTGTTCCGTCCATAGAAAGGGTTGACACTTTCTTGAGAAGGGCAGTAATCGTTAAGACTATTTGGGAGAACTGACCGATAAACTTCCTATAGAAGTTTGCCAACCCCAGGAAGCGCTGAACCTCTTTAAGGGAAGCAGGAGCAGGCCACTCCAGGATGGCCGAAACCTTCCTTGGATCCATGGTGATGCCTTCAGAAGAAAGGATATACCCCAAATACGGAACCGATGTAGTAGCATTAAAGAGACATTTCTCTGGTTTAACCTTCAAGTGTTGGGATTGAAGACGGTTAAGTACTGTCCTCAGGTGCTGGGTGTGTTCTTTTTGTGTGGATGAAAACACCAGAATGTCGTCAAGGTAGACTATGGTATTCAAAAAGAGTAAATCTGAAAAGAGACGGTCCATGAAGCGCTGGAATATGGCCGGTGTGTTGACTAATCCAAAGGGTATAACCCAATACTCGAACAGGCTGAAAGGTGTTCTAAATGCGGTCTTCCATTCATCCCCTTCTCTGATACGGAGGAGATGGTAAGCGCTCCGCAAATCTAATTTAGAGAAGACTGAGGCGCCTTGTACTGCCTCTAGGATGTCAGAGATGAGTGGCATAGGGTAGCGATCTCGAATAGTGACCTTATTAACGCCTCGATAGTCAATACACGGTCTCAATTCCGATAAATCCCGTTTGGGTATAAAAAATAATGAGGCTCCTGCTGGGGATCGTGAAGGTTGTATGAGCCCATTAATCAGATGAGAGTCCAGATAGGCGTGAAGGACCTTCTTCTCTACCAGAGATAACGAAAACATGCGCCCAAAGGGCACCAGAGCTTCCAGTAGAAGCTCAATGGCGCAGTCTTCCGGACGGTGTGGAGGCAGATCCAGAACGGGAGTTTCCTTGAATACTTCTTGGTATTCTGACAGTTCCGGAGGAATACACCAAACTTCGCAGACATTCTTATGTTCAGGAGTAAGGATTTGTACTGATTCAACTTGCGGTTGTGTAAGACAGTTCTGTTTACAAAAATCTGATTCGAATGCCATAGTGTTGCGGGTCCAGTCTATGGTTGGATTGTGTTTCCTAAACCATGGAATTCCGAGGATAATCGGGAAATGAGCAGCTCTGATAAGATCGAACTGCATCTGTTCAGAATGTTGAAGGATGGTCGCTGTAAGAATCTCTGTAGACTGGGTAATAGGTCCGGAGGAAAGTGGGGTACCATCAACTCCTTCTACCTTCTGAGCATCTTCACGTTGCAAAAGGGTGAGACCTTGTTTGTGGGCCCATACAGTGTCCATGAACACCCCTGCTGCCCCACAATCAAGCAGCGCCATGGTGGAAAGCTCTGTGTGTCTTGTCCTCAGCTGGATGGCCACTATCATGAGGCGTGCATCCATCGTTGCGACTTGAGACGAAACAGTCACTGTAACATAGGGACTAAGAGTTAGACCTCGGATGCTAGTCTCCTTTAGGTCCGAGGTCGGTCGTTTCCCGCCCGCCTAGGAGGTACATCTGGGCAGTTTCATAGGAGATGGGAATTTGATCCGCAATACATGCACAGTCCGGAATCTCTCCTTCGTTTTCTCTCCTCAGGTGTCAAAGGGAGCCGAGCGGTCCCAATCTGCATAGGTTCTTCCTTATGACTCAAGGATAGTATAGGAGGTAGTGAGGAGGTGCCAGGGAGATGGGTGACTGGGGACTTATGCTTCCTCCTTTCAGCTTTTCGTTCTGAAAGCTGATGTTCTATCTGAAGTACTATCGACATCAGATCCGATAAGGTTGTGGGTCGAGCGATGCGAGCTAGCTCATCCTTAAGTTCCTCCTTTAGACCTCGGCGAAAGAGGGTATACTGGAGCTGTTCCGGCCACCCTGCTTCCGTAGCCAGTCGCTTGAAAGAAGAAATGTAGGATAGTAGATCACTGGATCCTTGCTGTACCTCGAGAAGCTCTTCAGCCGCTACATGTGTGATGTCGGGTTGTTCAAAAGTCTGTTTCAGCAAAGACAGGAAGGCTCCATGGTCTCGGATGACCGTGTTGTTGGATGTCACCAAAGGCGTAGCCCAAGCCAGCGCATTTCCGGTCATATTAGACACCATAAATCCCACCTTAGAGTGGTCTGTGGAATAGGTCTGCGGGCAAAAGGCGAAATGGACAGAACATGCTTCCAGAAACTCCTTCAACCGTTTTGGAGCTCCGTGGAACTTGCCCGAGGACAAGGCCATGGGAGGCAAATCAGATTCACGAGATTCTTGGTTGGCAACCAGTTGCCTCAGGGTGGCATTCTCGGCTTTAACGTTCTGCAGTTCAACATTCATAGCCTGAACTGCGGCTACCAACTCTTGAAATTGCTCAGGAGTAGCCATTGACGTTTCCTGGCGTTGCAAACTGTCAGGTTCAGGTGTCTCTTTTACCACTTCCGAGTCACACCAATCCCCCTCCTCCTCACCTGTGAGTTCTGATTCCAAAGTTCCACAGAAACTTTTCTTCCACTGCTCTTCTTTCTTCTTTCCTTTTTTTTGAGGATGGGGTCTGCCCCAAAGGGAAACCACCCTGACCCCAGAATAGAAGGTCCAGGGGGTCCCCACCTCTGGTTCAGACCAAAGGGGAAAAAGCCGTAGGCACAAAAAAACCCTTTCCGATGGTATCTGGTGATCTTCACAAATGCAGAAGTGATGATCCAGAAGTGCAGGGATGACATGCCGGTATGGTATGCAGCAAAGGAAGGCAGTGGAGGAGTCAGGTCAAGAGTCCGGGGGCGAGCCAAAAAGACAGACAAAGAACGGCCCGTAACTAAGGACGAGAGGAGAAACAAAGAGGTAAGGGAAGAAAAAGAGGGGAGAAAGACCTAGAAATCTAGGGGGAGCCCACGAGAGCCAGGAGAGCAAGAAGAGGAAAACTAGAGAGCCCGAAGCAGGGAAGAGCAAGCCGGAACAGAGGGAGAGCGAGGGGCAGCAAGGGCAGAGAGAGAACACTTACGAGCGCTCCAACCCGAAAGCCTGATGCAAATAGGTTGCAACGCGGAGACTTCCGGGTTGGAGCTACTAAAAAAAAAAGGCCTTCCCCGGCGGCCGTCGGAAAGACTAGACCACAGCTGAGAGTGTGGGCGGGGGGGGGAGGGAGACGTGGCGGAGCGGTTAATGGCCGCTCCAGCGCCATCGGCTCCATACACGCCAGCTACGGCGGCGTGTGACACATTCATAAACCAGTGTCGGTTACATTTCCTTTGTCGGCCAGCATCCTTTCCCGATTCTACCACTAAAGCCGCCTTTGTACTATCATATTTGGGGGGGTACGGCTGCCGCCTGGGCTAAGTTATTGCTTGAGGAAAATAGCTTTATGCTATACGACTGTGATGTCCTTATTGATGCCATGGGACGTGTCTTTGACACCGGTAAAAGACTCAAGCAACAGACCTTGAATTGTTAAGTTTGCGTCAAGGAGATACTCCTCTTCTCACCTATCTGGCTAGGTTCAATCACTTGGTTGCCGAAACCAGTTGGCCAGAGGATAAAAAGGTTGCAGTATTCGACAAGGGATTGTCAGAATCCCTCAAGGATACACTAGCTACAGTTTGGGTGGTACCAACTGCTTTCTCAGAATTATTAGACCTTGTTTTACAGATTGATGCCAGGAAGGCAGAATGAAAAGGGGAAAAAACCATTAATCCCTGCCCTGCCTCGCTCGGAATCCTCTGCTCCTGATGTTGAACCCATGTAAATCGGGGCAGTGCGGGGACCCCTTACACCGGCAGAGAGAGAAAACAGATGACAAAATTATCTCTGTTTCTACTGCAGCTCCTCTGAACATTTCATCCGCTCATGTCCAAAAAAGCCTGCCAAGAGGTCGGGAAACTTCAACACTCGTCAGTAGAAGGGGTCCGTCTGCCGAGCCTTTCCAGTATGGACCCCATGTCAAGCAATGGCTGTTCACCATTCACCATCTCGGTTACACTTTCTCATGTGCTAGGGAGGTCTTGGGCTGCCTCAGCAATGCTAGGCTACAGGCAACTATATGGATCTCGCATACGCTCAAGAATCCGGGGTTCCCACACTTCCCAAGGATAGGCCTGAGACAGTAAATGCGGTGGATGGGACAACTCCGGTTTCAGGTGTGGTTACTGAACGCACAGTAGATATGGTAATGGTCACCGAAAGTGGCCATACGGAGATCATTGCTTTCGATCTCATCACCGCTCCACAATTCAAATTCATCCTTGGTCTTCCATGGCTTTCTTTGCACAATCCTGTCATTGATCGGCAGAAACATGAGATCGAATTCCTTTCAAGCTATTGTGAATCAAGTTTTTTGGATAATGCCAGATATAAAAGACTTTGAGTCCTTGCTATCCACTGATGGACTCCGCTTTGGTGGTAGGCGCCATTACCTCTTTGGTAATACCGGTTGAGTATGAGGCTTTTAGGGATGTGTTCGATAAAGGTATGGCTGACCAACTACCACCACATCGGCCATATGATTGCCCGATCGATTTAGTTCCTGGGGCAAGTATACCTAACGGACGCATTTACTCCCTCACACAGAAGGAGACTACGATACTTAAAGAATACAGTGATAAGTCAATCAGTACCGGCTTTATCCGTCCATCTCGTTCTCCGGCGGCCTCGCCATTGTTCTTGGTCCCTAAAAAGGAGGGGGATTTGAGGCCATGTATTGATTATAGAGCAACGAATGCTGTGGCCATCCGTAATCAATACCCCCTGCCTTTAATCAACACCCTGTTGGACCAGCTAGGTTCCTCTGCCATTTTCACGAAACTAGATTTGAGAGGCGCCTATAACCTGGTTAGGATCCACAGGGCGACGAATGGAAGACAGCATTTAAGATGCAGTTTTGGCTGTTCGAGTATTGTGTCATGCCATTTGGTCTTTGCAACGCCCCTGCAACGTTCCAGCACTTCATGAATGACGTTTTCAGGGACATGATCGACAGATACGTGGTTGTTTATTTGGATAACATACTTATATACTCATCGTCATTTCAGCAACACGTGTCCCATGTAAGATCTGTTTTACAACGTTTAAGAGACAACTGTCTTTTTGCTAACTTAGAGAAATGTGTTTTTCACGTAACCGAGGTGGATTTCATTGGTTATAAACTAACAAGCAATGGAGTCCACATCAATCAAGAAAAAGTGAAAGCTGTCCTAGACTGGCCTGTTCCTGATAATGTAAAAGCATTACAGTCCTTCCTGGGGTTCGCAAACTTTTTTAGGCGCTTTATCAGAACCTTCTCTGGAATGGTAGCCCCTCTAACGTCTTTGACGAGCAACAAACGGAAGTTCACCTGGTCTACAGAGGCACAGGAAGCATTTGACGCTTTTAAAGCTGCCTTTACTTCGGCACCATTGTTACAACATCCAAATCCGGATCTGCCTTTGCTTGTTGAAGCAGATGCTTCAGGAATCACCATAGGTGCTATATTATCTCAGTCCTGTGGCAATACTGGAATTCTTCATCCGGTCGCTTTCTATTCAAGAAAACTCACCGCCTGCGAACAGAAATTTACAACCACCGAACGTGAACTCAGGCCATACGTGATGCTTTAAAGAAATGGAGGCATCATCTGCTAAAACATCACACCCGATTCAAGTCTACACCGACCATCGTAACTTGCTGGCAATGAAGTCAGTAAAATGTTCCACATCACGGAATTCCAGATGGCATGAGTTTTTCTCTATGTTCGATTTTACAATCATGTACAGACCCGGGCTGTTGCATACTAAAGCAGACGCACTCTCTTGCATGCATGGTTCTTCACCAGTGCCAAGGGATGAGGAGAATTTGCTGCTACCAACTCAAGTCATCTGTGGTTGTACCCCACAACCTTCTCTAAGGACTACAGTACAGAGTTGGCTTTCCACTAATCCTCCAGAGATCAAGGAGTTCAATCTTGACGTGGTAAACGCTCTACCTTACATTCAAGGGCGTTTGTTTTTGCCTGACATTCAAACCTGTCAAATTGCCATATCATGGTGTCATGATGCCATGGTTTCTGCCCATCCAGGCAGAAGAAAGATCCTACTCTAGATGCAACGGTGGTGCTGGTGGCCTACCATGCGTAGGGGCCAAAATTAATATATCCAAGCCTATGCTGTTTGTGCCCAATGTAAGACAACTCCTACTAAGCCTGTGGGTCTCCTACAGCCCTTACCGGTACCTCAAAGTCCCTGGACAATTTTATCAATGGATTTTATTGTGGAGTTGCCGGTAGTTCAGGGTTACAATGCTATTTGGGTGGTGGTAGATTCTTCACCAAGATGGCTCTCTTTGTTCCGTGTCAAGGCCTGCCTACTGCACCTGTTCTTGCAGCCCGGTTATTAAAACATGTTTTCCAATTTTTTTGGTCTTCCTTCCTTTAACGTTTCTGACCGTGGTTCACAGTTCACGTCACATTTCTGGACATCCCTCTCGGCGGCATTTGGTATTGAGGATCGATATTCCACTGCTTACCATCCGCAAACAGATGGACAAACGGAAAGGTTGAATTCTACTTTGGAACAGTACCTCACTTGTCTCCTCCTACAACATCAGGAAACCTGGCTTGCCGTGTTAAGTGCAGCAGAATTCGCCAACAATAATTCTCTGCACACCTCCACTGGCGTTTCCCCTTTCTACGCTTTATATGGCCAGCATCAACAGTCTCTCCATCTTGATCTGTTGTTGCCGCGTGGTCATCCAGCGGTGTCCAAGTGTGTCACTGAAATCACAAAGGTCCACAAGGCCATAGGTATCCGCCTGCGTGACGCTCAGAAAAAGGCAAAATTGTATGCCGACCAACACCGATCTCCTGCCCCTGCTTATCAAGACAGGGTGAAAGTTTGGTTGTCTTAAGAAAATCTACGGATACTTGGTCGACATCCATTACTCCTGCGTTTTGTGTGTACTTACGAGATAGTGTGTGTGCTCAACCCCTTGGTGGTGGAACTGGCTCTACCTCGGCCCTGGAATATCCATCCCGTCTTTCACATTTCATTAGTGAAACCGTGTCATCCGGCTACACGCCTTCCGCCTCGGTCTCCTTCCATACCCGTTCACGGTTCAGAGGAATTTGAGGTTAAGGCCATCTTGGATACCGAAATGCGGGATTGTGTCAGACACTACCTGATCGACTGGGAAGGCTATGCACCCGAGGATCGGACATGGGAATCCGCCGATAATATCAATGCTCCCCTCCTATTGGCCCGCTTTCATGCATCCAGTGGGGTGGATGTCCCTTTGGGGGAGGAAACTGTCAGGAATCGGAAGAGGGTCATCCACTCTCATAAGAAAATGCCTATCAGGCTTTTCGCTCACGGTCACTCTGTCATGCAAATAAACAATAGGAAAATAAATACGTTCTTTGTTTACAAGACGTGCCCCATTCTTAGCCCAGTACCAGTCGTCATGGCAACGGAATGCACTTGCTCGACCATGGCATTCACCCGGAAGTGTTCCAACAGCTGAGGGTTGCGTCACATGGAGATGCGCACGTCGGGATATTTAACCCACCCTCTTTAGCTGGCGGGCAGTTCTGATTGAAGTTACGACCAGTTTCCTTCTTGTTCTGTATTGTTAACTTGCCTTGATTCCTTAACTAGTACCCTTGTTATTATTGGTTCGTAGCCCTGTGATTTCTGAATTCCCTTCATTCGGCGTCTTCTTTTTCCTTTCGTACCCCTGCTGCTGCTATTTGCTATTACGCTGCCTCGAACTGTTAGTCCTCCAGTTGCAAACCCAGACCGCTACACTGACTTCCTTTTGCATAAACGTTTGAACCTTCCATTTGTCCACACGTCGCCAACTCGGAACGCTCCAAGGATTTCTTCCTGCATAACGTTTGAACATTCAAATTGCTTGCATGTTGCCAACCTGGACAGCTACACAGACATCTTCCTGCATAAAGTTTGAACATTCCATTTGCCTGCAGGTTGCCAACTCGGAAAGTTTCAAGGACTCCTTCTCAGCTCACGCTGAGATTTCCATTCACCCTGCACTATCATCAATAGACACCACTCCCATTGGTCTAACTGCATGTAGTCAATTAGCACCGTGGACTAGAGACGCTTGCTGTTGGTGCTGTAGGCGTCCTCGTTCCGTCGTGTTAAGTGGTATATACTTCGAACTGGGACTATTTAGGCGTCCTTGTGCTGTCAGGGTGGTTACCTGGATTTATACCTCTGCTGACATCATCTTCTACGGAACAGTGTACATGCAACTTTAATATTTTCATCAATCTTCAGACAGTGTTATGGTAAGGAAGCATTGCCCTCCCTGTCCATAGTACTCTGTTCTGTCTTGTTTAGTCCCTTACCATTGTTTGGTTTATCTGTTTAGAGCTCTCTGTTGGGATCTCCGGGGGACATTTCACCTTCGCCCTAGATTGACCGGATAAACAGTACCAGACTGTACCCTTGTTATTATTGGTTCCTAGCCCTGTGATTTCTGAATTCCCTTCATTCGGCTTCTTCTTTTTCTTTTCGTACCCCTGCTGCTGCTATTTGCTATTACGCTGCCTCGAACTGTTAGTCCTTCAGTTACCAATCCGGACCGCTACACTGACTTCCTTTTGCATAAACTTTTGAACCTTCCATTTGTCCACACGTCGCCAACTCGGAATGCTCCAAGGATTTCTTCCTGCATAACGTTTGAACATTCAAATTACTTGCATGTTGCCAACCTGGACAGCTACACAGACTTCTTCCTGCATAAAGTTTGAACATTCCATTTGCCTGCAGGTCACCAACTCGGAAAGTTTCAAGGACTCCTTCTCAGCTCACGCTGAGATTTCCATTCACCCTGCACTATCATCAATAGACACCACTCCCATTGGTCTAACAGCATGTAGTCAATTAGCACCGTGGACTAGAGACGCTTGCCGTTGGTTTTGTGTGGCATCCTCGTTCCGTCATGTTAAGTGGTATATACTTGGAACTGGGACTATTTAGGCGTCCTTGTGCTGCCAGGGTGGTTACCTGGATTTATACCCCTGCTGACATCTTCTACGGAACAGTGTACATGCAACTTGAATATTTTCATCAATCTTCAGACAGTGTTACGGTAAGGAAGCATTGCCCTCCCTGTCCATAGTACTCTGTTCTGTCTTGTTTAGTCCCTTACCATTGTTTGGTTTATCTGTTTAGAGCTCTCTGTTGGGATCTCCAGGGGACATTTCACCTTCACCCTAGATTGACCGGGTAAACAGTACCAGACTGTATCCAGGTTGGTTCTGTCATTTAGGGGATTTGGGAGGTATTCAGTATATGTTCCAATGATACTGTTTGTAATCATTTGTATTGCAGCCGGTGAGTCGTGGGTGTGTCTCCTCTTCCAACTGCTAGACCTTTCTGTCTGTTATTACATTAAACAGCAGAAAGTTACAACAGTGGGAAGAATTCATCTGCTACGGTGTGGGCTGTCAGGAATGCTTCCCTAGTAGGGGAGCATCATTGGCAGGGGGTTTTAAGAGGAGGTCTTGGAAAGACCTCCTGAAGAGATGGCCAATCACACACAGAAGATCCGGGTACAAATGGTTCTTCTTGCCAGTTTCTAAAGAGGGAGAATTGTGAAGGACGTGGACCAACTTCCTGTATTAGTGATTAAAAACTAGGGAAGTCTGTCCTAATGAAAGGTACTTCCGTTAGACCTGGAACAACAACTGAGGGAAAAATGGTAGTTGTCCCTTGCACATGGATAGGTATGGCAACTTTAGGTTAGATCTCTTGATCTCTGTGGACACAGGTGATTCTCACTAAACTGGCGTTTTCCAACTTACAGAGGGAACTAGATTGGCTTGTAAGGCTGTTTGCTTGCTACCAGAATCTACCAGAGCTTGCACAGGGATTCCATTGACTAAATCTCTTTCGTGAGTGGACTTAGTCGATGTCCCACAAAAATAATTACTTTGTGTTTCAATATCTTCGTAAGGCCATGGACTTTTTCACTCTGCCCCTACCATGCACCCAATTTCCAAAGGTTCTTTTTTATTTTGTAGACAATTTGTTGCTAGATGTCCAGACTCTATGCAGGAGAAACATACAGGAACCATCGGTTTAACGAGTCCGCTGGGCAGTTTCACTAGTTAAGGAGAGTGTGGATTTGTTGGGTTGTAAAACAGCCCGTTGAAAGGAGGGGGGCAAGTAATTAATAAATTGCTGTATGTTCAGAGCTTCCAATACCTCAGGTACATTTTGTTTTTTGTTCTTATTAAAGTGTATTTGGTTCCAAAATAAAACCTTTAACAATACAATTTTCACACAATAGATTGTCAAAACTTAGTTCATTTCATCAGAGATCCTTATATAACACGTTCCACTTCTGACTATACAAAAAAATACTTAATTAAAAAAATCCCTAAAAAAAGGAAGTTCATAAAGGAAAAATCCCTCCTGAGATGCCCGGTACCGATCAAAAGTAACATCTAAGCAGATATATCCTCTATAGTGTAAAGTTCAGTCATTTTCACATTTCAGTTCAACACAGAGCTGCTACCTGAATACAAAAATGTCAATGTCTGTTCAGTATCTATTTTTACCATCTATTTATTTAAATTTGTTTCAGTTTGTTAGGGAGAATTCTCTGTTTAGGCTGAATTTGCTAAACTAGTGAGTGCCCCAGCAGCTTTGCTGGATTTCTGTAGTTTGTTTTTTTCTCCTGCCAAGAGTGAGACTCTTTTTCCCACTCTTTGACATGATTTATGGTGTTCCTTTGAATGTTAATCTGTTTCATGGGCTATGGGGTCTTTTACTCCATAGGGTCTCATATGTTTTTTTATATGTGTTACACAGCACCCTCCGTGCAGTAACACCGGGGTGTCATAGTGCCCCCCACATAGACTCCATACCCTGGGACTGACTACTGTCTCCCAGGGCATGTAAAGTCACCATTGGCTTTACTAGTCCCAAATTATTAACAGAAACCAGTACAAACCATCATATTGTGGACGTACTGGTAGGGGCAATTCGATTGCCCCTGGGTCTGTTGTTCGAGGGGGCACTGTCCCATCCCCCCTCGTCGAGTTTTGGTTGGTGGCAGTGGATACTACTTTTTATATTCAACCGCGAATATATCTCTATGGGATTTTCCCATTTGTTAGGCAGAAACCTGTGCAGTTCCCTCTGGGACCACTGCAAAAGATTTAAGACTACAGGTGTTGGCAGTAAACCCACTTGGTAGCAGTCTGCACCGCACAGATTCACTGTGGTAGCTGTGGCTGAGCAGTCAGACTTCCCTCAAGAAGAGTTAGGCAGTATACAGAGGATACATAATAGGTACAGAGGCACAGTAGCACAAGCAAACACTGACCAGAGCTAGGTGTAAAAGTATAAACTTATTTATTAAAGGTACACTCATAAATTACACTAGCACAATAGAAAAGGTAAGAAAGTCAAACACAGTTACTATTACTCATATGTACATCCCTAATCATTTGTTGGACAATTCTAAGTTAACCCCACTTATTTCCAACCAGAGGTGAGCGCTTAACGTTAGATGGTACTCCAACAAGTATTACCAAAAGGGAGGGAAAAGGCAGAAATAAAGAGAGCAGTAAGGTAAAACACTTTTCACATAAGGTTAGCAAAGACAGTCAATGGTGGAACAAGGAGAATTAGTTCGGGGCCCGCTTTAGAGGGAGCCAGGCAAAAATATGCCCAAGATCACACAATGTCACAAGTCTTTGCAGGTGAGTAAAAAGGTTTTACTACGGTTCTGAAAAGTTTAGTTAGGGTGTCCCAGACCTACCCAGGTTCGAGAGCCGAGGGCTAAATCTACCCCGTACAATCGGTGGCAAGGGAGGCCGGGCGGAACACAGTACCTTTAAAAGTGGAAAGATTCCTCCAGCGGTGGTAGTCGTTCCTGGTAGTGGGTGCAAGTCGCGGCGTCGTCCCGAGGAAGAGGTGATCTCGACGTGGAGGAAAGCTGCAGGTCGTTGCACTACCAGGGATGAGGCCAGCCGTGGAGTTTTCCGGTCACAAAGGATTTTTACCCCTCTTTCGCGGTTGAGGTAAAAAGTGGTATCCTGGTTGCCGGGGTGCTTGGCACAGGCAAGGCGGCCACGAGATGCTTCGGGATGGCGAAAAGAAGGCAGCAACTGGTTATCCCCACCAGTTAAGGGAAGAAGACTCTCCGGCGGGAGATCTCCTCTGTCGTCGGGAAAAGTGGTGAGACGGTTCCGCAGGGCTTCACCGGTGGTGTCGTCTTGGCAGGTCGGCTCGGCTTCTCCCTCTTCGGCTTCTTAGGTCCTGTGGCGACTTCTGAAGAACCAGTCCCAAAAACCCTGCTTTTATGCAGCAAACCCCCATTCATACAGCCTAGCTGTCACTCAAACATGCTAAGTGGTGAGCGGGGGGGCTCACCACTTGGGCCAATCACACTAGAGTGCGACATGAGTTGGCAAGGCAACTCAGTCCAGGGTGCCTAAACCCCCTCCCACACCCCCTGTGGTACCCAGACAGAATGGCACCACTTTGGAGGGCTTCTGTGCAGAAGCCCGCCAAAAGTGGAACAAAGGCTCGACTCGGGTTCAGGGTTACTGAAGTGAACCTAGACGCCATTTTGGCGGCGAGTTCCGGCAAAAAATCCCAACCGGTGAATTTATATAAAATAAATAAACCGGCGGTATCTTTAACATTGCACCAAAAAGTGGTGCATCAAAAACAATGGCAAATCCCATTGGGAAATATTCCGGTGGAATATTTCCGTGGTATCCACTGCCACCAGCCAGAACTCGGCGAGGGGGGACGGGACAGTACCCCCTCGACAACAGACCCAGGGGCAATCTAATTGCCCCTACCAGTACTTCCACAGTAAGATGGTTTGTACTGGTTAAGTTCCTAAGTTAAGACTAGTAAAGTCAATGGTAACTTTACAGACCCAGGGAGACAGTAGTCAGTCCCAGGGTGTGGAGTCTATGTTTGGGGGTCTCTAGGACACCCCTGTGCTACTGCACTGAGGGTGCTGTGTAACACACATTCAAAAACCAATGATGGCCTATGGGGAAAATTACCCCCTAGCCCATAGCAAGTCACAGAAAACACTCTCAAGTCATGTCCAAGAGTAAAAGAGTCTCACTCTTGGCAGGAGAAAAAAATAAACCCCAAAAAATCCAGCAAAGCTTCTGGGGGACTCACTAGATTAGGAAATTCAGCCTAAACAGAGAATTCTTCCTAACACTCGCCCCCCCCCCCAGACTAAGGGACAGGAGGATTTAATCCACTCCTGGATGAACCTCATACCTCTAGTCGATGACATACATCCTAGAGAGTCCATCAGCATTTTGATGGTGACACCCTGACCTGTGCTCAATGGTGAAATCAAACCCTTGGAGGCAGATTAACCATCTCAATAGTTTTGGATTTTCCCCTTTCATTTGCATTAACCATCTCAAGGGTTGGTGGTCAGTCTGAATGACAAAAGTAGAACCATACAAGTATGGCCTAAACTTCTTCAGTGCCCACACAATAGCCAAGCATTCTCTTTCGATTGTTGCCCACCTTGTTTCAGGATCCTTCAATTTTCTACTGATGAAGCAAATGGGGTGTTCCCTACCCTTCTCATCCAGTTGGCTAAGAACTGCACCTATACCTACATTGGAAGCATCAGTTTGTACAATGAAAGTTTGGTGGTAGTCAGGAGCTCTGAGTACTGGAGCTTGGCAGAGAGCTTTCTTCAGGTTTTCAAAGGCCTGATTGCATTCCTCGTTCCATTTGACCTTCTTAGGGAATTTTGGAGAGGAGATCACATTCAGAGGAGAAGCTATGGTCCCATAGTTCTCAATGAAATTCCTGTAGTACCCAGTGAGGCCTAAGAAGGCTCTCACCTGGGTCTGAGTAGTAGGTGTTGTCCAATTTTGCACAGCTTCAATCTTGCTGAGCAAAGGCCTTATTTCTCCACCTCCTACCTCATGTCCAAGGTAGACCACTTTACTCTGACCAATTTGGCACTTGCTTGCCTTTATGGTCAGATTGGCCTGCTCAAGAGCCTGCAAAACATGTCCTAAGTGGGTCACATGTTCTTCCCAGGAGTGGCTGAAGACTGCAATGTCATCCAAGTATGCCATGCAGAAGTCCTCCATCCCAGCTAGAACTTGGTTCACCATCCTTTGGAATGTTGCAGGTGCATTTTTCAGTCCAAAAGGCATAACCTTGAATTGGTATAGGCCAACTGGGGTAGAAAATGCAGTTTTCTCCTTGGCATGGTCTGTCAGGGCTATTTGCCAATAGCCTGACGTAAGGTCCAGTGTGCTGAGGTACTTGGCTGCACCAAGTTTATCCACCAACTCATCTGTCCTTGGCAAAGGGTGGGCATCAGTCTTGGTGACTGCATTAAGAGCTCTATAGTCCACACAGAATCTCAACTCTTTGGATCCTGCCTTCGGTACTAACACCACTGGGCTAGACCATGGACTAGTAGAGGGCTCTATTACCCCGAGATCAAGCATCTTCTTGACCTCACCTTTGATGTGGGTTCTGACATGTTCTGACATTCTATATCCCCTGCTTTTGACTGGCAGACAGTCACCAGTGAGTATCTCATGCTGTCCCCAAGGGGTCAAGCCTGGTGAAAGTGAGAACAGGGGGGCAAACTGATTTAACATAGCGTTGCACTCCTCCTGTTGCTCAGGGGTCAGATCTGAAGAGAGATTAACTCCTTCAACCTTTTCGTCCAAAGGTAAGCCTCTCAGGAGGTCAGGTAGAGCGTCACTCTCCTCCTCCTCTTCCGATGAAGCTAGAAGCAATGCTCCTACTTCTGGTCTAGAGACATAGGCTTTGAGGCGGTTGGTGTGGAAGACTCTGGGAGCTTCCCTGGGTTTGCCCAGATCCACCAGATAGTTGACCTCTCCAAGTTTTCCCACAACCTTGAAGGGTCCCATCCATTTGTCTTGCAAGGCCCTCTGCCTTGTTGGGAGCATAACTAGAACTAGCTGGTCTTGAGTAAACGCAACCATGTTAGCCTTCTGATCATGCCAATGTTTGATCAGAGCTTGGCCAGCTTTCAAGTTGTCACTTGCTTCTGCCATCATGTGTGACATTCTCCTTCGGAGACCTATCACATAGTCAGTCACTCTGACTGGCTTGGGGGAAGGAGCACTCTCCAACCCCTCCTTAATCAGGGCCAAGGGGCCTCTGACGGGATGGCCATAGAGAAGTTCAAAGGGAGAATAACCTACTCCCTCCTGAGGGACTTCCCTATAAGCAAATAGAAGGCATGGCAGTAGAAGGTCCCACTTTTTCTTAAGGGGTTCTTCGAAGGCACCTATCATGCTCTTCATGGTTCTGTTAAATCTTTCTACCAACCCGTTTGTCTGAGGGTGGTAGGCGGTTGAGAACTTGTAGGTGACTCCGCAGGTTTTCCACATGGCTTTCATGTAGTTGGACATAAAATTTGTCCCCCTGTCAGAGATCACCTCCTTAGGAAACCCAACCCTGGTAAAGATACCAAGGAGAGCCTTAGCCACAGCCTGAGCTGTAACAGTCCTCATAGGAATTGCCTCAGGGTACCTAGTAGCATGGTCTACTACAACAAGGATAAACCTGTTGCCTGAGGAGGTTGGGGGATCAAGGTGACCAACAATGTCAATCCCTACCCTCTCAAATGGGACTCCCACAACTGGGAGAGGCACTAAAGGTGCCACATTCTTGGAACCAACCTTACCAGAAGTCTGGCAGGTATGGCAGCTCCTGCAATACCTATCTACTTCAGCCCCCATTTTTGGCCAATAGAAGTAGAGAAAGAGCCTTTCATTGGTCTTCTTGAAACTCAAGTGACCAGCCAAAGGAATCTCGTGGGCTAGTTGCAAGAACTGTTGTCTGTTCTCTTGGGGCACTACCAGGCGTTGGTATGCTCCAGGTTCAGATTCGGTTGGTTCACTGTAGAAGAGGCCATCTTCCCAGTGTAACCTATACTTCCCAGGCTCTTGCCCATCAGCCTGAGAAGCTGCCTGCTGGCGGAGCCCCTCCAGAGTTGGACATTCTCTTTGTCCCTTACGGAAAGCTGTCCTGCTGGGTCCACCTTCTGCCAGTAAAGACTGCAGCTCAGGATGGTCAGCCGGGTCCAGGTCTCCAATAAGTTCTGGGCCTCCTACTAGCTCTTCTTCAGAGTCTAGTTCAACCAAACAGGGTTGTACCTCCCTCTCAGCCTCAGCTGGAGGTGGAGTTACAGGTGTAACTTTGGACAACCTCGGGGAAGTCCTTGTTGGAAGCACTGGAGTGCTTGCTGTAGGCTTCTTCCTAGGAGTCTTGGGTTGCCCCTTTGCTCCTGATCTGGTAGTTACTGCAGTAAGTTGCTCCAGTGGGAGAGGAGTGATTTCTGTCATCATCTCCTGAGATAAACCTCGCAGGGTTTTCTCTCTTGCAGATTTGGTGAGCTCCAGTAACCTTTTACTAGGAGGTCTGGGGGTATGTGACACCACCCCAAGAGCTTTCAGGTCATTTCCTAGCAGAACTCTTCCTGGCACTTCACATTGTATACTGACAGGTATCTTCACAGCCATATCATTGCACTGGATGAGAACTGGTAACTGGGGACACATCTGCACAGGCCCTCCAGCTAACTTGGTGAGGCATTTGGGTGCCTTAGCAACATCCTCTGCCTTGAAAAATGATTCATCCACCACAGTTATGCTGGCCCCAGTGTCCCTGATGGCAGGAGTCTCCTGACCATTTACGTGGACACTGTCCTTATAATACTCTTTAGTATTATCTGGGATAGAATTACATACATCTAAATTCTGCTGTTCCCACAACCCCAGAGAGACTAAAGAAACACTGGCTGAGACTCCAGTGGGTTCATCAGCCAATAGTAGAAAGTTTCCACTTGCCATAGTGACTTCCTCCTCTGGAGCGAAGGCTAAGGAGACAAGTTGGACCCCGGAAGGTTTACCCTTACATCTGGGATCTCCTTTCACATGGTCAGTAGCCTTACAAACATAACAGGCCCCAAAGGTCCTTTGGAATGGAGGCTTGTTCTGACCTCCTTCTGGTTTAGCACCAGACGGTATACTACTCTGCTGTGGTTTCCCAGGTGGCTTACCCTTATGGTTTTGTTTGGGGCCCTCTTTGGAATTAGGATTATTAGAATTCTCTTTGGAGTCTTTCTTAGGCTGTCTTCCCTCATCCTTCTTCTGAGTTACCCCAGAATCCTTGTGAGTAGCCCTGTTGGCAACCCACAGGTCAGCAGCCTTAGCTAGCTTCCTAGGATCTAATTCCTGTGAATCAGCCAAGTGCTGTCTGAGCTCAGGGGAGCAGGCATCATAAATTGACTCCATCATTACAAGATTTCTCATTCCTTCATAAGTGTTCACCTTGTAACCCTTAATCCATCCCTCTAAGTTTTTCAACCCTTCACACACCCAGGTAGCCCAAGGGGTACCATCATGCTTTTTGAGGCTCCTAAACCTCTTAAGATACTGGGAAGGGGTGTTCCCAAACCTAGCTATCAAAGCTAGTTTCACACATTCATAGTCTTTCCTATCTTCCTCCCCCAACTCCATTACCACATCAGTTGCAACAGGGGGAAGCCTAGAGAACAACCAGGTGAGTAACTCATTACCTGTGATGTTCTGGAGCCCATGATTATACTCAAACATAGACAACCAATCCAACACATCCAACTTAGGCTCATACATACCAATCAATTCCTTAGGCATCCGGGGTCTTTTAGGACTGGAACTTCTAGAGGAGCCAGAGAGAGAAGCATTCTCAACAGACAATTTCTTCATTTCTAGCTCATACTTGAGCTCCATTTCCCTTAGCCTTAGTTCTTTGTCAGTTTGAGCATTAAGTTTCTTGTACTCTAATTCAAGTTTCATTTTCTCTAGTTCAAAGTATTGAGGGCTAAATGTGGGACCTGGCAAAGGTCCAGTAGGTACAGCTGGTAGAGCAGACAGAGGCCTAGAGGGACTATCTACAACAGTTTCATCCTCCTCTTCTGGTTCTGACCCAAAATCATCAATACTTTGTTCCATATCAAGATCATTGCTGTTTTCTACATTTGCTGGAGTGATAGGTCCCTCTGGACCATCCTCCAGACTTTGGTTTTCTAACAACCTTTCTATTAGCTCTATTTTCTTTCCTTTAGTCATGAGATTCTTATGCTTACAAAGAAGTCTTAGACAATCAGCAGTTTTTGTAGCAAGGGACTCTTGACTATAACTTTCCATAGTAGACAGGTTAAAAATGACTTTTTCTTTTTTTTTTTTGTGCTTAAGCTTTGTGGTTAGTTGCACTAAGGTATCACAAAAGTACTCTAAAGTGTATACTCAATACAGATCCCACCGCTGTACACCAGTGTTAGGCAGAAACCTGTGCAGTTCCCTCTGGGACCACTGCAAAAGATTTAAGACTACAGGTGTTGGCAGTAAACCCACTTGGTAGCAGTCCGCACTGCACAGATTCACTGTGGTAGCTGTGGCTGAGCAGTCAGACTTCCCTCAAGAAGAGTTAGGCAGTATACAGAGGATACATAATAGGTACAGAGGCACAGTAGCACAAGCAAACACTGACCAGAGCTAGGTGTAAAAGTATAAACTTATTTATTAAAGGTACACTCATAAATTACACTAGCACTATAGAAAAGGTAAGAAAGTCAAACACAGTTACTATTACTCATATGTACATCCCTAATCATTTGTTGGACAATTCTAAGTTAACCCCACTTATTTCCAACCAGAGGTGAGCGCTTAACGTTAGATGGTACTCCAACAAGTATTACCAAAAGGGAGGGAAAAGGCAGAAATAAAGAGAGCAGTAAGGTAAAACACTTTTCACATAAGGTTAGCAAAGACAGTCAATGGTGGAACAAGGAGAATTAGTTTGGGGCCCGCTTTAGAGGGAGCCAGGCGAAAATATGCCCAAGATCACACAATGTCACAAGTCTTTGCAGGTGAGTAAAAAGGTTTTACTACGGTTCTGAAAAGTTTAGTTAGGGTGTCCCAGACCTACCCAGGTTCGAGAGCCGAGGGCTAAATCTACCCCGTACAATCGGTGGCAAGGGAGGCCGGGCGGAACACAGTACCTTTAAAAGTGGAAAGATTCCTCCAGCGGTGGTAGTCGTTCCTGGTAGTGGGTGCAAGTCGCGGCGTCGTCCCGAGGAAGAGGTGATCTCGACGTGGAGGAAAGCTGCAGGTCGTTGCACTACCAGGGATGAGGCCAGCCGTGGAGTTTTCCGGTCACAAAGGATTTTTACCCCTCTTTCGCGGTTGAGGTAAAAAGTGGTATCCCGGTTGCCGGGGTGCTTGGCACAGGCAAGGCGGCCACGAGATGCTTCGGGATGGCGAAAAGAAGGCAGCAACTGGTTATCCCCACCAGTTAAGGGAAGAAGACTCTCCGGCGGGAGATCTCCTCTGTCGTCGGGAAAAGTGGTGAGACGGTTCCGCAGGGCTTCACCGGTGGTGTCGTCTTGGCAGGTCGGCTCGGCTTCTCCCTCTTATGCTTCTTAGGTCCTGTGGCGACTTCTGAAGAACCAGTCCCAAAAACCCTGCTTTTATGCAGCAAACCCCCATTCATACAGCCTAGCTGTCACTCAAACATGCTAAGTGGTGAGCGGGGGGCTCACCACTTGGGCCAATCACACTAGAGTGCGACATGAGTTGGCAAGGCAACTCAGTCCAGGGTGCCTAAGCCCCCTCCCACACCCCCTGTGGTACCCAGACAGAATGGCACCACTTTGGAGGGCTTCTGTGCAGAAGCCCGCCAAAAGTGGAACAAAGGCTCGACTCGGGTTCAGGGTTACTGAAGTGAACCTAGACGCCATTTTGGCGGCGAGTTCCGGCAAAAAATCCCAACCGGTGAATTTATATAAAATAAATAAACCGGCGGTATCTTTAACATTGCACCAAAAAGTGGTGCATCAAAAACAATGGGAAATCCCATTGGGAAATATTCCGGTGGAATATTTCCGTGGTATCCACTGCCACCAGCCAGAACTCGGCGAGGGGGGACGGGACAGTACCCCCTCGACAACAGACCCAGGGGCAATCTAATTGCCCCTACCAGTACTTCCACAGTAAGATGGTTTGTACTGGTTAAGTTCCTAAGTTAAGACTAGTAAAGTCAATGGTAACTTTACAGACACAGGGAGACAGTAGTAAGTCCCAGGGTGTGGAGTCTATGTTTGGGGGTCTCTAGGACACCCCTGTGCTACTGCACTGAGGGTGCTGTGTAACACACATTCAAAAACCAATGATGGCCTATGGGGAAAATTACCCCCTAGCCCATAAGCACATAGCAAGTCACAGAAAACACTCTCAAGTCATGTCCAAGAGTGAGGGTAAAAGAGTCTCACTCTTGGCAGGAGAAAAAAATAAACCCCAAAAAATCCAGCAAAGCTGCTGGGGGACTCACTAGGTTAGGAAATTCAGCCTAAATAGAGAATTCTTCCTAACACTATTGTTCGAGGCTAATACTTTTTAACATAGCCTCTAACATACCGCCGGTTTATTTAATATTAATTCACCGGCTGGTATTTTCTGCCAGTGCTCGGTTTTAAAATGGCGTTTGTGTTCGCCTCTGTAACTACAAACCAAAGGTCGAGCCCTTTGTTCCACTTTTTGGCGGGCTTCCCCACAGAAGCCTCCAAAAGTGGTGCCACTCTGTCTGGGTACCACAGGAGGTGTGGGAGGGGGTTTAGGCACCCTGGACTGAGTTGCCTTGGCAACTCAAGTCGCACTCTTGTGTGATTGGCCCAAGTGGTGAGCCGGCCGGCTCACCACTTAGCATGTTTGATTGACAGCTAGGATGAGTGAATGGGGTGTGCTGCATAAAAGCAGGGCTTTTGGGACTGGAACTTCAGAAGTCGCCACAGGACCTGAAAAACTGACAAGGGAGAAGCTGAGCCGACCTGCTACGACGACACCACCGGTGGAGCCCTTCTGAACCGACTCACCACTTCCCAACGACAGAGGAGATCTCCCGGCTGGAGAGTCTTCTTCCCTTGACTGGTGGGCACAACCAGTTTACCTTCTTTTCTCGCATCCCAGGACGTCTTGTGGTCGAATTGCCCATGCCAAGCACCACGGCAACCGGATAGCCACTTACCACTGGACCGCAAATAAAAGGACCGCTCCTTTTAATTGAGAACTCCGCAGCTGGTTTCTTCCCTGGCAGTGCAACGGACTCCTGCTTTCCTCGCCGACGAGATCCTCTCTTCCCCCGGACGAAGCACCGACTTGCACCCGCTGCCAGGAACAACTGCCCCCGCTGGAGCGTTCTCACCATTTTAAGGTACCGTGTCCGCCAGGCCTCCCTTTCTAAAGATTGCTACAAGGTAACAATAATCCCTTAACCTTCTGGACTGGGCTGGCCGCCTTGACCATCTAACTGGTCCCTTTCTTTTTGGTCCAACTCTTTCTGAACTTTTGCGAGACTTTTGGGCACTTTCAACCGTGTGACCTTGGACACATTTCGACCGGAGCCTCTTAAAGTGGGTCCGGTCTTTTTGACTTTGACTTTACGGTTTTAACCTGCCTTCTTCTCCTACTGTGTTCTTCCGAAAGTGTTGGGATCTGTTTCTATCTTTGCTCTGCCTTTCTCTCCCTTTTAAACCGATTGATTAGAGTGCTATCTTCGTTAAGCGCTCACCGCTGTCTGAAAATAAGTGTTGCTTTACTTAAGACTTGTCTAATAATCGTTGAAGGGAGTGTAAATCTTTTAGTGACCGTGTTTTTGAACTGCTTGATATTTGTGCCAGTGTGTTTAACTAGATGGGTTTTTAAATAAATAATTATATCTCTTTTACACCAAGCTCTGGTCAGTGTTTGATTGTTCTACTGTGTTCTTTTGACCTATTGTGAATACTCTGTATACTGCCTAACTCTTCTTGAGAGAAGTCTGACTGCTCAGCCACAGCTACCAGGTAAATCTGGGTGGTACAGACTGCTACCAATTGGGTTTACTGCCAACCACCTGAAGTCTTAAATCTTTTGCAGTGGTCCCAGAAGGAACTGCACAGGTTTCTGCCTAACACAGCTGATCGTTACAACTTTTCACATTAAGAACGCATAAAGCATTGTAAACAAATACATTTTCAACAAAGAGCAAATGCAAAAAACTTGAAGACACTTCAACATATGTTACAATATCATATTTCCATGTGAAAGTCAATCTAACACTAAAAAATTCATTTTACTTTGTCACATGCCGTTAGGCGGACATCGCACTCCAGGGAAAAAACAATCATTCTGCCCTGTCATTTATGATTATCATAGACAATTTGATATATTATCCTCCAGAACCCTGCTACTACTTCATAGAATATTAGGTTCTCACGTGGACTCTCTACAACTCATGACAATCAATTCAATCGACTCTATATTACCAATCCATGCAGTAACTAGATTAAAAATATATAGTCTTTTTTTAAACAAAAAACAAACCAACAACATAAAACTTCATTTATAGACAGGGTGGTTATACGCGTCCTATTCGTTTAACATCACTATTGACTTAAACTCACTCAGTGTAAAATACTTTAGCGATAAATTAGAATTAAACACACAACACGATCATGTGATCCGAACAACAACTTGAGTTCAAATAATCAAATATTTCATTTCATATTAGGCGAACAGCAAATCATCTTGGCACAGATAAGTTCATATCACTTGAATACCTTCTTTGTCACCTTAAAGGTTCAACATGTACATAAATCTAACAGTGCCAATATTCAACCTTCTGGATTTGATATTTACAATTGCTGACCACATTGAGTCCTGAGTGAGTAACTGATACATACCAAGATGTTTGTAAAAAAAACTCAGGTTGTTTAAAACTCAAGGCTGGACATCCAACTATTAAATGTTTTAGTGTTACTGGGGCTTCAAAGACTTTACAGAATCGACAGCTACTTTCAATAGACTCTTTGGTAGACATTTTAGCAGATTACATTCGGGTTGGCCATAAATGTAGGCGTAATCTTAAAATTGAAAGAGCGTAGTTGATATTTGCACATTTTAATAAGTAATGGGCAACTTTCCAAAACTCTTCAATTTCCAATCACCTTCATTTTATGCTTCATATGTTTGAAATTTATCACGTTTAAAATTTTTTGTTACTTTCAGCATGGCCATTTTACAATGGCATCAGATATGCTTGTCAATTCTCATATGCATTCCCATGTTGTTTTTACCCCTCCCTCGCTCCTCCCGCCTTCCCCTTCCCACGACCACCACAAACCACCCTTCTCTTCAACCCCTTTCTGCGGGCGTCTCTCCATCCTCGCCGCCTGACGAGGTGTCCTCCTCCGGGCTTACCGGGTTGGACTCTCGTCAGGGTCGCTACCATTTGCTTCCAGGCATACAGCGTACCTGCTTCTTCCTCCCCACCCCTATTTGCTGCCTCATTCCACACCATAGTTTCGGCATTTGCCCATTTCTGAAGATCAAGCCACCAGGCTTCAACTTGAAGCTTCCTGCTTGCCTTCCAACCCCTTGTTATCCTGCGTTTACCAAGTATGTATGCCAGGTCTTTAAGTTTGCTCACATGTTTAAGTTTACGCGGTCTGGGGAACCCCCGCAACATGCATGCCCATGGAGAGTTCACATCCAAATGTATCTCTTTTCTCGCCAGGAGGTGGGACCCCTCCCTACAGAATCCCTTTATTTCGGGGCATGCCCAGAACATATGTACCATTCCTGCCTCCACTTCCCCACATTTTGGACATGCCTGTACTCCAGCGATTTTTACATTTAGCTATCTTCTTATTGGTAAGGTATGCTCTGTGGGTGATATACAACTGAATATGTTGCAATCTCATGTTCCTCAATACTTTTTTATGGTATCCCTGTGCCCTGGTCCGCAGCCCGTCTCCCATTGACTTCCCCACCTCCTCCTCCCAATCCCGTCTTGTCTGAATCACCTCTTTCCCCACCTTGGACAACAGTAGTTCATATATTCGGGAGACCTCATAGCCCCCTTCTGAGATGTCGTAAAGTGTTTATATAGTGACGTCAGGCTGTTGGGTCAACACTGATTCAGGCCATGCCCCATTTATTATTTTGGTAACCTAGCATATGTGATGTATTGTCCCCGATGTATCCCTGTGTCCTCCACCAGTGTATCAAACTCTTATCACCTTCCCTTCCCGCCATACATCCCCAAGGGTCGCTATACCTGTTGGTTCCCATTGCTTCCTGATGGTCTTCCTCATTTGCTCATCAATCCCCTCTAGTGCCACCACCGGTATCTGGGGGGAGCACAGGAACGGGATCTCTGTTACTTGGCAAGCTCTTCGCCACACCTCCCCACCTAGGTCCAGCAATCTCGATCCTCCACTCTGCTGCAATTTTGCCAAATACACCCATTCATTCAAGAAATAAGGGGTGCGCTCAGCTCTCAATAATTTGGACTCAGATGTAGGATCTTCCGATAACCACCTCACTGCATATTGGAGTGGACTAGCCAAGTAGTATGCTTCAAAGTTGGGCAACCTAATGCCCCCTAGTTCATACGGGTTCTGTAGCTTCCACAACGCTATTCTATTCCTTGAATTCTGCCATATCAACTCCCTGCATATGCTCTGTACCCTGGCAAAAAAACCTCCTGGGTATCATATATGGGATGCTAGTAAAGCAGTATAATAACCTGGGCAACACCACCATCTTCAACAGTGCCACTCTCCCCATCATAGTCAATGGTAACTTGGCCCAGAATGCCATGCTGTTGGCTATTCTAGTCCCTGCTTACTCTGTATTCTGCTTGTGTTCGACTTCAACCTTATGAGATATATCATTTCCTAAGTAACTCAACGTCTCGGTTTCCCACTTTATCTGTTACACCAGCAGTTTGTGCCTTGGTGTTCCTACGTATCTACCCAGTGGGAATATGCTGGGCTTTTTAGGATTCACTGTTATGCCGGACAGCATCGCGTATCGTTCCATAACCTCCAGAATATACTGTAGGTTCTCCTCGGGGTACCTCAGGTACAGCAGCGTGTCATCGGCGTACATCGATATCAGATGTTGGCCTCCCCTAGTGCTGATCCCTACTTCTCCATATTTCTGCCTCAAGTATGCCGCTAGAGGCTCTAGTGCCAGAATAAACAGCATCAGGGACCATGGGCATCCCTGTCTGGTGCCTTTTCACAGCTGCCACTGTTCTGATATGGTCATTCCCATTCTGACTCGGGCCAATTGTTTGCTGTACAACATCTGAACCCATTTCAAATATATAGGGCCAATACCATATTTTTCCAAGACGGCCAATAGCCAGGGCCACTTGACAGAGTCGAAGGCTTTCACCGCGTCCAGAGAGATTATTGCCACCTCCTGAGGGCTTCCCCCTGTCTGCTCTATGACGTGATGGAGTCTTCTAAGGTTATCGGATATGTTCCTGCGTGGAACATACCCTGTTTGGTCAGGATGTATACGTTTATTTATGACTGGTCTCAATCTATTCGTCATCACTGCAGTGAGTATTTTGCTGTCTTGGTTAAGCAACGAAGGCGGCCAATAGGACCCACAATCCTGGTCTGGTTTGTTAGGTTTAAGAAGCGGAATGATGATCGCTTTCTGGGACGACTTAGGCAATGTTCCCATGTCAAACGCTTTGTTGAACATTGCCAGCATCAGAGGGAGCAATTCCGTCCTGTATGCTTTATAAACCTCACTCGGGAGTCCATCCGCCCCTTGGGCCTTGTTGGTAGGTAGCGTCTTAATCACTTGCTCTAGCTCCTCTAGCGTGTTTGGGGCCTCTAGGTTATCTCTTCCCACCGTCTCCAGCTTGGGTAGAGCAATCTCTGTTAGTGCTTCATGCGCATCAATATCTTCCCCACCAGTGGTATCTGAATACAGTTTCTTATAGTATTCAAAGAAACATTCATTCACACCTTCTTGGGTATCTCGAGTTTGCCCATCTGTCCCTTGCATTGCCCTAATGGCTTGTCTAGGGGTCTCACTTTTGTATAGCCAAGCTAGTAGCCTGCCTGGCTTGTCTCCTTCTGCATGCTGTCTCTCCACATATTTTTTATAGTTCAAGTTACAAAGTCTCTCCCAGTGTTACCTGCATTCTTGCTGTAAGTGATATATAGTTTCAGCCTCCTTAGGAGATCTCGTGCCCTCCCGCATTTGTGTTTCTAACTTCGTCTCTGCATTGTGTAGTTCCCGTGTTATGCTGCTTTGTAATCCTTGCGATTTAGATATTGCTGCTCCCCTCGCTACCACCATAAATGCCTCCCAGAGCGTCCCTGCTGAATCCACACTGCCCGTATTATGTTCAAAATACTCCTTTATGTCTTTCCTCAGGTCTTCCTTGAACCCTGTATCTTTCAGCGCCTCGGCTCTGAGTCTCCATGTCGGGATTCTTGCTCTAGGGGGTACGTTCGGCCATGTTACTACCAGAGGTGCGTGGTCCGAAAGGACTATGGCCTTGTATTCTGCTTGTGTCATTTCCTCCACCAGCTCTGGGCCAATGAATATATAATCTAATCTAGGGTACAGGTTTGTAGGGGCAGAATGGTGTGAATATCCTCTATCCTGCGGGTGGTGCATTCTCCACAACTCCTCAAGCCTAAAGTAATTTAATAGGGTGCATAGGGCCCTCGCTGCTGGGGGCGGCTTCTCAATCTTCTTATCGGATCAATTTAGCTTCAGGTCAAATATATAGTTAAAGTCCACCCTCCATACAACTGCCCCGTCCATATATGGGCTTATCTTGATACATAAAGTCTTAAAGTAAACTGCGGTATCTTGATTTGGGGCATAAACGTTGATAATGTTAACTTCTTTATTTTCTACCATCTCTTTTATCAGTACCATCCTCCCATCTTTATCTATGGTACACTTTACCAGCTTGAACGGGACATGTGGCGCTACCCATGTGATAACTCCTCTGGCATACGCCGAGTACGTTGCTCCCAGGGTTGTACCTTTCCATTTCCTCGCTACCACGGCTTGCTTCTTTCTGTTCAGGTGAGTTTCTTGTAGCAGCGCAATATCTATTCTCTGCCTCTTCAAGGTCATCACCACCTCATTCCGTTTAATGTTATTATTGAGACCCCTCACATTCCAGGTCGCTATCCTCAGGTCCCCCATTGTATCCATCTCCCACTCCGCCCATCTCTGTTCTCGCTCTCCTCCTTTTTAGTTGTGGTATGTGATTGTAGACTCGCCCCCCCCTTAACACCCCAACCTCCCTCCCTGGCCCTCCTATACACCTCCCCAAGCCCCCCCCCCTCCCAAACCTGTTTCCCAGCTCCAACCTTGGATCTCATGCTTCCCCTCATTTAGACCTTTTCTCTGACCTAGCCAATACTCCGGGCTCCGCAGGGGGACACCGTCCTACTGGTGTCCCGACTAAACTACCTACTCGGGGTGGTAACTTGTTCCATCTGTGTCTGCCGAATTAAAATTCCAGTTTACCACACTCTTTTACATCTAAAGGCTTATTCATTCACAATTCGCTTTATACTCCCAGTCATGCGTTTTATATGTCATGCGTTTTATACTCTAGTCCAAAATATGTGTCTTTGCTGAATCTAAACTCCCCTCCCAAATTCAATTTACAGCATTCCTAAAAAATAAAAAAAAATAAGTTCACTTATCCGGTCTGCTCTCAATCTGGTCATCTGCTCCTGCCGGACAGTTCTGTGTGTCCAACCATGCCGTCGCCTCCTCCAGGGTTTCGAAGAAATGCGCCTTGTTGTTATACATCACTTTCAGCTTCGCTGGATACAGCAACATATTTGTATCCCCCATGTGTAGCCTCCTTTTAACAGATACATAGTTCAGCCACTGTCTCTGCACCAGAAAGGTGTAGTCCGGGTACGCCGTGATGGTCGCGGATCCTCTGCTTATGGCTCCTCCTTTGCGGAAGTGCTCCAGTATCTTCTCCCTATCTTTATAGTTCAATATTGTGGCGATAAGTGGTCTTGCTCCCGGTTGCAGTTGTCTAGTCATGGCCCTATGCACCCTCTCCACAGCGAATCCTTGGGTGAGTGCACCCCTGTCTATCTCTCGTAGCAGCATATTCTCGGCATAGTCTGTCGGGTCAGAGCCCTCTGCCCCTTCCGGCAGGCCTATGATGCGAATATTGTTTCTGCGCGCCCGTCCTTCTGCTTCCTCAGCGGTTCTCCAAATTACGCACCCGTTGTTGTAACTCAGAGACATCCTTGCAATTCGCCGTGTAGGTCTTTGAGTTGGCCTCCACATCTTTTTCCAGAGCCCCCGGGCGCTCTGCCAGCTTCCTAACATCTTGCCTTAGGAGATTGACATCCACACTAACAGCGTCTATTTTGTGCTCCAGAGAGAATTTTTATTCTGCAATAGCTGTGTCCATTTTACATGCCCATAATGTCGTCAGCCCCGCTATGGCATCCAGGATCTGTTGATCATTCTATGTCGAGGTCCCTTCTACTTGTATGTCTTGCTTCTTGGGTCTCGCACCTTCCGTCGTCGCTGATGATTTGGCAAAGAACTCCAACGTTGGTTGTTTCACTTTAGTTTTGCCCACCTTGGATGCCATTTCCGCCTTTGTATTCATGCCGGACAGGCCCGTGTGCTTGGTCGCTTATTTGCCGCAATCCCCCTTCTTCTGGATCACAATTCCGGGGTAGTGTCCCCACTTTGTGGTTCCTCTCTCCACGGCACTCACGTCCGGCTTAGCCCTCCTGTCCTGGTACTGCAAGGTTCCTTGTTCCTTATTGCCTAATATTCCCTATTCCAGTTCCACCTTGGGTTATGCTTGTGTCTCCAGCGCTCATGCAGTCTTCCCTGTTATGTGAGTGCCCCTCACTGATAGTCCCTACTCCGCTCCAGCCCTGTCATCCAATCAGCTCTGCGAGGGCTGCAGCAATGCTTGCTGTACGCCTGCCTCCAGTGAACTGGAGTTGGGGTCTTAACAGATATGGGTGGCACAACTTGCCTTCCACAGGGTGTACAAAACGTGTGCTTGTGCCTGTATCCAGCCAGTTCTTCGCTTCCATGTCAATCTCCAAGTTAATTTCGCTCCTGTTAGGGTTGCATCCTCATTCCCTCTCTCATATTGTTTGTATGTGGTCCCCCAGGCCTGCTGTATCTATTGCTGTTCTAGCGGGCAATTTTCTTCCCAGTCGACGAGCTCACATTAGGTTCAGGTATCATTGTGCCTGCCTCTCTCTTCTTGCAGTACCGTATTTGCTTGTGCTACAATGTAACCCTCTAAGTATGCAGCCAGGAGCGTGTGCGGCCACTGGCCCTTGCAAAGTCACTGCAGGCCCGCTGATACATTGTTGCCCGGATGTGTTCAGAGTTCGGGCTTTGCTGTGTGCAGTCGGCTCCTTGTCTCCTTGCGTCCAGCTCCCATCAGGGCGGCCGCGTAACCCGCGTTGTTGAGCTTCGTTGCAGTGCTGCCTTTCAGCATTCGGATCTCATCTCCTCCTTCCCTCGATTCCGGGCGAACACTTCAGAGGTGGCCCCCGGACCGGCCGTGACCAGTGCCTCCCTGCCGGGAAAATCACCTTCACGCCGCACTTTGGTAATAGGGCTCCTCACGCTCTATTGTGTACCGCTCTATTATTGTTAGTACGGTGATACGGTTTATGTTTAGTACCCCCGCTACAATGGGCATATGGGTTTGTCCATTCAGTACTATGAGTTCCAACATTTGGGCTACCAACACAATAAATGAATCTACCTCACTGGCTTTTGGGTTTCAGTAAGTGTTTACTATAGTAGTTTGTGGATGAAACGGAGATTCAGGATTAGTAGCAACAATTCTGATTAGCTGTATTCCTGAATGTGGGGACGCCCAAGGTAATACAGATAAATCAACTTCAATGCGTACAGCAGTAAGCATCCCTGCTGCTGGACGCCCTCTAGACTGTTTGGTAGCTTTTGTACAGGCGAGTTCATGATCAGGCCACACTGGTTGCATGGGCATCCAAGTCTCCTGCAACATAACAATACTATACTTAGTAACAGAATTTATTTCAGGATTCAATAGATGGGAGAATAATCCCGTATTCCAAATTGCCAAGATTACGGGTAGGTGGGCAATTTCCTCTTGGCTCTATCGATTTAATGTTTTATCATCCTGATGTATTGCTTTGGATAGCTATGCCCACTTTGTGTCTGAGACACTCGTGCTTCAATGGTGACTTCCCGACTACGTTTAGAGTTTAATAGGTTGTAATTAATGTGCAATGGTTGATAGAATTGTCGGTCACCCTTTATGTTCACACTATTACTTCTTAATCGGAGCTGACTCTTTTCCCACCTATTTGAGCCCTGCTTTGTCACTTTTGCATGACTTTTAGAGTTCTGTTCACGATGGCCACTATTAGACAATGGTTGAGGTTTAACTTCTAAAATAAACCCCATCTGACCCAATGCATCTTTTGTAGACCATAGCAGTTCTCTGACAATTAATGAAGGCATCTGTAGATCAACTCTGCTAAAGTTATCGTTTGGTATACAATTTAGGGCTTTAATATCAGCTGATGTAATATGTTGTAGTTCAGTTATAGAGTGGAATGCTGTAATGAGAGTGTATCTGTTGGGATACGGATCCCTGTTAGTTCTACCCACCACTGTCAAACTAAGCTCATCATCTCGCCCTAATTTAACACAACTCTGTGGCTTTCCTAGAGAGTTATCGTTTTTCTTGTTTTTATCAATTGTTCATCTGCTATTATCACCTCTTCTGTGAGTAATTAATGATGATCTCTTTTGTGCGAAGGTCTGAAATGTTGCTGACTCATTCTCATCTTGAATGAGAATTGTTCCATTATTTCGATGCAGATATTCAGAATGATGTAGGCTTTCCATAATGGTATCAATCATTGGTAAGAATGAGGTAGAGTAGGTGGACAAGTCCAGTAGCTCATTATCATTATCCACCTCCTGATTATCGCCGACCACTAATGGGTCCGTGGTGTCCCAAGATACGGTTGCTTTTGGCGGGGCATCAAGCTTCTCACCCCTCCCACTGAGTGGTTGGCCCTCAGTAGCATCATTTGTGCTACTGGGTAGTTTGTTAGATGTGCCTCTTTTCGACATCACCAGCTTTTCTACGAATTATTTGGCATTAGTTAGATTATTTTTTTTTAAGTGCTGGGTGATTTTTGTTTTTTTTACTCTTTTTAGGGACAGATTGGGAAGCTTTCTTTCTTTTGTTTTTGCGTCTTTATGTAATAGGTATAAATAATTCATAAAGTGCCACACTTGGACAGAACTGTGAATGTTAGCATGCTAAAGGTCAAGTAACCCACTTACCAATACAACCTCAAACTCTGCATACTTATCTCACTCAAAAACTCACACAACCATCTCTCACACCACAAGCCGCACGCACTTCACAACACTGCAACAACACATAAACCGGAGCAACAGCACATGCGGACTGTCACCGATCCAATACCCGCACCAAAGCTCAGCACCCGGTGTATACCGAGTTGAAGCTGCCAACAGAACACCACTCCTCTCACTATCCTACTCCCTCTTCACCTTACTAACCCATCCCACCTTATCGTTTACAGATCCGCCTGAGTGCCTGGGGACCAATTCCATTGGTGACGATGTGCGGTACAAATACCTTTAACATTTAACATAAATCGAGGTATCCGCTGCCTCAGGTGGTGGACTTTCCTGATGCCACTCAACCAAAGTTACCTCAACCACTGGCTCGACCTGAGAAGCCGTAGCTTCACCAAGCTCCATATCCTGGGACAGCACAGGCATGGTTTGAATCTCGAAAATGATCATGATCTTCAAATCCCACTCCCACTCCAACATCAGCCGATAAACCATCAACATTAGAGGACAATACAGGTTGTTGTGTGTGGGGTTGAGAGGAAATGTCACTATGCTTTTCACCAAAAACACCAAACCTAGCCGAAGCGAACCAATCCACTTTCGCTAATAGCAACTTTAACAGTTCAGTATTATAATCAACTTTTTTCTCCTGTCCTTCACATATTCTTAATATAGAATACATAGTGGTATTAATTGCTGCAAATGTGGTTTCAATCATGGAGGGTTGAGGTTGACCAATACCAAAAGAGGGGCAAGGGGTGGGTCTTATGTACGAAGGGGGAGAGGAGTTTGATGAGAAGGAAGAATTGGCAAGATTTGCCGTTTCTGGTAACAAAATCGGAGAATTCAAAAGATTTGAACCGGCTTTAGACAGTCGGTGTGCCAATAATTGGTCAACAGGGCAGGAAGCAAGACTTTGTGCATTTGTTTGCACAAGAGATGACAACACAATTTCTTTCACAGACCTGAATTCCAGTGTGGCAGAACCAGTGGAAGCCTGGTTGACATTAGCCATAACATTTGACATAACCCCTTTTTGTGCTGCTACTTGCGAGTAAAGCAGCAGACGTTCTAAGACAACTGCTTTGCGAACTAAAACATATGGAGCCTAAATTGGACTAATAAGTATAGCCGCATTATGTCTCTGGTTTAACCTAATAGGCGTAGCGGGCACTCCAAGTGATAACTGATAAGTGATTCAAGCTCACTGTCAACAATTGACGGAGTAAGACAGTCCAGAACTTCGGCATCAGTCGGTTGTCCTTGTGCAGTATCTGTGCACAATGTGATGACATCAGTAAAGCTTGGCTCCTTAAACACTTCACCGACATTGCTCACTGGATTAGACAACGAAGTAGCAGGCTTCTTTGTAGTCTTAAAAAAAGTCTCTGATATCAGCCGTGCCTTTCGCCAGTTGCCGTTGTTTCAGTTTCACACCCTCGTTCGCAAGGGGCTACATGCGAGCAATGCAAGAGTGTTCACGATTTGTGCATTGATAGACTTTTGGAGATCGGGTTTCTCACTGAGTAGATTATAGATGCCATACGGCAATCAGTTTCACTTGCATAGCAACAATGCTTGAAAGTGAGGAGTGCAGCCCCAGGTTCCTGTTTGACTCGCATTGGCTAATAGCAGCGTTCACAAACCGCTAGCTCGCTAAACGGGCAGAGAGAACCAGTCAGTCGAGCACCGTGCACAGCTGCAACAATGCAACAGAAACAGCACTCGATTGGCACTCCACGGGTGCGCGCACTCGTCCGGTTATGTAGAGGCTGTGCTAAACAGGGGGCGTGGCTTCAGCCGTGCCATTAAAAACCTCAGATTAAACAGTTATTGATATATATCTCACAGTGAATAATGCTTCTATTTGTTGCTCCTTGGTTTGAATGCGTACCAGTTGATGCAGAAGCAGTAAATTGAGCGAAATAGGCTCCACATTCTGGAGCTCACAGAAAAGTTCTCATAGACAAAGCAGAACATCACAGCAGCAACAGCACTCGACTGGCACTCCGCGTGGATGCACGCTTGTCGGGTTAAGTAGAGGCTGGGTTAAACAGGGGGCGTGGCTTCAGCCGCGCAGTTTATGCAGAAGCAGTACATTCAGCGAGATAGGATCCACGTTCTGGAGCTCGCAGAAAAGTCCTCAGAGACAAAGCAGAACGCCACAGCAGCAACAGCACTCGACTGGCACTCCACGTATCTATTGATTACAGAGGGAACTTAATTCTAGTGTAGCCTTTAGCCAATAGATGCTTAATAGCAGAACATGGAGTTAATAGATGTCTGGAAGTCTCCACATCTTGTTCACACAGTCTACACAATCGATCCACATATGTAATAATCTTCCAAGCTCCCATTATGGACCATAAAAGGATAAAACAGCTGACTTTCTCATTACGAATACATTTTAAATAGCTAAAACAATCTCTAAAAGGGAAAGCTTGAGATACATATCTTTTTTTTTTAACAACCAAAACTTTATTGCTCAAATCATTATGCACATGTATTTACCACCATAACACGTTTACCATCAACATATACTGTCATAACATTAACCTGAGGGTGCTGTGTAACACATATACCAAAAACACATGAAGCCCTATGGAGTAATAGACCCCAGAGCCCATAAAACACATTACATACTCAAAGGACATTCTCAAATCATGCCTAAGAGTGGGAGAAAAAGAGTCTCACTCTTAGCAGGAGAAAAAAATAAACCCCAAAAATCCAGCAAAGCGGCTGGGGGACTCACTAGGTTTGGGAAATTAGCTTTAACAGAGAATTCTCCCTAACACCTGCAAACACACAAAGCCCTCCAGTAGCCTGCCAAAAGCTCCTGCTTTCCCGTGCACTGGAAGTCCTTCTCAGGATCTTTCTGGCCTCTGAGGCCAGGAAGAAGGCTAAACAAACAACAAGATGCAAAAAGAATGGGCGAAAAACCTCGTGGCACAGCCATGTTTGACTAGTAGCCACAGTAAGTAGCCAAACGCGGTAAACGAGGTTAAGCTAAAACGAAATTCCTCAAAAAGTGGGGAAAAGTCCCTGCTGCCACCGCCCGGCTCACCACTTAGCATGTTTGAGTGACAGCTAGGCTGATGAATGGGGGTTTTGCTGCATAAAAGCAGGGCTTTGGGGACTCGAACTTCAGAAGTCGCCACAGGACCTAACGAATCCGAAGAGGGGAGAAGCTGAGCCATCTATGACGACGACACCACCGGTGGAGCCCTGCTGTACGAAACTCACCACTTTCCTGACAACAGAGGAGATCTTCTTCCAGGAGAGTCTACTTCCCCTTGAGCTGGTGGGACCAACCAGTTCGCCTTTTTCACCTTCCTGGATCGTCTCATGGTCGAATCGCCCGTGCCAAGCACCCCGGCGGCCGGATAGCCACGCTTCACCACTAACGCGAATAAAAGGGTCGTTCGTACCTTTTAACCGGGAAACTCCGTGGCTGGTTTCTTCCCTGCCAGTGCAACGACCTCCAGCTTTCCTCCACGTCGAGATCATCTCTTCCTCTGGACGAAGCTCCAACTTGCACCCGCTGCCAGGAACAACTGCCCCCGCTGGAGCTTTCTCACCATTTCAGGTACTGTGTCCCGCATGGTCTCCCTTGCAACAAACTGTCCAAGGTGTCCCGTAAATCCTTGACTCTCTATCCTGGGGTGACCTCGGACCTGCTAATATTACCTTTCCGACTTGATCCAACCTCTTTTGACTTTTCTGCAAAGACTTTAAGTGCATTTCCACTGTGTGATCCTGAGCACATTCCGCCTTGCTCTCTCCAAGAGTGGGCCTGGGCTATGCACTTTTTGCTCTACAGTAGACCCTGTCTTTCCTGACTTGCTGTGGTTTCTTAAAAGTGTTGGTATTGTGTGTTTTTTCCTATTCTGCCTTTTCTCTCCCCTTTTAAACAAATTATTGAAGTGCCATCTACGGTTACGCGCTCACCTCTGTTTTGCTAAATAAGTGGTGTCTTAACCTAGACTTGTCGAATAATTAACTAGGGAGGTGTATATACTTATAGTGACTGTGTTTGAACTTGCTTGACATATTAGTGCCAGTGTATTTTTACAAGTGTGTTTTTAAATAAATAAGTATATACTTTTATACCAAAACTCTGGTCAGTGTTTGCTTGTGCTACTGTATTTTTAGCCCTATTGTGTATACTCTACATACTGCCTAACTCTTCTTGAGAGAAGTCTGACTGCTCAGCCACAGCTACCAGGTAAATCTGGGTGGTGCAGGCTGCTACCAATTGGGTTTACTGCTTACTCCTGTGGTCTTAAACGTTTTGCAGTGGTCCCTAAGGGAACTGCACAGGTTTCTGCCTAACAGCAGGCAGGATGTGGGATGGGTCAGTCTGACCCCAATACACACCCTGCTTTCTGTGTGTCTGAGTGGTATGCATGAGTGTTCCCGCCAGTGGTCTTGATTGGACCACTGTGGGGTGTTTGTGTGGGCTAGTTCTGCCATTGGCTAGTGGGTGTTTCGACTCCTACCTGGCTTTTAGGATAAGAAGAGAGCCCCTGCATGCATTTCTCAGAGATCCTGGAAGAACCCGAAGGAGCCAAGAATCCGTCCAGCTGAGAAGACACGTAAAGCATCCTGTCTGAAGGAGGCCTGGCAAGCAACTTCTGCTGCAGTCCTGGCGGAGCCCTGTCTGTCTCGTTAACTTCAGTAGGCCTGCGAAGGTGCTACGACCCCAGGAGTGGAGGGACCATCCACTCCCGAAGTCTACTCAGTGCCCAGCAAAAAAAAACGCCTTCGGAAGTGCCCGGGAATCGTCCTGTGGCTGACCAGCTTCGTTTTTTGGGCTACCAGGTTATCTTTGTTGCTGTTACGAGTTTCCGCTTGAAACTTGGCACACCCTCAGCTGCCACTGCAACGACACCCTCTAGCACCAAGGGGACACCCTCTAGCACCAAGGGGACCCAAGAAAGACTGGAAAGTCAGACCCCGGCTACTGAGTCCTGCTGCATCGCTGTGCGCGGCGTGTACGGTCCGAAACTTGCTTTTCTGACCCGCCTCCAGTCCAGAGAAGGGTGCTGTATTATTTGTTTCTGCATTTCTTCATCAAGAGTCCTTGCACCAGCAAAAGATCCTAAACGGAGAATCACTCAAACCTGCAACCCGTGAAAATCGAGGACCGAGGAATTTGGCGGGAAAAGAAAGCTAGGACACCCTTCCTTTGTTCTGGAAAGTCTTGGGAAGATTCAGAGTGAGGGGGCTAAGTTACTGAGCTTTTAACATACCCCTACACTCCCATTGTAAGTCAATGGACTTATAATATCCTTTATCCTAAACCTATTGGCTTTGTCAATACTTGCATTGGCAAGACTTCTAACTGTTGGGGGTAATTTTGGACACTTGTCTATCTTGAACCCTGGCTCTAAGAATCCATCACTGGACCCCAGAGACCCTACCTACATTTTCTCCTGCCTCCCGAGTGCTGTGTCTTTGTATCCTGAACAATAGGGCACAAGGCCACAGGCAATTTAGGGTTGGCCAATAATAGTTGGGGATCCTCTCTGTGGACCTTTTTGTGTGTGATACTCACCTATTCATTTCCTTGCAGGAGTGTTTTGATTTGTATTATGCACTTGAACCTGTGACTGTATATATGTATTTTAGTTTGATGGTATTGGTTGTGATACGTCTACTTGCTTGTGTTCATTGTTCTTATAGTGTGTTGGCCATAATTAAATAACTATTTTTATACATCCTGTCTAAGTGTAATTTGTGACTCCCATTGTGTGACCTCATTGTGGACCCTTTGCACTCTCACCCCTCTGAAGATCTTAGCCTAGACCGCCTGTCACTAATACCTTAAACTGGTTTGGCTACAGCTTCCCAGAGTTGTCCCAGTCATAATATAGGTTGGCCTTCTATACATCTGTCCACCAGAGAAAATCAGTCTTAACAGTGTGGTTTATGAATGGTGACCAAACTTTACTGAATTGCCTCAGTGATCCTCGAATTGTCGTAGTCATCTTTTCTACATCAATTGTGTCCTATATTGCATAGTACCGTTGTATGATGAATGTTGGGGCAGGCCACTCCCCCCTGCGCCTAAATAGAATTGTCCTCCCTATCCTTGGTTTTGTCCCTGCCTAGATAAAACCCATAGTGCTTGCCTGGATGCCCTTTATCAGCCTCCTGCGGACTGCTAAAGAATGTGCCTGGAAGATATATAACAGCTGAGCGAGTATGTTCATTTTGTCAGCGGCTATCCTTCCAAACCATGATACATACAGCCCCTTCCATCTAGCTAGGTCTGCCTTGATTTGTTTCAGCAGCGGCAAGTAGTTTTCCCCCACTATTTGTTTCATGGAGGATGCTAGATTTACCCCAAGATACTTGACTGGTCCCGATGGCCACCTGAATGGTTGCTATTTTCCAGCTGATCCCTTTCCCTATTACCTACAGATAGGTTTAAAATTTCTGATTTCCCGAAGTTTACTTTAACCCCAGACACTGCCAAGAAGGCCTTTATCTCCTCCATTATTGCTGGGAGCCATCTTTCCAGTTCAGTGATCATCAAGATCACGTCGTCAGCAAATAGGCCTATCTTGTGGTTTGTCTTTGCCCACCTAACCCCTTGGATCTCCCTGTTCTCCCTTATCCAGTGCGCAAATGGTTCCATCACCATTGCGAAAAGGAGTGGGAATAGTGGGTATCCCTGCTTTGCTCCCCTCCTTATTGAGAATGACTCAGTCAGTCCCCCGTTCACATTTACTTTAGCTCGGAGATGTCGTTAAGTCTGTACCATTTTCAAAATGTTTCGTCCTATTCCCACCTTTCTAAATGTTTGTTCCATAAAGGCCCAGTTGATGCGGTCAAACACCTTCTCGGCATCTAGCATCATCATACATGTGGGCTTAGCACCTCCCCTCTTCCAGCCTTGCCAATGATGTGTAGTCCCCTTCTTATGTTGTCAAACTTGTTTCGACCTTGTACGGACCAAACGTGGTCTTGCCTCACTAGTTCCGGTAGGATCCCCTCCAACCTTGCTGCTAATATCATCGTATATAGTTTGGCATCCACCTTGGTGAGCTCTATAGGGCGGTATGAGGAGCACATATGTGGGTTCTTCCCCGGCATCGGTATGAGGGTGATCTGGGCAATGTTCATAGATTTCATGATCTCCCCCTGCTCTCGAAAATAATTAATTACCCCTGTCAGGGTTTTGGCGAGAGAGTCTCTGAATGTTACATAAAACGCAGCCGTTCACCCATCTTCCCCCGGCCTTTTGTTTGCCTTTCATCTAGATATTGCCCTTTGCACCTCCTCACATGTTATGGGTTCTTCTAGTTGATCTTTTTGCTTGGTGGTTAACCTTGATCCCTCCCATCCTGCCAAGTATGCCTCTTGCCTTACCCCATCCGCTGGTTCCTCCCCATACAGGTCTGCATAGAAGTCTCTCACGATCTTTCGTTTGGCTCTCTTCGCCCCTACCTGTTTGCCCTCCCTATCTTCCAGAGTGCCTATGAATGCTTTCTGTTCTCTGGCCCTTATTCACCTTGCTAGGGCTGTCCCAACCTTATTGCCTTGCTCATAGCTCATAGAACTTCTACATGCTCCTTAGTAGGGTGCTCTCCACCGACGTATTGATCATCTGCTTCAGTTGGCCTTTCACATGCGCTAGCCTCAAAGCCATTTTTTGCGTTCCCTTCTGTGTCTGTTCCAGTTCCTGTATCTCTTTCTCTAATTCCGTCTCTACCTCCCTTCGTTTGTCGCGGCTCCTCTTTGCGGCTTTTATGAAGTATTCTTTGATCTGCTGCTTGAACGCATCCCATCTCTCTCCCTGGCCCTTGTTCTCTCCCCACCCCATCCTCTACAAATGTACGTATCTCGTTCTCAGTTTGTTGCCTTACCTCACAATCTCTAAGAATGTACTCCAGTCTCTATCCCCCCGTCCCTCTCCGTGTGTTCCCTCCTTCCCACTCAAGTGGAACCAGTGCATGATTCGATAAAGTCATGCTCCCCATGTGCACCTTGCTAGTTGCTTGGACTATCCACTGTGTTGCCATTATATAATCTATTCTGGAGTAGGTCTTGTGGACGTGCGAGTATAAGGAGTAATCTCTCTCTTGTAGGTGGTGTATCCTCCACACATCATTGACCCCCCTCTTCTTTAAACCTTTGCCGCAGTAGCTCAGACATTATCCCTGTTGCATGCCCCCTTAGGCCCCTTGACCTGTCCCAGATGGGGTCAGCTGGGACAGGTATAATCATTTCCCCTCTGCGCACTTGCCCAGTTCCACCAGGAACCTTTAAAAAAATCCTTCCTGCCCCTGGTTGGGGGTGTATACCGACGCCCATGTATACATCTGGCCATTCATGTCCCTCTTAACCATCACATATCTCCCCTCGGCATCACGATTAACCATGCCCCTTCCCCCAATTCACACATTTTTATGGAATAGAATTGCCACCCCCGCCCGTTTAGTTACCGCTGCAGGGTGGTATTGCAATGGGTAATTCCTGCTGCGCAAGCGACTCTCATCCCCCTTCCTCAAATGCGTCTCCTGTAGGCAGACTATATCTGGCCCCTCCTTATCAATTACCCTCAGGACTGTGACCCTCTTATTCGGGTTGTTCAGTCCCCTTACATTCCATGAGCCTATACATCCCTTCTTGCTAGCGTTTTCCCCCTTTGTCCTGGCAGATTTGTTCCCCCTGAATGACTGAGCTTTTGTCCCATTGAACTCTGCTGCCCTTAGAACTGGTTATACATTCCCAACTTATAACATTCCCTGTATCCATGTCCAGGTTCTTGAAGTGGTCCCCCTCTCAGCGGACCACCAATGGTTTCACCCCTCCCCCCCCTACGCCCGCCCCATTCCCCCTCCTTACCCCACATCAGGCTATATTCTAGTCCTTAAGTTCTTTTGTTGTGAGCCTCTTCTCAGCTCCCACTGTTCTTCACGTCTTCTTGGCCTTTTCCATTGTCCACCCATACACCCCAGATTGTGTCTCGCCCGACTTCCCTCCCAGGTGGTTTTCTTTGACACCTTCTCCTATCTCTCTTTGGGTCACCCCTAAGGCCCTTAAGCCATCCTCCACCTGGGATACAGTATTTTCCTTGTTGCCCATGCAGAACTGAAGCCGTGTCGGGAAGAGCCATCAGTACCTCAGCTTTCTCTTATTTAGTTCCTCTGTGAGTGGCTTAATGAGTGTCTCCTTGCTAGAGTTGCTTGTGACAAATCATCGTATAGCTGACCTTCACATCCCCGCACTTGGATCTTCACCTTTGTCCTGGCCGCGTTCATTAGTAGCGTCATATCCTTATAGTTGTGCATTTTGACCAGTATGTCTCGGAGTCTCGCACCTGGGTCCATCCTCAGACTGCCCACTCTGTGTCCTCTTTCTATCCCCATATTTTGAGCCTGCTCTCACTCCACCAAGTTCTCAAACAGCTCCCGAATCCAGGTCTCCAAATTGGAGCCCTCCACTCCTTCCCCCAGGTCCTTGATCAGGACATTATCTCTTTGTGATCTGTTTTGTAGATCCTCACATTTCTCCTCCGACGCCATTATCCTCTCCTCTGTCTCTTTATTTGCACGTTTAAAGCGCTCCCGCAGCCCGGGGGCATCGAGGCGCTGTTACAGGGATTTTTGTCTTAGTTGCTTATTTATAACAAGCTTATTAACCAGAGGTTTCTAAGCGTGGACACAGGGACCGAACCTGTGTTGCTCCGTGTCGTCTTGTTTCCAAGGCGAGCACGTTGCTGCTGAGCTATCCTCCCGGGATGGGTTTGTTGTGTCCAATCAGGCCCCCTTGCGTCTATCTCCGTTAGGTGTTATTCCATTTCCATTACTCGCTCTCCTAAAGATTCAATGTCTTTACGATTGCTCGCAATGGCCTGTGACAGCACTTCTCTGATGCTTGTCCCTTCCGCCTTGACTGACTCGGTGAGCTCACCTTTGAATTTGGTCAGTGCTGCAAGCAAGTCCTCTTTAGTGAGCGCCATATTCCCCTGTCCGTCTGCCTTGGTGGGTTTCTGAAGGGAGGTTTTGTTTGAATCTGCCCCTTGTTATGTCCATCCTGTTCCTGCTCTCCAGGGTTAGTATTCCTCTTTTTTTCGTCCCATCGACTTCCACTTTTCCATCACTGTGTGCAGCTTTGTCCGCTGCTCACCAGTGCCTCAGTGTCTCCTGATGCGCCTTTCGTCCACTTATCTGGCGTTCCCCGCCTGCTTTTATTGTCTAGTCGTTCCACAGTTTTGGACTGTCCTGACCTCGCTGCCCCAGCCTCCCTTCCTCTCTGACAAGGTGTTCCCCTTTGTGCGTTTCCAAGTTGCTTCTTTGGTGCTCCCCAAACCTTTAGCCTGGTGCATTATGGCTCGCCCCTTTGTTGCTGCGGGGTGTGGGGCCTCCTCCCCTCCGCTTCCCCCCTTGTGTCCGGAGGGGTCCTTCCTCCCCTTCTATGGCTCCTCCACCTACTTTGCCCCCAGCCTTCCTGCACTCCAGGCCTTATGAGGCTGCGTGTTGTTATCGGGAGTCCCCAATTGGTCTATATGGGGTTTGTTTGCACTGCCCCTCCGGGGTATATTGGTCAGCACAGCGCCAGTTGCTTGGAGCAGTGAATTATTTACCCCTCTGCCGCTCACTGCCTTGCTTAGGTCGAGGTGGTATTTCCCCCCCCCCCAGCCCCTCCTGAACCTCCGGAGTCTCCTTGTGCTAATCCCACTTTTAGGTGGGTGTCAGATCCAGCTCCCCCCCGGCCCTGCCAGGTACTCAATTGTAGTGCTATTCCCCCTACTGGAGCCTTACCAGTCTTACCAGGGATCTCCCCTGACTCTGTTGTGCTGGAGCACTGACAAGGATCTCTGCCAGCAGTCTTACAGCTGGTCGTTTCAACGCTCCTCTGCTGCTTCTTCCACCCAGGTCCTAGGTATCCCGGGTCACTGCAGTGCTCTCTGCTTTCCCTGCTGTTCCTCCCTTCCTCAGCGTTCCGTCCCTCATCTGTGCTCCTCCTCTCCCCGCTAACGGAGCTTTTGCAGCGGGACTGGTGGCACACACGCAGAAACTGACAGCTCTTCAGCACTGCTCACCGTCCCTCTTCTCGCCTCTTCTGTCCGGCGACACCATCGCCACGCCTGGGGACTCCCCCGTGGATCACCTACCGTCTGCCGCACTAGGCCACCAACCTCTCTGCTACAGCGACCTGGGAACCTCCCCCCTGGTCTTCCGCAGGGCTCTGATTACTCTGCTCCTCTCCAGCAGGTCCGTGGCGGGCCACAAATAACCCCTGCAGCCGTCCATTTGCCTTTACTGCCAATTATTCTTTGCGCATGCACCCCAATGCATTACTCCTTATCCCCACAAATTGGCATGACACAGAATTTCAAATGGCAAACTTGGCCGCAGTTTTATTTCCATGACAACAGAATTATTTGTACACATTTGTGAACTTCATTCTGTCCGTGTGGCGCTTGCTTGCCGGATTTCCTTTGCTTCCCCCTATACTTGGTATAGTAGGCCCCCAACTCCCCCGACCCATTGTACCTGTTCCAATCCTGCCCGTGCAGGTGTCCGTGGATGGGGAGAGCGCCGTTTGTTTTTGGGGGAAGCTGAGCCTTATTTGTCCCTACCAGACGCCCCCGCCGTTTAGGCCCCCAAGAGGCGCTGGTCCGGAAGAGCGAAGACCCATTCCGTTTCCTTCTGGCTCGTCCGGAGTCTATCATTTGTGCTTGGTTGCCCAAACACCGCCACGCCACTGAGTGGGTTCTCGCCCACTGTGGCTCCCCTTCTTCCTGTCTCCTTCCCCCATTCCAGTAATTTGGTAGAGATGTCCCAGAAAAGAGCCCCGTTTCCTTCGTGGACAAGTTTTCATCCGTCCGTTAGGAAGCACTCGGGTGTTTTCCCATCAATCAAGCCATGCCTGGTCTGATGGAAACCCCTGTCCCTGCAGAATTTTGCAACGGCCCTGTTCAGCTTCCTCCTTGACTTCTCAACTGCTGCATGGCTCTCTGCCCCCCTCCATTGCGCCCGGGGAATACCTTTCAACCAACCAATTTTAGCTTCGCCCAACTGTGCTGCTATTTCTTGCAATGAGCTCGTAATGTCCCTCAGCCGGACACCCCTCCCCAGGCTGGTCAGGTCGTTTCCTCCCAAGTGTATTACCAACACCTCTGGCTTCTGCCGCCTACTCAGCAATTTCCATAGTTGCCCCTCTAGCTGAGCCCACTTCATCCCTGGCACCCCGTGCCACTCACTCTTGAATTCGCCGGCCATCAGCGCCTCCTGCTGCTGAGTCCAGCTCGCATTAGCCTTTGAGGTGCATGAGTGCCCCACTACCTACACGGTACGTTTCCTCCTTCCTTGTGCTGCTGGGAAATGACAAAAAGGAGGGAACGGCATGGTTAACTTATATTCTTGCGGGCCTGATATATCGTTTGTAACATCCTGAAGACCATCTCCCCAATTTTTTGATGTCTTCCGGCCATGCCAGCTCGGGGCCACTTCTGCCCCTACCACCTTTCCATCTTGTTCCACCTTAACCAGGGTGGCCAGCTCTGGGACACTTCTGCCCCTGCCACCTTTCCACCTTGCTCCGCCTTGACCAGGGCGGGCCTGCTCCGGGACACTTCTGCCCCTACCACCTTTCCATCTTGCTCCACCTTAACCAGGGTGGGCCAGCCCTGGGACACTCCTGCCCCTGCCACCTTTTCACCTTGCTCCGCCTTAACCAGGGCGGGCCTGCTCTGGGACACTTCTGCCCCTACCACCTTTCCATCTTGCTCTACCTTAACCAGGGTGGGCCTGCTACGGAACACCTCTGCCCCTGCCACCTTTCCATCTTGCTCCACCTTAACCAGGGTGGGCCAGCTCAGGGACACTTTCTGCCCCTGCCACCTTTCCACCTTGCTCCGCCTTGACCAGGGCGGGCCTGCTCTGGGACACTTCTGCCCCTACCACCTTTCCATTTTGCTCCACCTTAAACAGGGTGGGCCTGCTACGGACCACCTCTGCCCCTGCCACCTTTCCATCCTGTTCCACCTTAACCAGGGTGGGCCTGCTACGGGACACTTTTGTCCCTGTCACCTTTCCATCTTGCTCCCTTTTCACCAGGGTGTGCATGCTGTGTAACCACTTTTGTCCCTGCAACCCTTCATTCTCGCTTTGGAATGATCTCGCTTTGGAACCACCTTCGTAAACCACTCTTTGAGTCTCACCACTCCCCCAACCCTTCAAATCTGCAGGTGTTCCTGGGCCGAGGGCCAGAGCTCCCCACCCAATTTATCCTCGCTCCGCCTGCCCCTGCAGGATTTACCATGTTGGGAGAGCGCCGTTCCTGCCGAGTGAAGTTGAACTGTACCTTTTGTTACCCTTTAGCTGTCCATCATCCCCATGAAATCCTCTGCGGATTGCTTGCCCTTGCAGAAATTCGCTGAGCTCTCATCATGACCGGAAGGGGCTGAGCCATTCTCCTTTTTACCTAGGCCATCTTTTCTTCTTCCGTCCCTCTAGCACGCCAGGGCTCCCCTGTCGTGGCCCAAAAGTTAGCAGACCCGTTACCCCTCTCCAGCATCAGTCCCCCTGTTACTTGATCCCCGCCCCGGAAGGATGAAGGTTGGCTTGGCCTTGCTGAGTTGTTCAAAAAACCCCGATACCACTGACAACCCTGTCCCCGGCACCTTGCTTAACCCTTGTTTTAGCGAGTGGGACCTCTCCTGTTTCTCCCTGTAGCCTGTAACGCCTGCTAAATGACCCCAATCGTACCTTCCAAAATCTTGCTGACCCCAGCGCCAGGCCAAAAGCCCTTGTTTTACTTTAGTAGCGGGTTGATATCATTAAGGCTATACAACCCCCACAGCCTGCTGACCTAATCTCAACCCCTGTTCCCTTGCACCCGGCTTAACCCCTTTTATTAATCGTATCCAACCTACTGCCCTATCCCCATGGCGTTATATTGCTCCAAATAGCGAGCCACTGTGTGCACAACTGTATTAGTAGTGAGAATGTGCGTATTATACCCGCTGAACACCTCGCGCCTTCCTTGTCCACTGAGGCCTTTATTCCATAATATCCTCAATGTTTTGGCGATAACATTTTTTGACCCAAGAACACTCCCACTCCGTGTTTCCATTGAGCATTTTTAATTCAACCCCCAGACCCCTAGCCTCAAGCGACCTGGCTGCCGTACCATGTAATCCCACAGCCGCTCCTGTCTGTTCTGGGGACTATGTATCTGACATAAGACATGCATGTACCACCGGTCCTACACCCCGGCCCTACCCCACATAAGTCTGCTAGGATCACACACGCAAAGCTGTCCATGCTTGCACCTTGCCACTGGGCCCTCCTTTGAAATTCCTGGCTCAGACCTAAGACAATTAAGCACACCTGGTACCTTCCTAAACTGTAGCCCGTGTCCCCTAATCCGTTGTAAAGGCTGCCCAAGCCATACCCGATCGGGTTATGTTAATCGGCGCGCTTCTACATCTTAAGTACAAAACCATTGTGAAAACATTAAAATAGCGACCCTGGAGCCCACATGAAGTCCCTGGCGTGGACCCGCCTGTCTGTTAAATATCATATCACATGCTTAATGGCCAGAAGTTTCTCCGGGCGGACCCAGTGCTCGAACCTGATCTGCTTCGGGTCGTCCTGCTCTCCAGACGAGATGACACTAATTCTGCCTTTATATAGCGCCATGAACCCTCCGGTATCTGTGCGCTGCTTATTATTATTGAAATGTTGGGTTTGAACCTGCCGGGATTCGAACCTGTGTCCCCGGTTTCTGCCCAGATGCAAAGTGAGTGCTCGCTCCTGTCATGCAGCTCTACTTAGGTGCTGGCCTCCTGCGAAAGAGCGTGACCCCGTATCGCATTTGTAATGCAGCCAGCTTATCACCCCGAGCCTCGCCAGCCCAGCCATCATTCATCAGCCAATCCCGAGCAACTTTACCCATAATTACTGATTGCTGGGTCCCATATTTCCCCCCATATTTCTGCGCAACTGCCCCGCTCAAGCGAGACTCCCTTGAACGGCCATGATTAACCCCATCGCAAGAACCATTAACCGCCACGTGCAACATACTGAACCCTCGGTTTTTACGGTCATAACTCCCCCATGGCCACACTAACCCCCTCGTAGGGAACCTGCTATGCGCCTCCACCCCAACGTGGCGAAAGACATTGCCTGGCCCACCACGCAGGTTACAGCACCTTAACTGCCCCGCCAGGTGAAGCCTGACATCTTGAATAAAACGTGGCAACCCAACAACCGTCCGCTTCCCCCAGCTGGATTTAACACACCTGTGTCCCTATTTAAGTGTAACCGCTCGGGGCACCTTGGTTACCCTTTCCCCCTTACGTTTGCACATACCTCTACGCGCTACCGTGCAATAAGACTGTTCCTCTATTAAACTCGCAGTTGCTGAATGGTGACATGTATTTGACCTTCCTATCCAGGAGTGCCAATCCACCCGTCTGTTTTATCTCCAAACGGCATCAGTCATAATAATCATTTTTAGCGTGCACACTTCCCTTATCCCTACGACATTTCTTAAGCACATCAGTGCCCTTGATACCGTGTGTTAGTTAAACAAAAACAAAGGGCCTCCACCCCGCTGTGCGCAACCTCGAGGAACTTCTTTTCCCCTGCATACCTAAGGCACAGCCTAGCGCCATATAGACGACAGTTTAGCCCCACGACCGCACTGGGAATGAAATAGTAAAGTGCCCTAAGCACAAAGGGAACATGGTGTGTACATCATAGCAGCGTCCTTTCACAACACCACAACAACCGTCCGCTACCCCAAGATGAATTTATAGAAATAATTCCCTAATTGTACCAACCCGCATTATAAATGCACCAAATGAGCGCGACACATTTTCTCTCCTGACCCGAGCCGTACGTTCTGTTAAAATCTGTTAATGGTAAGATAAAGAGTTATTTTAAGTGAAAAGAATGATGAAAAACGATGAAAAGATAAAATGAGAAAAAAAAGAGGAATATTATTAGAATGAGATGGAAAAAAGGCCATAAAAGGCAGGATAAATAGCATGGGCAAAAAGTGAACTAAACAGATTTTACTATTTTAAGTATATAAACAAAGACAATTTGATCATGCAATATAAATAACATTTCACAAATATAGCTGTTGTAGCATTTCCATAACATCTATTTCACTCTAACTCTGATCTGTATATGTGTACAAAATGGGCAAATATACAAATTTTTTTGGCACACATAAGATATCGCCATAACAGGAATACAAAGCCGACAAGGACTGCAATTTGGTAATCAAAACAAATGTGGAGACTATGTATAGCAATTGAATCATATTTTGAAAAATGAAGCACAGAACACTGCTGTTGACACAGGGAAAGAGGAATTTTTACGTTTTTTGGATAATAATGGTTTTATGATAGAACATATTCGTAATATCACTGTTGCTATGAAAGAGATCAAAGATCAGGCTTACACTTCGGACAGGGATAATAATTGTAACTGGTTATCCACCGCCTGTTTAAAAGATATGTATTTCAGGGGCGTGGCCAAGATGGCGTGCTGAGTGGACGTGTCATGGTGAAGCTCCGTCCCAGCCCGATGCATTAAGGAAGAAAACAGACATCAGGCACGTCTATGAATATGATCTAGAATGGTGTGAGCCGAAGCTGAGCAGGCGAGCAACATAAGGGAGCAGGAGAGGTGTCTTAGGCCATCGAGGGAGAAACGAGACGAGTGGGCCGGCAGAGAGGTAGAAGAGGCCCGGAGGAGAAAATGGCAGGTGGTCCCTGCTAACCCTGGGACAGTGCAGCAGTCCAGAGCCGAAGGCAAGGGCAACCAGAGATGGAGGGAATACTGCCGGTGTGAGAGGCAGACCCCAACAGGAAAGAACAGAGGAGCCGGCCCAGTGGGGATCAGGCAAGGCTGAGAGGTGATGTCCGCACTGGGCGGGAAGACTCAAAGGAGACGGGTGTTAGGGAGAATTCTCTGTTTAGGCTGAATTTCCTAACCTAGTGAGTCCCCCAGCAGCTTTGCTGGATTTCTGGAGTTTGTTTTTTTCTCCTGCCAAGAGTGAGACTCTTTTCCTCACACTCTTGGACATGATTTGAGGGGTTCCTTTGACTGTTAATGTGTTCTATGGGGTCTTTTACTACATAGGGTCTCATGTGTTTTTACTATGTGTGTTACACAGCACCCTCAGTGCAGTGACACAGGGGTGTCATAGTGACACCCCACCATAGACTCCATACCCTGGGACTGACTACTGTCTCCCAGGGCATGTAAAGTCACCATTGGCTTTACTAGTCCCAAATTATGAACAGAAACCAGTACCGACCATCATATTGTGGACGTACTGGTCGGGGCAATTCGATTGTCCCGGGGTCTGTTATTCGAGGGGGCACGTCCCCGTCCCCCCTGATCGAGTTTTGGCTGGTGGCAGTGGATACTACTTTTTATATTCGACCGCGAATATATCTCTATGGGATTTTCCCATTGTTCGAGGCTACCAACTTTAATTATTTAATTCCTATAGCCTCAAACATACCGCCGGGTTATTTATTTAATATTAATTCACCGGTTGGTATTTTTTGCCAGAACACAATTCTAAAATGGCGTTTGTGTGCTCTTCTTTGACTCCAACCCAAGTCGAGCCCTTCGTTCCACTTTTTGACGTGCTTCTCCACAGAAGCCTCCAAAAGTGGTGCCACTCTGTCTGGGTACCACATGTGGTGTGGGAGGGGGTTTAGGCACCCTGGACTGAATTGCCTTGGCAACTCAAGTCGCACTCTTGTGTGATTGGCCCAAGCGGTGAGCCGGCCGGCTCACCACTTAGCATGTTTGATTGACAGCTAGGCTGAATGAATGGGGGTTTCTTGCATAAAAGCAGGGCTTTTGGGACTGGAACTTCAGAAGTCGCCACAGGACCTGAAAATCCAAAGAGGGAGAAGCTGAGCCGACCTGCAACGACGACACCACCGGTGGAGCCCTGCTGAACCGTCTCACCACTTCCCGACGACAGAGGAGATCTTCTTGCCGGAGAGGCTCTTCCCCTTGAGCTGGTGGGGACAACCAGTTTGCTTTCCTTTTCGCCTACCAGGACGTTTAGTGGTCGAATTGCCCGTGCCAAGCACCCCGGCAACCGGATAGCCACTTACCACTGAACCGCAAATAAAAGGGCCACTCCTTTGAATAGAAAAACTCCGCGGCTGGTTTCTTCCCTGGCAGTACAACGACCTCCTGCTTTCCTCCCCGACGGGATCTTCTCTTCTGCCGGACGAAGCACTGACTAGCAACCGCTGCCAGCAACAACTGCCCCCGCTGGAGTGTTCTCACCATTTCAAGGTACTGTGTCCGCCTGGCCTCCCTGTCTCTAGATTGCTACAAGGTGACAGTAAATCCTTAACCTTCTAGACTGGGCTGGTCTCTTGACCATCTAACTGGTCCCTTTCTTTTGGTCCAACTTCTTTCTGAACCTTTTCGAGACTTTTGGGCACTTTTCAACCGTGTGACCTTGGACACATTTCGTTCTGATCCTCTTAAAGGGGATCAGGCTTTCTGAACTCTAACTTCACGGTTTTATGTTGCCTTCCTCTCTTGCTGTGTTCGTTTGAAAGTGTTGGGATCTGTTTCAATTGATGTTCTGCCTTTCTCTCCCTTTTAACCGAATTAGTAGAGTGCCATCTGCGTTAAGCGCTCACCGCTGTCTGAAAATAAGTGGTGCTTTACTTAAGACTTGTCTAATACTCTTTTAAGGGAGTGTATATACTTAAGTTAACTGTGTTTTTGAAATTGCTTGATATTAGTGCCAGTGTGTTATTATAGATGTGTTTTTAAATAAATCATTATATATCGTTTACACCAAAGCTCTGGTCAGTGTCTGCTTGTTCTACTGTGTTTACCTGCCCTGTTGTGTATGCTCTGTATACTGCCTAACTCTTCAGCTACCAAGTGAATCTGTGTGGTACAGACTGCTACCAAGTGGGTTTACTGCCAAACACCTGTAGTCTTCAATTGTTTGCAGTGGTCCCAGAGGGAACTGCACAGGTTTCTGCCTAACACAGTGCTCATCATTCATAGTGATGGGCTTGGACAATCGGTCTTCCGAAATCCCAATATGCTGTGTAAAATTCTAAAAAGGGTAACCACATCATATCTATATTCCTTCTAGATTCTTGCACGGCAGCTGTGAGGCTCTCCATTTCGTAAATGGCATGTGCTTTAGATAACCATTCTCTTTTTGTGGGGAGCGAGGATGATTTCCACTTAACAGTCAGACAAACCCTCGCCGCCAGCAGTAAGATGCGTGGCATGTGTGCGAGTGTCACATTAGAAACGTCATTCTTCGACTCCACTCCAAACAAGACCAAGACTGGGGTGAGGACTCTAGGTATCCCATCTATGGCATGGATCCACCCCAGGACCTCTTTCCAGTGCGTTTTCACTTTGCGGCAATCCCAACACTAATGCCAGTAGTCGCACCTTACAACGCAGCCTCTCCTGCAGAGGGGGGGATGTGCCTGAGAACATTTTAGACAATCGTTGGGGAAAGTAATGCCACCTCACCAGCAGGCGTGCTTTGTGCATCTTGTACAGAAATGAACGATGCCCACACCACCATATGTATGGCCTTCCAAGCCCCCGGCTGGTTCACGAGACCCAGTTCTGGTCACGATGGTCGCTTTAGATGCCCTCTCGTGATCAAGGTTTTATACATTCGTGCTAGGAGACCCTTCGATGTCTGGGGGCGCTAAGTATCTGCTAAAATGGGGTGAGGGGGCGTTTTAGAGAGGTGCCCCACCTTGCATCGCCCAGAACACTACGGAGCTGAAAGAATGACATGGGAGAGACCCCGCTGCCCTGCAGAGCCTCTCTTAATTCTTCAAAAGAGATGACTACCCCCTTTTTCCACATCTCCCCCACTCGCACAAGCCCAGCCTCGTACCATGGTTGGTATCGATGAACCTCGGTTATCAGGTCTCGGATGGGGGTGGGGGAAAATGCAGTTGAGAGGGGAGGGCCAGAAGGCAACACCCCGCATATTTCCAGATGGACGCCAAAGAGTCCATAAAACTTTTAGGACTGGATGCTCTCGGATCCTGCGAGTCATCGCTGGCAGTGGGACCCACAACCACTCTCCCAGTGTGACGGGTCCGAAGATGTCGTTTTCTATAGCTACCCATTGTTTCTCTGGGTTTACCCAAAGGTGGTCTGGCAGTACTCGCAGCTGAGATGACCTGTAATACTCCTCTAGGTCCAGATATCCCATGCCTCCGGACTCTTTGAGCTGAATAAGTGTGGCGTACGGGATCATGGGCTTCTTGCCGGCCCATAGATACTTCAGTAATGTTCGTTTTACCTCTGTCATAAAGGACTCGGGAATGGCTATCGGGAGGGATTGGAACAGGAACAGGAACCTCAGCAGGACGTTCATTTTTATAGAGGTAAAGCGGGCTGTACAAGACAACAGCATTTTGGACCATCTATTGACATCAGTCCGAATGGCGCTCCATAGGGGGACGTAATTTACCTCAAAGAGTTCTGAGAGAGAAACAGTAATATTTAGAACAAGGTATCCAACAGAGTGGGGTTGCACCCAGAAGCCCCAGTTCGTCTTTAGTAACTCCAATAGTTCAGCATTCGACTTCAAAGGGACTGCTATGGTTTTTTGTAGGTTAGCCCGGAAGCCTGACAGGGCCCCGTATCAATGTAGTTCTTGAAAGAGGGCAGGGACTGACTAATGGTTGGGTAAGATATAGTAAGATGTCGTCAGCAAACATGGCCAATTTATATTCCTTTCCCCCATCTGCCCCCAAGGGATACCATGTATCAGGGGACATGACCTAATAGCTTGGGCGAATGGCTCAATCACTAAAGCGTAGATTAAGGGGGAGAGCGGCCAGCCCTGCCTTGTGCCCCGTGCAAGTGTTATAGGGTCTGAGGTGGTTCAGTTGATCGAGACTTTGGCCTGGGCTGTATGATACAGCGTTCCGGCTCCCTGAATCCACGCCGCACCTAGCCCTGCCCATTTCAGTATCGTCCGCAAGAAAGGCCATTCTACGCTGTCGAACGCTTTCTCTGCATCTATTGATAACAAAAGGGGGCTGTCACCTGCTTCACAGAGAGAAGCCTTGAGGTCCAGGGTCTTTCTCATGTTGTCCGCCCCCTGCCTTCCTCTCATGTAACCCACCTTTTCTGAGTGGACCTGTTGGGGCAGGACTCGAGCTAGGCGTGCTGCTAGGAAGCTGGAATACATTTTTGCATCGTCACTGATAAGGGAAATCGGGCGGTACGATGAACATTCTAGGGGACCTTTGCCTTCCTTGGGGATAACAATGACTGTAGATTCAGTGAATGATTTGGGGGCTCGGCCTGTCGCTAGGATTGAATTAAAGAGTTTAGTAAGGAAGGGGGGACAGAGTGCTACTGCTGACTTTGTAAAAGGCTGGCGTATAGCCGTCCTGCTCAGTCACTGAGCCTGCTTTAAGATTAGAAATGGCTCCCTGAACTTCTAGGGTAGTGATCAGGTCATTTAACATATCTAGGTGCTCTCTAGTCATTGGCAGTCGAGGGAGAGCAGTTAAATATCCTTCAATTGCTGATGGGTGGCTTTCTCCCTCTGCTGTGTACAATTTAGAGTAGAACCTTGAAAATCGGCTAACAATCTCCTGAGGGCTCGTGAGGGGAGCGCTGGATTCATCATTGACTTTGTGCAGAGCTCTGCCTGCTTTCTGCTTTCGCAGATGATTGGCCAGCATGGTGTGGGCTTTGTCCCCTTTCTCAAAAAATGTCTGCTTAAGATATTCATGTTTCTTTCAATGCAACCTTAATACTTCTATCATTCTCGAAAATATGTTTTTTCCCTGTTAATAGCGTGGATCTAAGATTAGTATTATACAACTTAATGTTCTTATTTGACATGATTATTTTACTTCCCCTATTATTCACTTGAATATTTACTGGCATTATACTACCCTTTCTACCTTCATATTCCATGGACAATACAGAGATAACATGATCACTACACCCCATAGGGATCAAGAGGAACTCATTGGTTTTTACATATAAAGACCATGGCAACAAAAAGTAATCCAGCAAAAAAGAAATCTAGCCGTTACGCCATGTAGAGGTGTACCGTATTCTCTTTTTGTTTTATATAACTGGTACAGTCTATATATTTCTATAAAGTCATTCCATTGGTCCAAAAGGATTAATCCTCTATTATCATCAGGAGCAACGGCCAGTGCTTCAGAAATGTTTGAGAAAAGTCTCTCTAGGTCAATAAATCTGCGCTAATTTAAATCCCCCATAACGATGTAAAGGCCTTCTTTACTATTTTGTATCCAATGATCTATGATGTCCTCACAGTGGTAGATGATTTCAGCTGACTTTTCGTTGCCCGGGGAATTATTTATTAGTAATAATTGGATATCAAAACCCATTACACACCCATTTGAAATCCCAGCTATGATATGGGAGTTGGTGATACCAGTAACCTCTCTCAACATCAGCTCATTCTTCGCTCCTAATATTAAACCCCCATATGGTCTTCCTTTTAAATTCCGTCTGGCCAGCCTGTGCAATAGGTGGTATCCATCCATGGTGATGTTCCTGGTTAGCCAGGTTTCCTGAAGGGCAAATATTTGAGAGGCTATTATTTGATTTAAACCTTCACCCCCTTTCATAAAAGACCAGAAACCCCAGGAATTCCAGGAAATGTAAGGAAGGCATGGTATCGACAGTAAGACAGACACAAGTGACCACAGGTGAAGGGTGTTTATTGAACTTCAATGGGGTTTGAAAAATAGCCATCTAATCCTAAATCTAAATCTAAATCTAAAGATGGGAGCAAGCTACGACCATCAAATAATAAAAATGCAGCCCTAGTCGAGTCTGTCAAAATAAAAGGGCCTATACTAATTAACCTATTGCCAATACTTACTTCTAAATACAAATAGTGTGGGAAACAATGTTATGCAAAAAGAAAAGTGTTCAAGAAATGATATGTCCAGATGTTCAAGCCGTTGGCCCCCCTTACCCACGTTTTCAGCACGGAACAAGGTGGCGCACTCGAGCTTAGCAAAGTCTTGGGCTTCTCTTGTGCAGGGCTGCATTTCAGATCTCAGTATCAGGGCCTTGTATGTCAAAGTCTCTTTGCCATTCAAAGTCTCTTACTTCAGAGGGCCTGATGCGACAAACATTCAAAAATCCTTTCTCATCAGGATTCTCGCGTAGAACTTCTTGGGTGATTCTCGACTCACCCCGGGCCACCCTTCGCCGGGCTCAGCCCCACTTTAACACAAAGCTTTCACGTGATCTCCCTCTGTTGGGCTCAGACCAACTTCATCCACTTTTCTCACTTCTTAGCTGGCTACCTTACATGGACCTTCAATTGAGCACCCACGCTCTGCCATACCACTCTGTCAAAGGTAATGTAGTTATAAGTTCAATCACTCATCAGCAGTTTAAGTTCAATTGCGTCTCTAATCACATGTGTTTTAATAATGTTCATTCCAGTGCTTGCCACACAATGTTGTTGCTTGCAACCTTGGCTTCAACACAGGCCGGTCTTGTATCCGTCTCCCCAACTCACTGGCTGTGTTGCTTTCACTGAAGCAGCTTTGTTCTTGGAGACAGGGACAGTAGTACAGTGGCTGGAGTTTCTCCCCACCTTGATTACTGATGCCGGAGGGCCCCGGGTACATCGGACACACAATGCAGGATTCTTCAGCTGTGTTTCCTAGTATTACGCTTTCTCTTGAGTTCTTGTGAAAGTAACGGTTCCTTGTCGAAAAGGTCAAGGGAACATTCCTCCTTGCAACCCCCTTCTGTTTCGCTGTCTTTCTCCTCTCGTTAAACTGCTATCTTGGAACTGCTCTTTCCTTGTGTGCTTTGACTCGCTCAGTGTGCTCTTGTGCTGCATCCTTTATCTGTGTGGGGAAGTTTAATGGAGGTCAGGTGTGTGTGATGATCAGCAATTGCCTGACCTAGCCTGAACATTGTATTGGGACACGTTAGGTACACGGCTTGGGTGTTAGTCTGTTTTCCCTTAGAGTGGGTGGTCAGTGAGAAAGTGTTCGTGTTTTAAAAGGGATGGAGGGGTAGAGTTCCTAAATATCCTACCGGGTCGAATGCGGTAAAGATTTTATAAGGAAGGGGATACCGCGTCTCACCATCCGGTGTCCCACTCCCCGAATACCCCTCACCCAGATGATCATCCCGCACTGCTCCACTTCCAGGAACTGGATTCAAAAGCGATGGCCGTGTCCTGGCCACCTGGATGACAGATCTCCACGACTAGTGGGTGAGACACCTTCCGATTTCTCACAGAAAGCAAACACAGTTTATTAGATATTGGTCAGTCGACCTCATCTAAATCGTCTCCCCCACAATCCTCATAATGAAGGTCTGTGCTGGCTTCTTTAATGATCCCAACCACCCTTCAAGCAATTTTCTCTATATCTACCATTTCTCTTTCTTCACTTCTCATATCGTCAGCAGCCAAGGTTGCTAATTACTGTCTGACTGTGGCAGCTTTCACCTTTTTTCACCCATTTTATTTCCCTTGCCCTTTTTTCATAGTGATTTTTGTGTCATCTTTTTTGCATTTGCATCCTTTTGCCTTTAGGTGGCCAAAACAATTGTTGGCTTTCAATCAGCTTTAACAGTGCCTCTTCGATTGCTGTCATCTTTGGTGCAGCTTGGGATTCCGTGATCCTGATGATTGAGGAAGATGGGGCGGGTTTCGCTTTTAATTGTCCCAGGTCTCCTTGATTAACCGTGTCCTCTGCTTGAGTTAGAACTGCATCTACTAATATGAGTCAACCTTCTTTTATAATTATTAGTTCTATCTACAGTTTAGTACAAATTAAATAAAGAGCTTTCAGTATAATCGTGTTCTCTGGTACTGGGTTTACTTCTTCCTCTGAGGATTCTGAGGACAGGGAGGATGCTCTAAAATCCGAATATCTCTGCGCATGTACTTCAGCCGCTACGTACTCGACGTTTGTTGTGGTTGAAAGATAGTTTGGCATGCTTCCTACCATGTCATTTATATAGTTCTGATTTTCAAAGGGGAGATCTGAAGTGACCATCCTTCTTGGAGCACGAGAACCAAGTTCAGCCAGGAGTTATTGTCAATTGGAGGGAGTCCAGATGAGTTCGCAATATTCTGTGTGAATGCGTCTCCAAGTTCCGAGGAAGCAATATCCATAATTGATGTGCCAATAGAGAGTGGTTTAAGAGAATTAGTAATTTTGCTCCACAGAGAATTACGGTTATCTCGTTCTTTGATAGTGGTTGCTCTTAAACCCGCAATACCCACTGTCTCTCTCAATTTGTTTGCATTCTTTTAGCCGGTTTATTAATTGCTGACTGTTGTTTACTATTAGTTAATTCACCACTGGGCAAATAGTATCGTTTTCTGCACGCTGGCATGTCAATGTATTTTGCCAAAATCAATAGTAATTCACACTTACTGGTGTAGTAGGTTAAGTCCTTTACCCATGAAGGCCACAATTTGTGTTCCCATGTGTGTCTGCTTCACCTTACTTCTTCTCCACCAACAATGGCAGCTCTGTGTGAAGAGAGCGATCAAGGAAGGAGGAGGGGTTAGAAAATTGCAGTCAAGAAATCGCTGGTCCTACAAAGCAAACTCGGCTGGTTCCGACAAACCTCATGACGTACACCCAAAATACTAGAAACACTCCTGCACACTCTGCGAGTAATGAGGTAGAAGTAGGGATTGCAGTCCGTCCCGCTTTGTTAATTGATGAAGATAGAAAATAAACTTCACGGCAAGTCGCGATCACCAAGAGCAGCCTCCCAAACACTAGAAACACTTCTGCACACTAAGCTCGCTCTGCGAGTAATGAGATAGGAGGAGAAATTACCGTACCATAATGTTCTTTCTATGGATTCTTCTCCCGCAGATTCCTCATCTTGATCTTGATAGATCGGAAATGTTTTCCCACAGGGGGCGTAGTGGACTTCGACTCGGCCGTCGATCGACGATCCGTCTTGTGTGGTGGTCATTCATCGGCTCCGGAAGTGACATCAGGCGCCATACATATACGTCACTACAGCCCGTGCCTTAGTTCCTCCCACTTTTTCCCGAGCTTAAACGCTACATAGGAAAACGGAAGGAGGCTAACCAGCCTTAAATTAGCAACTATGGAATAGAAACCATCAGGTTAAAAACATTCCAATAAGATACTTGTTGAAGTAACTGAGATGAGCACCCCAGAGCCATCACCAACGCACTTATGAAATCAGAAGCGAAGAGCCACAACACTTTCTGAGCGGGGATGGCTGGGAGGGGCGTTGAGGAATCTGTGGGAGAAGAATCCATAGAATTAACATTATGGTAAGGTAATTTCTCCCTCAATGGATTGCTTTTCCCCTGCAGATTCCTCATCTTGATAGACTCCTCAAGCAGTAAGCTAAAGGAGGAGGGCAGAAAGGGTTACACAAGCAGGTTCTGCAGAACTACTCTGCCAAAACCACCACCTTTCTCTCACCTCCCGATCCTGTCGGCACCATCTCTACAACATTCGCAAGATCAGATCCTCCCTCACCTTCCATGCTTCTAAACTCTTAATCTCCTCCCTCTTCTTCTCCCGTCTCTTCTGCTGCTCTTCTCTCCTCTTTGGACTCCCTGCCTCTCATCTGACCCCCCTCAAATCCATCTACCACTCCTCTATCCATACTCTCTGTTTACTCTGCCCTCGCAACTATTTCCTCCTCGCTCTCTCAACTTGGCTGGCTTCCCTTCCCCTCTCAACTTAAATTCCAATTCCTCTGCTGGCCTTCAAATCACTCCACGACCTTGCTCCCCCCTATCTCTCTTCTCTCCTCTCATTTTACACTCCCTCTCGTTATCTCCGCTCTGCTGACCTCTTCTTACTCAAAGTACCCCCGTCACCATGTGCCACCTCTCGCTTCCGTTCTTTTCAGCTCTTGGCCCCCCCTACACTGGAACTCCTTACCTCTCTATCCGCTCTATCCCACCTACACCTCCTTCCTCACCTCCTTCAAAGCCCTTCTTCTTCACTCTGCCCTTGACCTTCTACCATCTCTACTCTCCATCTCCATGTCCCTCATACCTTCCCTTCCCCTCCCTTCTCACATCCACTTGACCTTATATCAGATATTTGACTTTATTGCTCCTCTTCCCTTTACTACCTCCTCTCCCTTCCTTCCTTCTCTCCTTCCCTCACCTCCACTTTCCAAGGAAACTGTTCTACATATTGAATCGATGGTTTGTCTCATGATTGTTAACTTGCTTCTTCCATTATTGTACCTTCTTGTTATATTGTAAAGCGCTTTGGATTAAAGCGCTATATAAACTAAATAAACAAACATAAAACATGCATCAGCCCACGTGCAACGTCCAAAGCATACCCTGTGGCAGCATGGAAAATGTCCCGAACAGGGACCCCCCTTTGAAGGGCTGTGGAAGCAGAGACTCCCCTGGTGGAATGGGCCCTGATGCCCAGAGGGACTGCTTTTCCCACCGACTGATAGCACTCAGATGCATAAAATGATCCACCATGAGATGGTTTATTTAGTAATAGCAAGACCTTTGCGGGAAAGAGAATGGTCGACGAACAACTGGTCCCTCCGCCTGAACTCCAGTGTGCGGGCAACATAAAAACTAAAGACTCTTTTAGGGTTGAGACAGTGAAAGAGATCTTCCTCCTTAGAAGGGTGAGGAGGAGAATAGAACACCAGCAAGTCAATAGACTGTGAAAGGTAAAATCCTGAAAAAACCTTCGGAAGGAACCCTGGTTTGACCTTAAGAAATACCTTCTCTCTGAAGAAATGCAAAAAGTGGGGCTTGCAGCATACGGCCTGCAGCTCACAAACCCTCCTGGCCAATATGAGGAAAATCAAAAAGGCTGTCTTAAGGGACAACAACCTATGAGAACAAGAATGCACAGGCTCAAACGGAGCCGGCATAAGAAAGGTGAGAACCAGGTTAAGGTCCCAATATGGAAAAACAAAGGGAGTTGGTGGGAATTTGTTGAGAAGGCCCTTCAGGAATTGGGCCATGACTGGGATGGTGAAAAAGGAACCTTGATCCAGGGACCTTTTAAACACAGAAAAGGCCTGCCAAATACCCCTTAATGGTTGCAACCTGAAGGCCTGCAGAGACTAGTGACAGAAGGAACTCCATCCACGTTGTGGTGGGTTAAGAGATGGGGTCAACCTCACGCTCCCTACATCACGCCTCAGATCTTCTCCACCTGCACGCATATACAGATCTTGTAGATGGTCTGCGTGCAGCCAGCAACACCTCAGGAACATCCTCGGAGGGGTCCCAATAATCATACCTAATCCGCTCAAGAACCATGCATGTAGGTTGAGGGGAATCCGGGGTCAGGTGCAGTATCTGACCCTCCAACTGGGGGAGGAGATCTGGCCGCTGAGGCAACCAGTGAGGTGGACATTTTCAATAGGTTGGGGTACCACGTCCTCCTCGTCCAATATGCGGCAATGAAGATCATGGTCGCTTCAAACCTCTTCAACCTCCTGAGAATCCATGAATGACATGGATCCGAGGGAACGCGTAATGGAGAGGGAATGTCCAATCCAACAGAAACACGTCCCCCAGTGCACCGTTCACTGGGAATTCCTTCAAGCAAAACTGTTTGCACTTCCTGTTGGCTTCCTTGGCAAACAGATCCACTGCTGTGGTACCACCTAGAGTCCGAAGACCTCTTCCAGGACTTCCTGACATACTTCCCACTCGTGCGAGACAGTGCTCTGCCTGCTCAGAGCATTTGCCAAACTGTCCTCTGTCCCCGCCAGATGAACTGCAGAAACCGAGATTTGATTCTCTAGCAACCAGAACCACAGCAACATCGCTTCCATCCAGCGGGGACGGGAATGCACTCCACCTTGCTTGTTTAGGTAGTGCATGGCCACTGTGTTGTCCATCAGAATGAGGACATGCTTCCCCTTGAGGGATGGGGCGAATGCCTTTGGGGCTAGCCTGATGGTTCACAAATCCAGCCTGTTGATATGCCACCTGGCATCCTACGCAATCCAGAGGCCACTCAGCTGCATATCCTTGCAGGGAGCACCCCAACCCTTCAAGGAAGCATCGTGACCACTCGGGTCTGAGTCCAAGGAGGCCAGAATGGTTCACCCGCCATAAGATTCCTGCGTGTGTCCCACAAGCCGAGCTTGCGACCTACCTGGCTGAACACCCTGAGATGATCCAAGAGAGGTCCCAGATACTGAGACCACTGGTCTCGTAGGAGCCACTGGAAGGCTCTCATGCACAGTCTGGCCTCTGGCACCAGGAAAATGCAGGAGGCCATGAGGACCAAAAAGTGGAGAAAAGAAGCCACTGGTGAGGTGGCGTGATTCCGGAACAATTGGACCATCCGTTGTATGGTCTGCACCCCTCTCCCTCACCTTTTGTTTTTCTCTGGCTCTACCAGAAATGTCGTCAGGCCTAGTACGGTAGTCACCTGTCTGTTTCCATTTCCTTCCCACTCTCCCCCTCCCTTCCTTATCTATGTTTTAGCTTGTGCACTATCTGAAATGTCGTCAGGCCGAGTACGATAGTTAATTTCACATCCTTACTGTTCATGTCCTGTAAGAATGTGGTTGTATTTTCCCTTGTTCCCTCCCTTGCCTTGAAGCGCTTTGAAACACATTGTGTATAGGCGCTATATAAATAAACTATCATATCATATCATGTCATCAGCTCTCTCATTGGGAGGGAAGGCCTTCACTGCCAGAGTGTCTAGGACTTCCCCGATGACCTGGAGCCTTTGGACCAGTGTCATGTGGGACTTCTCCCTGAACTTAAAGAAGCCCAGTGCAGTAGCAGACAGGTGTCTTCCAGATGAGTCAAAAACTGTCCTGCTGACTTCCCCTGGATCATGCAAAAAACAAGGGGGTCCTGGGAGTCCCTCTGCAGACATTAGTCCCGGTTACGAGAGACTTACCCAAGGTCTTTAGCTCACTATCTTTCACAGAGGAGAAATATCTAAAACATATCAGTCTTTGTCCTGCCCTAGGGCAGTCCAGCACCGAAATGCTAAGCAATTATCCTCTGAACAAGAGTACCAACAGCAACCCCAGACATGTGTTTCGGTCTGGATGGACCTCATCAGTAGGGTGGAGCTGTGCCTCTCAAAGAATAGTGAGCAAGGGATCCACGTCTGGATTCCCCTAGTAACTTATGTTGAGACCAGTCATCCAAGTACGGGAATACGTGGATCTCCTGAGGTGAGCCGCGACTACCGCCATGAGCTTGGTGAAGACCCTCAGAGCAGAGGTCAACCCAAAGGGCAGTACTTTGAAATGATAGTGCATGTCCCGAATGAGGAACAGCAGGAATTTCCTGTGCTTCTTAAGTATGGGCACCTGGAAGTAGGCATCCTGTAGGTCTATGGACACCAGCCAGACCTGAAGCACGAGAGCGTGGAGAATTTCTCTCAATGTCACCATCCTGAATTTGCCTTTTCTCAGGAACTTGTTGTCATGACCCTTAACTAAAACCCCCACTGGCATGCCCACATGCCAGGTAAGGTCAGGGTTTGTGGTTCCATTAGGGCCTCGGGAGCCTTGCACCACCCTCCAAGACTCTGTTGGAGTCAATCCTGGTGCCTTTGGCGCCAGGCTCATATTCAGTATAAGGAACATCTTTGAAGGGGACTACATTTCTTTGGGCCTGCAGCCAACACGGAGGCACCCACACAGTCTAGTTCCCTAGAACTAGACTATGCGGTGTAGTGTTGTGGGTGTGGTACCCTGGGGCTACTTTACCTGGACTTCTTTGCAGAGCGGCTATTTAAACCACACCAAAGCAACAGAACACGCTTCGCCTTATTCTGCAGCCTGCAGCGTAACGCTCACCATGCCCAGTGTCCTTGATACCGGCAATCATCAGAGCAACGAGCCTGCAGAGGAGAAAAAGAACATCATTAATAGACTCTTACCTGCGAACTCCATCCTGTATCCGCCCGCCGCTCGTCCATGCTTCTGCTACTCGCCGTTGCCCATCCAGCAATCAGCATCTTCTGGACACCGCGTACTCACGGGAACTAAGCAACCTGAAGGGAGAGAGAGAAAGACAACGTTAGAAAAGGTTACTTACGGCGTAAGCCTCAGTCATCACGAGAACCTCACCTGGTTGGCCACCTAACACCACGCTTACTGGAGAAGACCATCGCGACCTGTAAGGAGAGAAGAAACACAGGTTAGCAAGTAAAAGGCGAAGCAGCGCCGAGCTTGGCGCTGTCAGTCTAGAAATACGGATACCTCTACTTTGAGACCGCAAACGCATTTTGGTGGCCGTGGGCCAACCGTCTCATGCACGATATGACAAAATATAGTTTTCGAGTTTGCCAATGAACGGCCATTTTGATGTAACAAGAATCGCCATTTTGTTTTCTAACCATTGCTCATTGCTTTCTGTTCCTATTGCTTCACAGTATATTTTCCACTTACACTGCTCGACTGTGAAACATTGTTGTCTGTATGTGAAAAGGACAAGGCCGCAGGGCCGTGAGGATAACAAGAGTTCGCTGAAACACAAACGTAGGCAGCGCCAGGAAGAATGCCCGGCTCCCTCCCGAATGTAGCCTTGAAGCAGAGCTGCAGGGCATTTAATCATTTCACAGCTGCCAGCCAGTCTCGTTATATGGGAGAATATGTTAGAATAATATGGCTAAAGGCTTGAATTATGCTTTTCTTACGGCCCCCCCTTTGCTGAGCCCGCTAGAGCATGTCGACTCCCAGGACGTGAATAGCACCTGATAGATAGCAAGGTCCGGAATGCAACTCCCCCCGTATGTAGTTCGCTTCCAAGAACAGAAGCGCCGTGTTCTATTCAATAACCGAAAGATGCCTTCGCACTCACAAATTGCAAATTGTTACTAGAATAGATGTTTGAAGGTGTCATAGTGTCGGAGATGTCCATCATCACACCAAGTTCAAAGAAACCCAATAAAGGGGGGGTGTTAAACATGTCATAGTTGATTGTTTGATATGCATTTTGTATATATGTAACTGATGTACGTACCTCACTCTCTTGCGTCCCTCGAGGTCTAGAGATACACGTTGTGGGGCGTGAGACCGAGTTGGCCAACTGAGACTTTTGCTTTGCAATAAAACCCTAGCTTTGGGAATACAACCTTGTGTCTGGCGTCTCTATTGTGTGTGGTGACTCGCCTTGATTCCATAGACGTCAGGGTCCCCTAGGGGCCCCTTTCAGCGCGTTATTTACCAAATCGTAGTGCGCTTCCTGCGCCATCCATACCGGCAGGTGCTCAATCCAACCAGCATGACACGCCGAATCTCCCGCTCACCTAGCGGGTAAAGAAAAGACATTAATCACAAAGAAAGGAAGGCAAGGACAGTAACATGCTAAGACTGCTGCAATAAGACCTACCTTAAATACACTTGAATGGGCTTGCACCAGTGAAGGAACTCGGTCGCCCAAGCCCACTGAAAACTACGCAATCCTGCAAAGAAGGCAGGACGCAGAGCACGCCAAATGTTACAATAAGGTGAGGAGAGGGCCATAGGGTTGAACTCAGGGGAGGTGGGAGAAGACCGTACCTGATCTTGAATCCAGTCCTCCTGTGCTTTCAGGCCCGACTTCCATCGAAGGCACCACCCGGGATCCGGAAGAGGGTTCCAGGCGCAAATCAAGCAACCAGGGCTGGGTGGCGGCCCCGTGGATACCAGGTGAGCGTAACAGAACGCTAAGCCTCTAAACATAATCCACCTGCGCGCCATAGAGACATCAGAAATTGACCAATTGGCTCAATTATTAGGACAGTTACGTGCCGAAGTTCATTCAGCCTGGTAAGAGACTAATGCCCTACGGAGGGGCCTAGTCGTAACCAAGGACCGCACCGAGGAAATCAGCAGGCAGTTACTACAATCACAGGCCGGATAAACTCCATTGCCTGGAAGTAATACACCGGCACAGTCACCCGCCTTATCCACCGCTCCAGTACAGATTACACTACCCGGAGCAGTTCCTTTAGCGTCACCAGAACGATTCTCAGGCGACCCCAGGAAGTATGCTGCATTCATGAATCAATGTCGTCTTCATTTCCTCTGCAGACCAGGTGCATTCCCCAACGATCCGGCACGGGTAGCTTTTGTTTTGTCATACCTAAGCGGAAGTGTAGCAGATTGGTCGGTGCCGCTTGTGAGCCATGATGATCCATTACTACATGACTTTGGGGGGGGGGTTCCAGAGGGAAATGGAGAAGCTCTTTGCTCGTCATACCCAAGAGCAAGCAGTAGACAATGAACTCTTGTCACTCCGGCAGGGGAATCAAGACTTATTAACGTACATTGCAACCTTCAATAGGTTAGTTGCTGAAACTATGTGGCCCGAAGACAAAAGAACCACATTGTTTCACCAAGGTCTACGAGGAGAATTGAAGGACGTTCTGACCCAGGTGGATGATCCGCCTAGAGACTGTAGCGAATTTATCAACCTGGTTGTGCAACTAGATCACCGATTACAATACCGGAAGGCACATTGTTCTTGGTCAGACATTCGGGCCGTGTATGTGCGGCCTAGGGTTAGTGCTTCACGCATGTCTGAAAACACTGTAGAACCCATGCAAATTGGAGATATACGACCACCGTTAACAAAAGCAGAAAGGGACAAGGGAAGGCAACAGCAGTTATGTTTGTACTGCGGAAAACCTCAAAACTTCCTAAAGGACTGCCCAGTGAAGCCTCCAAGAAGAACCGTAGGGGCCACGGAGAAGGATGGGATTAAGGAGTCGGAAAACTACCCAGCTTGACAAACGTAGAGGTCAGTTTGTCGAGTGAGAAGAAAGAGCCACCAACCTCACACTTTGTAATACCAGTGATCCTAATCAGTCATCAACAACCTGTCATGAACCATCGGACACGTCCTTTCTGGACTTCCTGGTCCATCTACCCATAGGGGCTTGCACTCAGCAGTACTCCCAACATGACCGCCGAACGCGGAATACTCTTTACCAGTTTCCGCGCCGTACGCATTACATTCTATAAAGCGGACACGCCCCCGCGACCCTGCACGTCTCAACGCTACCGCTTGCCGTGGCTAGACATGTGCTGCTGTAGTTTGCTTGTGTTTTTCCTTTGATTCTTGGTTCCCGGTACCCCTAAATTCCTCCTCCTTCATTCCCCCTCCTTGCATCCCAGATCTCCGTGCACTCGTCTTCCGTGTGCACTCTTCGCTGTTTCCTGGATTTCCTCGGACTTCCCAGACATCTGAACGTTCCCAGGACTCGGAACGCTGAACACACGCTGGAACCCGAGGACCTGCACGTTGGGTTATACAAGACCCGAACTCTACGAAAGAAGACTCCATCGAAGAACTCCAACAAACAACAAAGACAGGTGAGAAGGGGGGAAACCTGTGACAGATTGAGACGCCAACAAACTGATACAGATACGGACATGGAGTCTGCAGTTCAAGACCTCATGCGCGGCATGCAAGAGTTAACCACAGAAGGTCAGAATCTCAAAGCTGAGAATGCCGCATTAAAACAACTAGTCCTGCCCCGTGATTCCACGACCAAGGAAAGTGTATTGCTGGGCGGAGTAGTGGATAAATATGATGGCTCCTCAAAGAACCTTCGTGGCTTCCTAGATTCATGTTTAGTGCACTTTACCTTTAAGCCCTACTACTTTTCCACCCCCAGTGCAAAGGTGGGCTTTATGATTTTGCATCTCTCCGGGAATGCGTTAACCTGGGCTACGCCCTTAGTTCATTCTGGAGATGCCCTCCTGGATGATTATGATGGGTTCGTACGGGCTCTTAAGACCATGTTTGACCGCCCAGAACAGGTTTACAGTGCCCAAGAATGTCTATTGGATTTTCAACAAGGGTCCCAGGATATGCTTACCTATGTAACACGCTTTAAGCAACTGGACAAGGAAGCAGATTGGTCCCCAGAGGCCTGTTTTACTCTATTCCGGAGAGGACTAAACGAAGAAATAAAAGACGAGCTAGCCAGGGTAGCTCGCCCAGGTTCCTTCCAGGCCCTTATGGACCTCTCTTTACAAATAGACTTTCGAATCCAGGAAAGGAAGGCAGAGAAGAAGAAAACAAAGATGCCTTACCAAAAGACCTCTATAGAATCTCCCTCTAAACCCGAGCCCACTCCTGCCCCGACCACAGACCCTGAACCCATGCAACTGGGGGCCTTCCGCGGACCCATATCCCCGCAAGAAAGATTGCGACGGATCCACACCGGGCTGTGTATGTACTGTGCCTCAGATAAACATCTTGTGAGAGAATGTCCTTTGGCCCCCCCACGGCGTTCAGGAAACGCCAGCTCTCGATCCTAGATGGAGCACAGCTTCGGGAGAGAGATGTTTGCTCCACATCTATTCCATCCTTGAACTCTCCTGGACAAAACAACCTTGTGAACTTGCAGGTCTTTCTATCGCCGTCCAAGAAAGAAACTTACCCCATTCTGGCATTAGTGCATTGTCGAGCCATGGGAATTTTTATAGATCAGGATTGGGTCACTACACACCACATTCCATATGAAACTCGAGACATCATACAACCTGTATAGGCCATCGATGGACGACCTCTCTCTTCAGGACCAATCACCATGGAAACCAAAGAGATCCAGCTCTCGAAAAACCATCATCAAGAGATGATCAAGTTTGACATCATAAAGTCTGCCCATTATCCAATGGTACTGGGTATGCCCTGGTTACAGAAGCACAACCCATACATCAACTGGGCAGCAGGATCCTTGCTTCTTGACTCCAAACATTGCATGTCTCACTGCCTATCCCTGGATTCCTCGTCAAGATCCTCTGAAGGTACGCTGACAGACCAGCAAGGCCCACTTACGGTCTCAAATATTATCCAGGTCCCCAGAGCCTATCAGGACTACACTGATATGTTTTCAACTGCCATAGTTCAAGCCCTACCCCCCCCTCAAAGACCTGAAGACTGCGCTATCGATACTGAACCCTCGGCAGTGATTCCCTTTGGAAGGATGTTCATCCTATCAGAACCAGAGAAAAGAGACCTCCGAGAATACTTGGATACCAACCTAAAAAATGGCACCATACGACCATCCAAATCCCCAGCTGGAGCTTCGTTGTTTTTCGTTCCCAAGAAGGATACTAAGGAGCTTAGGCCTTGTCTTGATTATCGTGGTCTTAATCAATGCACCCTCAAGGACTGCTACCCATTGCCCTTAATCTCGGATATCCTGGAAGCGGTGAGAGGAGCCGTAATCTTCACAGAATTGGATCTCAGAGGTGCCTACCATCTGATCCGTATAAAGGAAGGTGACAAATGGAAAACGGCCTTAAGAACACCCTTTGGTCACTTTGAATACCTGGTCATGCCCTTCGGACTTGCCGATGCCCCAGCGGTCTTCCAACGTTTTATGGACCGGGTGTTCTCCGATATGCTGTTCCTATTCGTCATATTGTTTACCTGGACGACATACTGATATACTCCAAGGACCATCTTAAGCATGAAGAACATGTCAAGGCAGTCTTACAACGGCTACGTGAACATAAACTCCTGGCTAAACCCGAGAAATGCCTTTTTCATGTCTCTACTGTTCACTATCACGGATTTGTCCTTAGTCCAGAAGGAATTGGAATGGACCACTCAAAAGTAAATTCCATACTATCCTGGCCTGTTCCAACTACTGTGAAACAGATTCAATCCTTCCTGGGGCTTGCCAACTTCTACCGGAAATTCATACCTTCCTTTTCGGAGATAGTTCAACCGATCATTACATTGTTGAAGAAGGATACTCCCTTCCTATGGACCGCAGCCCAAGATAAAGAGTTCCAACGTTTGAAGTCGGAGTTTACACAAGCCCCCATCTTGGCTCAACCTGGCATTGATCGACCTTTCCTAGTGGAGACTGATGCCTCTAACTACGCCATTGGAGCGGTTTTAAAGCAGGAATTTGAGGACAAGTCAGAACACCCCATCGCTTATCTCTCGCGAACCCTCTCAAGCCTTCACAGAGTGGCGTCATCTACTCCTGGGAGCTGAACATCCTGTTCAGGTCCGTACGGATCATTGGAATCTCCAAGTCCTACGATCCATGGAATTTAGGAATAGTCATCAAGCCTGTTGGGCCTTCTTCTTTGCCCAGTACCAGTTCCAAATCTATCATGTACCCGGAACATACAACATAATTGCTGACGCCTTATCCCGACGTCCCGACTACGAAACTCTTGAAGATTGATCCTTCCCAAAGATGTTTCCCCATACAATTTTCATAGCTCAAGCAATCAATCTCCTGGAAGACATTGAGATTCAAACCCAGTCCTCTGAGATCTGGAAGGAATTTACTGGGAAGAATCGATGGAATCTTAAAACCAAGGACGGGTATTTGTTCAAGGACAATGGCCTGGTCATTCCCACACAGAGACTGCGACAAAGGATTACAAGCCTCTGTCATGATACCCTTCATTCAGGACATTGTGGCTTTACCAACAGTCTCTGTTTAATACAAAGACAGTTTTGGTGGCCAAAAATGAAACATGACATCCAGCAATACATCCAAGCCTGTGCAGTTTGCAATCAAAACAAGCATGATAACAAGAGGCCGGCGGGTCTCCTACTCCAACCAACGCTACCAACAAGGCCCTGGGAATTTATTGCTACAGACTTTATTGTGGAACTACCACCTTCCAGGGGATACACAACTATCATGGTTACCATTGATTTATTCACTCAGATGGCTCATTTTACACCCTAGTATAAATTAACATCTTCCTCGGAACTTGCCGGAATCTTCCTGGAACACATATTCCGACTTCATGGACTCCCTTCCAAGATCATATCAGATCGAGGTCCTCAATACATATCTCAATTCTGGAAACACTTATGTAGTATAATAGGAATCCAACGTGCCCTCCTCCTCAGGTTATCATCCACAGACCAACGGAGCTACAGAACGTGTGAACCAAACCCTGGAGCAGTATCTTCGTTGTTTCACCACCAGGGTCCAGGACAATTGGTCTCTTTTAATACCTGTGGCTGAATTCGCCTACAACAATTAGGATCACTCGACTGTCAAGACCAGCCTCTTCTTCTGCAGCCAAGGATTCCACCCTTCGGTTCTACCATCCCTTCTATCACATCCTACACCAGTTCCTACAGTCGACTCCTGGATTGAAACCCTCATCAACGTACACAAGGAAGCCAAAGAACACCTCGAAAGGGCCCGAGCTAACACCAAGCACTATGCGGACTCCAAAAGAAGACCAGGAACTTCCTATGCAGTGGGTGATAAAGTCTGGCTATCCTCGAAACTACTGCTTCAACACTTACGACCTAATAATTTGGCTCCTCAGTTCTATGGCCCTTTTTCCATAAAGGAAATCATTAACCCAGTGGCCTTCCGACTCAAATTACCAGACTCTTGGAAGAGGATCCATCCAGTGTTTATGTGACTCCAGGTACAGACGTGGTCAGCTACAGTATCTGGTGGAGTGGAAAGGCTAACCACCCAGTCAACGCACCTGGGAACCGGTCTCAAACCTAAACGCCCCCAGGCTACTTCAAAGGAACCTGGGCAAACCCTGAGGAACAGATATTCAGAGGAGGCATGCTGTCATGAACCATCGGACACGTCCTTTCTGGACTTTCTGGTTCCTGACCCATAGAGGCTTGCACTCAGCAGTACTCTCAACATGGCCACTGAACGCGGAATACTGTTTACCAGTTTCCGCGCTGTACGCATTACGTTCTATAAAGCGGACACACCCCCGCGGCCCTGCGCATCTCAACGCTACCGCTTGCCGTGGCTAGACGTGTTCGCTTGTGTTTTTCCTTTGATTCTTGTTTCCCGGTATCCCTAAATTCCTCCTCCCTCATTCCCCCTCCTTTTTGTCCTCCTTGCATCCCGAATATCCGGGCACTCGTCTTCCGTGTGCACTCTTCGCTGTTTCCTGGATTTCCTCTGACTTCTCGGACATCTGAACATTCCCAGGACTCGGAACGCTGAACGCACGCTCGAACCCGAGGACCTGCACATTGGGTTGTACAAGACCCGAACTGAACTCTACGAAAGAAGACTCCATCGAAGAACTCCAACAAACAACAAAGACAGGTAAGAAGGGGGAAACCTGTGACACAACCGTCTAGGATGCACGCCGTTGAGGCATACATAGACAGTGGAGCAGTTGGGAACTACATTGATCAAGAACTGGCAGCAGAGATGGGGCTTCCCTTATGTTTCAAGACGAACACAACCACCGTGGATGGGACAGAAATTGCTTCCGGACCAGTAACCGAATGTACAGCAGGAGTAACCTTGCTGTGCCAGGATGGACACCGAGAATCCATTTCCTTCGATCTCATCAAGGCGCCTCAGTTCTGGCTAATATTAGGGATGCCATGGTTAGTTGCTCACAATCCTCATATAGACTGGCGTGCAAGGAAATTGACCTTCCCCGATGACTGCGCTCCTACCTGTTATTATCATGAAGAGAAACCCACTTTCAGCATCTCTGAGATTCCTAGAACAGCGGCATCAACACTTGGTGCGACTAGCACTCTCCCGAGAGAATATCAAGATTACCAGGACGTGTTCCAGAAGGAGCAAGCTAACACACTACCGCCGCACAGGCCCTGTGACGGCCAGATTGACCTCATACCTGGTGCGCAAATCCCTTGTGGCAGAATCTATGCACTCACAGAACCAGAAAACCTGCATTTGAAATCCTATCTAGACCAGTACTTGGCAAACGGGTTTATCCACCCATCTAAATCACCGGCAGCCAATCCCTTATTCTTCGTACCAAAGAAGGAAGGGGACTTGAGGACCTGCATCGACTATCGCGCATTAAACCGGATCACCGTAAAGAATCATTACCTCCTGCCACTCATTCCCGAAATGTAAGACCAAGTCGAGGATACCCAGATTTGTACCAAGCTAGACCTCAGAGGAGCGTACCACCTGGTCCGAGTTAAAAAAGGAGATGAATGGAAAACCGCCTTCTGTACCAAATATGGGTTGAATGAGTACCAGGTAATGCCTTTTGGACTTTGCAATGCTCCCGCAGCGTTACAATACTTCATGAACGATGTCCTGCGAGAATTCATCGATGTTTGCGCCTTGGTCTAACATTGATGACATCCTATTGTATTCAGCCTCGAGACAAGATCATGTCAAGCAAGTCCGCTCCGTTCTCACCAAACTCCGCCAACATCGACTAGATGCGAAACTTGAAAAATGTTTTTTTCAGGTAACCAAAGTGGAATTCCTTGGTTTCATCCTCACTCCGAAAGGCATCAGAATGGATGTACACAAAGTGGATGCCATTCTTAAGTGGCCTTCTCCAACTTTGTTAAAAGGGATCCAGAGCATGCTGGGTTTTGCGAACTTTTACCACCGGTTCATCCCAGACTTCTCTCAAATTGTACATCCGATTATGTTACTACTACGAAAAAACAATAAAAAATGTATGTGGACAGAAGAAGCAGAAAGAGGCTTTTAAGAGCTTAAGAGAAGATTCACTTCTGCTCCAATCTTACAACACCCTCGTCCAGACCTCCCTTACATTGTGGAAACCGATGCCTCCAGCATGGCGATGAGGGCTGTTCTTTCACAAAAGGAGCCTGAAACCAGCCAGTTACACCACGTGGCCGTCTGGTCGCGAAAGTTTTCACCTCCTGAACTCAATTATGCCATCACTGACAAGGAGCTCCTGGCCATTAAGTCTGCTTTCAAAGCATGGCGACATTATCTCCTATGGGCCAGACATACAGTCACAGTAATCACGGACCATCAGAACCTGCAATACTTGAAAACAGCAAAAGTTCAATCCTCACGTCAACTACGGTGGGCCCTTTTCTTCGCCGAGTATGATTATGTAATCACTTATCAACCAGGAGTAAGGAATGGGAAGGCTGACGCCTTATCTCGCATGTGCATGGACGAAAAGGTGTATGCAACTCCAGATCCGGTAGCCATCATTCCTGAAGACAAGCTTTTAGGCCTCACGACAGCTTTGACACAAACCGAACTCCGAAACGAATTCCAACGTGTAATAAGTCCCAATACCTTGCTGGAATGGCATACTCGAGGAGAACAATACACCATTAAGACCAGTTGCCATATTTTAGAGAATGTCTATATGTGCCTAAAAAGGAGCTACAACAGCAAATCATTTCGGATTACCACGATTCTCTGATAGGGGGGTCACCCCGGAATCGCCAAAACTCTAGCGAAAGTGAAACGCAACTATTGGTGGCCTACTTGGCGTCAAGAAACCAGCTGGCCTTCTGCAACCATTGGAAATTCCTCCCGCATCGTGGCACACACTTTCTCTCGACTTCATTACAGACTTGCCTCCCAGTCAAGGATTCAACACTATTTTGGTAGTAGTAGACTTGTTTTCAAAAATGGCACACTTTATCCCTTTCAAAGGCCTCCCTGATGCATCCAGTTTAGCAAAAGTGTTCCAGGAAAATATTATTAAGCTACATGGTTTCCCATCGGTCCTGGTCTCTGATCGAGGCAGCCAGTTTGTGTCCAACTTTTGGAAAAAATGCTGTTCTATGGCATAAATCAACATCCGATTATCCACCAGCCCCAAACGGATGGTCAAACAGAAAGAACCAATCAGACCCTCGAGCAGTACTTGTGGGGCATGCTGCATCAGGGCCAAGGGACTTGGAGAGATTTGTTATGGATAGCAGCATATGCTTACAACAATTCGTTGCATTCCAGCACGGGACAAACCCCTTTCTACACTCTATACGGCAGACACCCACGTACTTCCGAACTAGACCTTCCTCCCAGTTTGGAAATGCCAGCAGTAAAAACTCAAACCATGTCTCAGGCCTTTAAAAAGGAAACAGAGCATCTAATCCAAGCCAAGCACAAACAAAAGAAATTTGCTGACCAACACCGAAGAAAGGCCCCCGACTATCAAGTAGGAGACAAGGTTTGGCTAGCAGCAAAATACATACCCATAAAAGGAACCCGGACCTTCCGTCCTTGCTATCTCGGACCTTATTCCATCAAAACCATCATCAACCCAGCTGCTGTCAAGTTAGCATTACCAGCCAATATGCAAATCCACCCGGTGCTCTACCTCTCACTCCTGAAACCAGTACAACCCGGTACACAGGTTATGGCACTACCAGAACCCGTGATAGTTGATGGGGAACCAGAGTTCGAGGTAAAGGAAATCTTGGATTCTAAATTTACGAGGTCCAAATTATATTACTTAGTCTATTGCAAAGGATATGGCCCTCAAGACAGATCCTGGGAACCCAGCGAGAATATTCATGCACCACTTTTGATTAAGGCATTTCATCAGAACTTTCCAGCCAAGCCAGGACCAGGCAGAAGAACCACCATGGGAGGGACCTTGGGGAGTGGGTGGGGGTGGGAGGGGGGGAGTGCTGTCACAACCCTTAACCAAAACCGCCACTGGCATGCCCACATGCCAGGTAAGGTCAGGCTTTGGGGTTCCATTTGGGCCTCGGGAGCCTTGCACTACCCTCCAAGACTCTCTTGGAGTCAGTCCTGGCTCATATTCAGTATAAGGAACATTTTTGAAGGGGACTACTTTTCCTTGGGCCTGCAGCCAACATGGAGGCATCCACACAGTCTAGTTCCCTAGAACTAGACTATGCAGTATATTGTTTTGGGTGTGGTAGCCTGGGACTACTTTACCTGGACTACTTTGCTGGAAGGCTATTTAAACCACACCCAAGCAACAGAACACGCTTCGCGTTATTCTGCAGCCTGCAGCGTAACGCTCACCGTGCCCAGTGTCCTTGATACCGGCAATCATCAGAGCAACGAGCCTGCAGAGGAGAAAAAGAACATCATTAATAGACTCTTACCTGCGAACTCCATCCTGTATCCGCCCGACGCTCATCCATGCTACTACTACCCACGGCCGCCCATCCAGCAATCAGCATCTTCTGGACACCGCGTACTCACCGGAACGAAGCAACCTGAAGGGATAGAAAGACAACGTTAGAAAAGGTTACTTACGGCGTAAGCCTCAGTCATCACGAGAACCTCACCTGGTTGGCCACCTCTTGGCCGGCATCGTTTCGGAACACCACTCTTACTGGAGAAGACCATCGTGACCTGTAAGGAGAGAAGAAACACAGGTTAGCAAGTAAAAGGTGAAGCAGCGCTGCGCTTAGCGCGCCATTTACCAAATCGTAGTGCGCTTCTTGCGCCATCCATACCGGCAGGTGCTCAATCCAACCAGCACGACACGCCGAATCTCCCGCTCACCTAGGGGGTAAAGAAAAGACATTAATCACAAAGAAAGGAAGGCAAGGACAGTAACATACAAAGACTGCTGCAATAAGACCTACCTTAAAGACACTTGAATGGGCTCGCACCAGTGAAGTAACTCGGTCGCCCAAGCCCACTGAAGACTACGCACCCCTGCAAAGAAGGCAGGACGGAGAGCATGCCAAATATTACAATAAGGTGAGGAGAGGGCCATAGGGTCGAACTCAGGGGAGGTGGGAGAAGACCGTACCTGATCTTAATCCAGTCCACATGTGCTTTCAGGCCCGACTTCCATCGAAGGCACCACCCGGGATCGGGAAGAGGGCTGCAGGTGCAAATCAAGCAACCAGGGCTGAACGGCGTCCCTGTGGATCCCAGGTGAGTGTAACACTTGTTTAGAGCCCTGAGGTCCAGAATGGGACGGAGACGACCTCCTTTTTTGGATACCAGGAAATACCGCTCTTTCATCGGGAGGCACCTCTTCCACTGCACCCTTCGACAACAGGGCTCTCAGTTCTTCCTGGAGCTGCTGTCCCGGTTGGATCACTGAAGATGGGGATCTGTCCGGAGGTTTTCTTCAAAAAGGGCAGATAATAGCCCCGCTGAATTAACTGCAGGGCCAAGGTATCAGAGGTTATCTCCTGCCACTGAGACCAATGCCCTGCTAAACGTCCACCAACGGGTACGTCGTGGGAGGGGAAATCAAAGTGGCTTTGAAGGCACTTTCGCCCCGGGCCGCTATCTGCTGGCCCTTAGAAGCTCCTCTGCCCTTCCGGGACATGAGAAACGCCTCTGCCCCTGCCTGGCTTGTGGGGGCTGTGCTTTGCTGCTATAAGTCACATAGCGCCTACAGTCTCTGCCTCTAGAGGCAAAGCTGAAAGCAGGCTTAGCAGGCAGCGCAGCCGAAGCCAGCGACTTAGCAGCAATTTTAGACTCCTTAAATTTCTCCAAAGAGTCATCCGCCTTTTGTCCGAAGAGCATCTCCCCCTCAAAATGCATGTCTAGAAGGCAGTTTTGTACATTGGGGGAGAAGCCGGAGGTTTTGAAATAGGCCTGCCTTCTCATAACTCCTGCCGAACCCATGGAGCGCCCAACACAGTCAGCAATATCTAGGCCTGTTTGCAAGGACTGCTTGGCAGTTTCCATCCCATCCTCCACCAGCTGTATAAATCCGTCCCGCATAGGACCTTCTGGAATGTATTCTGCCGCATGCTCGACAGCGTTCCACAAAGTGTAGGAGAACTTAGCGAAACCACAAGCTAAGTTTATGTCCTTAAGAGCCATGCTGCCGGAGGTAAAAACCTCCCTGGCCAAAGCGTCTATCCTTTTCCCTTCCCTGTCTCTGTAGGGAGATTAGACGTGGATGCCATGGGGCTGGCGGATATATTGGCAGCCTGAACAACCAGCCCTTCCTGGGAAGGGTGTGTGGAGAGGAAGGAAGGGTCCCCTCTTGCCGGCTTGTACTTCCCCGTGACATTGGTTCTTGCGGGGGGCAAAGTGCATGGGTTCTGCCAGATGGAAGCCAAAGTGTCAGCTATGGCCTGATTGAAGGGTATGTTGTGCTCAATAGCCGGGCCCACATCCAGAATATCTGTAAGGTCATACCCCTAACGGGGAATGGCGAACGACTTGAGGCTTAGGGTATCAACCACTTTCTCTACTAATGTCCTAAACTTCACATGAGAGAGAGTGTCGGGTTGTTTTTGTTGCATCTCTACTTCTGGAGATGTAGCCGACCCACTGGCATCTTGAAGGCTCTGAGCAAGTGACAACAAATTGTCTCGGTCCTCAAAATAGTCGACGCCGCCTGAACCCACGAAGAAAGGTGCGGATGTCGCATGGTCGACGTCGAGATATTATCCTTCGGCTCCGTAGCTCTGGACGCCGAGGCAGAGGGCTTAGTCACTTGTAGCGGAGCCCAGAAGCCGATGGATTGGGTACCGGCTCCGATAGCTCTAATGAGCGCCGTGGGAGAGGCATCTGGAGGGTGATCTTCGTGCCCCGTGAGGCGCAGAGCTCGAAAACTCAGTCAACGCCGAAGGCATCGACTTCCTGTCAAACATGGGGTCGGAGGTACCGAGCGCTGCTTTTGCTGCCGAGACCTGCTGGTCGGGGGTGGGAGCCGCGCCGACAGCCACCTGTTGCCGAAACCGGTCAAGCATTTCTTGTTTGAACAAATCCCACTCTATCTGAGTGGTCGGTCCCTTAGAGAGTTTACCTCATTCCGAGGAAGAATCCGATTCCCACCTATGGTGGCATCACTTTTTCTTCCGCGGGGAAGTGTCATGAACTACAGAACACGTCCCTTTTGGACTTCCTGGTCCTTGTCACAACGGGGCGTGCACTCCATAATACTCCCAACATGGTCGTCCAGCGTGAAACCCCTTTCTAGCTCCACGCGCTGGACGTAACGTATTCTATTAATAGACCACGCCTTCCGCGGCTCCGCACGTCTCAATGCTATGGCAAAGTAGCGATCCGACGTGTGTCCCGTAGCTCGCGGTTTTGTTTCCTTGTACTTGTCTATCTACCCGTTCCTTGCCCCTTCCTTTCCTCCTATTTCCTGCACTCGTGTGCTAGTTGCACCTTTCCTAGTTCCCCGGATTCCTGGATCCGCTCCCGGAAAATGAACGCACTCTGGAGTCGGAAGAGACTCGGGCAGCCTTGTTCAAAACCAGGTCCGTCCACAAAAAGGCAGCGACCAAGGTCTCCGGCAAAGAACGGACCCAGGTGAGAAGGGGGGAACTCCTTGACAGGAAGAGGATGAGGAATAGCTTCTGGAGTGGGACCTCTTTTTCGTTTTCTTGTGGTGCTGGCCCTCGTGATGACCAGACGAGCGACCGCGCCAGAGACTTTAGTGATGGTCGGCCCAGGGCTAGCTTACTGGCTCTGTCTCGCAGGGACTTGGGTTGCATCTTGGCGCACGACGCGTAGGCCTCCGTGTCGTGAGTGGAACCCAAACAACATAAACAGACATAGTGTGGGTCCCTCACTGACATTTTGGACTTGTAATAGGAGCACTGCTTGAAATCCGAGATCTGGTGCAAAGACACTGTTTAGACATTGTCTAGGTAAATCAAAATTAAGTTTGTGAAAATGTCTAGTGAAACTCGAATAGGTTCCCAATGCAGAGTGTGAGCGCACGGAAAAAAGGAACTGAGGCATGGGGCGTAGTAGCGTGGTATATGTCTGACGCCTAACGTCACTTCCGGAGCCAACGATCCACCACCGTGCATGATGGATCGACAATCGACGGCCAAGTCGAGGTCCAGTATGCCCCCGTGGGATATCTATCAAGATCAAGAGGAGGAATCTGTAGGAGAAAAGCAATCCATTGAAGTAGGGATTGCAGTCAGTCCTGCTTCGTGAAATGAAGATTAAAAAAAATACTTCACGGCAAGTCGCGAACACCAAGAGCAGCCTCCCAAACACTAGAAACACTCCTGCACACTAAAGTTTTTCTTCCCAGCCATAAATACATTGTGTTTTTAATTCACTCTCCCAATTCCACTGGTGTTTCCGATGGGTTCAAGTTAATACTTCTTAGTCTCTGTCGATAGAAATTACTAGTCTGACCCACTCTTTGTAAGAGACCTTCCTTGATTTAAGCCAAGGTGGCTGTTCCCGGAAAGGTTTCATAATTGGTAGGATGTTTGTAACTCCACTTTCAATAAAGGACCTACCTAACAGAGTTTTAAATCATCCGCATCAAAATGAAAAGTCTTCAAATAAGAGTTCAGAGCTTCTTCCAGCTCGTTGTTGTAAAAGGGGTTTTTCTCTTCCCCAAGATTCAGGATGGTTCACTTTGTCAAAAAGAGGGGTTCCTTTCCACCACGCTTTCAAGTCTCTCAATGTTCCAAAACCAATACAATTCCCTAGGATACTTCTTAGCTTTCTGGCAGATTTGCCATTGCTCAATTTCACCAATATCACAAAAGTTCAGTTCAATAATATCAGATCACCCAGGTTTCTCCTTGACAGTCAAACACAAGCTTATGAGTGAGTTACGTGGCTTTTCCTTTAGGTGGGTGTATTCGATCTAGGCGCAGTTGTCGGACCACACGGTCCACCCATTACAGGTCACGCAACCAACACACCTTACTTGCTTCTTCACAGATACACTGCCATTGTTTCAGTTTCACAGCAGTATTGGGTTTTCCTCTTGATACTCTCTCAAGACTTGTTTTGCCAGCCTTCACTTGGTACACTTTCAAATAGTTTTAACGCTTTTGTCACGTCTTATTCTTTCCGTTTGCACAGTTCTTTATATTCTTAAGGCACTTGCCAATGCTTGTTTTCTTCAGTTTAGATAATTCACAATTCCCTTTATCCTTATGGCACTTGCCAACATATATTTTCTTCAGTTTACACAATCTACAGCCTCTTCTATCCTTATGGCACTTGCCAACATTTGTTTTCTTCGGTTTACACAATTCACAGTTCCCTTTGTATCAGGGATTATCACCAACTACTTGCAATTCAAATCGTGTTCAATCACACTTGCTTTCTTTTGATTCTGTATTCAAAACATAGGCTTTTACCATCAACTGCTTGCAATTCAAACCATGTTCAATCACACTTGCTTTCTTTTGAATCCATATTCAAAATATAAGGCTTCCTCTTGTAATTGAAATTGTGTTCCCGCACACTTGCTTTCTTTTGATTTGGTATTCAAAATCGAAGGCTTCATATCATTCCATTCAAGCACATTGCATAACTTGCCATCAAACTCCCAGTTTACTCCCCTGCTGGGAATTCGTACCCTGCTCACAGACATTTTCACACCTTTCAAATAGTTCAACTTCTCTGGCCCTTTCTGGGCCTTCTCAATTTCATTTAATTAACAGTTCGGTATTCACAAATCCTTCTATTCAATTTTCTTAGCCTTCAAGTTAGCGTATAGTCAGAGGTCTTTCTTTTAAGTTGGACTAGCATTCACAGTGCCTAAAAGGTCCCTGGCACACTCGCAAGCGATCCAACCAGCACAGAGCATGCCATTTGCCCCACAGAACCCCAGAGTCAAACTCCTTTGACTCACCGGGTACGCTGTTGTCATACTTTCGTTTCTGGCAAGTATATAATAAAGAAGATACTCACAATGAATAAGTATGTCAACTACAACTGCCACGGATGAATCGCCCTGCAGACCCTGATCTCTTCCCCAGCAGGATGTCAGAAGGTCAGAGGCTCCAGGGAAACCCTCTACTGGGAAGAAAATCCTGTGGTGTGATTCATGGAGTTGGAGGAAAGCCATCACTGGACACCGCAGGAAACAACTTCTTACAGGTACAGTCCTTCTGACCCGAAGTGCTGAGGTGCCCGGACAGCTGCCACAGGACGGATAGGGATTATTTCAGTTCCTTGGCGGGTAACCCTAATGCCGTACAAAAGTGATTTCAGAGGCGTACTGTGATCCCGGGTCTACAGGCAGGAAGGCGAAAAGGTAGCAGAAGAGCAGTAAGCGTAGGAGGGAGAACGAAATCTAATAAAGGAAGCGACAGATTAGAGGAAGTATAGAGGAGGGAAGGTAGAGAGGGATATATCAGAAAGGCAGTAAGAGGCTAGAAGCGAACTTACGAGCGTCTCTGCTAGAAGTAGTGACTCACTGCTATTCCTGCATCTGAAGCACACATACTCTTTGGGCGACATACTGTGATGCTATGAGAGTGCAGTCCTCCTTCTGGCATGTTTTCTGTGGGGAAACTAGAATGGTGCATGGCACTGCAGAGGCCAGGTTGGAGGGACACGTTCCGACATATACAGAGGAAATTCTCCTCCACCTGGCCCAAAAAGAACTTCAACAAAACCGAGACATAACAGCTGTCTCCGGGTACTGCTCTTTGTGTCGGCTGACTGTCGCTGCTCCCGGCTTAGGGCGCCTTGGTTACAGAATCTCCGCCGCTTCGGTTGAATGGAGAATTAGTCCCTCTGACATCTGGAGGGTTGCAGTCCAGTTCTGCCACCGCAGAACTTTCCTGCTTCCGCTGCAGCGACTCTGCAACTCCTTGTGACTTCGGGCACGCGTCTCCCTGGTCTCTCCTCCGGCTTCTCCTGTTTTACAGGCGATCTCCTTAGCCTAACCTGAGCTGGCCATTTATACGGCCCTCCAGGCCCCAGGTGCAGGCAAAGTTTCTTCACTGAGTAATGGTTATGTTACTCAGCATCCCTCTTCCTCGTCCAGAGTGGTGTTTGTGCATGTCAGTGTTAATAAAGAGAGGATGTATAACTCTGGGCTGTCTGTTCCCCGTCTCTGTACCTGATTGGGGTATATTGGGAGAGTGATTTCTAAAATAATAGGGTAGAGCTTGATAATACCCTATAAAGGCTTGGGGGATGTTTGACCCCTTCTGAAAGGGAGATGGTGGATACCGTGTTCACCCAAGGGTGCCTCATCCCCACTCCCCAAGCATCCCCCACACAGGTGATCCTCCCTCGCATAGCTACCCCTAGGGTCAGGATCCGAAAGTGACAGCCTTCCCCTGGCCACCTGGCAGGAGGATGTAATGGGGAAAGAAGTGAGGACGCCCTCTGATTCCGCACCCCCCAGACCCCTATTTTTCCTTTATCTCTTCTTCTTTTACTCCCTCTGTGTGTAGGAAATTGTTTACAGTTGATAATATGTTTTGTTCTTTATGTTCTACTGTTTACTTGTTCTATTGTTGTTGATTGTATTATATTGAACATGTAATAAACACATTTATTAAAAAAAGAAAACTAGCAACACACGGTCTTGTATGTGCAGGGCAAATGCCTTCATCGCCAGAAAGAGCGACTTTAATTCAAGGTCATTTATGTGTCTCTCCTTGTCCTTGCTGGAGCACAAACCATAAGCCATTATATAAATTAAAAAAAATAATAATAATAATAAAAAAATAACAAAAAAAATAACATATCATATCAGAATGAGGAAGTGGGTGGAGGAGCTCCCAACATTAAACTGGGCTCCTCTCTCCACCACAGCAGATCCTCCCAAAGGGTTGGAGAAATGTCTATATTGGCTGACTGCAAACCAGTTTCTCAATACCACGAGGTTGCCAGGCGCATCCGAAAACTCTGCAAGCTGAGCCTCACCAGTGGAACTGATTAAATGCATGGAGCCAGGAGCCCAGGAAGGTGCTGATACCACCACATCTGTGTGCAGTTTGTCAAAAAGTCCTTCACCACCAGCAAGGTATCTGTTCTCCTCTCTGGGGTAGGGAAAGTCCTGGCCCGCACTGTGTCCCATTGGAACCCAATGAAGCTAATTCACCAACTGGAATAGAATGTCGATCAATTAATGTATAGTCATTGACGCTTCCTGAGGTGAGTCAGGCCTGACGAGTCAGTCGTCGAGGTAGGGGAAGACATGCTGACCCCTGTCCCTCAGCAGACTGGCGACTGCATTGATGATTTTTTTGAATACTCTGGGCAACACATTTTGGCCGTACGGGAGAACCCTGTACGAAAATGCCTGCCTATAATCAAGAATCGTAGGAACTTCCAATGAACGCGCCAAATCGGTTTGTGAAGGCATGCGTCCTTCAGGTCCAGGGTACATAGTCTCCTTGACAGAGGCACTCCGCGCTGGTGTAACTATTTTGAACTTCTGAAGGGTAGATAAATATTGAGGAAACATAGGTCCAACACTACTCTCAGGCACACCTCGTTCTTCTTTTGTATGGTGAAGATCCTGGAGTAAAATCCTGTGCCTGCTTCCATTACAGGCACCTCTTCCACTGCCTGGGATTGGATCAAGGACTCCACCTCTCTGAACAGTGCTGGAGATCCTATCTGTAGTAGAGGGAGGAAAGAGGGAGGAGGATGAGGAACAGGGAGACGAAAGCCTTCTGACACCACAGAAAGTAGCCATCGGTCTGAAAACAGGTAACAGCATTGCTCTTTGTGCAGCGCAACTCTGCCACCAACAGGAGACCCATGAACCCGGACGCACACTGTAGGGAGAATTCTCATAAATGGTTGATTTCCCTTACCTACTGAGTCCCTCAGCAGCTTTGCTGGATTTCTAGGATTCATTTTTTTCACCTGGTAAGAGTGTGAGCCTTTTTTCTCACTCTTACATGTGTTCTGCTATGTGTATTTCTACTTTTTGTGTGATCTTGGGCACTGGAGCCTCACCTACTCCAGGGCACCATATTTTTCATGTGTGTTACACAGCACCTTCAGTGCAGTGACACAGGGTTGTCTTTTAGACTTCCCACTGACTCCATTTTTCTGGGGCCGACTACTGTCCCTCAGAAAAGATAAAGTTGCCATTAACTTTATTTAGTCACTTTTTACCACAGACCCAGTACACACCATCTTCCATGGAGTATTGGAAAGGGTTAACTCTTATCCCTTTTTGTCTGTGCCTCTTGGAGCATTGTTTCGCTCCCTTTACATTAAGACTTGGCTGGTGGCAACGGTATCTACCCTAACTTTTCTACCGCGATTATCTTATATAAACGTGGTAATGTTTTAGGCTATTATATTAGCCTCGAACATAAACCCGCTTGACCAAATACATTTTGTTTTGCCTCCGGCTGGGTTTATTCGGCATTTCTTTTTGTTAAAGTCTTTCTCGTGTTTTTCTCTGCATGCCAAACCGGGGATGACTCCTTTGTTCGCTGTCTTTTCGCAGGCTTCTGCACAGAAGCCCTCCTTAAGGCGCCTGAAAGTCTAGGTAGGCAGGATGTGAGGGAGGGATCTTCGGACCCCTGCCATGGGTTCCCTTTGTAACCCATGTCGCACTCCTGTTTGATTGGCTGAGGGGACTGTCCTTGCCAGGACAGCCACCCTGCTTTGTGATTGACAGCCAGGCTGTATGAATGGGAGAAAAACTGCATAAAAAGCAGGTCTCTGGGCCTGGAAGAGCAGAGTCGCCACTGGAATGAAAGAACCAACAAGGAACTGGCAGACGAGGACCCCTACAACGACTGAACCGCCCGGTGAAGCCCTGCTGCAGGTATGAATTTCCAGAATCCGATGAGAGAAAATCCTCCAGGAATCTTCTTCCCCTGAGCTGGTGGCCCAACCAGTTCACCCAAACTGAAAGCCAGGACCCCTCCTCTGGTCAAATTCGCTGTACAGAGCTACAGTGGGCCGGATAGCCAAGAAGGTCGGACCCTGCTTGGGTTTTAAAGGAGCGCACCTTTTATTTGTTGCTTTGCTCTGCTGCTGGTTCCTTCCCTGGGTAGGGCAGGACCCTCCAGTCTTCCTACTTCTGATCAGTCCGACAATCGCTTCAGGAACCATGAGCCTGTAGGAACTACCAGGAACGTCTGCCTCAGCTACAGCTCCCTCTCCGTTTTAAGGTACTGTGCAAATCCGGTTGTTCGTTTCGTTCAGCCGCGGTTAAAGTGTTTAAAATCTTTCTCCAATCCGAGTGCTTGTCGTTCTCTTCTTTTTGAACTAACTTTTCTACCAACCAACCTCGTCCGGAAACCGTGCCACAAACTTTACCGTGAACTACACTGAACTGTATTATCTTGAGCAAAAGACTTCTGAACCATTGACTTTGGCCCTAAGCCTTTTCTATCTGATTTTACCATTGTTGTCTCTCTTGTTCGCTTGCCCTGAGTATTTACCTGTTGGTGTGGATTCATTTCTGTTAACTTCTGTCTTTCCCTCCCTTTTAAATTGCTGGAGTGCCATTTTGCTCCCACTTCATTTTGTGAGCTTAACTTGTCTGGAATTTAAGGGAAGTAGTATGGTGTATTAAGAGAGTGTTTTGTAGACTGCTTATAATGGTGTAATGTTATACAACTGAAGAGTGAAATAAATGTATATTCTTTTACTTGAAAACCTTGAGTTAGTGTTTGCCTGAATCATAGTAATTGCTGTCCTTTGTGTAACTTTTTGATACTGCTCAATTACTCTTGAGATAAGTCTGGCTGCTCCGCTACTGCTACCACTTTAACTGTGCAGTACAGGCTTATACCAAAGGTGAAATTGTACTGTCACTTGTAGTCTTAATTGTGTGGGGTGTTCCCAAAGGGTACTGCATATAATTCTGCCTAACACACACGTCACTGCTTCTTTGGGTCTGAGGCTGACGTTAAGGAGGGGGGGCCCAATAGAAGACCTTGTTACCCATCCTTTGCTGCTTACGCTCCGTGAGCACTGGCCAACCTGTTGGGCTGCCTGTTTCTCCGTTCCTGGAATCCCCTAAAGCCCCCAAACGAACGTGATATGTTCTCCTTTCTTCGCTGGGTATGAGTGAAACCTTTTGCTGCCGGCTTGGTAAGCACCACCAATGACTTAACCGTCTGTGGGCTGGTCTTTTTCTTGGTGAGCTCCTCACCCATGGAGGAATGGAAAAGCTTGTTTCCCTCGAAGGGAAGGTCCAGGATCCTAGCCTGAACATCAGTGGGAAACCTGGTGGCATGCATCCAGGCCAAACTCATTAGATCAAATCCTATGCACATGCCCCTGCTGGCAGAATCAATGTGCGCCAGAGGTGATTCCAGCAGGTCCCGAGTGATGATTTTGGCCTTGTATAGGCCTGGATTAAACGCTGCCTGACTATCCAGAGGAAGATCCTATGCAAAATCCGTGACCTCCCGCAAGAGCCGCTGACTTGCAGCCACCAATAACGTATCTGCACTGGCCTGACGGAGATGCAAGGTTGCATTGAGCTACACTTTCTTGCCAAAAGATTCCAATGTTTTGTCCCCCTTGATAAAAAGTGGCGCTGATGATGCTGACTGACTAATGGAAGCTGCTGACGCTCGTGGGAAGCAACTAGTGGTGCCTCGCTGCCCAATTGCTTGTATCAAGCGTCAAGTTTTCTGCTAACTGCCTGGCACGAATGCGTTTTGGTGAGCAGCTTTTTGGTGGCTTTCTGGATGTCCTTTTGAAAAGGGATGCCAAACCAGGATGAGGTTTGCAGAGCCAGAACCTCTGCCAACTGTAGGCAGAATCCTGTGCAGTGCCCTTAGGGACCACTACACACAATTAAGACTACAGGTGGCAATACAAGTTTTACCTTTGGTACAAGCCTGTACTACTATGTCAGAGTGGTAGCAGTGGCGGAGCAGCCAGTTTTATCTCAAGAGTATATGAGCAGTAGCAGAGATTACAAAAAAGGACCACAATTACTGTAACTCAAGCAAACACTGACTCAAGGTTTCAGGTAAAAAATATAAGTACATTTATTTTTAAACCATTCGTTATAAACACAACACTTCTTTTAAACTCAAATAAAAACCACACGTTAAATATACTACAACTAACCAATTCACTTTGTACAGTAAGTCTCAAGGTAAGTACCCTGTGTTGAATGAACGGTGTTATGAACAAAACACGTTACCGTGAATAAAATTGCGATCACTTTTACTAAATAAACGCGTATCCGTGACATGAAATGCTACAAGGCCAAAAACACACTTAGCACCTGATGTACCCAGAGGGAGTTGGAGGCAAAAATCACAGGCAATATTTTGGTTAGGCAGGCAGAATCAAGAAACACTCAAAGACAGGAGTTCAAAAGTCAAAGGGCCGGAGCCAGGGTCAAAAGACACCGGGGCCTGTTGCCAAAGATCACAGAGTCAGACAGTTCACGATTCAACGTAGCCAAAAGTACTTCGATATTGTCAATGTTCGGAAGCAAAAGTTATAAGAAGGAGGGAAGACAAGGGCAAGCCTTGGGAATGAAGAAAAGGGATTCACCCAGTTTCCTCAAGTAGAACACAGTACCTTGTTCCAACGGTGCAGCTGGTGCCCTGGCAGTTGTTCCTGTTGGTTTCCCGCAGACTCACGATTCCTGGAGCTTCGTTGTGAAGGAGGACGTCTGAAGGGGTCTGCACCACACAGGGATGAAGCCGGCAGCAGCGATGAGGAATAAAAGGTGCGCTCCTTAAAAACAGAAGAGGCTCTTCAGGTGGCTATCCGGACCACTACAGCAGCATGCAGCGATTTCGACCAAGGAAGAGGATCCTCTGGCTGTGGAAAATGAGCTGGTTATCCCCACCAAGCTCAAGGGAAGAAGACTCCGGACTGGATCTTCTATGAGTCGTCGAAGGAAAGATAGCTCAGGACTGCAGCAGGGCTTCACCGGGACGGGGTATTTGCAGCAGCCGTTGTTCTCTCCGCTTCTCTTCGGTTCCTTATAGTTCCAGTGGTGACTCTCTGACTTCTGACCCAAGAGACCTGCCTTTTATGCGGAAAACCCCCATTCACACAGCCTGGCTGTCAATCACCCAGCAGAGGGGTTGTTCAGCCCGGACAACTACCCTGGCCAATCATGACAAAGTGCGACTTGGGTTTCCTAGGATACCCAGTGCAGGGGGTGACTACACCCCTCCCTCACATTCAGCCCACCTAGACACCCGGTGGCCTCTAGGAGGGCTTCTGAGCAGAAGCCCGCCAAAAGACAGTGAACAAAGACGGCAAACCTAGTTTGCCGCGCAAAGTAAAACACAAGAAGGACTTTAACAAAAAGAAATGGTGAATAAACCCAACCGGAGCCAAAAGAAAGAGGATTTGGTCAAGCTGGTTTATGTTCGAGGCTAATATAATAGCCAAGAACAGTACCACGTTTATCTAATATAATCGCGGTAGAAAAGTTAGGGTAGATACCACTGCCACCAGCCAAGTCTAAATGTTAAAAGAGCGAAACAATGCTCTAGAAGGTACAGATAAAAAGGGATACAAATTAACCCTTTTCCAGTACTCCATGGAAGATGGGGTGTTCTGGATCTGTGGTAGATTGACTAAGTAAAGTTAATGGTAACTTTACCCTTTTCTGGGGGACGGTAGTCGCCTCAGAAATGGAGTCGAGGGAAGTCTCAAAGACAACCCTGTGTCACGGCACTGAAGGTGCTGTGTGACACACAAAAAGAAGAGGGCTGCTGAAGTGGTGTACTTCAGAGTCCACAATCACAAAAACAGGTGGAAACACATAGCAAAACACAGGTAAGAGGGGGGAAAAGCTCCCACTCTTACCAAGTGGAAAAAAATAAACTCCAGAAGTTCAGCAAAGCTGCTGGGGGACTCACTAGGTGAGGGAAATTAGCCATAGATGAGAATTCTCCCTAACACCAACACTTCTGCCTCTGGTAAATCCAGGGGCAGCAGTGACACTCCTAAGAACTCTGCAAACCCCTATAATTTCTTGTGAAAAGCTTTGACCTACTACTGGACATTGGATTCCTCATCTTTGTCTATGTCCGGCCCCTTGCTCGACAAACTCAGCTGGTCCTGGGTGTCCTGCCCAGGTGCAGGGTTCCCTGGGCCCACTGTCCACCGCCAGCGGCGGTTGAGCTTCGGGTACGTAGAGCAGCGCTGGCAGAGGCGGCAGTGGTGGAAGAAGGGGAAGATGCAGAAAATGAGGTTGAGTCATGAACCTTGTGTGCAAGGTGGTAGCCTGCGGACCCGAAGGCACCCCTTGCTGCTGTTGAAGCTCTTGAGGAAGAACTTCCCTTATAAGCCCCTTAAGGATCCCAGACATTTGAGGAGACTTGATTAATTGTAGAAATCTATCAAAGAATCTGTCCTCACAGGCTGGCAAGGCCTGTACTGAGGCCATGACCTGTCCGCTAGGGGCGTCCAGGTAGATGTGACTGGAGTGCGAGACCCTGCTTGGGCTGCAATTCGGGTACGGAATACCTCATCTGACTAGACAACCTGGGGTAGAAAGTGCACCAGGGGACTTCGCCATTGGACCAGTCTACCCTGACCAATGGTTCTGTTGCCATCCTAGAAAGAGCCTTCTCCTTTAAAGGCCTGGCAGCCTCTGCCGCCCTCTCTGATGGAAATGACGCCACAGAAGATGGCGGCGTGCATCCTCGACTCATTGCCATTTTGTGACCCTGTTTTTTCGGAGCCTGAACCTGAGTGCATGGGGAAACTTAAGGAGGCCGTAAAGGGCCCTTGGTACTTATGTTCCATGTGATATTTTCGCTGCAAAAATATCGTGATGCAAAAATATCACCATATTTTTGCGGCGAAAATAACACATGGACCCTGCGGGGGACACCCCTGCAAACCCCCGCATAATTTCTTTATGTGCGGGGGACACCCCCGCACCTAATATTTTTGCCACCAAAAATATCGCCTATTGCCGTTCCCGACGACCATATGTACGCCGATATTTTTGCTGGTGAAAATATTACCTGATACCGGTACTTAGACCGGGTCTCTTATGGACCTCAGACGTGGGACCAGGAGGCAAAATGCCCCCCGCTAAAGAGCTGGTAGTCTTGCGTAACTGTGCGCCATCCGGCCAAATCACGGCCTCGGAGCCAACTGGCCCTTTGGACAATCGTCCGATAGTCGAGCCTTTGCGCCCCTCAGTTCTAGGGCCAGAAGGATTGTTTGAACCCTCAGTGCAAGCACTGGTAGAAAACGGAGCCTCTGTCTAGTACCGAAACTAGGATCCTTACGACCCCTCCCTGTCAGGGAGCTCCCCTTTCTGGGGAACCTTTGAAAAAGAAAATCCACGTACCTTTTTCCCCCCCGAGACTTGCGGTGTGCACATTTCTTCAAATGGTCTGGAAGCGACTTGAAAAAGATCTGTTTCCACCTCACCAACCTGTTCTTCAATGAACAAAATGTCAACGTGTTGCACTTGGCGCACAAATCCCACCAATGGTCGGGGCCCAAACACTCCAGACAGAGTGAAAGGGCGTCTGACACAGGGAAAGGAGTGCCACACGACGCGCACCCTCCAAAACCAGATGAACCTGACATATGCCCGGGTACCAGGGGCGTTGAGGGACAGGGGAATTTGGAAAAATTATTTGTGTGATGAGGCAGTTAAAATAGAATAAATTCACTGCTGGGGTAAAGACATCCGATCCCGTTGCACAGAAAAATGGGACTGAGGTTGGTGCTGTGCATAAATTAAATACATTTAAAGGGGAAGTGCTATTTTTGCAGTGCAAAAGGCCCTGGTTCCGTACGGGGAAGCCCATACAGTATGGAGGAAAGGAAGAAGACGTAGGAGTAAGATCTTTGATGAGAGGTGCACTTAAAGATGGAAAGCGAGGCAATGTCTCCTTTTACTCTAGTCAACTGAAACCCTTGTTGGGAAATGTATAACAGAAAGGATAGCACAGTTGGTGTGTTGCACAGCTAAGGGCCTATTTTTTTGGCTCTAAACCAGCTGCAACTGAACTTCCAGAGGCAACGGTATAGAGCCTTGGTTGCCAGCCTTCTGACCAACAGCAATCCCTCCATGACGTCTTCGGGAAGGTTCCAATCCTTGTATCTTAACCTTTCAGTAACCAGGCATGGAGATTGAGATTTGTTTATGCTAAGCTGAAGGATCTAACCTCCGGCATGTGAGAGCAAGTTTGTTTTATGAGGATGATGCCACGAAGGACAGATGGCCATGTTCAGAAGGTCTGGGTACAACGTCTGTTTAGTCTGTCATGATCCGGTCAGTTTTCCCTTGTAAGAAAGGCAAAAGGCTCATCAGCATCACTCTGACAGCCCTTGGCTCCAACAGGTTTATGTGAAGTTTTGTTTCTGACGTTCAGATCCTGCTGTACATAACAACCTTGTGAAAATGTATAAGCCTGCCTCCACAGACCCTAAATTTGTATCTAAACACACGAGTGCTGAAAGTCTGATGGTTCAAGCTGCCACTTCTGTAAGAATAGTGCCTAACCCATCCCTTGCCCAGACAGGGGTAATAAAAGGGGTGATAAAAGATACGTAGCATTGCCTATTCGTTGGGCCGGCCTGCAAAGACCGTTGGGAGGCCTCGGTGCCCTTCCTGCTGGCTCTCACTCTGCGTTTCCGGGAGGCTGCCTGAAGTCCTGCTGCTTTGCTCTGCCTTCTTGCGCGGGCGTGGGCGTGCCCGCTACTGAAACCTGCACACTTATTTGTTGCCAGCCGGTCGTGGCCCCAGGTGCCCATCACTCCCTGCCATGTTGCCGGCTCCCTGGCGTTTTTTCCGGTTTGTCTTTTTGAGCTGCCCCTATTAAGATATGGCACTGGTGGGCTGGACCGCCTCCAGTAGCCGACGGCCTCAATGCCGTTGGCTTCCTGCCGCTAACACAGTTGCTGGTGGCCTAGTGGCTGTGCAGTGTTCTTTGGTGCCTCCCCAACTCGGGGGCAGCCCTGGTTGGCTTTGGCTGACTGTGGCTGCTGGTCCCTGGTGGCGCTGTGTGGCGTGGGCTGGTGGAACTTTGATTGGGCCCTCTCTGTTGGTGTCGCAGGTAGGAGAGCATTATGCATCAGTGTTTGGTGAGTGGGTTTGCCTTTGGCTAGGTTGCCTTTTCCTTACTCCACGGTGGCGGTTTGGGTCTTGCACCTGCTTGGTTATGCACTGCTGTGGCGGTGTGTGAGCTCTGTTTTTCTGCCTTACCGAGCTTGCCTCCTGCTTTTCTTTGCCTGGTTGTATACTGCAGCCGGGTAGGCTTTTTGGGATCCTCTGCCTCTTCTGGGGCCCTGGCGGTGTAGTTGTGTTCTTCTGTCTCTTCGGCTCCCTCCTCGTAGGGCTCTTCCTCCATGGCTTCTGTGACTGTGGGTCGTGCCTGGACAGGGTTGATGTGGACCCCCCGCCCCTCCCCAAGCCCATGGAGTGGGGTGGTTTGGTGGGGTTTCTCTGCACCCCTCGTCTGGGTCTACTTGTGGGTGGCTGTTAGGCAGAATCCTGTGCAGACCCCTTAGTGACCACTACACACAATTAAGACTACAGGTGGCAATACAAGTTTTACCTTTGGTACAAGCCTGTAATACTATATTAAAGTGGTAGCATTAGCGGAGCAGCCAGGCTTATCTCAAGAGTATATGAGCAGTAGCAGAGATTACACAAAGGGACCACAATTACTATGACTCAAGCAAACACTGACTCAAGGTTTCAGGTAAAAAATATAAGTACATTTATTTTTTAACCATTTGTTATAAACACAACACTTCTATTAATTTCAAAACCACACGTAAAATACACTACAACTAACCAATTCACTTTGTACGGTATAAATCAAGGTAAGTACCCTGTGTTTGAACGGACCGATACGTTACCATGAATACGATTGCGATCACTTTTTGACAGTTCGGTCTACTAAATAAACGCGTATCCGCGGCAAGAAATGCTACCGGGGCAAAAACACACTTAGCACCTGAGATATCCAGAGGGAGTTGGGGGTAAAAATCATAGGCAATATTTTAGTTAGGCAGACAGAATCGAAGAACACTCAGACAGGAATTCAAGAGTCAAAGGGCCGGAGCCAGAGTCAAGTGACACCGGGTGCCTGTTGTCGAGGATCACACAGTCGGACAGTTCACGATTCAACGTAGCCAAGAGTACTTTAATATTGTCAATGTTCGGAACCAAAAGTTATAAGAAGGAGGGAAAAGTAAGGACAAGCCTTAAGGAAGAGAAAAAGGGATTCACCCAAATTCCTCAAGCAGGACACAGAACCTTTCTCAAAGGATGAAGCTGGTGCCACGGTAGTTGTTCCTGGCAGTTTCCTGCAGACCCATGATTCCTGGAGCTTCGGCATGGAGAAGGACGATGAGGGGGTCTGCACCACACAGGGATGAGGCCGGCAGCAGCGACGATGAATAAAAGGTGCGCTCCTTAAAAACAGGAGAGGCTCTTCAGGTGGCTATCCGGATCACTACAGCAGTGTGCAGCGATTTCAACCACGAAGGGATTCCTCTGACTGAAGAAGACGAGCTGGTTATCCCCACCAGGGTCAAGGGAAGAAGACTCCAGACTGGATCTTCTCTTAGTCGTTGAAGGGTATATAGCTCAGGACTGCAGCAGGGCTTCACTGGTACGGGATAGTTGCAGCAGTCGACCTCTCCTCCGCTTCTCTTCGGTTCCTTGTAGTTCCAGTGGCGACTCTCTGACTTCCAGCCCAAGGGACCTGCCTTTTATGCGAAAAATCCCCCATTCATACAGCCTGGCTGTCAATCACACAGTAGGGGGTTGTCCAGCCCGGACAACCACCTCAGCCAATCATAAAAAAGTGCGACTTGGGTTTCCTAGGATACCCTGTGCAGGGGCTGACTACACCCCTCCCTCACATTCAGCTCACCTAGACACCCAGGTGCCTAGAGGAGGGCTTCTTGGCAGAAGCCCGCCAAAAGACAGTGAACAAAGGAGGCAAACCTGGTTTGCCGCGCAAAGTAAAACAAAAGAAGGAGTTTAACAAAAAGAAATAGCCAATAAACCGCACCGGAACCAAAAGAAAAAGTATTTGGTCAAGCGGGTTTAAGTTCGAGGCTAATACAATAGCCTACAATACTACCACGTTTACATAAGATAACCGCGGTAGAAAGGTTTAGGTTAGATACCACTGCCACTAGCCAATTCTAAATGTTAAAAGAGCGAAACAATGCTCTAGAAGGTACAGATAAAAAGGGCTAAGAGTTAACCCTTCCAGTACTCCATGTAAGATGGGGTGTACTGGATCTGTGGTTAATTTGACTAAGTAAAGTTAATGGCAACTTTACTCTTTTCTGGGGGACAGTAGTCATCCTCAGAAATGGAGTCGGTGGAAAGTCTGAACGACATCCCTGTGTCACTGCAATGAAGGTGCTGTGTAACACACAAAAGAAGGGGGCCACTGAAGTGGTGTACTCCAGAACCCACAATCATAAAAACAGGTAAAAGACACATAGCAAAAACATGGGTAAGAGTGGGGGAAAAGCTCACACTCTTACCAAGTGGAAAGAAATAACTCCAGAGATCCAGCAAAGTTGCTGAGGGACTCACTAGGTAAGGGAAATTAGCCATGAAATGAGAATTCTCCCTAACAGTGGGCACTCTAGTGTTAATTCCCCGGGCCGTCCAGGGGGTGGGGTTTCCTACTGGGTCTTTCTGGTGGCAGGTCCCTCAGGAACTGACTGGCTCCTCCTGGGTCTCCATGCGTGGTTCTGTTTTTCGGTTTCACGATGGAGGTGGGGTTCTGGGGATTGGCTGTGTGACCACTTCTTGTTTCCACAGGGGTAATAGTCAGGGCACCTTCCCTTGTGGGTGATTCCGTTTCTCTGTGTGGTTGGCTGGCGGCTTGGGCAGGTCTGTCCTTCTGAACTCTACCAAAGTGATTTTATTTTGGGTCACTTGGTGGCTTGGTGCCTTCAGTGGGGCCTGGTGTTCATTGGGGCCCAGATTGCATTTGGCTGGGGCTGGTCCTCCAGCCCTGGTGTGGATGCAGAGGCTTCTCTGGGTTCGTCGGCTGTGGGGGGTCCCGGCACGGCTCTTGTTGCCTCTACGGGGTTGGTGTTTGACTGGTCCCATAGGCATGTCTCCTGGTTTGCTGGCTCTCCGCTTCCATGGGGTTGTGGTGGTGGTCCATGGCTTCTACGGAGAGTGGTGCTTCTGGTGCGCCCGTTGCAGCTGCTTCTTCCTTCTCTGCACCTACCATCAGAGTTGGGGGTCCCTCTCTGGGGTCTCGGCCAGATCAGGGGATGTGGCGCATTTTTCATCTTACCGTCTGGTGGGGTTTGTGTGCCGGTTGTCATGCCCAGTTGGTTTTCGGCGTGTCCTTGGGGCCGCGCCACAGTGGTCTGGGGGTGTCTGTTCTCTCTGGCTTGCCGGCTTCTCAGTGGGTTGGGTGACGTCTGCTTGGGTTGCCTCTGCAGGTTGTTCCCCTCCTCCCACGCCCTTGTTCAATCTGGCCGTGCGCGATCTTCTTGGTGGTCTGTCGCAAGTTCTGGTGTCTGCCTTTCTCATTGCGTCGCCATCTATGGCAATGCCACCCCCCCTCCCTCCTTTCCATTCCCCGTCTGTGGGGGCCCTGGTGGAGGGGCGGTGGACCCCTTCCTCTGGACTGTCTGCATGGTTGTTGTGTGTCTTCTCTCCTGTGCCCCCTCTCCCCTGTGTGGTTCGGTGGCTCGGGGGTGTGGGGCTTCAGTCCTCCTCATTGCCCCTTTTGACCTGGCGGGGCTGGTTCTCCTTCTCTTGTGCCTCTGGTGTGGGGTCTAGTCTTTGCTTCCGTTGTGGCCCTGTCTCTACATGCCAGGTTGCGGTGGGCTGTCCAGCAGTTTCCATCGGCTGGCTGGTTGTTATGTGGTCTCGATTGGCTGCTCTGGTGTCCTGCGGGCCTGGCAGCCTTCTGTTTGGCACCAGAGGTCCTAGTTTTCCCTCCAGGACTGGGGATTTTCCAGCGTTCCGGCTGTCTTCTTGTTTTCTTTAGCCCAGCAGGCGGGGTTGGTGGTCTTCCTCTGTGATGTCCCTCTGTTGTTGGATTGGGCCTGTCTGCTCCGTGGAACTTTTGTCAGCTGGGTTGCCTGTCCCGGAACATCTCCTGGGTAGTTATGTGTGGGTTGGCTGTCTCTTGGGCCGATGCCCGGGCGGGCCCTACTAGGGTTCTGCAGGGCTACTGCTTTGGCAGTGTTCTCAGTTCTTTGGGCTCCTGTGCATGTCCCCTGGGATGGGTGCTTGCAGTTGGCGTCTTTGCCTGTGGGCAGGCACTGCTTGATCGGGGCTTAGTGTGGTGTTGTTGGTGTTGCAGCACTTCTGTCTTGTTGTGTCTCTTTGGCACTTCTCCCCGTTGTCTATGCTTTGGTATACCTCAGAGGTAAGTACTGGGACAAGGAAGAGGGACATGGAGGTAATGCTATGATTACTTGCCAGCAAATCATCATTACTCCTAGTCCTACTCGTCCTCATCACAGTACTGGTGACCCTGCACTCCCTTCCTGCAGGGAGGGTCCCATGCTCTGGCTTGGAAATTGGTAACTGAGGATGCTGGGTAAGTGGGAGGTATCATACCTTAGAAGAAAATAAAGTGAAAAGGGGTTCCTGGAATGCAAGCAGGACCTTAGAGGTAAGTACAGTGACGAGGAGGAGTGGGACTAGGAGTAATGAAGATGGATGGTAAGTAATCATAGCATTCCAAGAAGCATGCAGAGCATATGAAACAAGCCTTGGCAAAGCCAATAGTTTTGGTGTTTACTGCTGTTCTTTGCATTTATAGGCACGACGATGTGATAAGGGGTGCGGGTGTGCAAGAGAATGAGAAGGAAAGAGAATAGAGCAAGGGAGGAAAAGAACGAGCAAGGGTGCCATTGATGATGAGCAAGAGGAAACATGAGCGAGAAAGTTTGAGCATGAGAGAGTAAGAAATAAAGCAAGAGTGTGACAGGAAGGCTGAAAGGGATAGAGTGGGGGTGGGTGGCTTGTAGAGAGAGTTGGGTTGCATGGGGTAAAAAGGTTGGGGGCAGAGAGTAGCAGCAGGGAGGGTGGGTGGGAATGGGCAGAGAGTGGCAGCAGGGAGGGTGGGTGGGATGGGGCAGAGAGTGGCAGCAGGGTGGGTGGGATGGGGCAGAGAGTGGGAGGGAGAGGTGGGAGGGGGGTAGGTGTGGGTGGGAGGGGGCAGAGTGGGAGGGAGGGAGGGGTGGGAGGCGAGGGGTGGGAGGGGGGATAGGTGTGGGTGGGAGGGGGCAGAGAGTGGGTGGGAGGGAGGGGGCAGAGAGTGGGAGGGAGGGGTGGGAGAGAGGGGGCAGAGAGTGGGGGGTGGGAGGGAGGGGGCAGAGAGTGGGGGGTGGGAGGGAGGGGGCAGAGAGTGGGGGGTGGGAGGGAGGGGGCAGAGAGTGGGGGGTAGGAGGGAGGGGCAGAGATTGGGAGGGGGCAGAGAGTGGGAGGAAGGAGTGGGAGGGAGGGAGGGGGCAGAGAGTGGGAGGAAGGAGTGGGAGGGAGGGAGGGGGCAGAGAGTGGGAGGGAGGGGGCAGAGAGTGGGAGGGAGGGGAGGGAGGGAGAGAGAGGGAGAGAGAGAGAGTTGGTGGGAGGGAGAGAGTGGGAGGGGTGGGTGGGAGGGAGAGAGTGGGAGGGGTGGGTGGGAGGGAGAGAGAGAGTGGGAGGGAGGGGTGGGTGGGAGGGAGAGAGAAAGAGTGGGAGGGAGGGGTGGGTGGGAGGGAGAGAGAAAGAGTGG